>NW_022631018.1:3247486-3935042 GCF_010015895.1 Lontra canadensis | reverse complement strand
TATATATATATATATATATATATATATATATATATATATATCAAGGAAGGCTTGAGAACCAAGAATAGAAAAGCAGGCAAACACCCAAGGGTTTCCAGACAGCTCTGGGCACCACCAAGTTCATGCCGCAGAAATGACCCATGAAGCTTATTCTGCTGGTCCGTGCCACGCCTGGATACGTGTTGCAAATACACTTGAAAGCGCCATCACTGGATACTTAACAACTCTGCTCACATTTTCTACTCCTCTACTGGTGCACAAATGGTCCCTATTCTCTTTGCATCTTTACATCCCAACCTTCATATCTGCGGTCTTGGGTAGAAGAGTTGGATTGTCAAGACTCAGTCTGACCAGCTGAATCAAAGCTTCCAGAGGTAAGGAGAGAGACTATTTGGTTACTGGGGTGGGTGACAGGATGCTGCCACCTATTAGGGGTCAAACAACAGAGATCTCAAACTGGAAGAGGGTTTGGACGCTGAGCAATCCAAGACAAACAAATGCTTATTATACAGGCTCTGTCCTTTGGGTGGAAAAGTTGTCTGTCAAGAGATCCAGCTCAAATCTTCCCAGGTAGCAACCCCAACAGAAAGAGAACATCTTTCTAACAATATGCATGTGTTAAGCTCAGGAAATATTTTGACACTGTTTAGGTTCTCATCCCTGCACCAATCACTGAGGTCACTAGCATGGAGGATTTTGATTGGCTCAGCCTGGACAAACAGTCCCACATTTGTGATGGGGATTGGTTAGGCAGGCACCATAATTGAAAACCATTCATAACCCAGGAAGTGGAGAAAGGATGCTTGTTTCAAGAAAGGGCCACAGACGGGAACTTGGGTGGCTCAGCCATTAAGTGTCTGCTTTCCGCTCAGTCATGCAAGTCCCATGTTGGGCTCCCTGCTGAACGGGGAGCCTGCTACTCCCTCTCCGACTCCCCCTGCTTGTGTTCCCTCTCTTGCTGTGTTTCTCTCTGTCAAATGAATAAATAAAAATTAAAAATAAAAAAGAAAAGAAAGGCACACAGATAAGACAGAAACATAATGCATACTTTAAGAAGCTTCATGATTCTCTGGTCCATAATTTGACTCTCGTTTCTTTTCTTTTTTTTTTTAATTCAGTGATTATACCTTCCTTTTTTGTTCTCCTGAATACCAACATAAAACCTTAGAAGCTCTTCTTAATGATCTCAGATGTCATTAGGTAGCTCTTTCAAATTACAGATAAGATTTGAGCTGTGATAGAACAACTAGTATGGCATTAGCCTTCCTTCCATAAACATCTATAAAACTGTACAAAATGCATATGGCAACTGTTTTCAAGCATTGGGCAATAGATAGCACAAGTCTGTGATCCTTGACACCAAGAAAATTCACAAGGTGATCCTAATATTTGTCATCTCTCTCTGTCTGGGGACAACTTCAGAGTTTGAAGTGTTGAACTTTTTAGGATTTTTAGAATAAAAATAGAAATAAACAAAGAAACAAACAACAACAACAAACCAGGCTACTAGATAAGGAGAAGTCGCATAGAAATGAGACTCAAAAGTCTGGGTGAGGGTTCTTCATGAGACCTTGGCTTAGGACTGAACTGTGCATGTTCTGGTAAGAGCATGCTAGATTTACCAGAGAGTGCCTACTATGAGAGTGGGAGAAAAGGATGTTAGAGACAAAGCTGGGAAATACTAGTGTGCCAGCTAGCCAGAGAGTAGAGACCTCACTGATACTCCAGGTACCTAGCTAAGACATGGGAAACACCGTGCTTTAGGAGTAAGGACTGTGATATAGCAAAGTCTCCAATAGACCCACCCTAACAAAACCTAAAAACAAGACTTAAGATCTGTAAAGCCACCAGAGTCTGGATGTTGACTCGGCCCAGATTATGGAGTCTTAGAAAACACCAGCCCTTTCCACATATCTGCCATAACAAAGCATAAAACAATTCCACATAGATTCAAGGTGATCAGTTAACAATTAAATTGCATCCTGGAACAAAAATCAACACTCTTCAGAGGAAGATTATAGAAAATAAAAATCGAGGGGAAAGGGGTGGCTCAGCTGGCTCAAAGTGTCCAACTCATGATTTTGGCTCACATCATGATCCCAGGGTTCTGAAATCAAGCCCTGCATTAGGCTTCACACTGGGTGTGAAGCCTGCTTAATATCCTCTCTACTCAGAGTGCCTGGGTGGTTCAATGGGTTAAATGTCTGCCTTTGGCTCAGGTCATGATCCCAGAGTCCTAAGATCAAGCCCTGCATCAAACTCTCTGCTCAGAAGGGAATCTGTGTCTCCCTCTCCCTGCCTTCTCTGCTTGTGCTCTCTTTTGCAGATAAATAAATAAAATCCTTAAAAAAAAAAAAAAAAAAAAACCTCTCTTCCCCACTCTCTCTGCCCTCCCTGCCAAAAAAGGAAAAGAAAAGAAAAATTGACTACAAGTCCAAATATTTGATTTGCAGGCAAAGATTTAATGCAGAGATCACAAATATTTTCAAAGGTTTAAAATATAATATGGTCTCAATCAGCTATCAGATAGGGAATCTTTTAGTTCTAGAACTAAAACGTACAACTTAAATGAAAAGTTCAGTGGAAAGGATTCATAACTGAATAGAAATGACAGAAAAAGTAATCAGTGAGCTTGAAGACAAATTAGTTGAAATTATCAAATGTTAAGAATGTAAGTAAAAATAGTAAAGAAAAATTGAGTCTCAGGGATATGTAGGATATTATAAAACATTCTGACATATGTGTAATTGAAATGCCAGAAAGAAAAGAAAGTGAAGGGGGTGCCTGTGTGGCTCAGTGGGTTAAGCCTTTGCCTTTGGCTCAGGTCGTGTTCTCAGCTCCTGGGATCGAGCCCCACATCAGGGCTCCCTGCTCAGCGGGGAGCCTGCTTCCCTGCCCCCGCCTGCCTGTGATCTCTCTCTTTCTGTTAAATAAATAAATAAAATCTTTAAAAAAAAAAAAAAGATTTAAGAAAAGAAAGTGAAGAAGATACATAAAAACATTTTGTAAAAATAATCGTTCAAATTTTCCTAGATTTGATGATTAACATTGACTCACAGATCCCAGAACCATACTCAGTTCCTAGTATATTGATTACTAAGTGTATTAAGAAAACCACATGTAGACACATCATAGTCAAACTACCGGGTATAAGATATGAAAAGACAAATCTAATGCATAGTGTTGGAAAACAGACGAGTGCTTCCCTGGGTCTGGGACTGGAGAGAGAAAGTTGACCAGAAGGAATCACAAGAGAACTTATAGAATGATGTGACTGTGATATAGCAAAGCCTCCAATAGGCCTACCCTAACAAAACCTAAAAACAAGACTTAAGATCTGTAGAACCATCAGAGTCTGGATGTTGACTCTACCCAGATTACAGAGTCTTAGGAAAAAAACAGCCCTTTCCACATATCTGCCATAACAAAGCATAAAACAAGTCCACATAGATTCAAGGTGATCAGTTAACAATTAAATTACCTCCTGGAACAAAAATCGTGACCATGAAGGTGGCTGACAGCTGTATGTTGTCGGAACTCATCATTCTGTATACTTAAAATGTGTACATCTTATTGTGTGCAAATTATTTCTAAATAAAGTTGACTTACAAAACTAGAGGTAATAACTTAGTCAAGATAATGCTTCAGACATCCTAATTTATTTTCTGTCCTATTTTCATGTCTTTAGCCTTTATATTTTGATTCATAGAAATCCTACCTGCAAAAGAATAAACTGGACCACAAATGAAATATTTAGACACACAAATGACATGTTATTTGCCTTTCCCCCCCTTATTTAATAGCAGACCTCAGTCTAGTGAGGTCAAGTTCACTCACACAAAATACACCCAACTATACGGCTTCTCCTGTCATTCAGTATTTAATCTCTTAATAGAATGGCAGTCTCTGCATCTACTCATTGGCTATATTACTGTTAACTATATGTTAAAATGCAGATTATATAAAATTCCACTTTTTAAATATTCATACATTATCAATGAATATGAAAGTGCTGTAAAATCAACATGTTGTGTTTATAATTTGCCTTTTTGTTTCCTGTTGAATTATTTAAAAAATTAAAACTCCAATATTTTGGAAGTGACGCAAAATTTCGGCTTATGTTTTAGAAGTGTTCTGAGAATTTTATCCAATACAGACAGATTTTTAGGTAATTCCTATGAGAGTAAAATGCTTTAAATTACTTCAGAGATATGATGGTTTGGAATTAGTCCTTCCTTCCTTCCAAAGAAATTCGTTAGCTATAGATGAAGGCAGACTCTGGCTGAGCTTCTATGATGTAAAATTAATGATTAGCAAAACACTAGAGAAAGGCAGAGGGAAGATAGTCTCAGTGCACAAAACAATGGTAGTGGGCCCTTCAGGTGGCTCAATAGGTTAAGCATCTGCCTTCAGCTCAGGTCATGGATACCCCGCCTTCCCCCCCTTCCCCCCCCCACCGTCCTAGAATGGAGTCTGGCATCAGGCTCCCTTATCAGCAGAGAATCTGCTTCTCCCTCTGCCCTTCCCCCAACTTGTGCATTCTCTCTCTCTCTATCTCAAAAATAAATAAATAAAAATTTTTTTTAAAAAAGTGCTTTCAAGCTCAACAGCTTAAATGTAAAACAAACAAACAAATAAACAAAAACCACAATGGTAGCAAGCAAGCCTGTGAAGTTATTTTAGTCAGTTCTACTAAAAAAAACTTTTTAAAGGATGAACCTATAGGAATGAAACAAGATGATATAAACAGAGAAGAATAGTATATTTGATAAAGTATCTCTGAGGTAAAGAGCTTTTGTATTTAACAAATACAGAGCAGGAGAATGAAGATAAACTTCAACCATAAGCTTACAGCAGACCAGATGTTCTTTTTCAGTCTAGAATTTGAAATCGGCACGTAGGCTTTAAATCCGGATTTCATTGCTTAATACCTATTTGATTCCCTGAAGTCTCAGTCTCATGTTTGAAAAACAGCTCTAATAATGGTTCTTGCCTTCTAAGGTTATTTTCAAAATTAAGTGAGATAATACATGCAAATTGCCTCCCATGGTACACAGCACAGAGACACATCCCTCAACAGCAGACCAAAAGAAAATGGCTAGTGTCTTTCTCATAGATAGATGACATCTTGGTGGAGGATGTGGCAAAGGAGTTTCTTTCTGGCTCCTACAAAGGTGTAAAAGTCAAGCTATATGGAAAGGATGCCTGTCATTGTGCTAGTCATGCTTCAAGTGGCCCCATTGCCCAAGAGGGAAGCTCATACTCTAGATATTCTGGGATCCAACCATTGCATGCTGTCGAAGGAAGTTGGAAGAAAGATGACCTTCTTCTGAATGACAGAGAAGCTGTTCTTCTGTGCCATGATGATGATGTTAGCAATGATAGCCATTTCCCTAACCAAGTTGACTACTGACCCAAAAATGAGATTAAAAACTATCCTTTTTTGCCCTGAGCCCTGAAAAGCCTGAAGAGAAGACTAAATAAGAAACAGCCTTGAGACTTGGATGATGTCCAGGTCAGTGAGTACAGAATACTCTTCTAATTGTTTTGTCACTTACAGATTTAATGCTCACAATATGCCAATGTCGGCACATTTTTATTTAGGACATGAAATAATAATTTAATAATGACAGGCAGTTCAAAATGGTGACTACTATATTTTTGTCTCCTTAAGAAGTGCACCAATTTTCTTATCCATTCTGGAACATGGCGGGTGGGGGGTGCAGTGGAGCAGGGGACAGAGGGATAGAGCAAGGGCAGGAGGAGTGTGCAGCCGGGGAAGAAGTGAATGCATGAGCTACATAATGTTCTGCCCCACTGAAGGGACAGAGAACCTAAAGGGTTTGACATCTCCATGATATAATATATTGCTATGGCAACCACTCTTGCCTTAAACATTCCAAGATTTCAGGGTTTCTTTTGTTTTTAATTTTAGTTTTTCTCAACATAATGATTGTATGTAGTAAAAAACAAATAATAAAGAATTCACAAGAGTTGATATTTCCCCAGCCACCTCTTGATATATTTTCATCTCTTTTGCTTCTGTATTTAATTCATTAGCTAGTTATTCCCACAAGTATAGTTATATCATTATAACTCTATATTCTTTTTTTTTTAAGATTTTATTTATGTATTTGAGAGAGCAAGTATAAGAGAGCCTGAGAGGGGAGAAGGTCAGAGGGAGAAGCAGATGCCCTGCGGATCTGGGAGCCCCATGAGGGACTCGATCCTGGGACTCTGGGATCATGACCTGAGCCGAAAGCAGTCACTTAACCAACTGAGTGACTGACCCAGGAGTCCCTATAACTCTATATTCTTATTGTCATTTACAATTGTGATCAATTAACACATAGAAATGAAAATTCACCTCATATTAATCTCTTCTTTCCCATTTTCTTTCCAATATTTAGTATTCATCTTATTTTTAGTTCTTCCATTAGATACTTTTGTAACATGAAATAATATGATTAAATCATTTGTTTCTACTGATTTCTACTGATTTTCTACTGTGTCATTCCAGTGTGGAAAAGAGGTTTGTCCTTCCTCTTCATGGGTCCCCCACCCAGCTTCCCCCTCTCAACTCTCTCTTATTTTACATTATCAAATGCTCATTAGTAATCACATTTTATCCTGAAACATCACCAATATTCCTGCTTTGTTTACAGATTGACTCTGAAATTTTAAAATGAAGAAATAATGTTTACATTCGTCTAACAATGTAAATATTGGCCACTGCTTGACAAACTTGTATATGAGAATTACTTTTCATTTTCTTTGGGTTTTATAGTGCCGGGGCAGGGGGAGCCACTTTAAAGAGGCTCTTCCTAGTGTCAAAGCCAAATAGATTTCCCTTTTTCCACTATGTCCTTTGCTGAAATAGACACCACATTTTGGATTGCCTCTTATTGAGCCACACTTTTCTTATAGTCTTTATTTTTCTCAGAGTCTTTTTTGCCCTCTTTCATTGTGCTAAGATGCTGGGATTTCAGCCTTTTATTAATATTCTCAATTACTGCCATTTTAAATCACTTACTTTTTTCCACTGAGACTTCCGTCCCTGTCCCAGCTGGCCTCTCTCTCCAGTTGGGACTGAGGTTCTAAATCTGCTGCAAATGTGACCCTGAAAATTCCCCTCATCCTTTAACTTTGTCGGATCGACTGTTTTTGAATCCTATGTCTTCCATTTCCCCTTTCTGGAGTACATCCTCCAGGAACAAAGACAGATTGTTTGCAAGTTACATTTTCTGAACGCTCTTATACCGAAATCTTCTCTCACTATTTATTGGCCCGAATTTGGGGACGAAGGTAATTGTCTTTAACATCTTCCACGCCCTGCATGTTTTGTGTTCTAGCATTCCCCCCCTACTCCCTACACGTCTGATGACAGTCTGATTCCCATCTCCTTGCACGTGAACTGTTGTATCTCTCTGAAAGCTTTGATGTTCTCTTTTCAGTGCTGGTAATTTTATGAGGACGCATCCAGGTTTCGTCCTGCTGAGGACTCTACCTCGTTTTCAGTTCTAGGAATGTGGAATATCATTTCCTTTCTCACCTCTCCTCCCTTTTTCTGAAGCTGTTATTAATAAAACAATGGCTTTCCTGGATTACTATTCGAAGCTCTTGTTTTCAAATTTTATATATTTTGTATTTTCTATCTCTTAGGCCTAGTCTACCTTTTGAGAGATTTTCTCAACTTGAACTTTTAGTCCTTCGTTGAATGTCTAATTTCAGTCATCACTCAATGTCTGAGAGCTCTTTCTTCTCTGATTGTTCCATTCTGTAGACCTCGGGGAGGGCAGCTTTGGGGGTGTACCTCTCCCATCTGCCTCAGGGCAGAACCTACTAGAAATAGTGTTGACCGAAAGCCTCACGTGCAGTAGCCTTGGAGGCCACCACCACATCTGCCCGGAGCCTTCCCTTGCTGGAAGCTTCCACGCAGTGACTGAGCAAGGTGGGCACCCGAGAGCCCGGTCAGTTCTGTCAACTGGAAATAATCTGGGGGGCTGGCTGAGACTTTCTCTGGCTACCCTGCCATCTGCAGCTCTTCCTCTCTCCTTTCAAAGCTATTAGACCTGCACCAGAGACTAGAAGCTTCACCTACTCCTGTTCCCTCTCCCCTTTATCCTTCTTCGGCGTGAATTTCCAATACGTCTCTTATACTTGCTACTTTATCCTGACTTTTGCTTCCCAGAGTATAAAACTGACAAGAGCCTCCTATCCTTCTTAACGAATATACTATCTTCTCACACCTTTCTTAACATATTGTGCTTATTCTCAAAACACCCGACGCACCTAACGGAATGCATTTTGCCTAAGATCGTGAGCCAGTGGGCTCCAGCCATATTGCAGTAAACTGAAATTAATTAGAAAAAAAGATGCCATCAACACACAGTAAGGAAGGACGCTAGGTGTACCCCCCGCCCCAGTTTCCAGAGGAGGCAAAATTTTTAATAATTCCAAGAGTTGAAATCAAATAGCAATAGGCTATGAAAGTCTGAGTCTGTTCCATCCGCAACTACATAAAAATTTCAGACTTTGTGGCACAATATGTTGCCACGTCATTCAAAGAGTCAGCGGCAAGGCTCGTACAGGACCTTGTAGTTCTAGTCATCCTCCTACTGGCCCAGGCCCACCTTGCCGCTGGATTTTTGCATGTCTTCTCTTCAGTGCCTCATAATACCAACAGTGAGAACAGCTGCTGATTATTGTATGCTAACGGTATGCCAGGTAGGCTGGTGAACACTTTCTATCCTTTGTTTTACTGAGTCCATGCAAACAATCCAGTGTGGCGTTTGTTTGATTGTTTGTTTGTTTTTTAAGATTTTAATTTATTTATCTGTGTGTGAGAGAGCATGCTAGAAAGAGCACAAGTGGGGTGGGGGGGAGTTGTTGGGGGTTGAGGGGAGGGGCCGAGGGAGAGGGAGAAGCTGGCGCTCTCCTGCTGAGCAGGGCGCCCGACACGTGAGGTCCATCCCAGAACCCCAGGATCGTGGGGCTCATGATGTGAGTGGAAGCACAGTATGTTAACCGACCGAACCACCCAGGCGCCTCCCAAGCATTCCAGTTTTACAAATGGAAACACTAAATCTCCAAAAGGCTATGGAAGTGGCCCATGTTCCCAGGGTAGGAGGAGATGAACGTCCGCCCTCCTCCCCCCCGCCCAATCTATGCTCTCTGTCACACCCCTACGCCGCCTCTGCCTGCTCCTAACACAGACAGGACCCTCCATAGCTTAAGCTATGGATACAAACCGGTAATAAAAACCTCATTGCCTGTCACGTAATGTGTATTCTATAGACTTGTGATGGGGAACGTATGTGCAGAGCCGAGGAAATCTTGTACATTTTGAGATGATCTTCCTGGGAAGAAGTGCCCAGTCAACATCGAATCTTATTTCATTTGAAGTTCCCTGACCCTCTGGAGCTCTAATAAGAAGTACTCTAATAAGTACTCTAGTAAGAAGTACCCTTTTAATCCTTACAGAGGCTGATTAGGAGACAGAAAAGAGCAAGTTTTTTTATTCTCCCTCTTCTGTGGTTCAGGGCCTCTGTGGGAGGAGAGGTAATGTGAATGCTTGCTCTCTTACAGAAACCGTCTCTTTATTTAGCTGAGCTTCTCCTCAGGCCCCTGGAGAGGTAAACTGAATCATTAACCTCTTCTGGCGGAGCTCGTGAGTCATTTTTTGTTATGTGAAAGAAAAAGTGTTTGGAAAAAGAAAATGCCATTGGTCCAGAATCAGAATAAATAACTTCACACAGAAATAGGCAGAGAGGGGATCTGGCAGCATGGTTTGTGGTCTTTTTTCCCCCCTAATATTCAGAAACTTGAACTTTGATAACAACAAATGCCATCCCTTTTGTTCTTGGAATTCCTTTGTGCTTTGCACAGAGCTCAAGCACGGATTGCTGGTCATAATAGTTACAACTTTGCATTTAGCTGCTTGCGAGAAGGTCTGGATTTGCCCAAGAATTTAATATGTGACTCCTCTTTCTCTCCTGGGAAGAGTATAGTTGCCTGGCGGCGAAATTCATTTGTTTTCCCTCCTAAACTCTCTGTCACCAATCCATATGGCCATATCATGTGTTTTCTTTCCCTCAACTCATTGCTTTGGAAGTTACCCGAGATTCACGATCATAACCCTAGAATATAAAGTGGTGATCCCAATCTTTAGAACCCGAGCTGTGACACGGACAAGGGACCTGTATGCAAGACACATTTAGAAGCTAAGGCTGGTTAGTGCCCAGGTACTTTTTCCGTGGAAGAACAATCTGGAGGTCTATGGAAAGCCTACAGGCCGATGTTCTCTTGACTCTGGCTGCTAATGCTTCGCTTGTCTGTTCCAAAGTGTCGTGTCTCCTGATTCAAAGCCAACTGAGGTGTTTGCTTTTTCTCGAACCTGACTCAGTGCAAGCAAGACTTTAAAAATTTAAAATATTTTTTTGAAAGATAGAATTGATCTGAAGGACAAGAAGACAGTTGCCTAGGGATCTGATGTTCATTCATTCTACAAATATTTATCAATCACTTACTCCTTTAAACCCCTGGGCTGGATGCCAGGGAAATGGTGGAAGAAGACAGACATCATTAATAAGGTCACTGCCAACATGGAACAATGGCAAACAGATCATCATATAAATACATATGAATTAAGGTTATTGTAGGTCGTACATCTAGGGAGCTATGAGAATGAGCAAGAGAGGGAGTATTATCACTTAAGGGAGACAGGGAGATCTTCTCTGAGAAGAGAAACTGCTCTTCAAAATAAAGTCTATTTTTTAAAAAGCAATGCAAAAACAAAATAAAGAATATATTTGTATCTGGTTTTATTTAGATAAAAAACACTTGAAGGCATTCCAAAAACTGATGAAAGTGGTTACCTATGAGAGTGGGGACATAGGACAGATGGGAACAGAGGTGGGAGTGAAATCTTTTATTACATATTTTTGACCTTTTTTGATTTATGAAATATGTTTATCCTAAAATTAAATTTTTGGATGTGGGTACACCAGAGTCAACCTAGTTCTCACTCCTGATGCCACCATTTATTAACTGGGCAGTGTTATAACATTTCCTAAACTCTGCCTCTGCTTCCTCATGTGCACAATGACGTTAGTACCAGTTCCTACCTCATAGGAGTGTTTTCAGAATTAAATGAAATAATTACATGTAAAGCCATTAAATCAGTGCTCCCCGCATAGGAAGTGTTCAGTAAATTGTGACGATAATCAGTATGATGCTGCTGTCTAGAAATATATCATTTTTCAAATGGTAGGTGTGAGTTTCTCTGGTGATTGGAATTATTGGCAGAATTGTGGACGATTTGTGTTTTCTTCGTTTTGCTTAAAATATCTTCCAAATTTTCTATAAAGATCATGCCAGTGTGATGAGAAATCAGTAAGGGTTTTTTATGGTGGCAAGAACACTTGAGATTTCCCCTCTTAACAAATCTTTTTTTTTTTTTTAAGATTTTATTTATTTATTTGACAGAGATCACAAGTAGGCAGAGAGGCAGGCAGAGAGAGAAGAAGGGAAGCAGGCTCAATCCCAGGACCCTGGGATCATGACCTGAGCCGAAGGCTTTAACCAACTGAGCCACCCAGGCGCCCCTTAATAAATCTTTGAGGGTACAACACGGTGTTGTTAACTAGAGACATCGTGTTGTACAACACACTGCTCAATTATCTTGCATAGCGAAAACTTTCTATGCATTGAGCAGCACAATGAAAGAGTTGGTATGCTTTCCAACCAAAGAAGTGGAGAATTTCTAAAAGAGCCGTTTGATTTTCTAATGTGACATGATAAACATGGCTTCCTGTAAAACATTTTTCAGAAAAACAGAATCGCACCGTACGGGGCTGACGGTAAAGATAACCCCATTAACAAGGGCATCAGCAGCTGCTGGGGCACACACACCCACGCATCTTAGATTCCTGGAAAGCCTGCCAGGGCCGTGCAGCCCACCCCTGGGTCTCCCCAAGGAAATTTTTTTTAATCTAAGAAGCTTTTTGAGTATCATGTCACCACACAGGATCTTCATCTGTTGGATGAAGCGTTCATGTTACTTTTGAGTTTTCCCCAAGTGAACTCTTGATTCTGCCCCATTTCCATCCTGCCGCCTTTGGCTGTGATCTTCCCAAGGCTACCTTGCCAACCATCGGAGGGGCAGTGCCTTGACATGGAAACAGGAAGGCCCATGGACACCTGGTCTATACTGGGTAGAACTCCCCGTTCTGTAGTTCAGTCAACTGTGTGACACTGGGAAATCCACGTACCTTCCTCATCTGTGACTCAGACATAAAATACCTACTCCACAGGGGCGCCTGGGTGGCTCAGTGGGTTAAAGCCTCTGCCTTTGGCTCGGGTTGTGATCCCGGGGTCCTGGGATTGAGCCCCGCATCAGACTCTCTGCTCGGCGGGGAGCCTGCTTCCCTTCCTCTCTCTGCCTGCTTGTGATCTCTGTCTGTCAAATAAATAAATAAATAAATAAATAATCTTAAAAAAAAAACCCTACTCTGCAGGTTGCATTCAGGCAGAGAACACACATGAGAAGCGCAGCTCATCCCAGTTGCTCAATGACGTTATCTTCTCACCTGTAAATGTGCAGCGGTTCTGAGCCCCGGATCATGGCCTTGGCCGACAATGACGGCCACCTGCCCCTTTGTGGAGGAGCTCCGGAGAGCCGGCCTCTGGCTTTATACTTGGAGCCCTGCTGCAAGGCAGAGGACGGAAGGCTGGGGAGTCCCAGCCCCACGCGGAGACCCCACCTCGGCTACTTCCGTCAGTAGCTTCACCCCAGGGATTAGAGAAATATTTTGTGTTCCCAGAACCTTGCTCTGGGCACCATCCCGAGAGAGCTCGGGCTTTAGAATTCTCTGTCCTCAGCAGTCTGGTTAGAGAAACTGCAGCAGACAGGAGATCACACTCACGATCGTCAGAAAGCCCTGACTACACACGTCCTTTCTCCAAGGCAGTTTTGCTGGGGCCAAAATCCTCCAATTCCCAGGGCCAGCTCCGCGGCCATTTACTCCCTGCTCCACGCCTGGTCACAGCGGCTTAACATCCCTCCCATGACCCTACGACACGCAACCACGGGGACAGGCATCAGCTCCTAAAATTCAGAGATGGTGGCTCCTGGAAGAGTCAGCCACTGACTCAGGGGGCTTGTGGATGAAGCAGAATCCAAAGTCGTCAGTGGACCCCACGAGCCCCACACAGGAAATGCTCTTGGGTTCTCTGGGGATACGCACAGGAAAGCAGGGCTGTGGCACCCAGGGATGGGGACGGAGGCCTGCAAGGGTTCTTCCCAGGGCATGCATACTTTCCAGAAACATCCATGGACCATCCCCATAAGCCGCAGCTTTGAGCCTGGAGTGAGGAGGAGGGGGGCAATGGGAGAGACCAGTGAGCAGGTACAAGACAATGGGATACATGCAGGGACTGAAAATCAGGTACAAAACGCTCCAGGAGCACAGTGGAGGGGGCATATGGTTCTATGTATAGGAACATAGGTTCTGGGATCTAGAAAGCAAACAGACCCCCCAATTATTTAAAAATTGCTGAGTTGTAAACCCCTGCAAGGGCAAGGCTTAAGCACCTTTGGTTTGCTCTGTATCCTATCGGCCATGGAGTTGAAAGCCTGAGTATACTGAATACAGTAGAACTGCTATTATAATGAGGCAAGATGCAGGGCCTGCGTGGAAGAGCTGGTTGAGTGTCCGACTCGGTTTTTGCTCGGGTCCTGATCTGAGGGTCATGAGATTGAGCCCTGCTTCTCGAGTTCTCTCTCAAATAAATAAGTAAATCAAAAAGAAGGAGGGAAGGAAGGAAGGAAGGAGGGAAGGAAGGAAGGAAGGAAAGAAGGAAGGGAGGGAGGGAGGATGGGAAGGAAGGAGAGAGGGAAAGAGGGAGGGAGAGGGAAGAGGGGAGGGCTGAGGGAGGAAGGAAGAGAAGGAAAGAGGCATTCGCTACAGCTGTGGGCAGGGAAGGGTACAGAGTTGCCCTTAAGTGTGAATTAACTGGCTCAGTGCTGAGGAGATAAAGTCATCTCGCTGCTTTCCAGAATAATTTTCATCCATCTCTATAGATGATTCAAGCTTAATCAAACTCTGGGCTTCAATCTGTCCAGAAAGTTGGAGTTTGGCAGCCTACCCTCCCTTCCAGAAGCATCAAGGAGGCTGGTAGTCTCAGAAAGGTGCTTTGTATTTCCAAAAAGCAAGCTGTTTTGAACATCAGAGGTCTTATCATTTCCACAATGTGACTCAATAAGGGCATCGTTACACCTGGGGCGGAAAACCAGACCCGAGACGCACGAGGGCAGAGTGTGTTCAAGCACATCAGAAATAGACCAGAGGGTCATTGTCAGGAATAGCTGCTGGAGCAGGCAGGGCACTGGAGCACATACCTTGAATGTGGGAACACCGGAGCAATCTTCTCTTTATACTCAGATGAAATCAGCCCCTCTGGGGTCATGTGTCTAATTCTAGAAGCTTCACTGAGAAGAGCAGTAGATTTTGGACAGGCTTCAGAGGAAAGTTGTCAAGATGATTGAAAGGCTGGAAAGTAAAACCTCCGAGGGGAGGTTAAAGGAGACGGGTCTGGCAGCCACTAGCTGTGCGACGTTAGGCGCGTCACCGCAGCTCTCAGGAGCTCCATTCCCTCGTGTGTGAAAGGAGGACGGAGGCTTGACTGAGCCCTCGGGTCCTCCAGGGCCTCACAGTATTTTTATAATCCAGAAGGAGAGGAAGCTAGACAGTAACTTTGTCATTCATTTTAATTCTATGGCTACCTGTTAAGAATCTCTGTTTTTCTTAAGTGAGACAGACTACGAGAAAAAAAAAGGGGCACCTGGGTGGCTCAGTTGGTTAAGCATCTGCCTTTGGTTCAGGCTGTGGTCTCAGGGTCCTGGGATCCAGCCCTGTTTTGGGCTTCTTGCTCAGGGGGAGTTCTGCTCCTGCCTCTCCCTCTGCATCTCCCCTCATGCTGCCTCTCTCTCTTTCTCAAATAAATAAATAAATAAAATCTTTAAAAAAAAAGAGAGAGAGAAAAAGACTGAGACTGAAGACTAAGATATTTTGCTGAAGCAAAACAATGCAGTAGAAATCTTTTCCCAAAACAGAACAGAAATCAGAAAAATAAATGAAGCCAACCCTTCAAGTTTGTGTTCAAAATGATACTTCAGGTCTCTATCTTCAGAAATTGTAAGCCGACTCTCCCACTTGGATCCCTCTCCCCTTGCCCATCCATGTTGCCATGAAAACTTGCTTCTTGCACTTGGAGCGGGGAGATGGGAATGCGAATTCATCTGCTCTCCAAGAGACACCAGTCTTCTGTCCCTGCTTGTGCTGGCTACTAGTCCCCTGAGGGCACGAGACCCATGTGAAAATTGGAAGGGAGGGGCCCCTGGGTGGCTCAGTCGGTTAAGCCTCTGCCTTCGGCTCAGGTCATGATCTCAGGGTCCTGGAATCGAACCCCGCATTGGGCTCCCTGCTCAGTAGCCTGCTTCTCCCTCTCCTCACTCCTACTCTCTTTCTCACTATCTCTTTCTCTCTCTTTCCATCTCTCTCTCTCTCAAATAAATAGATAAAATCTTTTTTTAAAAAATGGGAAGGGCGAAGTAGCTACAGGAAAGCTCCCCCTTCCAGGGATGATGCTGCCGTGGAGCCTGCCAGCAGCATCAGCCGGACTCCGAAAAAGCCCCAAAGGGTGACTTGCCCCTGAGAGGACTGGCCTTGGTGTCCCACCCCCAGTCCCTCCACCCTGTGCCTTTTCTCTGGAGGAGCCCCAGAGTGGAAGCAAGAGTAGAAGACACATGGAACAATCTGAACTAATAGTTGGAAAATGGAACTCTAGCCACCACATTCATTCATTATGGCCAGAGTGTGAGTGACTTGGCCGGGTTCAGGGGCACAGGATCGGGGTGCATGGAGTGTGGGAGCCCCAGGATGGCCCCACAGATTTCACTGGTAGGGCTAACACCCCAGGTCCGAATGTCCACCTTCCAGCAGTGCTCTTGGTCAGAACCAGTCCTCAACCCTGGCTGCGTTTTGCAATCAGCTTGGAAGCTTTTAAAAAAAAATACTGATGCCCAGACCTCATCTGAGATGAACGAAATTGGGATCTTTGGGATTTCAGGAGGAATTTCCTTACACTAAAGACTGTACCATACCACGTTATGCTTCCAGTAGCAAATCGACTTAAAACACACAAAACATCAGAAGAGTCACGAAAGAACAGGAAAACTGCAGCTTACAATACCATGTCCCTAACACAGTCACCGCTCTCCTTGGAAAACCCTCTTCTTGTCGAGATGATTGGTTTGTTCACGCCTATGATAAGCGTGCTTTTACACAATGTCCTTTCATTAGCTTTGATTATCTGATGGATCCGAGGAATATCCACCCTCCGCGAGTTGTCTGCAAAAAAATCGGTTGCGATCTGTCTTGACATTCACTTACGCTGTTACCATTACCCCAACCCATGTGATTTTGTCACAGCTCCTGGTACTTAGTAGGAGCTCAGTATGGTTTTTTTTTTATTATTTTTATTTTTATTTATTTTTTTATTTTTTTAAAGATTTTATTTATTTATTTGACAGAGAGAGAGAGAGAGATGCACGAGTAGGAAGAGAGGCAGGCAGAGAGGCAGGCAGAGAGAGAGGAGGACGCAGGCTCCCTGCTGAGCAGAGAGCCCGATACGGGGCTCGATCCCAGGACCCTGAGATCATGACTTGAGCCGAAGGCAGGGGCTTAACCCACTGAGCCACCCAGGCGCCCCTCAGTATGTTTTTGATAACTGATGGGCAATCCTTGGTCGTGCCCCTGAAAGTTTTAGCCCACTAGACACTTAGATGGTATTTGGGTAATTTATTCGGAACCTGGAAATGTAGTAACATTAAATCAATTTCATCTCCATAGGAGCCTCTGGTGGTAGTATAGATTTACAGAAATTCATTTCCATCTACAATTTTCCTGCTCTCTCTCATCTGTCAGACAAACAAAGGGCTCACATTTGTATTCTCACTGCATGATGTCTTCACCTTGTCTGTATATGCATCATTAAAGATTTCAAGATCAATTGGAGAAGGGATAAACAGCAATCTCTTTCACTATTTAAGGCAAATTTCAGAGCTGGATTCTTTGTTTCCATTCATACTTGAATTTTTGTTGTTGTTGTTGTTGGGCATTCCTGTCTGTTCTCCCGTAGGTGCCAGATGATGGGTATTGGGAAAAGGGAAGGAGTAGCAGAACATAGGGAAGGAAGAAATGTTCATTGGTACCAGGTTGTGCAAGCCTCAAGGGTTTGGACTTTTCACGGAAACAAAGAACAAAGAAAAAAGATACCATTGAGAGCTTTCGAACAAAGTCTTGGTAGCAAAGTCTTGCAGAATTTTGTGACATAATTCCCCTTCGGATGTTGGAGAAGTAAAAGCTTGACCTCAGGCAACCAATTTCCTTTTTTTTTGCTTGAAAAGCTAGACTTGAAAGAAACATGTCAAATAAAAGTGAATTCTGTCAAGCATCTCAGACAGCCTGGAGTTTACTCTCTACCATGTGGGACTTTGCTAAATGCATACTATTTGCATGTTTCCAGTGTTGTCATAGAAGCAACTGGCATGTTTTTGAGGATGCAGGTCTCTTCTGTTTCCTGGCTAGGACAGGATATACTCTAATTTGGCAGGTTGGATGTCCAGAGCCCTACCCAGGATATACTCGCACCTTCCAGAGTTGATTGGAGGGGAAAGGTGGCCTTCATCTCTAACATGAATGGTTCTTTCGACCTTTAGCAAGCTTGCCCACTACAGTAGAAGTAAATGGGGCAGGCTGCACTCAAAAGGAATTCATTTTCACCAACAATTCCATTTGCACTTAGTTATTAAAATTAAAATTTTTGGAAGCAGCAACTAGTGTTCATTTTCTTTGGATCACGAAGATGTGCTCATGTGAGCCACAAACAACGCCAGTCATCCCCAGATATCAACTAGGGATGACCCGATTAGAGATAAATTCATCACACCTCTCCTGTGGCATTTCACAGAAGCCCACGAGATTGCAGTTACCCACGACAATCCTGGCAGGTGGGGGTACTAGACGGCTTGTTCTTGGTGGTTTCTAGCCTCAGGCAGATTTGACAGGGATAGGATACTACCAAGCAATGGCTCACCCTCAAAAGCATTTCAACGCCTCAGCTACACTGGTGGGGAGAACAGAGTAAAATTGTAATGGCAAAAAAGAGTTTTAATTTATTTCGGTTATGGTTTATGGAAGTGTTCCCGGAATCAGGACCCTGATACAAGACACAGAACTTTGGCAGGAAGAGGTAGGACCTTGCAGAGTGTTGGGGAATAGGGGAAAGGTGGAGTAGGGGAATAATGCTAAAGGGAGTCAACTGCGTAGGATTTGAAAGCACGGGATAAAACAAGCAGTTATAGGGTGCCTGGGGGGCTCCGTCGATTAAGCGTCTGCCTTCGCCTTCAGCTCAGGTCATGATCCCAGGGTCGTTGGATCGAGCTCAGCATCAGGCTCCTTGCTCAGCAGTGAGTCTGTTTCCTCCTCACCCTCTGCCCCACTGCCTGCTTGTGTGCTCTCTCTTAAATAAATAAAATCTTTTTTTAAAAAAATATGCAATTATATGTGGAGAAAATGTATTATTATCGTCCAATGTTAGGCAAAAACACTTCAAACTTTAAGCAACTCGTCTTACCAATTGGAGTCCCATGAATTATATTTTGAAAGCCATTTCTGGGCACCTGGGTGGTTCAGTTGGTTAAGCACCTGCCTTCAGCTCGGGTCATTATCCCAGAGTCCTGGGATGGAGTTCCTCATCGGGGTCCCAGCTCCATGGGGAGTCTGCTTCTCCCTCTGACCTTCTCCCCTCTCATGCTCTTTCTCTCTCAAGTGAAAGAAAGAAAAAGAAAGAAAGAAAGAAAGAAAGAAAGAAAGGAATCTTTAAAAGAAAGAAAGAAAGAAAGCTATTTCTCAGATAATTGATAAAGTGAAAACAAAATTGAAGGACTCCAGTAGGACAAGGAGAGGCAGAAGAATGGGTGAAAGATGACTCTGGCTCATGGTCTGGAGAGGGCCAGCCCGAGAGTCTGGATGGGTGGTGCTTCTTGGAATTAGGCATCCTTAAAAAAAAAAAAGAAAAGAAAAGAAAGAGAGAGAGAGAGAGAGATTTTATTTATTTATTTGAGAGAGAGAGAGCATGAGCAGAGGATGAGAAGGGGGAGGGGCGGAGGGAGAGGGAGAAACAAACTCCCCACTAATTCAGGGCTGCATCCCAGAGATGACCTGAGCCGAAAGCAGACGCTTAACCAACGGAGCCACCTCTATTTGGGTATTCTTGAATCTTGAATTTCAGATTCTTGGCTGCACACGCCTCTGTTTAGAATCCTTCAAGTTCAAATCTGACTAAGCGCCCATATTCTTTCTCTACCGTCACTGACCCCCTCGATGTTATGAACATAGTAGGTGCTCAAAGAGCAGCCCCTGAGCAAATCCGCCCAGACACTGTGACTTCACACGTTTCAGTGAATCTGAATCTGAATGAAGAGATCTCCGTGTCTCCTGAGATACCTGTCTTGTTTCCAAAAGGGGCAAACGCTGAGTGGTGACCGAGAGTCTCTCTCTGTTGAGTTATGTTTTTTGAATATTAGTTTGTTTTCTTTTTCTTTTCCTTCTTCTTCTTCTTTTTTTTTTTTTGTTAGTTTGTTTTCTTGTGCCTTTTGATAAAACTGAATATATTGCAAAGGTAAAATAGGAAATTCCTTTCCCTAAGGCTATATCCATTCTTCCAAACTTAGCTGAAAAACTCTGTTATTAGCTTTAGTGGTGCTTTAAAGAACTTCTCCCTAATATATGGCTTCTGGGGGACACTGGGAAATTGTTAAGACTGGGTAACCCTTTCGAAAGATCCAGAGAGAATCAAGTATAATGAGAATGTCTGAAAAAAATCTGTTCTCTTGAGCAAACTGACCCATCAAGAGGACTAATAACTTAGGTGTATTTTGAATTATCATTATGGAGGCACCCTTTAGAACTCTTAGTTCCTGAGTTTCCTCATCTATAAAACAGAGACAATAAAGAGTGTTACGAGATGGTGCCTGGGTGGTTCAGTCAGTTAAGCGTCTGCCTTTGGTTCAGGTCATGATCTCAGGGTCCTGGGATGGAGCCCCTTGTCGGGCTCCCTGCTCAGCGGAGGGTCTGCTTCTCTCTTTCACTCACTCTTTCTCTCAAATAAATAAATAAAATCTTTAAAAAAAAAAAGTGTTCAGAGGATTCAATGAGTCATAACATGTAAATGTATAGAGGAAAGCCTAGCATATAGTCAGTTCTCCGTTCCAGATTTCATTATTTTTATTAGCATGATTTTTTTCTGAACTCATAAAATAAATTTGTACAGTAGCAATCTCCTCTCCTTCGGGACCTAGAAACAATACCTACTGCTTACTGAGCATGTATTATGATGTCTCATGTTCCGGACATCTGACACGTGTTTTGTTATGGTCGTTACAACGATCCTATGAGAAAGGTACTAGAAACTGACGATCAGAGAAATTAAATCACTTGGCCACACCTGTTAAGGGACGGAACAGGGATCTGAACTCGGGGCAGAATGACCCAAAGCCAGTCTCGCCACCAGACTGTGCTGCTGCTCCAAGACGCTAAGGAAACCACTCTGTGTACCCCAAACCAAAACCGAACTCAATTAAAAATATGCCTGTAGGCCAAAGACTTATCTCTGAAAGAGTAGATTAGTTGGTGCCTCTCAGAGAATTTCAGCTTAACACCTGAGATTAGTTAGCCTTGCCTCTCTGATCCGAGGAGGTCTGTTTAATTCAAGTCACATGTGGGCATTTGCACTCCAATTATAACGTCAGTTCTAAATCTGTTGGTATGTCACAGAGGCCCAAGTTAAAACCCAGGAAAGAACTTGAGCTGTTACTGTTCCCAAGCAAAAACATCCTTGGAAGCTTATCAGAACAGAAGGCCCATCTGAAACCTTGGAGGTTTGCCCAACCCTGGTTTCCTGCCCCGACGCTGAGCCGAAAGGTTCATACTTTGTGTGATCGGCAACCTAAATCTGTGGATTTGGACCAGGGAGGCCAAGTGCAGCTGGCAGCCGGGGCCCTGAAGGCAGACACCAGTCCAGCTGGCCCAGCGGTAGAAGGAAGAACTGACAGAAAGAAGACAAGCGTCATAAAGGAAGTAACAACGCAACAAGGCAAACCGACCTCCTAGCTGGCAGAGAAGGGGAGACGGAGCCCCTGGGAGTATTTGTATAAATTATTCTGCTATCCTTGGTCTCCAGAAAGGATCCTTTGCGATCTGCGCTGGTAGCTAACGTGTACTGAGCACTTCCCATGTATGTGATCCCGCACCAATCACCTTACATATGTTGTTTTAATGACGCGTGATTATAACGGAAAAGGCTGATGTACAACTTCGGGATTTCCACAGAGGGTGGCATTTGGGCACAGTCTTTGCTGACAGGGAGCCATCTCCGTGTTTAGAGTTGTACCATTTTTTTTTTTTTTTTAATCCCAGCACAAGGTCAGCTTGAGTCAAGATGCTTCCTTGCAGCTGAGCCGTGGCCATGACTGCAGGGATAACCCCATCCCCTGCTCTCGGAAGCAGAACCCCTAATGCCTCCAAGGCCCTCCGGCAGGTGTTTCTGGCCCCCTTGCCATGGTGCTTCCTGCTCCAGCTACACTTGAACCCCACCATCAAACCATATTTCTCCCCTGGGGGATCTCCCTCCCTTTGCTTAGCGGAGGCAAGGTGACATCTGTGGGAAGAGAGGGAAGGCTGGTCTTCAAGTGTTGTATTCTCAGGAGGGAGGAAGCTTTCCGAGATACCCTACAGGAGATGTCATGGTCATTGGCCACCGTTCGGTCATGTACTCATTTTTAAATCCAACCTACACAGGAACGTGATGCCCGTGATTATCTTAGATGGACTGGGATCCGCCTCTGAAGCTGAGATGGCATCAGCCTCCCCAGGATCATGGGAACCGAGGTCACCACCGGCATAGATGGAGGTTAGATGGGACGAGCAGGAGCCACTGGGTGCCATACCAGGCAGTGGAGTCAAAGCAGCCTCCACATTTCACAACTGCAACTGTCCCTTTCACTGCCCCAAGGTCCCTACTTGCCCCGTGTCACCCCTACAGGGTTGGTCCTGCTAGTCCTTTATGTGCCCATGCCTCTCCCTCTCTCCTTCTATGACAGCACTTCTGTCTTTTTTTTAATAGCTGTCTTCTTCTCACACATATATCTTCCAGTGAGACTGTGAGGTCTCCGATTATAGAGGCCATGTATTACTCAGTTTTGTATTTCCAGTACCTACCCTATGCCTGGAATAAAATAGATGCTCAGTAAACGTTGGATTGAAATGTTTTCTGAATTTCTTTTATGAAAGTCTATGTCATTCTTACCTAGAAGTGGTGGTGGTGGGGACGGGGGTGCAGGTTTGGTTTAAAAAGTGGGAAAGGGGATGCCTGGGTGGCTCAGTCGGTTAAGCTCCTGCCTTCGGCTCAGGTCATGATTCCAGGGTCCTGGGATGGAGCCCCATGTCGGGCTCCTTGCTCAGCCGGGAGCCTGCTTCTCTCTCTGCCTCTGCCTGCTTGTGCTTTCTCTCTCTCTCTCTCTGACAAATAAATAAATAAATAAAATCGTTATTTAAAAAGTGGGAAAGAAAGGAAAATGACTCTATCACTGGTTTGTTATTTTAAAATTAATTTTTAACCCACCTATTTCAAACAGAGACTGCAAGGGAGCAGGGGAGCTTGGTGTAATGGGTTGTGTTCAATGTCACCATTCCTGTGCTCCCCAGAGCACACAGGAGAGGGTGGGATGCAGTGTTTGGGCCTCATCTGTCTGTGCTCAATTCAGAAAGGCACATTTCCCAACTCGCCCAGGGCTCTGGCAGGGAAAACTCAGATCCCCAAACTCAGGTCATTCTAGTGCAGCAATAACCAGCTGGGTTTTCAGCAACTTGGATGGCGCCATCTGTTTTCCCAGCCCACATAAAAATATGCACAGAAAAGGGTGCAAATCAGCCAATCCACAGCTTCCAGGGGACCTGCTGGGATGTGCCCTCCCTTTGGGGATCCCTGAAAGGTAAGTCCAGCGTGGGAAGCCAGAGAGCCAGCAGCAAGGCAAAGAGCTAAGCAAATCCCAACTCTGTGGTCCCTTGTCCGCCTTTGCCTAGAATAGAGCCCATCTGGCTCCCGCGCCACGTGGCCATTGTGCTTGCGCCTGTGCGAGGGGCAGCGGCGAGCCCGCTGAGCGCCCGGAAAATTACCAGCGGCCTCATGCGGTTCCCACCCGGCACCGGGGACTGGCCGCATAGGAACTCCCTTCTCTGACGCTCCTGGGTTCTCTGACTGCCCGGGCAAGCCTCGGATTCCCACAGAGCGAGCCTGGTGAGCCCAGGTGGTCGGGAACAGAGGGCCTTTTTGTGCCCCGATCCTCGAGAAGACAGCCCCTTCGCTTTTCCCACATCGCCACCCCCTCCTGCCCCTCGGGGGCTGCAGCCTCTCCTCGTCCGCCGCTCCACATCACAGAAGGGAATTTAGAGCGGGTCTTGGCTCTCCAGCGGAGACAGAGGACAGTGGACTCCACACGGGAAACGGAATAAAATGGGGGTGCTGTTAGCCAGCCACCCAGGTGCAGACGGCTTTGGCAGCCCCGGGCCCCGCGGTGATTCAGAAGGGTCTGTCTCCCAGCCATTACGGTTAATTGTTACAGAGTTACAGACTCATCAGCAGGCAAAGAGCCAGCTCCAAATCCCCGGGGAATTTCAGATGGATTAATAAACAAAGTGGCCTGCATGTAAGACAGCTGATTCTCTATAAAGAAGTGATTTCATTATTTCTTTATTCCTCCCTTCTGGATCCACTGCCTAGGATACACTCTCCTCTGCATCTCTGAAGGCATCTGTCCAACCAGACCCTGGGTCCCTGGGGGGGGGGGAATTACTGTGTTCTGTTATTTTTGATCTAGCAACACAAACCCTTTCACCACAGGGTAGTGCATTTTTCAAGGCTCCGGATTCAGCTCAGAAAGGTGCATCTCAACCTGGTCGTCTTCTCGCCTCGGTGACATTCGCTGTTCAACCGAAATTCTGCATAGAGACGGTGATGCCGTCTTAGCACCAACAACAAGCGTGACATCACCACTGTCTATGCAGAGAAAGCCCGCGCACAGTGGGGACCCGAGGCAGTGGCGTAACTGACACCCTACAGGGGACCAGGGAATCTGCTCCTCTGAGCTGGTGGGGAGGGAAAAAGCAACATAGTGCCAGGCTTTGAATATAACTTTCCCTTCCAGTTTCTTTTTGTTGATTTTTTTTTATGCTAAAGTCTCACCTCTTCCTCCCGAGAAGCAGGAACTATCTCAGAGAGTGCAGTGCTCTTTGGTGGAAACCCCTGCTGGTTCCCCCCTGCCCCACAGAGGGCTGTGCTCCTGCTAAAATCCACTCTAGCACAAACAGGGGCCAGGTGCCTGCCTTTGTCTTTCCTTGCTGCCTGTGAATCCTCTCTAAACCCCTCTCTACTCCCCAGAGCACCCCCCCCCCTCCAAGTACAGGTTTCTGAAAAAAAAAAACAAAGAATTTACCTTGAGAAATGAAGAGGAAAATGCATTCTCCCAAATAGCAGACACTGAGTGAACTAATACCTGTGCAAGGAAAAAGAAAATATTTTCCTGAACTGTTTAAGAAGAATGATTTCATCTCCATGTAAATGTATTTGAAGATGTTTTGCTCTTTAGTACACTTTTCTGTGTGAATTTCTCAATCTGAAAACTCTATCAGATTGAGTCCAAGCTTCCAGGAATTAAAAATTGAATGGAGAAAATGCAGAAAATAAGTGGGTAATGTTGACGCTCTCAGTATGTAAACGGGTCAGACAGACCTCTGAGGAATAAAACTTCATTTTATTCCAATTCCAATCCATCTGACAAAGTTTTCCTGCGGAGGGCCAGAGAATAAATATTGCATGTTTCATGGGCTATAAAGGCTCTGCTTCAACTGTTCAACTCTGTCTGTGTGATACAAAGGCAGATATGCAAATTGATGAGTGTCTGTGTTCTAATAAAACTTTATTTATAAATAAAAATATGCCACAGACCAGATTTGACTCATAGGACACGGTTTGCTGATCTCTGCTTTATAATAAAGGCTTAATTAATTTTCTTCTTAGGCTAAGCTGTTAGTGGGAGCTTGCAAAACTGAAGTCATTCTGAGGGAATGACATATCCCCACATGAGATGGTAGCCAGCACATAATAACTGGGTCTCTTTCTTCCACTTCCTAACAGTAATAATAACTGACAATTTAACAGCTATTTTCGGCTTACGAAGTGCATATTATCTACTTGAGCTGTGAATTCTGTGAGGTAATATCATCATATCGCAGATAATTTTTTATCTTGGATTTTAAGTTTCTGGTAATAAGCAGGTAAGTTATCCAGACCAACCATCCCACTAAAAACAACCAAAAATGCTAAATATAATACAAAAAGCATCTGCCTAAAAGCATCCCCAAACTAACGCGTTAGAAAGGAACTGCCAGACCTAAATGGAGGGAAATTATCAAGGAAGCACAGAAGGAACTTTTGTCCTAATACTATTTGCTGATCCTGGCAAAATGGAACTTCCGTTTTGGTGACTTCATGGGGTGAAATGGACAGAAATCGAAGCCTAGAGGCTGTCTGAGTTACAAAGTCTACCAATAAATCACCCTTACAATAAAGACAATAAAGCTGAACCTCAAAGAAGTAACCCCTAGGATCAAAGAGAGTGAAAAGTGAAGTGGCTTTCCTGCATACAAGAAGGTGGGCCAAGGACCCTCAAGCCTTGAACTTTGATTTAAGGTGGTTGTTCCTTCAGAGATCTTTCAGAAACAAATATTAATTCTTTCTGAAAGAAGTTAGATAAGTTCATCCTGGGCCTCAAATTACTCCTCTAAATGATTTTCCAAGCGCAACGACCTAGCATAGAGTCAAGAAAATTAGGTGCACAATTCAACAAGGCACCATGATGTCAACTAGAACAGATTTGCAAATATTTAGCTAGTAGAATTATCAGACATACGTTATAGAGCAAGAGTGTTAACTATTCTTAAAGGGGGTGGGGAGAATAGGCTTGATAGCAGAAAGCCATAAAAAAAAAAAAGAGTGTGCATTTTTCTTTATACAACCAATGAACTTATAAAAAGGGAAAATGAAATAACCAAAAGTTTAAAACTTAATAGGAGTTTTTAACAGCAGACTAGACACACTGAAGGAGATCAAGAGATATTAACAACCCCATTTTTGGAAAAGAGGGGCCCAATATCCCCCTATTAATAAGTACCCCAAAGTGATAACTGTATCCCTTTGGAACCCAAATTCCCACAAACTTCCCAATCTGTGGCCTACCTTGCGGCCATGGGTGTTTGTATTGTTAAGGGAGAGAGGAAAACTCACCTTCTCAAACTGACAATTTTCGATGCCACATTCTGTCTCCTAACTACAAATTCCTTACCAGGCCACCAAGACATCGATGTCTTTGTCCTATCCAGGAATTTTGATCTCGTGACCAAATTCACTTGATCTGCCACAGAGGAATTCAAGTTCTTATCCTGAGTCTCAGTTTGCTCTAGATAATGAGATGAAGGAAGAATAGCCCTGCTTCTGATCAAAGGGCCCTTGTGTTTAATAACCAAACATGAACAAAGTTGAGGAGGGGGATGGGGGGAGAACTATAAAAAAAGCGCTAATAAATGTATTTCTTCATCTAAAAATATTTAAAAGTCTCTACATGATGGGGGCGCCTAGGTAGCTCCATTAGTTGAAATCTGACTCTTGATTCTGGCTCAGGTCATGATCTCAAGGTCGAGGGATAGAGCCCTGCATCAGGCTCTGCACTCAGCAGGGAGTCTGCTTGGGATTCTTTCTCTCCCACGCCCCCTGCCCCTCCCCCACCCCTGCCCTGTGTGCTCTCGCACACTTTTTCTCTCTAAAATCCATACGTATGTATATACATACATACATACATACATACATACATACATAAAATGAAATTCTCTACATGAGAATGAATTTCCACTGGCAGCCGCACCGCTCAGAGAGAGGGCTGCATAATCGTGTTCCTCAAACAGCCCTGTATGTTGCCCTTAACCTGGTATTCCTTGTATCTCCCAAGGTGCCCCAACCCCTTTTGTAACTATCTTCACAGTGGTTGAACTCTGCCCAGATACCTTCACCTGGACTCTGAGGACTTAACCAAATCAATAGGATTTTTTAAATTTTGTTTTTATTTATTATTATTATTATTATTTGTTCCCTATGATAGATGATAGTCCAATTAAAACCTCTGTCCTAATTTTCTGTTATAGTTTTTGTGAATTTTAATTCTCCCTATATTTTAAGCCCTGTAAGACTATCAATACACATTAGATTTGCCCTCTGTTCATTCTGTTGTTCTTCATTCCTCCTTGGATTTCTAGAATAACTTGCCTCCTGTCTGAAGAATTCCCTTCAGCATTTCTCTCAGTGCAGGTCTCCTGGTGATGAATTCTTTGCTTGAGTTTGTCTTGAAAAATGCTTATTTCACTTACACATTCGAAGAGGAGTCTCACTGGAAAAATAATTCCAGCATGACATTTTTGTTTTTTATCTTTTTTCTTTCAGCACTTTGAAGATGTCATTGCATGGCCTTCTAGCTTTTATTTCTCTTTTGAGAAAACAGCTATCAGTCTGATTCATGCTGCCTTAAAAGTAATGTGTCTATTTTCTCTGGGTGCTTTAAAGACTTTGGTTTGCAGAAATTTTAGTTATGAGCTTAATTATGGTTTTCTTTGGAGTTTGTAATGTTTCTTTGATACATTTCATTAATTTTGGAAAATATCTCAGCTATCATTTTTTCAAATATTGCTTCTGCACTATTATCTCTCTTCAGGCTTTCTGTGACTCCAATTATATGCATGTTGTATCTTTCCTCTATGTTCCATGTATTGCTTATACGACCCTCTGCATTCTTCATCGTTTTCCTCTCTATACTTCAATCTGAATATTTTAACAGTCCTATCATCCAGTTAACACATTCTCTTTTTGTTATGTCCAATATGCGGTTAAATCCTTTATTTAGATCCTAATCTCACTTTTTACATTCTTTTGTTATAGAAGTTCCATTTGATGCCTTTACAGACTTCATTTTTCTGGTAGAATTCTCCCTTTCGACATCTCTTTTCCTTGAACATATTAATCAGCTTTTTATTTTAATCCCTGTCTCCTAACCCTAATACCTAAGTTAACTCTGGATCTGCTTCTATTGCTGGTTTTGTTTTTAATTCTGTTTCCTGGTATATCTAGTAATATTTTATGGAACGTATAACAACCATTTATGGAAAACTGTAGATGTTGAGGATGATGTCACGTTTCTCCAGAGGGGATTTATCCTATCCTCTGGCAGAGAGCTACAGAAAACCCCAAGAGTGTGATGATTCAAGCAATTTGTAATCTTTGTAAGGTTTTGTATACCTCTGGCATAGCAACCAAAAGCCTGGTGTATTTACTAGAGCTCCTCCTCCTCGGCAAATCCTAGGTTCCAATTTTTATCCCCTCACATTCATGACGCTGCCTCAAACTCTTTTTTGGCTTTTCACATGCTTTCTGCTTGATTTTTTAACCTCTTGTTTGTGCACCTTAAGAATTGAACAAATGGGGGTGCCTTGGTGGTTCAGTGGGTTGAAGCCTCTGCTTTTGGCTCAGGTAATGATCCCAGGGTCCTGGGATAGAGCCCCACGTCGGGCTCTCTGCTCGGTGGGGAGCCTGCTTCCCTTCCTCTCTCTCTGCCTACCTGTGATCTGTCTGTCAAATAAATATATAAAATCTTTAAAAAAAAAAAAAAAAGAATTGAACAAATGCTCCGAGGTGAAGGCCTCCACACCTCTCCTCTCAGAGATCTTGTCTCCTCAGATGCTGTCTGTCTCAGCAGCTCTGAAGTCCTCTAGCTGTGTGAGACCACTGAAATCTCTGCTGAAGTCTCTGCCTCTTAGCATCCACCTTCTGCCCAATCCTCAGCTTTTCCTTCCATGTGAAAATTTCCTGAATGTGGCAACAGGAATATTGAACTCCCTTCAGTAAGCTTCTCTCTTTCTTGGATCTTGACCCTTCAAGTCCTAAACATTTTGGCTGCTCTTTGATGTCTTACAAAAATGTGTCTTTTGTGTTTTATATGGATTTTCTAGGAGTTCTCAACAGGAGACTTGGTCTGTGAGATACTGCATCATAACAAGAAGTAGGGTAAGCTTCCTATCATAGAAACACAAAATTTTTATCTCTTTGCTTTCATCTTTCTTCTTTCGTCAGGTACAAGAAAAATTTGGCTCTAGATCCCATCTCAGATATATAAGAATCTTCTTCCCATACTACTTAAATGTCTTATGGCTTCATTACTTTGGGGCTAAGCCTACCCAGATCATACTTCTGAATAGGCCCAGAATTTCAAGTAAGAGAATGTGGCCGTCACATGTTACCTGTGGTATGGGCTTCCAGTCCAATGACTGGGAAGACACATTTCCTTCATCTTTGTTTTCAAGTTTTAGCTTAATCTCTACTGATTTCTAAACTTCTCCAATTTATTGAAGATTCTTCTTCCTGCTGTCCAGAAATGGAATTTTCTTATTTATTCTGCAAACATTTCTTTGGCCCCAATAATTTCTTGGTCCTTTCCTTCCTGAACCTATACTTTTTTCAAAATGAAAACATGCGACAATTCTATGTAAATCTGTTCATATGCCCTTTGCTATCTCTCCCTTTCTTTTGTGACTCCTTTAAAAAATATCTTTTAACTATATTTAGAATCCACCCAATGAGGCCCATTCATTACAATCCCATTAGGCATTATTAAATCAATTAAAATATATCATTCAGCAGACATTGTATTGAGCCTAATTTAAAATGCATATGATGGAGCCACGATGGATCACTGCCTTGTCAGATATGGTAGTTCTTCATCTGTTGCTGATCAAGATGAAACTGATTCTTGAAAAGTAAAAGCCATCTGCAGCTGCTTTGAAAGTCAATTGACATTTTGGTAATTAGCATTTATTTACAGCAGTTGAATAACAATATCAAACCACAGTAAGGAATGAGCAGTTAATGATAGGGGGGAAAAAAGCTGGTGACATTAGGTTTCATCATTTGGAATCTAGTTAAAAACACATTCTTTCAGAGACGTAGAAGGGGACTCACTGAAATCTGCTCAAAATGTCAAATGAGGGGCGCCTGGGTGGCTCAGTGGGTTAAGGCCTCTGCCTTCGGCTCAGGTCATGATCCCAGGGTCCTGGGATCGAGCCCCGCATCAGGCTCTCTGCTTAGCAGGGAGCCTGCTTCCTCCTCTCTCTCTGCCTGCCTCTCTGCCTATTGTGATCTCTGTCTGTCAAATAAATAAATAAAAATCTTAAAAAAAAAAAAAAAAGTCAAATGAACCAGAGAAGGGAATGAGGTCCCAGAGAGTTGGGGTCAAATGTGGCTCTTGGGTCTTAGAATGGAACAGATAACCAAACCAGCACGGAAGCAGTCACTTGGGCAAAAGGGAGGATAAGAAGTAAGATAAAATTATTTCCTTATTTAGTGGTTTTTTAACACACGCCAAATCATCGCTGGAATTTTGGCAGTCAGCAAATTCCAAATGACTCCGGTGACCAAATTAAGATGTCTCATTCAGCTTGGGTCCTGAACGGCTATCACCCATCTCTGGGCATGAAACAGGCAGAGAGTGAGGGAAAGAGAGAGGGACCTGATTGTATCGGGAACATTTTGACATATTGGAATTAGAATTGAGGGGGGAAAATAAAATAATTTTTATTTTTGGCTTGCTTTTTTCCCTCCCTGTGACTCCTTGGAAGTATGAATATCAAAACTGAAAATGACTAAGATATTTCATGAAAAATAGCCAACAATACAGTATCAGATCTCCAACAGATCTCAAATGCTGTTATCAATAAAGAAATAAATCGTGATTTCACCATAATCCACAGAGACACAATTGGCATCAATGCTAAATGTCCACTGACAAAGGAGAAAAAAGAAATTCCTCTGCTCTTTTGTCTCTTAAGCGTATTAACGGACTTCATAACCCAGAGATCCAATGTGTCCCAATTGTTGTATGACTAAGCAGGACACAGTACAGCTTCTTTCCTGAAAATGCCAGCAAGCTGGCTTTGCCCGCGCTCGCAATGCTCTGTAACATGACTCTCTTCCAAGAGGGCAATCAAACAAAACTGATTGCCAGCAAACAGCGAATGATTTCCATGATCGTGAGCCTGCTAGCATCTACGATGCGTTTATGGAACTAGCACCATTTTCCCACTTGGCTACGGGTTTGTTATGATTTTCCTCCCCAGCCAGGATTCCCACCCCATGAAGTAAGATGGGTACTTAGTGATGCGGAAGATCGCTGTCGTGCTGGACGGAATCTGCAATTCTGCCTATCTTCGTGCTCATGTACAAATTAGGAATGCAGATAGAGAACGTTTTAACAGAAACAAAGGCATCAACTTTTCCATCCTCTGCCTCACGTCAGCCGAGTGACACTGACTGACTAGCTCTGACCAGGAGTTCAAAACTAGTTTCTTTAAACCACCCTCATTTACTGAAGAACGATTGATGAGAGACTGGAAAAGCCAATAGCCTGGAGAATTTTCACTCCGCGGAAGCCAATGATTGTAGCTTAAAAAGGAGTGGTGGCTTTATATTTAATTATTAATCTCACTTTTAACAGATGTGTTCTGAATTTGCCCAGCGATTCGTTGGCTCAAGTGACCTATTCGCTCACTATGCAAGTGGAATGATAATAAATAAAATATTTGTACTATAAAGTATCTCTTATAAATACCCATCAATTTTCCTAAAGATTTTAGATGGGGAGATTTTTTAAATAACCAGCCTGCCATGCAGTATGATGGCTGGACACAACCTAACTTTGGTCTTTGGATCTCATTTGGTGTTAGGATTCTTCAGGTTACCTTTTCACGTCAAAACAGGAAAAGGTCTAATTTATTATTACATTTATCATTAAGGTTATTATCATTAAACATTTCCCTTCCTTACCAGTAGCTTTATATGGGATCTGAGAGTGTTGAACTTGCTTACTCTTATTCTGACACACAGAAAACCATGGGCTTCTATTGAAAAATAAATTATCTTTTTCCTTCTGAATTATCCACCACATCAGTGCCAAACACTTCAACAACTATCATCTTCTTTAATGTAATTTAGTCCTTCAACAATCTTACAGATTAGGGATTATTATTCCCATTTTATGTATTAGGAAACTGAGGCTCACAGAGGGTATAGAGGAGTTCAAAGAGACGCAACTGGAAAGCACTGAAGGACAGACAACTCTCCTTCTATGGGTCCAAGGCTGGTGCTCTATCACTGAACGATTTACTCATTTTTTAAAGACCATTAATTGGGAAGATAGCTGATATTAAAGCGAGACCTCCTCCCTAAGTTTTTAATTTAGTTTTGAGCTCTGCTGTCTTTTCTTCAAATTGGTCCTTTTTTCTCTCAAAAATCAAAATTAATACCAAACCCCCCATTATCATTAGAACAACCAGAAAAGGCTGCTCGGTCTCCTGTTTCACTTTTTGCAGGATTAGGAAAACGGTAGGCACATGTGCTATTGAGCTTTCAAATTCCAAAGTCAAGGGGAGTAAGAAACCCAAAAGGATCTCTAGAAGTTAACAGGGACGTTCTTATGCTGCTGTAGATTATCCATCTCTCTCATTTTGTTCGGGATCCTTTCTTCCTGCATTCTCTTCCCACACTCGGGCAATGTTTGTGTTTTCTTAAATGTTCCTACATACAGAGTTATGAGCTTCGGTATTCCGAATGCTGTGAAAACTAACCCTTTAAACAAAGTACAGTTCAGAAGAGACTGTGGCCTTGGCCACGGATGCGGGGCTTGGCATCAAATTCCTTACGTGGACCACCCCAAGACTAGGAGCAGAGGCAGGCTACGAACCTTTGAGCCTTGGTTTCCTGATGACATTTGCCCTACAGAGTTTTTGCTGAGTGAGATAACATGAACTTAATATTTGAAATAGCAGGAAACTTTTACAGTAAAAATTAGCCTCTTCCCCTTCAGTTCTTTGTGTGAGTTCGTCTGAAGACAGCTTATTTCCATAAAGCACGTTTCTCCATTGCTACTCTTTCTGTCCTGGACAGGTAATATAGTAGTAGTAGTAGTAGTAGTAGTAGTAGTAGTAGTAGTAGTAGTAATAGTATTTTAATTATGGTAAAACTCACATAACATAAAATTTACTATTCTAACAATTTTTAAGTGCACCATTCAGCGGTATCAAGTATACGCACATTGTTATACGATGATCACCACCTTCCATCCCTGGAACATTTTCATGTTTCCAAATGAGACCTCTATACCTATTAAATGCTAACTTCCCATCTCCTCCTCCCGCAGCCCCTGACCTCCTCCTCTCTGTCTCCAAGAGTTGGACTCCTCTAGGTACCATATAAGTGGAATCATACAATATGCGTCCCTCTGTGACTGGCTGATTTCACCCAGCGTGTCCTCAAAGTTCATCCCTGTTGTGGCATGTGTTTGGTCTTTATAAGGCCGAATAATAATATTCTGTCCTATGTACATAGCACCTTTTCTTAGACATTCATCTGGACGGATCATTTTGCTCGTATGGATGCTAGGGCAGGAATATAACTGAGACCATCTTCCTTCCTTCTGGGGTTTGAGGTAGAGGAATAGGGGACCCCCAAGGAAAACTTAGCACCGGGTGGACAAAGCTTTATCGTCCTCAGCACCTTCTCCTCACTTTTTCCGGTCTAGGATCCAGCACTTTTTGCTTATTATCCTCTCCTTCCTCTGCATCATTGAAGCAGCAAGGAGCCGAGCCCAAACCTTAAACCCCAGCTTTCATCCTGACACTGACCCAGTGTGAGGAGAAGGTAAATAACATTTACCATGAGTTTTAAAGTCTTCCCTACGTGAAGCTTGGTTGTGGATGGTTGAGTGTTGTCATGCCTGTGAGGTTAGGAAAGAATCTGTTTTCATTCACCTGTGTCTTTTGTCTCCCTTCTCTCCTCCCTTCCTCTCTGTCTCTCCCTTACCCCTTAGGAGAACAACACTTGTCACCCCAAAAGGTGTCTCTTTGGCATGTGGATTATTTTAGGCTGATTATTTTTTTTCTTCTTTTTTAAAGATTTTATTTATTTATTTATTTGAGAGAGAGAGAGAGAGAGAGAGAGTGAAAGTGAGAGAGCATGAGAGGGGAGGTCAGAGGGAGAAGCAGACTCCCCATGGAGCTGGGAGCCCAATGTGGGACTCTATCCCAGGACTCCAGGATCATGATCTGACCCGAAGGCAGTCGCTTAACCAACTGAGCCACCCAGGAGCCCCTGATTATTTTTAAGAAACAGAAAACCTGGGGCACCTAGGTGGCTCAGTGAGTTAAAGCCTCTGCCTTCGGCTCAGGTCACGATCCCAGGGTCCTGGGATCAAGCCCTGCATCAGGCTCTCTGCTCAGCGGAGATCCTGCTTCCTCCTCTCTCTGCCTGCCTCTCTGCCCACTTGTGATCTCTGCCTGTCAAATAAATAAAATCTTTTTAAAAAAGAAAATTAAAGAAACAGAAAACTCGAGAATTTTTTTCTTTTTGACCTTTCCCCGTAGCTGCCAAAAAGAATTTAGAGCACCTAGTGGAGGAAGGGAGCCAACCCCGTGGATAACCGTAGTATACTATGCTCTAGGTGTGCTAGACAGGAAGGAACTTCGCAAAGGCTGTTGTTAAATTCCTTTCTGTGTCCCATTGTTTCTGGAGGGCCCAGCAAACATTTGATTACCATTTACTCGTTCCATTTTTCCTATAAATTGTCTTCCTTCTCTTTGAAGCCCCAGACCCCTACTCCCTTCTCCATAGTCCAGAATTACATATATATTTCATTTTGCCTGACTGTCTTTGGAATCTTTAGTGTTTATTTGAATTCCCCATATTTCTGTAATTCAATTTTATTTTCTCCCGTTAATCTGTCTCACGTGGCTTTAATTCTTAGGCAAGCTTGAAGGGGAGAGGAGAATTTTTTTCTCCTTAACACCCCATTTTCATTTCCCATATTCATGATACATCTTTTGTTGTCATGATGTGTTTGAGACTATATCCTTTCCCTGCAATAGGTGCAAATAACCTAACTGAATAATTTTCTCCTTCAAAAAAATCCTAGGGGGCTCCTGGGTTGCTCAGTGGGTTAAAGCCTCTGCCTTTGGCTCAGGTCATGATCCCAGGGTCCTGGGATCAAGCCCCGAATCGGGCTCTCTGCTAAGCCAGGGAGCCTGCTTCCTCTCTCTGCCTGCCTCTCTGCCTACTTGTGACCTTTGTCTGTCAAATAAATAAATAAAATCTTTAAAAAAAAAAATCCTAAAGAAAGGCTCCCTTTTTTGTGCATTCTGTTTCACAACTCTAAGTCCACAGCTCTTAGGAGGAAAAGAATAATGAAACACTAAATACCACAGGGCAATACTGTGTGGTTTAATGGGAAGTTGAACTAATGAAAAAATCTGATACAAATTCAGTCCACTTCCACCAAACTTCTGGGCTAGTTCTCAAGACATATATCTTTTTGAAGAATTGTTTCAACCCCAAATCCACCGTAGGAAAAAAGCGCGCATGGAACATCCATCCTTCTTTTTGGAAAAGGAAGAAATACAAATCTAAGTTTCTTGCCTTCAAGAAAAATGTGAAAAATCACCATTGGAAATGTGTGCTCTTTCCCACCGAGGCAGATTTTGAATTCCTTTTTTAAAAAGTAGAACGAATGATTCTGATCAGAAGCTGTTTAAAGCCCAAATCCCAAAGCAAAAATTTTCATAAGCAAACTGTCCCTAGAAATGTACCTACCATTAATGCCAGATATTTTGGTGCCACAAAAAAAGAACTGTAGAACTTTAGAGATGGAAGTGTCTTGGTCCAAGCCTCTAATCAGATGTTTCTCTCTCAGGTTTTTTGTTGTTTTTTTTTAAGATTTTATTTATTTATTTGAGACAGCAAGCAAGAGAGAGCACAGGCACGGGGGAGAGGCAGAAGCAGACTCCCCACTGAGCAGGGAGCCCAATACTGGACTCAATCCCAGGACTCTGGGATCATGACCTAAGCCAAAGGCAGACGCTTAACTAACTGAGCCACTCAGGCACCTCTTCTCTTACAGTTTACAAAATGGAAAACGTAGCCCAGTAAGAGTAGGAACTATGGCTTGTGTGAGTCATGATCACTTCAGGATCCTGGGAGTAGGATTAATGCATGTGGGCAATAGGCATGTGGAGGAGAGAAAGGGAGAGAGAGGGAGGAAGAAGGGGAAAACCAGAAGGAATAAAGGAGGGATGAAGGAAGCAGGGAAGGGGGGACAGCAAGGAAAGTAATATTTGTTATATACGGATAGACAGATCCAAAAGTTTTTACTATTGAGATTAATTAAGTTATTCCAGCAAACCACTAATGAAGATATTAATATCCTCCATTTTGAGTTGAAGAAACTGAAGTTCAAAGAATGTAAACTCCTATTTCTAGCACGCTGGAGAAAGAAGGTATGAATAAGAGAGGCAGAATTCCTCCCGAAGAGGACACAGGCTGAGAAAAAGGCAGAAGGAATGCGTGTGATGCGCTGACATTTCCTAATCGATTCCTAATCGATACTGGGCTGCGGTGAGGAGATCACAGCTATCCCCCCGAGTTATGTAGACCCCGATTCATAGTGACTGAATTTCTTCCCTGTTTTTCAGGTACAACAAAAGGAAAGGTAACAATAGAATTTATAATATTTTCCTTTCTAAAGTTCTGTTAGACACATTATGTCTCCGTGAAGCCCTCACCAAGTGCAGGACGTAGTCAGTTATAGAATCATAGTAGGAAATGGCCTAAAGCCAGGATGTAACGCTGAAAAGGAGGGAAACATCACTTGCATCCAGGCGGTGTTTATACCCCAAGATGCAAGTTTTGATTATTCTGATTTCAGTTCCTAACACAACTGGCACATGACTGATGGGTCAGAAACTGATTTCAAAGGAAGATCAAAGAGTCTCAAAATACATTTTGTCTATGACTTGTAAACAGGACTTTGGTGACACATTATTTAAATAATTTGGAAAAAGGGAAGGGCTCTCAAATTCACTAGCGTTTCTTGCCTCAGAACACATACGTCTTTGTTCCAGACCTTGAATGTAATGTTCCGAGGATTCACACAGCTTTCTCTGGCAAGTTATTTAACTTCTGTGTCTTTCAGTTTCCTATACACACACACACACACACACACACACACACTCACTCACAATGGTCTGGTCCCAGGATGCCTGGGTGGGTTAGTTGTTTGAGTGTCTGACTCTTGGTTTTGGCTCAAGTCATGATCTCAGGGTGCTGGGATGGAGCCCTGCATTGGTCTCCATGCTCAACTCAAAGTCTGCTTGACAGCCTCTCCCTCTGCCCTTTCCCCCGACTTCTCTCTCAAATAAATAAACAAAAATAAAAATCTTCTTTAAAAAGAAGAAGACGGGCGCCTGGGTGGCTCAGTGGTTTGATGCCTCTGCCTTCGGCTCAGGTCATGATCTCAGGGTCCTGGGATCGAGCCCTGCATCGGGCTCTCTGCTTAGCGGGGGAGCCTGCTTCCTCCTCTCTCTCTGCCTGCCTCTTTGCCTACTTGTGATTTCTGTCTGTCAAATAAATAAATAAAATCTTTAAAAAAATAAAAATAAAAAGGCACATGTCGGCTCTAGCTTCTGGGTTTCTGTGATTCTCTGCAAGGTCTTTGTATGGAATGCTAAATTCATTCCTAACATTTCTACACTGTTGCTGACTTATAGACAAATTTTCATCATCATCATCATCATCATCATCATCATCATCATCATCATCCCAGAAGCTTTTACAGAGTATCAATGACATGCTAAGAACTATATATATATTATTTCTCATTCTCACCATAAACCTTAGGCTAGGTATCGTTATCTCCAATACACTGATGAAGAAAGTGCATTAGGTCAAGGGTTATTCAATATTGGGGATTAATTTGAGGATAAGTGCTATAGGATATTTTTAAAGCTGATTCACCAAAAAGGTTTTCATTTGTTTTGTTTTGCTTTGGTTTTGCGTACTTCTTTTTCTTTATTTAAGGTTACTTCCTTAGGCTAGAGTCACAAGAGTAACTCTATTTTCAAAGGCATGGAGGTGAGCTCTTTTTCAAGGCAGAACAACTATCAGGCAGTTAGTTCCTGAACTTTCCTTCCCCATAAACAGAATGGACTATTTTTTTCCTGCTGTTTTTTTCAAACCCTGAACATATTTCTGTCCCAGCATCTGTAACAATTCATAGAATTTAATCATTACATGCCTATCTCCCCTCACCAGAGCCCCTCACACAATTACTTTTATCTTTACTGAAAGAGAGGTTTTTTAATCTTTATTGTTTCAGTAGTCCAATAGTGCTGATATATAGTGGGCATAAAAAATCTTGAATTAATGAGTGAAATGTTGATAAATTAGCTTTCACGGTTTCGTGTAAATTTAAACCACAACCAAAAAAAATGTATGAGTGTATTTTATCTTTTCTATATTCACATCAGCACGATGGGCTGGATGGGAAAATGCCCTTAAGCCTTCTTTCCTTTCCTAGGCCCCACACTCTCTAGAGAAAGTTTTTGTAAGTACTCTCCCTTTCAGTTCAGGAAATCCTCTCTGTTCTACTTAACTTCAAACCATTTAGCCCCGATATCACTTCCACAATTTTTGCTTCATCCCTATCTTGTGTTCTCCTTCTTCACTGAGCTCCTCACTGCTGATAGCCAGTCGGATGGTGACACATTGCTCTACAGTTTCCATTGACAAGGTCATCATAAACGTCATCGATTGAGATGGTTACCTCCATTGACAAGGTCATCATAAATGTCATCGATGGAGATAGTTACCATCATCTTGTTGCTTACTTATTTCCATTATTTCTTGACCGATCAACAATAGCATTAGATTAGTTATTGCTTTGCTGCTGAAGCAGGTCCATAATTTGCCTCTTACCCCTCTTTTCCCCTATGTACTTGCGATGACTAGCTTGACTGGGTCATGGGATATCCAGATATCTGATTAAACATTATTTCTGGGTGTGTCTATGAGGGTGTTTCTAGAAGAGATTAGCATCTGAATCGGTGAATTGAGAAAAGCAGATAGTTCTCCCCCCCCCCTTTGGGGGGCACCTGACTAGAATAAAAAGGCAAAAGAAGTTTGGATGGCCTTCCCTCTGCCTGACTGCTGGTGTGGGACATCTATCCTGCTCTCGGTGTTCCTGGTTCTCAGGCCTTCAGATAACACCACCAGCTCTCCTGGATCTCCAGCTTACAGTTGGATCGTGGGACTTCTCAACCTCCATAATTGGGTGAGTGAGTACCACATAATCTCTAGATGCATAGATGTATCCCACTGGGTTTGTCTCTGGAAGACTCTGATTAACACAATACTTATTTTTATATCCTCTGTACTCTTCCTTAGATTATACCTTCAATTTATTGTGGAGCATACCTTCAGGTAACTTCCTAAGAAGAATGCATGGGGAGGTAGATTTCCAATGCACTGATATATCTGAGTATGTTTTATTATTGGACTGATTATGTGGCTGAACATTCTAGATTGAAAACATTTTCTCTCATACTACAAAGATATGATCCATGTAGCATTCACTATTACTGTTGAAAAATTTGATACCAATCTGGATCTCATCCATATGTATATGACCCTCCCCACCTCTCCAATCTTGCTCCGATGACTGGAAACTCTATTATCCCACATCCCAAATTTCGCGCATGTATGTCTAGGTGGGCACAAACATTCATTTAGCCTTCTTGTCATTCAGTAGGTTCTTTTTTTGTAGGAATTTATATATTTCACTAATTTGTAGTGATTCTCTAGTATCTTTGCACAAATGTCATCATCTGAGTGAGACCTTCCTTGACCACCCAGCAGAAGTTGTAGATATGCCGCAGCACTCAATCTCTTCCTTCCTTGCTTTATTTTTGTTCAGAGCACATATCAATCTCTAAAACACTGAACAATTCACTTACTTTGTTTTTTCCTCTTCCATCGCTAGACTGTAAGCTTCAAGAGGACAGGGATTTGCGTCTGTTTTGTTCACTATCGTATGCCCAGAACTCTATCTGGCTCCTGTACGTATTTAATAAATATTTGTTGGGGCGCCTGGATGGCACAGTCAGTTGAGCATTGGATTTTTGGTTTCAGCTCAGTTCGTGAGGTTAAGATGGTGGAATCAAGCCTGGCGACCAGCTCTGCCCTCAGCACAGAGTCGACTTGACAGTCTCTCTCCCTCTCCCTCTGCCCCTCCTGCTCATACTCTCTCTGTCTAAACTAAATAAATAAACCATTTTTCTAAAAAAATAGGGGTGCTTGCTTGGGTGGCTTAGATGGGTAAGCCTTCGACTGTTGACTGTGGCTCAGGTGCTGATCTCAGGGTCCTGGGATCGAGCCCCATGGCAGGCTCCACACTCAGCAGGGAGTCTGTTTGAGATTCTTGCTCTCCCTCTGCCCCTTCCCCCTGCATTCTCTCTCTCTCTCAAATAAATAAATAAATCTTTTATAAATAAATAAATCTTGGTTAAATAAATGTTTGTTTCATACTCAAGAAAGAAGGGAAGAGGCTATAAAAGCTCCCTCTGCATGTCTAGGGTTTGTCAACTGTCAAGACTTCACTGTGGCTTGAGTGGTTGGTTTAGGGCAGCTGGCCATGAGAAGAGCTGGCCATTGTACTGGGAGACTCTCTGATGAGAGACTGGAGAAGTAGATTTACACTACTGAAAAGTGAAAAGCAATGGAGATAACAAAATTTTATTTAGAGTCATGAGTAAACAGTTTTAAAAAATTATGTGTTGGGGGGAAGGATGTGGAAAGAGAAAGAGAGAAGAGAAATTGGAAGCAACTCCATATACACAGATGAGAGGGGTTTGGTGATGATTTTTTTATCTTTGTATCTTCCTATATCTGTCACTTTTTTCTATTTATTATAGAAATTCATAAAAGTCTGAAAATTAACAAAATATGTTCCCAAGATGCTCCAGTGAGGATCATCCCGTCTCCCATGAATTGCTCTCGTGTGAATTCAACACTTCCTTCTTCCAACTCACTCCCTGAGTCTACTCTTTAGCTTTCTCCGTGTCATTTTAACTCTTTAACCATCTGGAAATGCCACTTTAATTTAGGCCTAGGTTTATTTAGAAATCTTATATTTGATAGTGTTAGCATTTCTGCTACCTAGGCAACAAAGTATGGTTTTTTTCCGTAACATCTTTTCATTTTTAGCCCAAGTGAAATCTCAACATCTTTTAATAAACTTGTAAAAAGAAAAGCCAAACTTAAATATATTCCTTTCTCTTAAAGTCATAAATGAGGGGTAAGTATAAAGGGTTGCCTATAAGACCACATTTCTTGGAGAAAGCAGCACAAGTCTGGAGAGAGAGGGAGAAGAGTGTATGTTTCAAAATAAAACAGAAAACATCCTGAAATGCCAAAGACGTCCACTTCCAATATTTGAAGTTCAATTAATTCCTTCAAGAGCATTCTGACTGAGAACACGCATTGTGTCTTAAATACACCTAGACCCACATACACTATTTTTTCGATTCTGGAAGCAATGTACCTTATTCTAGAAACATCCAAGTATTAAAAATGCAAATAAGGGTTCCAACAAAAAGACCCTACCCTAAATTCTAGAGATAACCTCTCTAGGATGCACTTTGGAGTTCTACACTTTAACTTTAAAAATATGTTGCAAACACTGCCATATCATTAAAGTTCTTCAAAATCAGAATTTTTTCAGAACCATCAATGTACCATAGTCTAACCATTCTAGTAGAATTTCTCATTCAATTTCTTTCCAGTTTTTTATACAATAGACTATAAAGAACATTCCAGCGCCAAAAGCGTTGTCCGCATCTCTTTTTCATTTCTTTTTTTATAAGATTTTTTTTAAATGTAATCTCTCAACACCCAACTTGGGGCTCTAAATCACAACCCCAAGATCTAGTGTCACATGCTCTACTCACAGAGCCAGAAAGGCACCCCTCTTTCTCATTTGTAATGAGAGAATTCTAGAAGAATCTCTGGGTCAAATGACCAGGGGCTTTCAGACTTCTACCTTCCCAGGAAGGTGGCAACATGGGATACTCCCTCACCCAGCTAACCTGACACTATCCACTTCCTGCTCCTCTCTAGCCCTGACTTGATAATGAAATAGGTGAGAGGTGATGTTTACATTTGTGAGGCTATTAACGCCTTTCAACTGTCTCCTTTTCAGGAACCATTTGTAATTCCTCCACAAATTGCCTGTGCCCTTTTACCCACTTTTTTTTTCTTGAAGAAGTGCTAGTATTTTCTGTACAGATTAATAAAAACTGAACATAAATGTTGCCAACTCCTCACCTGCCATCAGTGGCCAACACTTCTCCAAGTTTGTCACTTAATGTTGTCTGTGGTATTTTCTTTGTAGTTTGAGAAATGATAGTTTCAAGATACAGTGTTAAGAACGTCCTGTCATCATCGAATCTAATCATCTTTTCCTTGTTCCAAAAGTCCTTCTTCTGGGAGTAGTACTTACGTTCTTCCACTCTTTGTGTTGTTTTATTTGCAACCGGATTGTGCAGATGTGGTTGGAATTGATTGCCAGGTGTGGCATATGGCCCCAGGGTTAGGATCCAGCTTGATATTTTCCATATTCCATTGATTGGGCAATTCATCCCTTCTTTTTTTTTTTTTTTAGATTTTATTTATTTATTTGACAGACAGAGATCACAAGCAGGCAGAGAGGCAGGCAGAGAGAGAGAGAGGGGGATGCAGGCTCCCCGCCGAGCAGAGAGCCCGATGCGGGGCTCGATCCCAGGACGCTGGGATCATGACCTGAGCCGAAGGCAGAGGCTTTAACCCACTGAGCCACCCAGGCGCCCCATCCATCCCTTTTGCTTTGTAATAGCACCTTTATGTTATCTCGACCCATGTTACCTAATAAGGTGATTTCTTGGTTGAAGGCTGTATTCTCTTCTGTCAATCCCTACTCCTGGCGTACCAGTCCTTCCCGCAGCTTTGCAATATATCTTCTGTTTGGTAGAACAAGCTCACCTCTCCTCATTAGCTTTCCTTTCCAAATTTTCTTTTGCTATTCTCGTATGTTTATTCCTCTAGCAAAGCTCCCAAAGAAGAATTCCACTGAAAGTGTATTGGATTGCATTAAACCTAAAAATTAATGTGGGTAAAATTGATAAATTTATAACAGTCCCCACAGACACACTGTATGCCTTCCTTTGCTTAAGCCTTATTTTATGTTTCTTGGTAGAGTTCTGCAGTATTTTTCACAAAGGTCTGACACATTTCTTATTAAGCTTATATTTCTAGGTGTTTTATATTTCTGTTACTATTGCGAAAGAGTATTTTTTTCTCATTATATCTTCTGACTGTGGCTGGTGTGTTTGAAGCCCACTGATACATATGTTCATTCATCTTGCTGGGCTCACTTTTAATTATTTTTTAGCTGATTCTCTATGGTTTTCCTAGGCATATGATTATATCATCTGCAAAAAATGATAACTTTGTTTTCTCTTTTCCAGTACACACGCTTCCTATTTCTGCTTTCTGTTGTGACCAAAACTCTTAAAATAATATAAAACAATAGGAAAGATAGCAGACATTCTTGTTTTATTCCTGGTGTTAATGGAAATGTCTCTATTGGTATCAATAATGATATAATCTGTGAGTGTAAAATATTCTTTAATGTGTTAAGGGATTATTCTTCATTTATAAGTAACAAAAAAATTGGGCTGAGTGAAATATGTCAAGCAGAGAGAGCCAATTATCATATGGTTTCACTTACTTATGGAGCATAAGGGATAACATGGAGGACATTAGGAGAAGGAAGAGAAAATTGAAGGGGGGGGATTGGAGGAGAGGAGGTGAACCATGAGAGACTGTAGACTCTGAGAAACAAACTGAGGGTTTTGAAAGGGAGGGGGTTGAGGGGATGGATGAGCCTGGTGGTGGGTATTATGGAGAGCACGTAACACATGGAGCATTGGGTGTTGTACATAAACAATGAATCTTGGAACACTGAAAAAATAAAATAAAATTAAAATTCAAAAAAAAATAGAGGTAACAAAAAGATATTTTTTTCCATTAGAAATGACTGTAGTACTTTGTCAATGCCTTTTAAAATTAATTGATCATAGGGTTTTTCTTTTTGACCTATCAATATAATATGATAACAATAATGTTCTAATATTAAACCAAACTGTAATTTTCTACTTGGGGGGAGATGGATTATTCTTTTCAAATATTTTTTCTAGTTCAGGTGATTGCTAAATCATGGAGAATTTTAAAATACATTAGTTCATTTCTTTTTATCCTATCTTTGTTAGGTTTCATTATCAGTATTAATGGTAGCAATAGTAATCATTTTACAAGTTCATAGCACATTCCAAACACTGCATTTTGTTGTTATGATTTTTACAACAATTAAAAATTAGAGGGATACCTGGGTGGCTCAGTCAGTTAAGCGCCTAACTCTTGATTTCAGCTCAGGTCATGATCTCAGGGTTGTGAGATCGAGCCCGACCTAGGGCTCAGCGCTGGGCGTTCTCTCTTTCCCTCTCCCTCTGCCCCTCTCTACCCCCTCTCTCTCTTCCCTCTAAAATAAAAAAAAAATTAGATATAGTATTATTTATTTTTTACAGATAACGAACTAAAGCCCAGAGAAGTTCTTGACTGAGGCTAGGATCATACAGCTCGACAAGCCTGTCTCTGTAGTCAGAACTACATAGTTCTGGGACGCCTGGGTGATTCAGTTGGTTGGACGACTGCCTTTGGCTCAGGTCATGATCCCGGAGTCCTGGGATCGAGTTCCGCATCGGGCTCCCAGCTCCATGGGGAGTCTGCTTCTCCCTCTGACCTTCTCCTCACTCATGCTCTCTCTCAAATAAATAAATAAAATCTTAAAAAAAAAAAAAAAAGAACTACATAGTTCTGAGAGTTAAATATGAGCTGGGTAGCTCTCCAGGCTCTGAAAGAGAATATATACAATAGTAAAAATCTATTCCTTGAAAGAATGAATGGACTAATCCGTATGTGTACAAGAGGCAAAAAATTCTGTGAAAATACATGGGCTTTGAAACCACACAAATGCTGGTTTGAAGCCTAGCTCTGTCTATTACTTACTAGCACTCAATAAATAAGAATCATGGTCATTTAAAAAAGTCTTGTCCCATGGGGCACCTAGCTGGGTCAATTGGTAGAGCATTCAACTCTTGATCTCAGGGTTGTGAATTCAAGCCCCATGTTGGGCATGATGCCTACTTTAAAAAAAAAAAAAACTAAAAAGTCTCATCCCCAAACCTTCTTTGACATTATGCTTAGATCTTTTTCTAGTATTTTGTCCCTAATACCCAATAGCCTTAGGAAGTCTTGTATTTCTTCTAGACAATGAAATGTTTTTTGAGAGTCATATGTGTTATTCTCTTACAGTCTTAAAATCTCCATGCTTGTTTTTATGTCCTCCTTAGTCTTTGATATTTAGTCAAGTGCTCCCCTTTTGTCTCAACTAGATTTTTAAAATATTTGCCTGTTTTGTTTTTTTTTTTAAAGAAACTTTTTCCTTTAGAATAGTGTAGTAAGCTGAATAAAGACCCCCCCACATCAAAACACTTCCTCCCCCAGGTGCATGTCCTACCCCCCCGCCATAAGCATGCCCACATCTCCAGGGTCTGTGAATGCTATTTTACATAGCAATAGATTATTTGCATATATGATCAAATTAATGATGTTTTATGATGGGGAGGTTATTCTGGATTATCCACAAAGTTAGTTGATGACTATAGAGTCTATATTTTTTAAAAATCACATCCCTACATAGTAGTGATAAACACCTAAAGAAAGTAGTTTCACGATAAGTAACACCAACGTCAACATCATCAAAGTTAGAAAGAAAAAAATCTAATAAAAGATGTGCAAGAACTTCTGAAGAACATTATAAAAATATAATGAAAGATGTTAAAGAAAGCCTAAGAATAGAGAAACTTACCATTATCCTGTGTGAAAACGTTATCGTAGAGATAGCACGGTTTTCCAAACTGATCTATAAACACAATGCGATTCTGATCCAAACCCAACAGGCAATGTTTGTGGCATCTGACAGACTCACTCTGAAATTTATATTGAGGAACATGGAATAAAGATAGCTAAGCTACTGTCGTAGAAAAATGATTTGGGAGTCTTGCTATAACACACATCAGATTTTACTCTAAAGCTATATAGTAATCCAGAGTGTAGGCAGAAATAGGCAAATAGCACCAAGAAGCAGAATGGATATTTCATGTGTACACCTACATGTATGTGGTAACTTGATAATGACAGAGGAGGCTTTCAAAAACCGTGGGCGAAGTAGGTAATATGCTGAGATAACTGACCTTATATTTTGAAAAATTCTTATTTGTTGTTTCTGTTTATTATCTGTCTTTTACCACTACCATGTAAGCTCCATGAGGATAGGGTTTGAATCTGTTTTCTTCTCAGCTGTGTTTAAATATTGCCTCGGGTAACTACTTTTCACTTATATTATGATTCATCAACATAAATAATTTGTGTTTGGTTTTTTAAAAGGTTTAGTTATTTATTTTAGAGAGAGAGAGAGGAGAGGGAGGGAGCATGCATGCACAGGGGAAGGGGCAGAAGGAGAAGGAGAATCCCAGACTTCCCACTGAGCGTGGAGCTGACTGGGCCACCAGGTGCCCCAGTTTGTTTTTGTGTGTAAGGGTCTGTGACTTCCATCCCCAAGTATTCCCTTGTATTGTGGGAATCCTAAAGGACAAACTAGTCGACGGCTCATCCCCTTCCACCATTTTCTGACCGAGTAGACTACGGTTCTTGTGGTAACATGAAAAGCGGTACTTTATGCCACCCACATGTCCTTCAGCTGAGCTGGCTAGAGCATGGCCATCATCAGCTGAGCCCTGAACGGGGCTAGTCACTTCCCCCTAGAGGAATGACATTCACAGTCACACAAGGTACCCTCAGTCAGCCCCTCTGTCACTCACAGAGGTCTAGGAGAGATTTCCTAGGAGATCCAGATGGTAGTGGATAGCTTAGGGTCAACTCATTAACCCTCCTGGAAAACCAAGTAAATCTGCACTCTTCTCACCCATTATTCATTCATTTACCAAAATTTGTGAGCTCCCTCTACTCATGAATCTGGTCCTAAGTGTGGAGGCTGGGAAGCCTACCTAGACATCCAGTCTGTCAGGGCTTCATGGGCTAGTCTAGAGACAGTAGCCTCTATGTCCACTACAGGAAAGAACCCTCTTCATGTTATCGTCTAGGAAACTAATATGTGAAATGACCGAGTGACTCATTCTAAGAAACAAAGTGGTATGCCAGAAATAGGGGCGGCTGGGCACGGTGAAAAGCACTTGGTTTTCTAAAGTTAGAAACATCTGTATGTGAATCGAGCTTTGGCAACTTACCAGCTGAGTGACCTCAGGGAAGTTCCTTCACCTTCTCAAACCATTTGTCCTTACTTCATAAATTGAGAAGGATAATATCTTTGCAAGATTGTTGTGAAGATAAAAGACAAAGTATATGAAAGGTCTGATGTGTACTAAATTTAACTGAAGGTTTCCCATTTTTTCTTAATTGTATTACACTACCTTTTTTTTTTTTTTAAGATTTTATCTATGTATTTGAGAGAGAGAGCATGAGCAGGGGGAAGGGCAGAGGGAGAAGCAGACTCCTCACTGAGCAGGGAAGCCTGATGCAGGGCTCGATCCTAGGACCCCAGGATCATGACCTGAGCTGAAGGCAGCCACTTAACCAACTGAGCCACCCAGGTGCCCCTACACTGCCTTTCTCTCTCCCTCTCTCTCTCTCTCTCTTTTTTTTTTTTTTACAAAACTCATCTTGAAAGTAGAATCTTTGTTGTAGGAGTCCCCTGATTTCTCTGTAACACCCAGCCCAGTTCAGAGCGTGCAGTGGGAGCTCCAGAATACTTTTTTTTTAATGAAAAAGGTTGTTTTCTGAAAGAACAACATTCACTTCAATGAACGATACATTTAAATCTACTCTCTTGTTTTTTCCATTCTTGTGGCTTTATTATGCTCTTCTCTTTTACATATATTTCCATATGTGGAAAAATGCCCCATAAACAAATAAGATGTTAGTAATGAGTGAAATTTCCAGCCTCTATGAGGCTGCTGTTCTTGAACAAGAGTTAGGAGCTCGTATAATTTTAATCCATGGAAAATAACTAAGTTCTTCCAAATGTTAATTTATATTTTAGTATAAAAACTCCACCTATCAGAACTGAAAAGATTTCCAGAAGCATGCCAGAGGGTAGCTTCTAAGTATACTCTGGCACTATGCCACTGCAGGGTGAGAAAAGTTCATGATTTTCCATTGGGTGAAGTCACATGGACAAAGTCCTTTTGTCCAAGTGGCTTTGTCATGTGACACTGCTAAATATTTTTCACTTGGCCTTCCCATCACGTTCAGAGTGTCATACCCTTAGAAGCAATTTGATGTATGAATAATGGAAACCCAAAGTGAAGCTCAAAGGAGTCACCAGCCGGTGGGAATTGTTCTGTGACTAGTCAACCAAACGCAGACATTGCCAAGTTTACTTAGAACACGGACAAGGTGAGGAAAATTCAAATTGAGAGCTGAATTCGTTTTAGGGCTCAGACATAAAAATAGAGTGCTGGTCGGGTTATTGGAGGACAGAGAGTAAAAGAGTTTATTTTGCTGGAAAACAGAGTTTGAATCAGAATGGAGTTCAGAGCATTTGAGGCCTTGTTCCTTTTACCAGAAGGAAGAAAAAGCACACTGATCATTTATTACACAGTAGAAGGCAAAAGAATTGGGAATTTATTTTCCCACGGGGCACGCATCAGAACATGCAATATTTTTTGTGTTTTGAAAAGTAATCAGAGGATTATTTGGCAGGAATTGTATTTTTAAATTCCTGCCATAAGCTACTCATTTTCGCCTTCTTAAGCAGGCTTTGCCTCGTAAAGAGGACCCATACCCTACAGCAGCTTACTCACGGGAACTCACAAAGGCCCGTGTCTGCTTGTTTTATTCTGCGGATTCTCAATCAGCTCTCATGAATGCTTGTTTTGACACTGTCCCATTAGCAATTCTGCGTGCACTGTCCAAGCTCCTCCCCTCCCCCAGGAACAAATCCTCATCAGATTTCAATTTTTCAGCCATTTAAACCCCGACTACACATTTTAGAATATTATCTAGCTCATCTGTTTGCCAAAATTAGATGGTGATTTTCTCAATAAAATATGGAATTGTTGTGCTATAGCTCTATCATTTAATATGTTAAAACAATATCCTTCTAAGAACAACATTACTGTGCATTTTATAATTGTTGGACGGTGGGGGGGGGGTGTTTTCTTTAAGGATTTCTTGAGAAGGGGCCATGTTCCAAGTCCTTATGACACTCTCTAAGAGAAATAAAAGAGATGAAAGAAGTTTAAGCAGATGAGATACTCCTCCAGTGGTGTTCATTATGGAAATGATTTCTGGGGCCCCTGATGGAATTTGCTCCTTTTCACTTGTAGTCTTGGCTAATCGGGTGACTAGATCCAAGGCCCCTTTAAGACTGAATGAAGAAAACACACACTCATCCCACAGCTCTCCGGAAGGGCGTCCAGCAGTCTGAATTACTCAATTCTTTGCCATTATGCAAGAGGTCTTGGGGAGCCCAGATCCTCTTTTCAGAGTGCCCTTGTGGATACTGATCTTATTGATTAAAAAAGGAAGGCACTGGAGGGGCACCTGAGTGGCTCAGTCAGTTAAGCATCCAACTCTTGGTTTCAGTTCAGGTAGTGATCTTGGGGTCCTGGGATAGAGCCCCGTGTCAGTCTCCATGCACTGAGCGCCTTCTGCTTGGGGTTCTCTCTCCCTTTCCCTCTGCCCCGCCCCCTGCTCACGTGCCTTCTCTGTCTCTCTTTCTCTAAATAAACTAATTAATTAAATCTTTAAGGTACAATTTTAAAAAATGATGGCGTTGGAATTTCTAAAGAGAGTAGTGATGTGGAGAGGGGAAGTGAGGTTTCTGAAGCAGCACAAACTTCAAAGGAAGATTATGAAAACATCAGTTGGCCCTTCTCCAAGAGTGATGTTTAAGAGTTTTATGGAGACTGTGGGCCTAAAACCCCAGCATCTCCCAAATTCATGTACATTGGCCTTGATCTCCTTTGATGTATTTCTCCTTGAGACTAACCCCTTTGCACCTCTCTGAGAGTCAGACTGAGAAAACCTACTGTGCCCAGTCAAAAATAAGTCATTCTGTATTAATAAAAGGTAAATTCTAGGAATCATACATTTTGTCGAGTTCTGCTTTGCCTAACTTTTGGGGGAAAAAATGCCCTTCATCTCCTAAGATTCATTATGTGGATCTGAGACCAATATGATGCTTTCAATACTTGATATTTGAATCTAACAATATGAGTTTTTGTTGCCCCTTGTGGCTTATAATGTGCTTTCTTTTATATAATGTTGTGTTTTTCAAACAGAGATAATCAGAGACGTGACAGGGGGTATACAAGATCAAAGAATAAAGAGCATCCATTTAATGTTCCCACTGGTGAGACATTTAAAATGTTACTTTGTATTAAAACGAACACATCTATTATTAAATATAATGCATAATTCACATGAACTTCTCAGATAAACCATGAGACTTCAAAGAAATGTCGTGCCTAAAATTTCAGCGATGAGCTTTGCCTGTAGCCAGCTAAGAGCATTAAGGATGCTTGGTGGAAATTTGAGTAGCATAGGTATGTACTTTTCTTATTTTACCTGCCCAATGTGTGCATGAGATAGCATGTTTATCCCTTTACAAAACAGAAAATCAAAGTCTGGAAGGTTGGGAAAAAAAAAAAAAAGTACATTTGGAAGGTTCCACACTTCTTGAAGTCACTTTGTCACTTTCTACTTGACAGAACCCTTTCTGAATGCTCCTCCATGAGGAAGACCTTGGTCTACAGTGGTTTCAGGCAAGGCTGAATAAGAGCCTTCCAAAGATGTCCACATCCAAATCCCCAGAAACTGTGAATCTGGGACCTTATATGGCAAAAGTGATTGTGCAGATATGACAAAAGCAAGGGTTTTGACAGGGTGAAATTATCCTGGATGATTCACATGAGCCTTATAGAACCATAGAGTCTCTGTAAGAGGGGGGCAGAAGGACCAGAGTCAGAGAGAGGAGATATGAGGATGGAAACAGAAGTCAGAGAAGAGAGAAGACACTGCACTGCTGTGTCATATATGGCGGAAGGGACCACAAGTCAAGGAATGTGGACAATCTCCAGAAGTAAACAAGGAAGTCAAGGCAAAACAAAACAACACAACACAACAAAAACACGGGTTCTCCCCAGAGAACTCCCCAGGGTTCTCTAGAAAGGAACACAGCCTTACCAACACCTGGATATTAGGCCCATTTCATATTTCTCACCTGCAGAGAACACATTTCTACTGGATTAAACCTTTAAGATTGTACTGATTTGTTACAGAAGGAACAGGGAATTAATATGCCTGGTAAGGCTCTGATAGCACCCTAATTTTTCTCTCATATTCATGGCTCTTATTCATTATATCTTATGGTTTTATTTTAATAATTTTGATTTATCATATTGCTACATACACATAGCTTTTAGCTCTATTAAGAGTTCCATTAATTTTTAATTCCATTAAAAGACAAATGGGCAACTGTGGGTGAGAAGGCAAAGAAATCAGACCGCTTAGACATTGCTGGTTGAAAAGTAAAATGGTGCAGCCACTATGGGAAAGGTTGGTGGGTTCACATTAAGTTAAACATGGAATTGTCAAATGACCCAGGAATTCCACTTCTGGTGTATACACTAAAAGTACTGCAAACAGGTGTTCGAACAAAAACCTGCACACAGATGTTCACAGCAGTGTTACTCACAGTAGCTAAAAGGTGGAAACAAACCCAAATGCCCATCAACTGATGAATGGATAAACCAAATGTGGTATATCCATACAAAGGAATAGTATTCAGTCATAAAAAGAAAGGAAATACTAATATATGCTACAGTGTGGATGAACCTTGAAAACGTTATACTAAGTGTACGAAGCAACTTACAAAAAGCCATATATTGTTCGATTCCTTTTATATGAAATATCCAGAGTCCACAAATTCATAGAGACAAGAACAACATTCATGATTGCCAAGGGCTGGGAAGAGTGAGGAGTAGGGAGTGACTACTTAATGAGTTACAAAATCTCCTTTTGGATTGATGAAAATATTCTGGGGGTGAGATTGTGGTGATGGTGGTACAACCTTGTGAATGTGGTAAATATCGTTAAAGGTAGATTTTATGTGATGTGTAATTTACTATAATAAATTTTTTAAAAAGACAAATAGAAGTAAAAATCTTAAAAGTCGGAGTGTAATAAAGTGGCTAACCTCTGCTCCACTGATCTGTAACTCCCAGTTCTCTAGTCCACAAGCTTCCAGTTAAACCTTTGGTTTTCAGCTAACTGATTATTTGGATATCTGCTGCATATTTCCAAACAATATGCTTATGGTGTATTGGCATCTACGGATTTACAATTTTGACATTGTCTATTGTTTTCCAATTATAGTAGGTAAGAGTTTAGTTCCATTTTTAGCAATTATATTTTGAATACCCAAGAAACTTTTTGTTCTTTGACTTTGTGTTTTTGCACTACCTCGTTCTTCCTAATCAAGGCAATATTTTCTTTCCTGAGAATGTATGATTCTTTTCAGTTTTATTCTGCTCCCTGCCTTGTCTCTGTTTCATCCAAGTCCTTTCTTCTTTATTTGTTTCCTTTTCTGTCCCTCATGTTGAAGACTTTCTTCAAATATCTATGATCCTTGACTGCCTATTCATGTTTAGGAGCAAGACACTAAAAACTTGGCTGGCTGTTCATATCACTGCAGAGTAATAAGGCCAGTGGAACCCTTAGGAGGGAAGTTCATGTGTCAGTATCTTAAAGTCTTTTCTCTGGGGACACTTGGTTTCTGCAGAGGACACTTCTTTACCTTCGTATTCCTATGTGGAGTGGGGGTGGGGGTAAAATATGTGACTGGGACCCTTCAGGTGTTCCACTGATAATTCTCTGCACCATGTTCCACTCTGATTCCATGTCTCCAGGGAATAAATTGCTGGTCTCCTGAGAAAGGCATAGGAGTTTAACAGATTTTTCCACCAACCCCCTATTTCCAATCTGGGGCTTCATCCCCACCTTGTACAGCCCGTGCCTCTCAGCCTTCCCCTCCCCACAGGCCTGCCAATTCAAGTGAGTGCATTTCTCAGCAGTGTTCTTTCTGCTAGGACATAGATCACCGCTTCCTTGACTCCTCTATCCTCTATCAACAATGTGCTGGCATTTTTTGCTCACATTTTGATTCCTTTATTTCACTTTAGTGGGGCTCCCATAGGGAGATAAGATGATTTGGTGTGTTTAATTTGCTGTTTTAATTGGAAATCAGATGTGTTTGTTTTGGTGGTAAATACAGCACTCACTTATCCTGTCTCAATTGTTCCTCACAAACGCACAGTGAAGATGGCTAATGCGATGTCTGAAATTTCACAGTTAAGGAAATGGAAATTCAAAAAAGGGTTAATTTGCCCGACACCACCCAGGTGGTAAGTGGAAAAGCCAGGATTTGAATGCAAGTCTTTAACCCTAAGGATCTTTAGTAATAATAGTGTTAATAATACCAAGAAAGTCTAACATTTATACAACACTCACTATGTATGGTAGGCAGAATAATGGGTCCCAAAGATGTCCCTGTCCTAATTCCTGGTGCCTGTGAATATGTTATGATACATGACAAAGAAGAATTAAATGTGCAGATGGAGTTAAATTTGCTAATCAACTAGTCAACTAGGGAGATTGTCATGGATTATTTGGGTAGGCCCAAAGGAACCACAAGATTCCTTAAAAGTGGAAGAGGGAGGTAGGAAAAGACAGTCGAAAGGAGGCATGATTGAAGAAGAAAGACATGGAGAGATGCATTGTTGTTGTCTTTGAAGATGAAGGAAGAGTGCCCATGAGCCAGGAAATGTCAATGACTACTAGAAGCTAGAAAAGGAAAGGGAACACAGTCTCCCTGTGCCCAGAGTCTCCAGAAAAGAACACAGGCTTAACAACAATTCAGTTTTAACCCAGTGAAACCTGTGTAGAGCATCTGACCTACCGAACTGTCTGACAATAAGTTTGTGTTGTTTATGCTTCCCGGTTTCTGTTAATTTGTTGTAGCTGCCATAGTGAACTAACACACTATATGCCGAGAATTTGGCCATATCCATATAATAGAACACTGAACAATAAAAATTGATAGCGAAACATATAAAAGTGGATGAATCTCAAAAATAATTTAAGTGAAAGAGGTCAGATGCAAAACAGCGCACGCCGTATGATTCTATTTACATAAAACTCCGGAGCAGACTAGTCTAATCTATAATGATAGAAAGCAGATCAGTGGTTGTGTGGGTTGGAGATTTCCAGATTTAGTGGAAACAAGTACAAGGGAGCATTTTAGGATAATGGAAATATTCTTTATCTTGATAGTATTGGCGGTTATACGAGTATATAAATTTGTGAAAACTCACAGAGACAAACACTTAAAGTGAAAACATCTCACTGCATGTAAATTATATCTCAACAAAATTGATTTTTAAAAAATGTAAAAAGTCACACAGCTAACGTAATAAGGTAGTTGGACTCTAGCATCTGTACTCTCCCCACTAGACAATGTCACCTGTCAGAGCTATTTGGGCCCTATTAAATCCAAAGAATTGTCCCTAATTGTGAGGGTTAAAACCCTTTGACAGTTCTCCCATCAAGGGGCAGATTCTCTTCTGTGAATTTGGGCTGGCCCGTTGATGAATTTGGGTTGGCCCGTGAGCTCTCCAATCAATTAAGTGAACCAGAAAAGGGCCCTTTTCCAGTTCTGGGATAGCCCTTCAGAGACTGGCACCTTCTACATTGGTGTCTTGGAGCCCTGAGGTGTCTTACAAGGTCAAACCACCCTGCTCCCACCCACTCTGTTGATCCCAGCTTCCCGCCATTCTTCAAAAGATACTAAGCATGTGAGTGAAAATGTCTTAGACCATCCAGACCAGAAGACCCTCTGCGTGGACATCACCGAGTTACCTCACACAACGTCACCTAGTACAGTCCCATAGGCATCACACAGCTCGCCCGCCCGGCTGACCCACAAAACCATGAGTCATCATGAAAAGGTCGTTGTTTTAAAACCCCAAGTCCTGGGGTACTTTGTTATGCAGGAGTAATTCACTGGAAAGTGATCAAAGGGCATCCCCATCTCTGTTGCCGCTGGGATTTCTTTCAAGGCTTCATGGAAACCTTTCTCTGTAGTATTCCAGATGTGACGCTATAATTGTCCCACTCGTGGGCTAAATGAAGGACGAACAGCTGAAAGAATTATGGAGGCCCATCATCACTTGTTACATCAAATCTATAAATAAAGAGAACTGTGAAAATAGAACCAGCAGGGTCCCCTGCTCAGTGGCTGCTCCTGGGCTGCTGATGGCTGTTCGCTGAGTTGAAGGTAACGTGGAGGTGATCCACAGCCTGCCGAATCCAAAAATCAAACAAACTGGAGATTTTTGTACAGTAACTAGATATTTATAGAGGTCTCCTATGAAAAGTAGCCCTTTTGAAACGGAATCATCTCCTGGATACGTATAAGCCATTGGCTGCGTCAGAATGAAGATATTTTCTGAAACGTTGGGCAACATCTGACTTCAGCATCTGTCTTAATGCAGCATGATAAATAGAAAGCACTGATGCTTCCCTTTATGGGCCCAGAGCTCTGCTTAGCTGCAAAGTGCCTGCTGTCCCTAAGCTCCGATTGCTTACTACTCTGGAACAGTCAGTGTACAAAACAGAGTAATGTGCGGACTGGCAGCCAAGCCCTGGGCGATGCTGCAGATTCAAGAATTGACAGGACAATCTGAATACTTTTCAGATAAAAATGCTTCCATTTGTTATCATTTCTTTCTTTTTTTTAGATTTTATTTATTTATTTGACAGAGAGAGAGAGAGCACAAGCGGGCAGAGCAGCAGGCAGAGAGATAGAGACAGAGAGAGAGAGGAGCAGTCTCTCTGCCCAGCAAGGAGCCCAATGCAGGACTCGATCCCAGGACCCTGGGAACATGACCCGAGCCGAAGGCAGCTGCCTAACCGACTGAGCCACCCAGGCAACGTGTGATCATTTCTAAGCATATTTTCATAGAATCAAAGTTTTTAAAATGGATGTGTACGTGTTTGCAACAACCCAGACTGTTGATCCACAGTCTGACAAGACAATGTCTGTCGAATGTGAACCCTTAAATAATCTGTCAATACTATTAGCAATGCCAGGTCACGTGACTCCCTGCATACAAGCCCTAAGAGCCACTTACTGAAAATTATTTAACCCTGACATGATCTCTCCATGTCCAACCTCTGTCAGCGGCGTTGTCTTTCCCTTCACTGGTCCCCAGTCACAAGGGCCTTTAGTAAACACGTATTATGTGCCAGGCTCTGTGCCAAGTTCCTTAGAGGCATTATCTGACTTAATATTCATAACAGCACTAGGAAAGAGACAATGTTATTGTCAGTTTATAGATAAAATATGCAAAACTAAATTATGATTATGAAAATCAGAATAATGGTTTACTTTGTGGGGGTGGGGGCTGGGAGGGGCCTGAGGAAATGTGCGAGGGCTCTGGTAATTGTCTATGTCTTGACCTGGGTAGTGGTTATAAAGATGTGTTGTTCACTTTGTAAAATGCAATGAACTGGGATGCCTGGATGGCTTAGTCCGTTAGCATCTGCTTTCAGCTCAGGTCATGATCCCAGGGTCCTAGGATCAAGTCCTGCGTGGGGCTCTTTGCTCAGCGGGAAGCCTGCTTCTCCCTCTGCTTACAGCTTTCTCCTTCTCTCTCTCTTTCTCTCTCTCTCTCTCTCTCTCTCTCGCTGATAAATAAATAAATATATAAAACCCTTAAAAATAACTAAATAGGGGCGCATGGGTGGCTCAGTGGGTTAAATCCTCTGCCTTCCGCTCGGGTCATGATCCCAGGGTCCTGGGATTGAGCCCCGCATCAGACTCTCTGCTCAGCAGGGAGCCTGCTTCCTCCTCTCTCTCTCTGCCTGCCTCTCTGCCTACTTGTGATCTCTGTCAAATAAATAAATAAAATCTTAAAAAAAATAACTAAATAAAAATAAAATAACATGGAATGAACTATTTGTAATTAATGATTTGTGTACTTTCCTATGTGTATAATACACTTCAACGAAATAGATTCGAAAGAGACAGCAACTTTCACAGCAGTATGCCTAAAAGCCTTACGAGTGTCCCACACAGAGTAAGAACATTTCAAACAAAGTGATTTCAGGATGTTGAAAATAAAAGCTATTGGCAGATTTACAAGGCAAATATAAACAAACAAACAAAAGGGGTGGTAATATTAAAATTAGGTAAGGTGGAAAGTAAGGTTAGAAGTACTGAATAGGAAACAAATGAACTTAATGTGATGACAGAAAAGCACAATACTTATGAAGAAATCCTAACAGTCATAACTAGTTTATGCCAAATAACATAGCTAAATGCATAAAGCAAACCTTTGAGAATCTATTTAAAACGTAATCAGAGTGGGGCACCTGGGTGGCTCAGTCAGTTGAGTGTCTGCCTTCAGCTCAGATCATGATATCAGGGTCTTGGGATGGAGCCCCACTTTAGGCTCCCTGCTTAGCAGGGAGCCTGCTTCTCCCTCTCCCTCCACCCCTGATACTCCCCCTGCTTGTGCTCTCTCTCATTCTCTGTCAAATAAATAAATAAAATCTTAAAAAAAAAAAGAGAGAAAGGAAAAAAAATTCAATCAGAGTAAAAGATGTCAGTATACTTCTTTCAGAATTAGAGAATCTGGTACTCAAATAAAAATAAAGACAAGGAGAAAATGAATAGGATACCAAAAAATCCAAATTAATCAACTTTCAGATTAACTTTAGAAAGCTCTGGTAGAAAATATAGAATTTCCATAAACCATAAAATATTTACAGAAATCAATAATATACATATTCATAAAGAAAACTTTATAAGGTAAGGTTATAAATAACCCACTAAAATTAAGAATAAATAATCAAATGTTAACCAACTGTAAAAGGCATTGACTATATGGAAATTAAGAAACACACTTTTAGGGGTGCCTGGGTGGCTCAGTGGGTTAAAGCCTCTGCCTTCGGCTCAGGTCATGATCCCAGGGTCCTGGGATCGAGCCCCGCATTGGGCTCTCTGATGAGCAGGGAGCCTGCTTCCTCCTCTCTCTCTGCCTGCCTCTCTGCCTACTTGTGATCTCTGTCTGTCAAATAAATAAATAAAATCTTTAAAAAAAAAAAAAAGAAAAGAAACACACTTTTAGGGGTGCCTGGCCGGATCAGTCTGTAGAGCCTGCAACTCTTGATCTTCCGGTTAGTGAGTTCAAGCCCCACGTTGGGCATAGAACTTACTTAAAACACACACAAACACATCTTAAATAGCCATTAGATCAAGAAGATCTCAAAGCTAGAATTATGAACTCTATATAGAGAGCAATTAAAAGGGAGAACATGTCATGAAAGATGTACTCAGAGCTTTAAAAAAATCGTCATAATGCCCTTATTATTTTAAATAAGAAAGACAAGGGGCGCCAGGGTGACTCAGTCAGTAGAGCATGTGAATCTCGATCTTGAGGTGGTGAGTTTGAACCCCACATTAGGTGTAGAGATTAGCTAAAAATAAAATCTCTACAGGGCACCTGGGTGGCTCAGTTGGTTAAGTGCCTGCCTTCAGTTCAGGTCATGATCTCAGGGTCCTGGAATCGAGCCTACTTCTCCTTCTCCTTCTCCTTCTGCCCTTCACCCCTGCTTGTGCACGTTCTTTCTCTCTCTCTCTCTGTCTCTCAAATAAATAAATAAAATCTTTAAAAAATAATAATAATTGTGGTGTCTGGGTGGCTCAGTCGGTTAAGCATCTCACTTTTGATTTGAGCTCAAGTCACGATCTTGGGGGTGAGATCAAAGCCCTGCGTTGGACTCCACACTGAGTATGGAATCTGCTTAAGGTTCCCTCTACCCGTCTCCCGCACCCCTCCACCCACCCAAGCCACCTCTCCCCACCACTCACGCATGTGCACGCACTCTCTCTCAGGAAAAATAAATAAATAAATAAATAAATAAATAAATAAATAAGATAAAAAATGAAAAAATTTGATATCTACCTAGGAAATAGAAAAAGAATAGGAAAAAAGAATAGGAAAACTTTCTTTTTTTTCTTCTTTTTCTTTTTCTTTTTTTTTGCCATTTAGGAAGGGAGAACTTATAGAGATAAAATCTGAACCTAACCAAAGAGAAACAAAATTGAGTAGGACAATAAATGAATTCAAATGCTGGTTTTTCAAAAGAATCAATAATATACATAACCTGTTGCAAACTTGCTTTAGGAAATAAGAGAGAAAGTAAAAATAGAAAAGATTAGGACTGAAAAAGAGACACACTACAATATAGGAGTTATTTTAAATTATAAAGTGAAGTTACACACAACTCTATTGCCATTAACCTGCAGATCTAGAGGAGATAGGTAATTTCTCAGTAAAATTTAACTGACCAAAATTAACCCAAGAAGAAGACAAAAAAACTGTGAATAGACTAATTATCACAGAAGACACTAGAAAGGTCAAAAATATCTTTCACTAAAAATGTTTCCTACTGGTTTCATAGTGGAAATCTATCTAATCTTTAAAGAATAGCTAGTTCGTATGATATTTAAATGATTCTAGGCCATGGGAAAAAAATATAGAAGTTTCTGATTGATTTCATAAAACCTGAACAACTTTAATACCAAAATTTTGTGAAGAAAGTATAGAAACAGATAACTATAATCTCCCTTAGGTACATAAATGCAAAATTTTCTTCTTAAATGCCAAATAGTATCTAGCAGTGTAATATAAGAATATAACAACATGAATAATTAAGATTTATTCAAGTCATGCAAAGGTGGTTGTACATTAGGAAGTCTTCCAAAGTAATTCCTTATAGCAACAAGGGCAAAATGTGATCATATCAAAGACGTTTTAAAAAAAGACTTTTAAGACATCCAACAATCATTCTTATAACACTCCAGGGAAGGAATGGGACTTCCAGAAAGGTTGAGTGAAAAGCTCAGCAAATACTATCCCCAAAAAGCAATGATAAAACTGGACAAAACTGTTTAAAAAAAAAACAATTATTTCAAATTTTAGAAATTAACTGAAGTATACACAGCACATTGAAAGGCATTATTTACTCCTGGTTACATTCCTTGTAATGTAAAATCTCTTTTTTATGTGAAATCTCTTTTTCTGATATTAATATAGATATGTCAACATACTTTAGCTCAGTGTTGTTTATCTTTTTATTTGTAACCTTTGTGTCTTTATGTAAAATGTGGATTTCTTATAGAAACCTTTCGTGTCATTTACATGAATGTAATAGGATTAGGTTTAAAACCTACCCTTTCGCTATTTGTTTTTTATTTGTTCCATCTATCCTTTGCTCCTTTTTCCCTATCTTACTTGCTTTTTTTTTTTAAGATTAAAAAAAAGATTTTATTTATTTATTTGACAGAGAGAGACACAATGAGAGAGGGAACACAAGCAGAGAGAGAGAGGGAGAAGCAGGCTTCCAGCAGAGCAGGGAGCCCAATGTGGGACTCAATCCCAGGCCGCTGGGATCATGACCCAAGCCCGAAGACAGACACTTAACTGAGCTACCCAGGCGCCCCTCTGACTTGCTTTTAAAGAAAAAAATTTAGTATTCCATTTGACCCACGACCGTGTATTAGAAACGCCTCTTTCTCGTTTGTAGTTGCTCCACAGTTTGTGATAGATGTCTCCATCTTATCGCAGTCTCCCTTCAAATAATTTTATAACATTTCCGGTGTATTTCAAGAACCTTACATCCGTGTACTCCAACGTCTCGCCTCCAACAAATACACTGTTGTCTTACACTTTCCTTCTTTCTTTGCGTGTTGTCAACCTCACAATACATGCGAGCACACCCACTTCTCCCGGGGTCTCCTTCCCTCTGACACCACTGCCACACTCGCAGGGCTTCTGACACCAGATGTGGGGCGGGGGGGGGGGTTCCCCACAACAAGCAATTCTGTGACGCCACCTGGGGGTCCGACAACTTAATTCGGTTTTGACACTGCTTACCTGAAGGCGGTGTCGGATCCCATGGGTTAAGGGCTCAGTTCCACGGGACCACAGCCAGTCCCAAATCCAGACTGTGCTTCTGATTGGCCATAAATCAAAGATTCCCATGCTCCCCTCCTGGGGTTCAATTAATTTGCTGTGGCGGCTCTCAGAACTCGGGGGAAAAAAAAAAAACAGTTTATTTACTGTTTACGACTGCATTCACCACTTCATTATAAAAGGACATAATAAAGGATACAGACGAACATCCAGAGAGATGGGGGGAGGGGGCTGCTGGAAGCACAAGGGGCTTCCCTACTCTCTGCAGGTGCCCTCCTCTCCCAGAACCTCCACATCTTTACCAATCTGGAAGTGCTTTAAATCCCATACTTTTGGGATTTTTAGGGGAGCTTCATCAGGTAGGCATGATCAATCATTAACTCCATTTCCAACCCCTCTTCCCTCCCTGGAGAATGGAGGGGTAGGACTGAAAATTCCAAGCTTCAATCATGGCTTGACTTTCTGGTGACCAGCTGCTGTTAATCCCCTTCTGGGTAATTTTTTATTTCAGGAATTACACCGAAAAAAATAAAGTATGGAAGAAAAATAAACCTGAGGTGGATGTTTTAAATATGGCTCCCAGGGAAAACCTTACCGATGTGGTGAGATCTGAGAAGAGATCTGAAGAAGGTTAGTGAGGAGATCCCAGTCTCTGCCATCCACCTAACTCTTCCTTATGATGCATTTAGCACTTTTCTCTTTAATTTGTTCTTTTCCTCTAATAGAACAAGAAGTAGCTTTCCGTGGTCTTCTGTGTGTTCTTTTTTGTCTCAGAATCTCTTTAAATATGTCTTTTTACATTTTTATTTTCTGTCTGGCTCTCTCCTGTCTTCCTTTCCCTTTTTAACTCTCACTGATTCTCTTGTTGCTTCTGTATCTATAATGGTTTTACTTTACTTTCACTCTTACCAGAGCTTTGACTGCTCACTCTCCATCTCCTTTTGCCTTATATTTGAACACTTTTATCTCCCTTTTAACTTCGTATTTCTAGAGACTACATTTTCCTTACTTTATTTGATATCAGGAGGAAACATACCCTGTGGCATACTCTTATTCTGCTGAATTATTTTTTTATCTGATTTTTGCTTCTCAGGTACCTTTTTCTTTGTGGCCACTTTCTGATTACTACTCAACTTTGAATGGAACCAGTTCTAGACCAATTACTCAAAGTTGTGTGTGACGGGTTCAGGACCTGAGTAGAGACAAGGTATCTTGGGCTTATGACTTTATCACATTCCCTCCATTCATGTCTATATTGCACGTTCTCAAATTCTAATGTTCTGGAGCTACCTTTGAGTTGAGCTGAAAGTTCACCTATCTCTTCTATGCAATGATTTTTTTTAATGATGATTTAGGGATTATTGTTCCTGGTTATCTTCTTCTTCTTCTTCTTCTTCTTCTTCTTCTTTTTTTTTTAAGATTTTACCCATCCATTTGACAGAGAGAGAGATCACAAGTAGGCAGAGAGGCAGGCAGAGAGATGGGGGGAAGCAGGTTCCCTGCTGCACAGAGAGCCCAATGCAGGGCTCAATCCCAGGGCCCTGAGATCATGACCTGAGCCGAAGGCAGAGGCTTAACCTACTGAGCCACCGAGGCACCCGGGTTATCTTCTTTCTCTATAAGCAGCAGCTGAGTTGATTATCATGTATGGTCACTCAACTATCCCATCAAACTGAGAGCTTTTTCTAGCCAAGATGGCAGGTCCACGCAGATGAACCTTCAGTCCCTCCCTTCCTGTTTCTCTATGATGTTAAACCTTGCTTGGGTACTCCCAAACCCCACCTTCACCCTGTCAGACCTACAGACCTTTTCTTGTGTCAACAAGAAAGTGAATAATGGTTTGGCCTTCAGCCTGAACCAACTACCGTGAAGACAACCATGTGCTCCGCTCGGTCTGTCAAGGTCCGTGCCCATTCTCTCTGTGCTCCCGTGTTTGGTCCACATATTACTGTACTTGACAGTTGTTCCTTGTAGACTCATCCCCTGATATCATTCCTTCTTTATTTCATGTTCTTCTCTGTGGTTTGGTATTACTGCTTTGTTATGGTTAGGTTCACTTGTTCCAATCTTTAACTGGAAGTTTCTACTATTTATTTTATTTTAATTTAATTCAACTCAACTCAAATAAATAGTTATTGAGTGTCTATAAAGTATGAAGTGCCAAGTTTAGTGTTAGGGAGGGTAAAAAGATGGAAGTAGAAAATCACAAGTATTTGAAGAACACAAATAATCCTATTCTGTTGGAACAGAAGTGTGAGGAAAGAAATCTGCACCCATCACCACAGTGGCAAGGGGAGTGTTGTTTCAGCAGAAAAGTCTCTGCAACTCTGCCTAAGTGAAAATGTCCTATTTATGTTCTGGGAACCCTCAGGACTATCCTAATAATAGCAATGCCTGGAAGTATTAATAAAGGATGCGAACCATCCAAATAATTATGGTAACAAATATTCAGCATATTCTTTGGTCTGTACTTTCATCCAGAACCAAGTGGGCTACCTAACAAAATAGAATTTCATTAAAAAAAAAAAAAAGACCAAAGATAAGACGAATGTTCTCTGAAGTGGCTTCTTGTCTGAGAACGTGGCTGTGCCTTGCAGACTTAAAGTAATTGTTCTGTGGTAATTAAGCAAAAAATGACTTTCTCTCTCTTTAAGAGGCCAGATGGAGAACAAAAAATAAATGGGATCAAGGACTTTGGGGACCCTGATGATGCTTCAGGCAAAGAAGTGGATTTAAATGCTACCAAGCAGGAAGGAGAGGTGGTGGCCACTTTCTATTCTCAAGTCTGGAGGTACTGAAGCCAAAAATTACTGCAAGATTTCACAGGGTTAAATTACTTCTCCCTACAGCTCCAAACCATGACAAAAAGTCTTCACCTCAAAGAAATAATAACAGACTGTCAAAGCATTTTCTCATACCTTTGCCCCTGACCTTCTTGTCCACTCCCTTTTGTCTGACTCCTCTGTATTCCCCCAAGAACCACATTTTGCTCAGTCTCTGGGTTCTGGGAAGGAGCCAATGGAACTCTGATCTACTGTTTGAAAAGCAGAGCTTACAAGATGAACAGTGGGGTTTTTTTTTTTTTTCGTCTTTCTGAATCTTGTGGATATTTTACAGACAAAATATGTATAGGAGACTTTGAATTGGAGAGGGACTGGGAATGAAAAATTTTAAGCACTGTTGGCCTAACATCAGACCTTGGCTTTGAAAAACATTAATATATACCCGTGACCAATTGGCGATCCATGGTCCTGGATTGAAAATAACTATACATAAGCAGATTCTACAAAATGTGTTTTATTAAATTAGCAATAATAATTAGATAAATCCTAGTGGGAGTGATAGAAGGAAGAAAATTGATAATTATGGAGCTAAGACCTCTGGAGGTGATGATTCTTTGAAATGCAGCCCCCAGACCAGCAGCATCAGTATCACCTCAGAACTTGGTGGAAATGCAGATTCTCAGGCCTTTCCTAGACCTATTGAATCCAGAATTTTGTAAGACCCAACAATCTGTTTTAACAAGCCCTCCAGGTAATTCTGATCTGTGTTAAAATTTGAGAACAGTAGTGCTAGGGGAAGAAAAAGAAGTCAAGGTAAAGATAAGTGGTTTTCAAACTTTATCCTGCATCAGAATCACTTGGAAAGCTTATTAAAAACAAAGATCACTAGAGCCTACTCTAAGAGTTTCTGATTCAACAGGGCTAGCTAAAAGGGAAGATAATTTGCATTCTGACAAGTCCCTAGGTGATGTTGATGCCGCTGGTCCTGGGGTCACACTATGAGAACCATTGGTCTGCATAAAAGACTTGAGTAAATGCAAGACTCCCTTGGCTCCTTAGAAAAGGATTTTCTGGACTGAAGGGTTGGGGAACTGGGAATGGGAAAGAGAAGTAATGCCTGCATAGACATGTCCATGATTTATACAGAGAAATGCTCTGCCCACTTTGGGCTCTGGCATGGCAGTAAAGTCTAGGCAGGGAGGGTTTTAGGCTCTCTCACTGAGTTTCCTGCTTCCACATGTGGTAGGAAAACAGTAGAAATATCCAGCAGTCCACAAAGGACCAGGTGGATAATCTTCAAAGTGGCCTTCATGAACCAAGGCCCAAGGACAAGCATGGTGATGACATGTCAGTGGATACCTGTGTGAAGAGATCAATTAATAGAGAAGATATGCCTCCCCCTACCCTGACAACTTAGCACTTCGGAAACCTCCAGAACTCAGCCATGAACTGAAGAAAAGTGGTAAAATTTCCAGTGGACTTAGATTGTTTTTACCACCATGTAGGAACAGGACCAAGACCATCCCTGAAACAGTAAGGGATCTGGGGATACAACCCACGTAGTGCATTGGAAAGGGCCCATGCTGTTAGCATCTTTCATAGGCTCTTTGGGATATTGTTAAAGACAGAAGTTTTGAAATTCAATTTCAGCAATGCTTAGGAAACATGGGTAAGGTGCCATGCTTCATGATAAACCCTTCAAGCTTGAAGCTGAAATGGCCACTTCAGTTGCCATACCCGAGGGACTGGCCTGATAGGGGCATAAAATAGAGATTAAGTTCAGATATAAAACATAAAATGACTAATTATGAGGAAATGATTGGCAAAACTCAAATTGAAGGACATTCTACCAAACAACTGGCCTGTACATTTGAATATGAATATGGACTGCATATTAGATTATGGGATTATATCACAATTTTCCTAAATTTGAACAAAAATGAATGCAACTTTGTCTGGATTGAGATTTATACCTGCTACACTCCAGCACATAACTCATGTTTGATGCTCTCTCCAGAATAGTGAAGTTCTTAATGTAGCACAAAGAGCTCATACTCCCAGAATAAGAACTGTTTGCTCTTCCAATTTTGAATTAATTAAATAATTTTTTTTTAGAAAGAGAGAGAGAGTGCTTAAGAGGGGCAGGGGAGGTGGGGTAGAGAAGAAGATAGAGAAGAAGATAGAGAGAGAATCCCAAGCAGACTCCATGCTGAGTGTGGAGACCCTTGTGGGACTTGATCCCATGACCCAGAGATCATAACCTGAATTGAAACCAAGATTCGGACGGTTAACAGACTAAGCCACCGGGCACCCCCATTTTGAATTATTTCAGAACTTTCAAGAGTCCATGGTTGATTTCCTTCTCTGGGTGGTTAGGCTGAGCTTGGAGTAGAATGTGCTGGAATTGTCCAGGGCAGGTGTGGAATATCACACAGTCTTGATCTTAGGCATTTCCAGGGTGAGAAGAGCCACGGTTTACTGCTGACACCTGAGACAGGAAGAGCAGCTTCTCGCTATTTCAAAGTGACTGCTCTTTGATTTCTCTCCTTGTGCGATCTTTCTTGCTTCTGAATTTCTATACTTCTTGCAATCTGAACCAAACATTCTAACACTTGATTTTATCCAGCCTGGTATTTTCCCCCAGTTGTTTTATGTACGTATCACTCACCTCCCAAATAAGATGTAACCTCCTCAGAGGCAGGAACTGTGTCTTCCATTATTTTTGCATAGGGAATGGCATTCCATGGTGCTGACACCTGTAAGCACAGAGGAAACATTTGTGAATTTATTCACAGAATGCAGAGAATGAATGAATGAATGAATGAATGAATCGTAGTGCCCATTTCTTCTAATATGACAGTTTTAAAAAGTAAGCTTCTCTCAGACATATGTTTGTTGGATTTGAGAGAAGTAGAATAACAAATTATTTACTGAAAATTTAAGAATTCTCCATCTGCATATGATAACTTGTTACTTATGTCATCAATGATTGTATGTTTATTTCACCTCCTTGTTAGAGAATTACCGTGTACTTCATTATTTACGGCCAATAATAATGCATCTATAGGGATGCTTGGCTGGCTCAGTTCATGGAGCATTTTATGGTTGATCTCAGGATCATGAGCTCAAGCCCCACATTGGACTTACTTAAAGAAAATGCATCTATAGGCATATTCAGTGCTTATTTCAAGTGAGCTGATGGACTAAGCTAGGCAAGACTGAAATAAGCAAAATCTACCCTGGTTTCCCTCCTTTTTACGGTATTCATATCCTCCTAACCACTCCTCCCTACCCCAACTCTCCCATTTCCTTCCTAACTAGCAGCCAACCAATCATTTAGCTGGTAAGAGCTAAAGTTGTACCCCTCTGTAGGACAGTTTGTCTTTTAGTAAAGGAGTCATTAAGAGCTAGGTTTCAGAATCTATAGAAATGAATCTCTGATTGTAAACCTTCGTATATTGAAAAGTCACTAGGAGAGATTTAGGGATCCAGTTTCTTAAATCTCCGATTCTAGGAAGGAACCCAACCTGCTTAGTCATGAAGCCACTGCTAGTAAGATTTATGAGAAAGATCCCATTTCTGTGTCAAGTTTAAAACCCCAACTTTTTTCATTTTACATAGGTATGTTCCTGCTTTGGGGAATGGATTAGGGCTAGTGGAACTTAGAAATCACCGGTTTATACAACTGAAAGTAATTTATCAACTTATTTACGCTTTTTTTGTTTTTAAAATATTCATGTGTCCTATTTAAGACATAAATGTCAAATATCTGGTTAAAGTGCCAGCAGTCTCTAATATCATGCTCAAAACAGACGTTGGTAATGGAGTGTAGAGCTCCTTTCCTTCTTAACACAGCCCTGCAGACTATGTTGTCATTGCGCTGTGCTGGCTCACAACAGAGAACCTGACTGCCCTTGCTGTTCTTTCTGATATCATGGTACCGAGGAAGGAAAAACTTATCGGAATATTATTTGGCAAGAATGAAATCAGAGCAAGTGATCTGTTACCCAATGACACAAGCAAAAATAAATTAGAACTAAGGAATTTTTTTTTTTTTTTAAGAAGTAGGAAATGAAGATGGGAGGGGCATGACTTTATGTAGTTAATGTCATTAGAACTTTATATAAATTAACAGCTTTCTGGGGCGCCTGGGTGGCTCAGTTGGTTAAGCGTCTGCCTTCGACTCAGGTCTTGATCCCAGGGTCCTGGGATCAGCCCGTATTGGGTTCCTTGCTCAGCAGGGAGCCCACTTCTCCCTCTGCCTGCCATTCCCCCTGCTTTGTGCACACACACACACTCTCTCTCAGTCTGACAAATAAATATATAAAATCTTTTTTTTTAAAAAAGTAACAGCTTTCAGAAGGTAAGAAAGAAAATGAAAGAAGGAAGGAGGGAAGAAAGAGAGAGAGGGAGGAAAAGCTATTGGACGGAATGTCATAGGAGGGATGAGTGATTTGTTAGACAGTGTCCTTATTTCAATGACAAACGCAACAATGAACTTCATAAGGTTTTTCCTCAGTAAATGCCGAGGGCATAAGCCTTAAGCATAATTCGGTGAAGATGCTTCCACAGTGGGTCAAGATAATGTGCTCTAATTTGATACCAAAAAAAGAACATAGACTGCTGAGAAGTGTGGGTGGATAATCCCAAAAGGAATTTGATAGTTTTGCAGAATATTTTTTACATTTGGGATATTACTGCCAGCCCACTACATAGTATAACTTCTAATGACAGTATTACTAAAAAATAGTATCGTCTTTGAGTAAGACCTTATAAAATAATACTCTTACCCTCTCACTTTTAAGTAATTTTTAGAGTTTGCCAGAAACTTCCGTCATTATATTCTCTCATAACATTGCTATGTCCTATAATAAGGCGTTTCTGAATTAGTTATACTTTAGAAGAGTTGCTCCTTGTGAACATATGAAACATATTAACTTGACAATGTTTTCCTACTCCATAGTCAGCCCACACTGGTGCTGTCTTCAAACATAGCAATTGTAATTCCAGATGCTTCCCAATCAAGAACAGCTCCTGATATACCTAGGTGCTCAGTAAATATGCACTGAATAAATGAATGACAAGGGCCCTCTTATATTACTTTCTCCAACATGCTTCAGGTTTTGAAAGCCTGTTTAGTAAATAATTTGCATTTGAATAATACATTTGCATGTTCAGATCACCAGGCTATACCTTTGGCCCTGTTAGCTCTGAATTTTTTGTGACATTTGGCTCTTACTGAACTTCACTCACGGAGAATGAAAGACACTTCCTGGTCTTTTGGTTTCATTTGGAATCTTCTCTCAATGATTTATGCATGATCCTTACTGCATACCATAAGCCAAACTGAATTCTAGAGGAATTTAAGAAGGAAATGTAGAAAGTGAAATGATTTTTTAAAAACTAAAGGGAAGTGTAGGTAATATTTATTTTTCCCCATTTAAAAACAGAATCTGGGGCGCCTGGGTGGCTCAGTGGGTTAAAGCCTCTGCCTTCGGCTCAGGTCATGATCTCAGGGTCCTGGGATCGAGCCCCGCATTGGGCTCTCTACTCAGCAGGGAGCCTGCTTCCTCCTCTCTCTCTGCCTGCCTCTCTGCCTACTTGTGATCTCTCTCTGTCAAACAAATAAATAAAATCTTTAAAAGAGAATAAATAAATAAATAATAAATAAAAACAGAATCTAAGCATAAAAACATTAACTAAAAAATTGTAGATGTCATCACATTAAAGTTAAACTTCTGTACACAAAAATATCTAAAGGCAAACAGAAAGTAAGAATATACTTTCGTTAATAGGTAAAGATTTAATAGCCTTCATTTATAAAGCGCTCAAACAATCAATAAGGAAAGTAATTTCTTGGGGCGCCTGGTGGCTCAGTGGGTTAAAGCCTCAGCCTTTGTCTCAGGTCATGATCTCAGGGTCCTGGAATCAAGTCCCACATCAGGATCTCTGCTTCAGCAGGAAGCCTGCTTCCCCCTTTCTCTCTGCCTGCCTCTCTGCCTACTTGTGATCTGTTTGTCAAATAAATAAAAAAAATCTTTAAAAAATTTTGAAAAAAAAGAAAAGTAATTTCTCATCAGACAGATTGGCAAAGGACACTGACAATTTTAATAAGAAAAAAATAAAACTAGCCATTAAAAACATTTTTAAATGGTTAACACTAACAATAATAAATGAAAATTAAAACGAAGTACTCAGTCTGATGTACCACTTTAGTACATATTTCCACAATAATAATACTTACTACTGGCAAAGGTATAGATTTTTCTGGAAAGCATTTTGGCAATAAGTACCCAAAAACCTTTAAGGCTCCCAGGAAAACGAGGGCAAGGTTGTATGTATCACATTAGTTTTATTACATTGTTTATAATGACCAAAAACTGGGGGGGGAATATATCTGGATGTCTAAAGAGAAAGGGAGTGGTCAAAATAATTAAGCCTTGTAATGGAAAAAATGGCTGATGAAATTGTGAAATCATGGGAAAATTCATGAAATAATATTAAATGAGAAAAAACTGTTGCATATACACACACACAGTGTAATTTCAGGTACCTAAAACTGACATATCTGTATAAGCATAGAAAAAGCTTAGAGGCAAATATACCAAAATGTTAATTCTATGTTTTGCTAATTACATTTTTTCTTCTTTGTACTTTTCCCTCATTTCCCCAAATTTTCTACAGTGACCATATATTATTCTCCCAAACTTTAAAAAGCAGCACATGAAATACAAAATGAAATGCCTGATCTGAAGAGAAATACTAGAATACTTCCATATAAACATTCAGCTTTTTCTAGATGAGTTCTTTCCTCGTGTGCCTCTGGGTTCTGCATTCTGATGTTTCCTGTCCTTAATCTGTTCCCAACTTACCTCCCCGAGGACAGGTATGCTTCAGTGATGATACAATTTCTCTAAGACTATAGCTAAATTACTAAAAGCCAAGTCAAATCTGATGCGTCAGATGTGTCTTGTAATAAGAATTTAAAAGGGCAGAGTGTCACCAAGAAATAGTCAAAGGGATCCCCGTCAGACTTTAGAAGCAAGCTTTTCTCCTGGCGGAGCCTTCCTTCAACCCCTGGAGGTTTAGGGGACCCTCTTCTGGCTTCTTGTATCCCACTGACCTGCCCTCAGCATTTACTCTCTTCATGAGATAATCTGTTCATGTGCCTTTCTCCCCTCCCTGTCCAGGCTACAAATTCCTTATGCGCAAACCTCCATTTTACTCCTCTCTGTAGCCTCAGAACACTGTCCTGGTCAAAAGTACTTCTTGCGGACACCTGGGTGGCTCAGTGGTTTAAAGCCTCTACCTTCAGCTTAGGTCATGATCCCAGGGTCCTGGGATCGAGACCCACATCAGGCTCTCTGCTCGGCTGGGAGCCTGCTTCCTCCTCTCTCTCTCTCTGCCTGCCTCTCTGCCTACTTGTGATCTCTGTCTGTCAAATAAATAAATAAAATCTTAAAAAAAAAAAAAGTACTTCTTGCCTAATGGCTTCACCTGCCCCTTGACACTTAAAAAATGAATTCATATGAGAAGTGAAATGCTAGTCTCTTGAAACTAACATCAGGGAATGGTACCGAACCCATCTTGCCCTCTCCACTCAGCACAGCAAATTGGACAGATATAAATTTGATGGTTTCAGACTGTTCTGGCCAAAAGTGACGTGTGAAACCCAAGCCTTGTATCATTATCCCATGTTCACTTACTCCCCTTCCATCAACAGACTAACCATTAACTGAAAAAAAGCCCTTCTTTTAATAACTTTGCTTGGAAATGACTGCCCCAAACCATGAAACAGAATTGAAAGCTTCTCATTTTACTGAAATTGGACGAACGTTTACTGTCACACACTCACTGCTGTGGTCACAGGCTGTTCCTAGCCTTGCAAGCCACAGTGTCCTCTCTGTTAGCTGCCTGACTGTCCCATCTCTACAGCCAGAGGCTGAGGCCACCGTGGGCTCTCTGGGCAGCAGGGATCCTGGGAGGCTCTGCAAACTAGTAAAATTCTTCAACATTTGGGATTTGCTTTGTTGGATTATCAATACTGCATTCTCTGCTAGGAAATATGTCTGAGCCATTCCATCTGGACAGCTAACTTCCTTCAAGGGCCTCTGCTCTGTGAAGCTTTGCCTGACCACTCCGTCATTTAAGCCCTCATTTGGTTAAGTGTCTGCCTTTGGCTCGGGTCATGATCCAGGGTCCTGTATTGAGTTCCCTGCTCAGTGGGGAGCCTGCCTCCCCCTCTGCTTGCTGCTCCCCTTGCTTGACTCTCTCTCTGTGAATTGAATAAATAAAATCTTTAAAAAAAATAAAAAGCCCTCGTTGGACTTTGTATGGGTGTCCTCCCACGTCTGTCTCTCATGCTGGACAGTAAGTTCCTTGAGAGCAGGCATAATAGTTCATGTACTTTTATAGCACAGTACCTGAGAAACAGCCAACAACAAATTGAATTGAACCACTGAGGGAAAAAAAAAATAGTACTTTTTGTATTTACTGTATTTTTTGGACTCACTCTGAGAGTTACAACCACTTCTAAACAGAATTATAAACTTCTTCGGACATAGTGTGGTTGGGAGAAATCTTTGAATCCTAGTTTCATCAGTTACTACCTTGATATTCTAGTAGGTTAATGTCTCTAAAGCCTCAATTTCTTAATCTTTTATAAAATGAGAGTAATAATAATGAATTGTTGTTAGGATAAATGAAAGTATGCCATTCTCCTGGCACATAATCCGAGATTAATCATCTTTTAGCTATCTTTATAGTTTCCCCCCTACCTACCAGAACAATTTTTCTCTTTTTCTCTTTCCCACAGGTTTCGGTCTTGTTCTTTAAGATTTTTTCTCTTTTTCCTTATCAGACTTCATGATACTCTAGAGCAGGAGTCTAGAGCAAGAGCAAACATTTCCTCTAAAAGGCCAGATATTGGGTATCTTTAGGCTTTGTAGTCCTTGTTCCGTATTCTTTGTTTTCGTCATTTTGTTTGTGTCTCTTTACAACCCTTGTAAAATGTGAAACCATTCTTAGCTCATGCGCTATTAAAAAAAAAAAAAACAGTCCAAATTGGACCCATGACCTATATGGGGTCACGGGTTTGCTAAACTGTGCCCTAGAGCCAGGGTTCTTGAAGTATGCCCCACCAGCAGGATCGGCATCTCCCCAGGAACTCATGAGTGCAGGTTATCGGACCTCACCTCAGACCGGAACTCTGAAGATGGGTCCAGGAGTCTGTGTTTTAGTAAGGCATCCAGGTGATTTGGATGTAGGTGTTCAACCTTGACTGTACGTCAGAATCACCTAGAGAGATTTAAAACGTTTCAGTACCCAGGTACTGGTACCAAGTACCAGTAACCTGGTACCAGGTACAGGTAACCAGGTACCAGCCTTCACTCATTGCCAAATCAGAGCTCTGTAGGTGGGACCGAGTTATGGGTGTTGGAAAGCCTTGCAGGTGAATCACTGTGCATCCACAGTGGGGAGCCCCCTGCATAAAGGGGCGGAGACTTTGCATCTGTGAAGAAAGATTTAGTCCTCATATTGCCAAGGTATCTCATACGTTGGCGTCTTTTCTTGTTTTGACAATTTCTTGACGGAATCTTCGTGCGATCAATTTATCAAGATAGCTATTCAGGGGGCACCTGGGTGGCTCAGTGGGTTAAGCCTCTGCCTTTGGCTCAGGTCATGATCCCAGGGTTCTGGGACAGAGCCCTGCATCGGGCTCTCTGCTCCTCAGGGAGCCTGCTTCCCCCCACCTCTCTCTCTGCCTGCCTCTCTGCCTACTTGTGATCTCTGTCAAATAAATAAAATAAAATATTTTTTAAAAAAAGCTATTCAGTACTCACACAAAGCACTGTGTTAGGTATGTCGGGAATATACAAAACAAGTACATTAATATGGGTTTTTTTCTACTTTGAATAATTTGCATATAAAAAGGGAACCTCTCCATTTCAAGAAACCCGGAATTTCAGTTTTACTGGGAGAGAACAATTCAAGGAGCACCGCCCATATTTCCTTTGTCACTGAGGTTCAAACTGAAACATCTTCGTAGGCCACTAATTTCACTCCCCTCACCATCACTAAGAGTGGGCCGAGTCCTTTGCCCCATTATTCCACAAAAAAGCAAGCGGTAAGGTGTTTTATTCTTGTTGCAAAATCGCATTTTCCTATAAATATTCTGTGGAAAAGTCTTTGTATGGTTTTATATTGGTAAGATAATTCTAGAGTGCCACATTTGACAAATGACATCAGCTAGCCTGCTCTAGCCATAAACCATTTTAGAACTCTTATGCATAATTTGGCTTCAGGTCAAGGTGGTGTAATATGAACCAGCAGAATATACAGCACAGTGTGTCCTTAGCAGCTATCCTAAAGATCAGCAAAACTCATTCCTGTAAGAGCAGCTCATCTGTGAAGCAAGGTCAAGTCCAGTGGTCATTAGAGAAGGTTCCCTTAATGGAATCGCTCCTTACCTGGAGGTACTTATGCTTTGTAACCCTTCTGTGCTGGTGCCTCTGGTTGTCTGTCTTCTATCCTTTCTCTCCCACCATCAGCTACTGCCCGTCTTCTTTGCTACAGGCACCCCCAATTTGTTCCAGAGTCCGAGAGCCATTTTCTTCAGGGAGGCTGGCCCCAGGGACAAAATCTTGATCATTTAGGCAAATCATAATAATTTCATTTCCTTTGCCAGTGATCGGTTTAAGAATAAGCATGAGATTCGTAATTCTGGCCAGTGAGACCAGACCGAGAGTGTGCAGAGGGAGCTTTTGGAAGGTTCTCCTTGCTGTTCAAAAGGAAGGCAAAGGAAGATGTTTCTTCTTAGGCCATTGGATACAGTTTTGTGAGGACAAGATGCTTAGAGCTGTCATAGCCATCTTGCCACCATGAGGGAATATCTCTGGAGCCAAAAGCCAACACAGTGAGAAGGAGATAATAAAATATGGAAAGAATCCGGCTTCCCTGATGAACTCGTTAGCTGCTGAATTAAAGACTCAGACAACACCAGACCTCCAGATTTCATTCCTGTGTGAGATAATAAATATCCTTATTATCTAAGCCACTTTGGGTGGATTGTCTGTTTTTAGAGCCCAAAGCATCCTAACTAATACATCTGTGTTAGCCATATAATCAAATGTGAAGAATCCTGTGTTATACTTAGTGTCTGCTTACCCTAAAAGCCAGTATTGGTACTGGCAATTTTTCTTTTGGAAAAAAGATTTTTTTCACTCATTTCTTTCTTAGTTTCCTCCCTTACTGACATAGCTTGTCTCCAATACAGAGCTATGTCTCACTGAGTATTTTATACCTACCACTCTTCTTCATGAAGAGGAGTGAGCCACTAGCTTTGGTCCTGCCTCAACCTACAACAGAATGGTAATCCCATCCACCCCAGACACACACAGTGAAAGATAGTCCTTAGCATGCAACAGCTAGCATTTTTATCGGTTTGTGGTTAACATTGACATTGGTGTTACCATAATCCTGAGTCTGAGTTCCACCAAACCTTCTCTATACACCCAGCGCTTGAAACATAGTAGTCGTGCAACAAATATTTGTTGGATGTGCATGTGAATAAACTATTTGTAAATATAACAGCCAGGAGGATTTAGAGAATTGAAAATATTTGAGGCTCTGTTTTTGAGGTCAAAACCCAAATATTAGTAGCCCTTTTCTGCCACAACTACTTAAACCCAGTGTGCAAAGTGTGATAGCTCCCCTTTTTAGGAGCGAAGAGCATCCTCCCCCCTTTCTCTTGCTCTGAGTCTCATGCTTGCTCTGTCTGGAAGTTTCAGAATCTTAAATGATCTGATCCTGTGAAACAGTTTAAAACAGGTATTTTCATGTTTGCAAGAAGATTGTTTTCTGAAGCCCAAAGAATTCCATCATTGCTCGCTGAGAGTCTGTAACATATTGGAGTGTGTGTGTGTGTGTGTGTGTGTGTGCATTCTGAGGGGGCCATGCACTTGTGTCTGTTCTATAGTAACTGGTTTATGTGGATGACTTCAAAGGCAAGAGACTGTGACATTGCTTTGAAGACGCGCCTTCCTTGGAACTAATTTATCCATCAGACTGACTCTGGTGGCCAGAGTAAAGAAAAGATTGGCTCCGTTCAACGTCCTGTGTACTTTCCCCCAGAGAAGGGCCAACTTGTGATGTTCACGGTGAGCCTGGGCAAGGAAGAAAAGACCCCCTTGTTTTCTTGTGGAAACTTCATCATTGGACTCAAAGAAGGGAAGCTGCTTCATGCTAAGATTAAATGTCTCAAGAACCGGATCCTCTTCGCTGAGAGAGATTGAATGACCTCAAAGGAGAGAAAGCAACATCGTGCTGATTCCAGGCTTCTCTGAAGCTATTATGCTTCAGAAATTAATTCCTTGGCGGGTAGCTCTTGTACAATAGTGCCAGGGAGGCAGGGAGAGCATGCTAGAGCAAAGGAAATGTGTGGGTTCAACGTGCTTCCCTCGGTCCCCTGTCATCCGTGCAAGGATATACAAATTATTGGCTGAATCTTATTAATTAGTATTAATCCCTCCACAGCAGAGTTGTCTGAATCTCTACCTAACACTTATGATTTCCTTATGAAATAGTGACTTGTTTAGACATCTGTCTCTTCCATTACATTTTACGTGCCTAGAAACCTGGCCCATGTTGCAAGTCATCTTTGAACCCCGTGTCTGAAATACTTGGAGTAGCAGGCGCTCACTAAATGTTTTGAGATGGAACTAGATCATTAGGTAATAGTGAAGAGGCTCAGGCTCTCTAAGTTGACACGTGTTGACTAAGCCTAGAAAAGATCAGGCAGAGACTGTGAGCAATGGTATTTTGCTTATATAATGAGGAGAAACTGCGATTTGTAATCAGAAAGACCACATTTCAAATCCCAGCTTTGCAACTTTGCAACTGGTGGTTCTACTTTGCATTAGTAGATCTCACTGAGCCTCAGTTTCAGCCTCTGTGAAATGGGGAGAACAACAAATTTCTCAGGGGCTCGCCGGGGAGATTAAATGAGGTGGTGCTGTGGGTTGATTATGGCCCCTCAAAGTTCATGTCGTTGAAGTCCTGACTCCCAGACTGTGACCTAATTTGGAAAGAGGGTCACTGCAGACATCATCAGTTAAGATTAGGCCGTCCTGGACTAAGGTGGCTTCCTGATCCATGGTGACTGGTTTCCTTATGAAAAGGAGAGATTTGGATATAGACATACATACTCAGGGAAAACATCAGGTGAGGCTGAAGGCAGAGATCAGGGTGATGTTTCTAGAAACCAGGATAACACAGGGTGCCCCCAAGCCGCGGGATGCTAGAGGCAAAGAACAGAGTCTTTCTGTAAGCCCCCAAAAGGAAACAACCCTGCTAACACCTTATCCTTGGGTATCTAGCCTCTGAAACTTTGAGATGATACGTTTTTGTTCTTTAAAGCCATGCTAAGGAGCCTGGACTTTGTCTTGTTGAGAGTAAATATTTCTTTTATTGTTTTAAAATGTGCACCAGAAACTTAATGTTTTGACCATTTTTTTAAAAGATTTTATTTATCTACTTGGCAGACAGAGATCACAAGTAGGCAGAGAAGCAGGCGGAGAGAGAGAGGGGGAAGCAGGCTCCCTGTTGAGAAGAGAGCCTGATGCGGGGCTCGATCTTGGGACCCTGAGACCATGACCTGAGCTGAAGGCAGAGGCCTAACCCACTGAACCACCCAGGCACCTCTGTTTTGACCATTCTTAAGTGCATAAAGCAGAGACATGAACTGTATTCACACTATTGTACATCACCACTATTTGTTCACAGAAATTTTCATCATCTCAAACAAAAACTCTCTTCATTAAACATGGAATTAATGTTTGTTGGAGAATGACCATTCCCCCCCAGTCTGCTTTCAACCACTATTCTACTCTCTACCTCCATGAATTTGCCTATTCTAGGTAACTGAGATAAGTGGAATTACATAATTTTTGTCCTTTTGTGTCAGTTCATTTAGCATAATGTTTTCAAAGTTCATGCATTTGTCGCATGTTTCATAATTTCATCTTTTAAGGCTGAATTACACACACACACACACATACACACACACACACACCACATTTTGTTATTGCACTTATCTGTTAATGGACATCTGGGCTGTTTCCACTTTCTGGCTATCATGAATAATGCTGCTACAAACATCAGTGTACAAGTATCTGTGTGAGTCCCTGTTTTTAATTTGGGGGGTGTACCCCCGGAGGTGGAATTATTTTATCATACGGTAACTCTGTGTCTCACTTTTTGAGGAACCATCCAGCTCTTTTCCGCAGCAGCCATTCCCTGTTCCATTCCCACCAGTGATGCGCAAGGATTCCAGTTTCTCCATAATCTCTCCAACATTTAGTTTCTGCTTTTTGGTTTTTGTTTTTTTGTCTCATTGTAGCCATGCTGATGGGTATGAAGTGCTATCTCACTGTGGTTTTGATTTCTATTTCCCTAAGGACTGGTGATTTATCCTCTTTTCATGAGCTTACGGACTACCTGCATAATTTCTCTGGAAAAAAAATGTCTATTTTCCTATTTGCCTATTTTTTTAACTGAGGTGTTTGCTTTTTTTGTTATAGGATTGCAGGAGTTCTTTATATAGTCTGGCTACTAATTGCTTATCAGACATATGATTTGCAAAGATATTTCTCCCACTCCGTGGGTTGCTTTTCACTTGTTTAATGGTGCTCTTTAATGCACAAAAGGGCAATACAAAATGTTAAGCAGAGAACAGATATTTTTCAATTGGTCTGTGGAGGGTGGATTTGAGTGGGGCAAGGTCAGGGGGCTGGGGAGACAGGTTAGATGACCACAATATCCAGGCAAGAGATAGGAGGCTCTAAGCGGGGACAAATAGAGAAGAAATGGAAAGAAAGACTTGTTTAGGAAGTAAACGCCACCAGATTATGGTGATAGTGGAGAAAAAGGGACAGAGGGAGGAAGAGTTGGGAAACTACTTCCCTATTCAAGAAGAGATGACAAGGGCCTGAACCGGAGGAGCAGCAGGGAGGGCAGAGAAGAGACAAATTTGAGGAGATTAAGTTCTAACTGATTGGACAGGCGTAGGAAAGAGAGGAGTGATTGATGGCTCCAAGCATGGACAGCCCAGTAAAATATTACCTTAATTTACAGTTAACAACCTAAATTAAATCAGCATCAGTCTTTGACACAGACTAGTCTAGATGTGTCGACCCCTGTAAGAGTGGTTTAGTTGAGCCTGCCCTGAATCTCCCTTCTCACCCTCACTTTCCGCTAGTATATTCTATGATTCATCACTATCGATCATACCAACTTCAAATCCTTTTGGAAGGATGTAAGATCATGAATGGATGTCAAAAAATAGACTCAGGTTCAAATCTGGATCACCACGTTCTAGCTTTGCAACTTTGAAAAGTGACCTGAACTCTATGAGCTTCTGAGTCCTTCCATGTCTGTTCAGTGGGTGTAATGGTAACATCTCCCTCATGCAGATGCCATGAGGACCCAATGGAAATGACTCAGCTCAAACATTCAGTACTGGACCAAGAGCCTTGATACATATGAGCTGTTTCAATCATTACTACCCTGCTTCCATATCCAATGGCAAAGTCCAGTTGGATCTAAAACAGTTGGAAGGATGTGGGGACATGGGGTGGCACAGCTGAGAGCAATGAGGGCAAGATATGAAGGCCAGTAAGCTTCATGGAAGCCTCCTAGCCCTGGAATCAGAAAGTTCTGGGTTTAAATCCTGAATTATTCTCTTGACTAGCTCTTCCAGCCTCTTCTCATTAAGAACCGGAAGGGGAGTGACAGCAGGGCAGTACCAGTGGTGAAGGGAATGCTGGTTCCTACCCTTCTCACAGAATTTTGCCACTGTGTTTTGTCTGTCTTCAAGAAGCATTACCCCCAGTGGAAATGGCAGGTCTGCACACGGAGTCAGTGCCGAACCTGTCCCCCACAGGAATGTGGCAATCGTCTTGGCTATCAACCTGGCTGATGCGCAGGATTGCATTCCAGAATGTTTCAGGTACTGGTTAGCAGGGTTGACACATATTTCATATCAGAGCCTGCTGCTTACTATGGAGGGAGGGGCTTCCTACTACAGGCTCCTTCCTCAACCCTCACCAGAGGTGACGCTTCTCAGGCAAATTCTGGGGAGTGTGGGTTATAGCTGTGGTGTGGCACAGTCATAGCGCCTCACAAGGTGACTTTCTGACAGGCTCTCTCCACCACCGACAGGTTGAAGCTCTTTTGTAGCTGAGAACGGGACGGACTTTGACATTGCCTCATTTAAATAATCGTTTTCAGCCACATGGGTTCAGTTAGCAGTAGTGATATCAAGCACTTAAAGATGTTGTGTCCCATCTAATTATATTTCTACAGGGAAATGTTAAAGGTATATCTATATGTACACATACAGAAAAAGATTAAGAAATCATAGTCTGAAATCACAAGATTTTAACGTTTTTGAAATAGGCTAACCCAAGTTTTGAAGACCATACTTCACCTCCCTTTCCCCCACAAAAAGCAGCATGGCAGCTTTTATGATTTTTTGTTTGTTTGTTTCATTCTCTTGCTAATGCTAATTAACTTGTGACTATATTTTGTCTGCCTTCGAAGGACTTTCATATAGTGGAGAGTACTGGTCACAAACATGTGTGTTCCACAAGCAAACCCTGACCCATACTCATATTAAATTTGAATTGATGGGATGCCTGAGTGGCTCCGTCCATACGTGAAGGGTCTGCCCTCAGCTGAGGTCATGATCCCAGAGTCCCAGGATCAAGCCTCACATGCTTCTCCCTCTCCCTCTCCTTCTGCTGCTCCCCCTGCTTGTGCTCACTTGCGCGCTCTCTCTCTGTCGAATTAAAAAAAAAAAAAATTGAAATGATTGCTGACATTAAGAGCTGGAAGATTTCACATGGAAATCAAGACTTCTTTTCTCTCCTGATAATGCACACAGGACTCACCTTCACAGCTGTCAATAACCACCTGCGGCTGAGAGGCGACCCCGTGCACCTCAGTCCCCACCCAGCCCATGGCCATCATCCACATTACTCCCCAGCCCTAAAGCCATGTGGGTAAGACTCGCTCCTAGCACACACATTCTATGTCATTCACATAACAATAACCAACTGTTTATTTATATTCATTTAACAATAACCAACCAAGTATTTTTGAAGCATTTACTTAATTCCCATGCTGGTCCCAGGTGCTCTTCTAAGCCAAAAATAGGAAAAAACTCATCCTTATATTAAAGATACTTAATAGTCTGGTTCTGTACCACCCAATACAGCCTCTAGTCATGTGGCACTCCCAGAGCAGCATTTGGAAGTGTAGTTACTCTGAATTAAGATGCGCTATGAATAAATAAATAAATAAATAAAAGCCACATATATATATAAATATAAAATATGTGGTGGATTTCAAAGATATACTACAAGGAAAAGTAAAATCTATCATTAATAATTTTTATATTGATTACATGCTGAAATAATCTTTTGATACAATGGCTTAAATAAAATGTATTATTAAAAGAAATCTCACTTGTTTCTTTTTATTTTCCAATGCAGCTATTAGAAAAATTTAAATTACAGATGTGGTTCACGTTATGCTTCTGTTGGACGGCGCTGATCTGGTCGCTGAATGTGTGTTCCGCAGAAATTTATCCAGACTCCAAGAAGTCGGGATGAGAAACGCCCAGGAATGGCAATGGAAGGTGGGTCTAAATAGATGAAATGTGACTAAATCTGTGTCTATTACCTACCAGAGCCCGAAACTGCAACAGGCTGTCTGTCCCCTTAATCCCGTTCCTACTCTTTTCCTTCTGCCTCCCTGACAGGCGTTGGTGACAATGATGGCCACTGACAGGGAGGAGTGGGGGAGGGGGAGGCAGCAAGGTTTAGGATTTCAAGACTGCTGCGAAGCTCTGTTTGCTCAGGTCGCCTGAGAAGCAAAACAGCCAAGATGGGATTAAATATGCAAGGAATTTGTTAGGGAAAATACTTGAATGAGAAAAAAAAAAAAAAAATGGGGGAGAGACCCAGAGAGGCCTGGGGAAGCCAGTAAGAGCAGTGGTGAGGGAGGGAGGGACAGAAGTTTGGGGAGGTGTCGTCTGCTGGGGTAGAGTCTGCCGCACTGGTTCAGCAAAGCGCTGAGTCCTGGGAGCAACATCAGGGTCCGATGAGTCCTGGGTCTCCCAGGAGTGGGTCCGCTGTAGTACCCTCAAGGCACTGGGTCACTGGCTTGTAGCAGACCACTGGGAAGCTTGGCCTCCGCACGGATACAGCAATGGGGTTCAGAGCGCTGCAAAGCTGGGGCCCTGGTTCATCGTGTTCTCTCTGGTTGGAGGTCCGCATGTGCATTTTCATTACTGCCATAGAAGCCATCTCTGGTACCCAACAGGCTCTGAGACAACCTAGAAAAAGCAAAGCCAGAATATTTGCTGCAAGAGAGCAAAGACTTAAAATAGCCTCTCCTTCCTCTCATCCCTCCTGTACCAGCATCTTTATCTGTTCACGTAGGCCTTATATTCTGATCCTTGAATTATTTGTACGACTCGCCTTTGAAAATGCTATATAAACAAATATAGAAGAAAGAACAACCTCAAAATGTATTCCTTCTAGTATGAGTTGAAGTGCAGATGGGCTAGCAGTGAGCAGAATGGCTGAATTAAAAATCTTAAAGGTCGTTTCCAATCTCAAGAGCTATACTTCTCTAGTCGACTCTTTTTTAATAGCCTTTTTCTGTAACTATAAATGTAAAATAGGTTCTTTGGAAAATGGAGGAAAAAAATTTTTTTGAGAAAATGTATTTTAAGAAGAAATTACCCCAAATTCTACCACAGAAACCATTATTAACATTTTAATATTTTTAAAGCCCTGTGTATATACTTTAAGCTTTTTATGATCATGTTATATATACAATTTGATATCTTCTTTTATAGTATAATGTGGCATAAACATTTCCCCATATCATTAAAAACACCTTGACATGGTATACATTAGTGTACATCTCTGAATAACTATGTTTAATTTCTAGAAGGCTAGTAGTTGTTAGGGCAAAGGCCATATAAACTTTTAATTCTTTTGACATATGCATTGATGCATTGAGGATTGATAAATTACTCTATGACCAGTATATGAGAGTGCCTGTTCTCTAAACTTTCCGCAATCCTAAGGGTAGTAATTATTAAAAATCTGCCAGTTATGTACAGAGAAAGTGGCATAATGTTTATTTTCTTTAAACACTAGTAACATTGAACTTTTTAATTTATTTTATTAATAGTTTATATTTCCTCTTTGTGAATTATTTTGTCATATCTTTGATCAGCTTTCATTGGATTCATCTTTACTTATTGGTTTATAGAACGCTTTACATACTAATGGCCTAATCATTTATCTATCAACTATATTGCAAATGTTACCATGGTGTGTCATTTACTTTCCCATTTATTTATGATGTTTTCCTGATATGCAGTTGTTTCATGCATTCAAAACTAACAATCTTTTCGTTTATGGTTTCTGCTTAGCTAAGCCTTGCCTATTTCAAGATTATACAAAATTTTAAATCTATGTTTTCTCTTATACTAAAAAAAATAAAAGTAGCTTTACTTTTCACATTTAAATTTGCCATCCTATGTTAACTATATTGAAATAAAAATTTAAATGATAAAAATAAAGATAAAGAAATTGAGGCAAAAAATATAAATAAATATGTCATCCATATGGAGTTTATTTTTAAATATTGCTCAAGGTAGGAATTTAATTTTGCTATTTTACAAATTGTTATCAGTTTGTTCCAACCCTGTTGATGGCATAATCTATCTTTTCCCATTTATATGAATTTTCATCTTTACTATACACAGGGAGAGTATTTTAAATTTTTCTGTGGGTTTTAAAAATCTCATTTTTATTCATTTCTAGTTTTAATTGCACTGTCACCAGAATGTGGCCTATACATTTTTCTACTTTGGTAAATGTATGGGCATTTCTTTTTTTGTCTAGTACAGTGGATCTCAGTCACTGTGAACTATTGTCTGGTGTGTTGCAAAATAAAGTTTCACTAATAATAAAATATTTAAACTTGCAACTGATGTATATATGAATTAGAGTTCATCTGATATATCAATACTAATACCTTTCTCATTCACTGGTGTTATATTTCTTTTCTTTTCCCCAGTTTTATTGAGACATAATTGACATACAGCACTGTACAAGTTTAAGGAGGACAGAATAATGTTGAATTACATCCATTGTGAAATAATTACCACAATATCTTTAGATAACATCCATCATAACATGCAGTTACAAAAAGAAAGAAAGAAAGGAAGGAAGGAAGGAAGGAAGGAAGGAGGAAGGAAGGGGAAGGAAAGGAAAGGAAGAAAGAAATGTTTTTTCCTGGTGTTGAGGACGTTTAGGAAGCATTATTATTTTTTATAGTGGGACAGACAGGTAGAAGCTTATGTGGGGTCACATCTTTACACAGATGTCCACGAGCTCCTGTCATTCTAGTATTCTTTTTCTTGAATTTCCTGAACAGCTCTGTTTTCCATGACGTTTTAGAGTAATTCTCCCTGGTCCCCCTGGCTCAAGCTGGTATAACTAAGCCTCTATTTCTCACAACCAAAAATTACAGCCTCACTGAAACACCATGCACATGCTGGAAGAAGGGACTAGTGCACATCAGCTCAGTAGCCTGAGGAGGTAGACATGAAGCTTCAACAGATCTCCAAGGCAGTGAGGTAACCCTGGAGAGTGGCTGTGAGGTTTCACTGTTAGCTAGGCTGGGCCCTTTGTCCAACAGTCCCCCTTAGCAGCTAGTTCTGACCACTGTCATGGGATATAACTCTGAGTATTGCTGTTGGTACACTTCAGAGAGATTCTGCAGGGATCCATTTGCTCCTCCCTGGCCACTGTAGCTCCAGGCTTTCCAGCATGGGTGGCAGTGAGACTCCACTGCAAACTCCTTTTTCTCACTCCCTGGGTCTTGCTTTTGCATTTCATGCATTGGAGGTTGCCTTTCTTTTTCTTTCAAATGAGTCTCCTTTTATTTAAAGAAAGTATCTAACAAATATTTTTTAGATTTTCTAGAATGCGGTAGCACTTTAATTGAGTTACAGGTTTGCTCCTGTTTTTAAAATTACTTTGAAGGCTGGGGCGCCTGGGTGGCTCAGTTGTTAGGCGTCTGCCTTCCGCTCAGGTCATGATCCCAGGGTCCTGGGATCCAGACCTGTATCGGGCTCCCTGCTGGGTGGGAAGTCTGCTTCTCCATCTCCCACTCCCCCTGCTTGTGTTTCCCTCTCTGCTGGGTCTCTTTCTGTCAAATAAATAAAATCTTTAAATAATTAAAATTACCTTGCAGGAGCATGAAGGAATAAAAAGCCCTTGTGCTTCAATTATCATCATCGGTTGAAAATTACATTTTCCAGGTTAGTTCTTTTTTTTCTCTCACTTAAAACTAAACGTCAATTTGTATATAATACCTCCTTATTGAAGCTGCCCAAGTAATCAAGGAAAAAAATACAGTGAAAGCAGATCAGCTGGTAGAAATATCAGGATATCTTTAATAGCTGTAAAGCATTATTCAACATGTAATTTGTATACTCTCAGAATAATAGGCATCATATTCTTTGATATTTTGCTCTAATCTTTTCGCCATACTTTCTTTGTTCTCACTCTTCTCTCCTATAGTCAGTTCACATCAGGATACCTCGTGGGCGATATCAGCAATAAACAACTCATTTGATAAACACATCTTGAGTCCCACAATTTACAAAGCTTTAAGTAAAGGGTTATAGGAGATACGAAGAGTATCCAAGTACTGGCTCTAACAACTGCCATCACAAAATTATAAGCAAACTTCAACAGAGCACATGAAAAGGTGTTCAACACGCTTAGTCATTAAGGAAATGCAAACCCAAACCACAATGAGATACCACTTCACACCCACGAGACAGCTATACAACAAAAAGGACAGGTATTAACAAGTGACTGTGAAGATGTGGAAAAATTGAAACCCTCCTATTCTTTGAGGTGATAAAAATGTTCCAGAATGGAACAGTGTTGATGGTTACACAGTCATGTGATTATACGATAAACAACAGAATCGTGCAATTTACAAAATACATGCCTGCCATGTATTAGTCAGAATCGGTTAACTACTACAACAAATAAACCAAATCTCAAAGGCTATTGAAACAAGCCCAAAACTTCAACAGGAGCTTGGGGAGGAAGAGTTCAATTCTGATGAGGGGGATTTTGGAAGGCTTCTCAGAACAAAAGACATTTAAGTAAGACCGTAAAGAACAAGAGATTATGATAGCCATTTACACAGCATCCATATCTGTGCTTTAAATGCACAGAATGCCAGGCCTTTATTTTTAATTCTCTGTATATAGAGTATGGTCCCCTTGTTGCAAACGAGGATGGTGAGGCTCAAACGAGGAACCTGATCTCAGAGAGGTCAAGGTGGCTGCCCCGTAACCACAGAGCTAGTGAATAGCCGAGAAAGAGTAGGGTTGGCTGACAGGCGAGCTCTTGAAATATGTTGAGGTTTGAGTAGTCTACACAGAGGGAACAACAGTGCAAGGGTGTTAGGGTAGAGACAGTAGAAGATGGATGGGAACCAGCAACTTGGCCAAGTAGCTGGGCCATCCCTCCAGTTAGTAACTGGAACTAGGACTTAATCTTCACAGGTAGGCAGGACCCAAATTATGGAAGGTTTTGTGTGCATGATGGAGAAATTTAGAGAGCAAGACCTCCTCTTCCAGCAGAGTTTATAATCTACTGGTCAGACAAGACCAACCGTGAAATAACAATTACCATGAACACATTGCAGGCTGGAAGCAGGACGGTATGCCAAGCTGATACCAGTAAGAACTGATGACTTGAATGTCTAGGGATTCATTTGTTACACCCACAGTGGCAGAGCTATTGTTGACCTGGAAAAAGGGGCTCCATGCTGGAAAGCTACCTTGTAATATCTGGGCAAGGCTTGTGAAATGAGGAGAAGTAGCACATAGCCTGGGGGCTGGCTGACCCCTCCTGAGCCTCTGAGATCCCCACCCTCCTTCATTCTTACTCTTTTGCCTGGAGCCGAATCTCACTTCTAGGTTATGGGTTCTTAACACTCCCTGCCTCAAGCGACTCTTACAGGTTTTCATCTGCTATCTACCCAGATTTGGAAAGTGAGATGAAAGAAAATTCAGACCCTAGGGTGAAACCCAAGGAAGAAATAAACGGATGTAAGTCAGAGTCATAATTTTTCAGATCCAGAAAAGCAAGTTACTCAGACTAATTCACACATCATTGAGAGACCAATTAGAACCATTAGCAAGTTGTTAGCACTGACTTTAAGCTACCTGCTCAGATGTAGTCCCAACCATTCAGAAGGGGCTGTGTGGTGTCACTGAAATTAACCAGTATAAACATACCTGCGCATAAACAACCCTCAATCCACAAGTGTTTGTTGGGTGCTTTTCCTGCCTGTGCATTATGGTCCCTCCCCAAAGGCAGATTTAAATACACACACACACACACACACACACACACACACACACAAACTATCTAGTTTTATCTCAAACCACTAGCTACTGGTCTTGATGGTGGAGCTAACATAAAAGAGGTGGAAAGTCCCCAACAGCATCAGGTTGTAAAATTTCAGCAAAGGAGGAAGACTATGGCTGCATAAAAGTTCAGAGACTCCAAGGCTTGTGTTGCTCAGATAGACGTCCCTTTAGGACTTAGACTTGGGGCCTCCCCTTGAAGGATGAGAAAAATCGAAGCAAAAAAGTGGAGGAGATAGAAGAGAAAATATATTTCCAATAGAGAGTGGGCTCTGGCATCTGACTAGTGAGAAGCAATCTTGGCTTTACCACTTGGCCTTGCTCTCCTTACGTTACCCCTCTGTGTTCCCATTTCCACATCTGCATGGGAATGATGAGAACAGTAGTGTTTATCTGATTGCATTGTTGGCGAAGATGAAGTGAGTTACTGGACACACACATTACGAATCACATGATGCTGGGTTAATACACAGCTGACGATCAGGGCTGCATGGAGCAAATACAAAGAAAGCACATTTCAGAGTAGTAGTTATTTTAGGATCGCTTGTTTTTGAATAATCCTGACAAAGCTACATTTAACATTCAGAAAAATTAACCTGATTAGTACCTTTTAAAAACAAATCACGTAAAATGAATTCATGTCGATCAATCTGAGATATTCTAGGAGGTGGCTTTTGTACCATTTACTACTTTTTTTTCAATCTACCTGCATTTGCCTTGGGTTCCTTTTTATCATCAATAGGGAAGGGAACCTACCTGTCCTTGCTTGGGCTGCTCTAACAAAATACCACAGACTGGGTGACTTAAACTACTTACACCCAGCTGTCCTGCCTTCAGCTCAGGTCATGCATGATCCCAGGGTCCTGCGATTAAGTCCTGCATGGGTCTCCTTGCTCAGTGGGGAGCCTGCTTCTCCTGCCTCTGCCGGCCACTCTGCCTGTTTGTGCTCTCTCTCTCTCTCTCTCTGACAAACAAATAAAACTTTAAAAAAAAAAAACACACAAAAAGCTTTTAAAAAAGTAAATAAACTACAGATGTTTATTTCTCACAGTCCTGGAGGCTGAAGTATGAGATCAAGTTACCAGCACAGTCAAGTTCTTGGTGATGGCCCTTTTCCTGGCTTCCATTTCCAGACGGTTGTGTAGTGGGTGGGGTGGGGTAGGAAAGAGTTCTTTCTGTATTCTCTTCTTATTAAGGGTGCTAATCTCATCATGAGGACCCCACCCTTGTGACCTCATCTCCTAAAGTTCTACCTCCTTAATAGCATTGACACTGGGTTTAGGGCTTCCGCATAGGAATTCGGCAGGGGCGGGGGCAGGGGTGGGGTGGGGGGGATGGATACAAACAATCAACTTAAAAGAAAAAATAAGAAACAAAACATTCAAACTTATTTGTTATGAATGATCCTATGGTGCCAACTATTTTATAAGTTTAAGCTTTAGGAATAAAATTAATAATAAGAGTAGACTTAGGGGGTACCTGGGTGGCTCAGTGGGTTAAAGCCTCTGCCTTCGGCTTGGGTCATGATCCCAGGGTCATCGGATCGAGTCTCGCATCCGGCTCTCTGCTTGCCGGGGAGCCTGCTTCCTCCTCTCTCTCTGCCTGTCTCTCTGCCTACTTGTGATCTCTGTCTGTCAAATAAATAAATAAAATCTTAAAAAAAAAAAAAAAGAGTAAACTTTGAAGTTTAAAAACGCAAATTTTCTGAGCATAAAGGATATCATTTTTCTTTGAAAATCATGGAGCCGTTTGAAGATACGGAATTCAGAGATTCTGCTGGGGTGGGAAGGGCAAAGAGGTGATGGTTTTATTGCTTGTAACCAGAGGGGATAATCATGTTTTTCATTATTTTCATATATTTAGAGTTATCTTAATAATTATGAATAGCTAAAGAGATTATTCTCTGATAACATATCTAGTAGATTTAGCTAGTGCAGACCAGATTTGTATGGTTTGTGCTGGATCCCTGCCTCTCCAGCTCCTTAGTGCCCCTCCTGTCTATCCCTTCCCTTCCTCCTGTGGTCTTCTCTTCTGCAGTCCTTGACAAAGTCCCCATGGTCCAACTGTCTCTCCCATGACCATGTGCAAGAAAGTGTGTGCCTGTGTGTGTGTGCTTGTGTGAGAGAGAGAGTCTCCGTCCTTTGTGTCTTCCACATGTGGCAGGAAGGAGAGATGGAGGAGAGGTGTTCCTGGGATCCCAAGTGAAATGAAGAATGATTTTTTGTCATTAAAACAATGTTTATCAAAGCAGTTAATTTCTACAAAAATTACAGCACCAAGGAGGGTTTACCAAAAAGCTAAAAGGGGCTTAAGTTTCAAGACCCCTCATTTCACAAGAATGCTTCCAAGGGGTTTTTGTACTTTTGTCTTCCTTAACTGGAAGATTCGGCTCCCCAAATTGTGCTTCCAGCCCTAGAAAACCTGGATTGTTTCTGGTCAACACTATCGTTTAATTACAGATCCAGATCCCCTCCGTGGACTGTTTGCAGACCATGCTGAGAACCTCAGTACCATATATAACGTTACTTCTAAGTGTCTATTGAGAAACAAACACTTCCTTAACGACATACAACCTGTTCTCTGCCCTAGAAATTGTCTGGGTACTTAAGAAGTGTTTGCTGATGAAATAATAATGAAATAAATGAAGGGAAAAATGAATATACTTGAGTGTTTCTCAATATATTGAGTGTTTCTTGCTGAACGATAGGATTATAGTGATTTTTCCTTTCTTCATACTTGACCGAGTTTCCAAAATTTCTAAATTTTCTACAATGAACATGTATTCCTTTGAATAATTTAAAACTTGCTTTAAGAGCTCATAGGACAGATGCTGTACTTAATTTATACATGTATGACGCGCTTGCTTTGTGGCGTTCTGTTAGCTCTGAGGGGACCAAGTCAAAGGAGACCGACATTGCATTGCCCTCAACGATCTACAGTGTCAGTTCCCGTTCTGAGGCCTGAAGGGATAGAACTCAACACAGGTCAACATTTACACAGTCGGTCTATTCAGGGTGGTCTGTGTACATGAAGGAAGTGGGGTGGGGAGGGAGACAAAAGCTTGTTACTCTTAAGGATCCTTTTATATAGACAAACAGCACACACATCTTAGTCATCATAGATTTCTTTCATTTCAGCATAGGAGGCCTTAGGCATGGCCTAAAAACCCCAAAGAGGGGCTGACTACATTTGCATAAACCCAGCAGATGGATCCCTCCCCCAACTTTAAGAAGGAATGCAAAGATTAAAAAAAAAAAAAGTTTACCAAATTTGGGGTTAAACTATATATCTGAAATAACAGCTCACATTCAGTGAGCTCTTACCATGTGTCATTACACAAAGTGTTTTACACACATTGGCTCCTCATTTTATTTTCCTTTTACTTTCACAACAAGCCTAAGAGGTGGGAGCCAGTATCATCAATCCCATTTTACAGCTGAGGAAAGGAAGGCTGACAGAAATGAAACCGATTGCCTAGGGTCACAGAGATGGTGGCTGGCAGTGCCTGACTGGAATTCTAATTTGCCTCCTCTCCCAATTTAACCGTTCCTCTTCAGATTACAGAGAGCTCTGGTTCCAAGGAGAAAAATGAACTAGAATATGGGTAATTTAAAAAACAGAACACAAGTTGATTTTCACAAACAACGTGATACCACCCTTTTAAATTGAGAACGAAAAAGCACCGGAAAACCATTTTTCCCCCCCAAAGCCTGACTTCCCAGCCATGATGGGTGGTTATTAACTCATTTCATTACACTAAATTATGCATTTGCTTTTCAATTAAGTGTCTCATCATTGTCACGGCTCTGACGTGTCCTTTTCCATTCTCCAACTTCATCTTGGTGGAAAGTGAGACATGGTCGGTCTGTGTGTGATCCGCGAGACCCGGGGGGTTTATCTTTCGCCTCTATTGTTTTCTTGGGGGTCCCTCGCTCCGGAGGCCTGGCATTCCTCACGTGTCTGGGGCAATGCAGCAGCAGCGAAGCGCGGGGAAGCCGCACAAAAGACGTCCAAACGCTACCGATGTGGAAAGATCAATTCGGTGCTCGCACGGAACATTCAAGATGACCGAGAAGAGGGAAACAAATACCTTCTCCCAAAGGGGGGTAAATTGGGTGGCCTCTTGTGCGTGCCCACAGAAAACTGGACGGCGATCTTTCTGGACCCTTAACCATCCCAGACGCGCCCAGCCCACGCGGCCTCCGCCCTTAGTCCCCGGAGTCCGGGAAGGGCGGGGAGGGGAAGCAGGGCGCGAAGTCTGCCGCCAGGGCCGGAGGCGCACCGCGCTCTGCCCCGCGGGGCCGCTGCCGCCGGGTGGCCCGGCCTTCATTCAGCTGGAAGGCGCCGCCGCTCCAGGGCACCTGGGAGGCGGTTCGGTGCCGGGCGGGAGCCGCGGCTCTGCGGCCATCCAGCCGGGGAGGGGAGGGGCCGCGCGGCGCGCCGAGGGTGCCCGGCCTTCCCTCCGTCCGCTCCCAGCAGGCGCAGCCCCGCGACAGGGCCCAGAGGCTGGCCGGGTCTACCGCAGAGCTGGGCCCTCCGGCTTCGGAGCTGCCCCGCTGCACCCGCGCCAGCCCCCGGGTGACAGAGCCCGCACGCAGCTTTCCCGCCGGGGTCTCCCCTCCCGCCGGCCCGCGGGCTCGTAGCACACGCCCGCGCGCGCGCGCACACACACACACACACACACACACACGCCCAGACGCGCACATATGTGCCCCGCGGCGCCCTCTTTCCCTCCCGCAGGCCCCCGCGCCTGCTCGCCCAGAGCGGTGCTCCCGGGGTTCCGCGGCGGGGCGGCCTCGGCAGCCCCTCCCCGGGGGAGGGCGGCGGGCCGCGCGCGGAGCGGGGAGCGGGGAGGGGCCGGCGGCGGGGGGCGTGGCCGGCTGCCCCCGCCCCTCGAGTGAGTGACTGGGCGAGGAGGGCCCCTCCCTCCCTCCGCCCCTCCCCGGCGGTCCCCTCCCCGGCGGTCCCCTCCCTCGCTCGCTCCCAGCCCGCTCCCGCTCGCTCCCTGCCCACTCCCGGGGGGACGTTCCGCGACGCGGCCCCGCGGCCGCCGCTTCTTTTTACACTTTAGTTGGGAGCTGCGCGCCGCGCTCAGTTACTGGAGAGCTGGCCGCGCGCCGTCGCCTCCCGCACGCACGCACGCCGGCCGGGCTCCGGGGTTCTCGGCGTCTACTCGGAGCGGCGGGGAGGAGGGGGACACCCGGACTCACTGTGGGGAGGCGAAGGAAGAGGAGAGGAGGGAGGAAGAGAAAAGGCGAGGACGAAAGGGGCGGGGGGCGGGAGGCTTGCCACCTTCAGCCCCCCCGCGAGCGCCCAAGGTAAGCGTGGCCCCCGCCGGCCTCGGGCGGGGGGTGCGGGCGGCGCGGCCCGCGGCGCGGCTCCCCGGCGAGCCCGGGTGGGCTGGGAGGGAGGCCTGCGGGGAGTCTGCCGCGCGGAAGGGATGGGAGCCGCGGTGGTGGCGCTGCCGGCGCGCGGCCCGGCCCGGGGCTGCTGCTGCTGCTAGTGCGGGGACGGAAGCTGGGGTGGGGGCGTCTGCTCGCCGGGGCGGAGGGGCTGGGATGCGGTTGGGGCTGCTGACGACTTTCGTCACATTGAGGCCTGGGTGGCTGGTGTGAGACACCCCTCCCTTCCCACCCCCACCCCCCCGCCGCCCTCAGCCTGCCTGCTCCTCTCGAGCTGTGCATGTAGCCACCGTACTTTGCAAGCCAGATCTAGAAGGAAACAACAAAATTCAGAATCCTGTGTTAGGTCTCCGAGTCCCTTCTCCCGCTCCGACTGATTGATGTGTTTGGGTGGGTGCTGGGATCCCCGGGATTTCCGAAGTTTTGACCTTTTGGGGTGGCTGGTCTCGGTGCATCTGTCTGCTCACCTCGGCGTGTTTATTATTCGTGCCCATGCGAGGCAGCACAGGGTGCTTGGGTATTGTACACGGAGAAGATCTCACTCCCCTCTGCAGGCAGTTCGCGAAGTGCGGCCGCCAGGGCTGCCTTTGCCCTGCTGCTGATGTCCTTCCCCGATCATCCACCCTGCCTCCTCCCTCCACGGAGGGATCCCCCCCTCCCTTAGTGTTTGTGTGAGAGAAGTCCCTGGGCTTAAGGGCTCTCATCTCCCATTCATTCCTCTTCTAAAGCTCTGAATTGGCTCAGGCACGAGGGTCACATTTGAGGAGGCTTTCTTTTGCTCCAGGAGTTTACATGGTCAAAGATAAAAAATACATACCCCAAAAACATGCCTTAATCGTGAGTGATGACAAATACAGTTGGGGATGGAAGTGATTTGTTTCAGGGGGAAACCTACCTCCCTATGAGGTATCTTCCATCGCATGTGGGTTAGGAAATTTGTTTTAAAATAGATGGTGCTTATGTTGTGTGTGGCTGGAAGAGAGCCATGATAAGTTCAGCTATTGGAGTAACTCTGAAAGTGATACACCCTGATCGTCCAGAACCTTGGTTGGACACACACATGCTCTGACTCAGATGTTGGGAGGGGGGCTGACGCACCACAGATTGCATGAAACACTTTTTTTTTTTTTTTTAAGGAAACAGTATGGACTGTTTGGGGAAGTGGCAGGTTCATTACGCAGAGAGATGTTATGAAAACCTCTCTATTCAAGGGGGTAGACTCACCTTTCACCTAATAATAACCTTTTAGTTTAGTAGAGTTGGAATGTACCAAGGTAGAAGAAAATCATGGGTAGTGTGGGTCTGGGCTATTTAGCTCTCGTGGGGGTGGGGGTGGGGGTGGGGGGAAGATGATGTTTTTGAAGGGTTTTTCAGTCCAAGATACTCAGTTTGGGGGGTCCCCCCCTTTTTCATACTTCTAGAGCCCGAGTGTAGGACCAATAGAACATGTTGTGTGTTGGCTCTCTGGAAATACAGTTGAATAGACATGGAAATTAATTTAGACACGATCAGCTATTTTTGTTTTACCCCTTGTGAAGTGGGAAGTGTTGGTGATAGGACATCTGAGTGTATTTAACTGCATTAAACCATTACTGGGACCAACACTTATTTGCTGATCACAAAATGCAGCATTGAAATGTCACCTCCCCTCAGGTTTCCAGCTAGGCAAACAGGGTTCAGAGAACAGTTCTGGAGGGCCACTGGGCAAAGCAGCAAAACCCAGCAAACTTAGCTCTTGGATGAGCCAATGCCCTAGGAGGAGTGGAGGTCCTGTGGTCAGGCTTACCTCCCTTGGATCATAGGTCCCCAGAAAAATGGCCTTGGTTGGTGTGGAGGTTTTTTATCCAACGTTAAAAGTTCATCCTGGAAGAACCCTGAGGTTCTAGCCTCCCTCTGCAGCACTGACTCATTTTAACTCTTTGGAGAGAACTGATCATTTTGTTTTCTTGGCTAGTAATTTATCTGTCACCCCTTTCTCCCTCTCTCATTTTGTCATCTCACATGGATTTCTGGGAATTAATAGGCCACTGTTTGAAGTGGTTGGAGCTTCTTGAAGAATCCTAGGGTGCAAATCAAGAGCTTGGTCGTTAATTGGTGCTACTTGCCGTGCCTGATTAAAAATCCTACCAAGGAGGAAGGTGGTTTGCCCGATTATGAGTATCTTTCCAGGCAGATGGTGCCTCAGCATTGTGCGGAATTGTCCATCAGGCGAGCCTTGACTGTTACATTTCTAGTGGCTTGCTCCAGGCTCTTCCCGGCCAGCCCCCTTTCTACTGGCTGTTTTCTCTCACAGAGCGAGACAGCCCAGATTGAGAGAGGGAGTGTCATGGCACCTCCCATGAGGTCAGGAGAGGCAGGAGAGGGCAGGGACTCCATCACGTCGGGGTGGTGGGGGGATCCTAAGTGTGATAAGTAGCCCCAGCTTCCCTTGAACTTATCAGTACCACTTGGTGCTACCTGAGGCACACACAAGTGCATTTTGGGCCATTTTATGATCCTCCTTTGGAATGTCAGAAGTCCCATAGCATGGGAGAAGTAAATGTGGTGATTAATTAAGTTCTTGTTAAAACATGAAAAGCAGATTGCAATAGGCTAGTATAACATATTGCTTAGACCATGGAGAAGCAGGGATAGGGCCTGTCTGCAAGGGGAATTGCAACATTGAAACTATTTTAGAAATTGGTGACAGTTGTGACTTTAAGAGCTCATAATTCAAGGGCTTATCTAAAGTGGCATGCAAATTACACATATACATATTTTTAAAGTAGGCAATTATTTAGCTTGCCTATCTCAGTTCTGAAGTTTAATTTTACAAGTTACAGTTGCAACAAGAAACAACTTGACATGCTGTGGTTATGCAATCATGACAAGAGTGGTTGAATATAAGCTGGGCTAGGATGAACACAGAAATGAACACTCAACAGCGTCCTCCATCAGCAGGCATTAAGAAGTTCCTTGACTTTTTTTATTTTTTTGCAATAAAATGTGTTCCTAGAAAATGTATTTCCTGGGTTGTAGGCCAGGAACAGAATGTAAAGACTGCCTTCTGTCTCCACTTGTGGAAAGGAGAGTTAGCTCCCCTCCGATCTACAATAGAAACTGAGAAGATGAATTGGCCAGGCGACTAGAAGGCAAGCGGTTTGGGTCATTTTTGCAAGCCCTGCAGTTGCCCACACACTACCTTGTACTTTGAAGTTACTCAGTGAGTGATTGGATTGAATTGAATTAACCTAATTAGTTAAGGTCTGTAATGTGTCAGAAAAATACTCCTTGGAAATACATTAGCTATGGACTTCCATTTCAGTAATTCAGTACGATAGCTTATTAAGAGCTCCATATTCTGCCTGGGATAGGGTTGTTTGTTTGTTTTTAAAGACTTTATTTATTTATTTGACACAGAGAGAGAGAGAGATCACAAGTAGGCAGAGAGGAGGCAGAGAGAGAGGGGGAAACAGGCTCCCTGCTGAGTAGGGAGCCTGATGCGGGACTTCATCCCAGGAGCCTGAGATCATGACCTGAGCCGAAGGCAGAGGCTTAACCCAATGAGCCACCCAGGCACGAGTGTTGGATAGCGTTTTTCATTGTTGAAGAATACTGGACAGTCAAGTAAACATACGAGGCATAATGTCCCCTGAAATTACTGGAATTTCTACCTGGGGGGATCTTGATTGGGATTATATGTAATATCCATCTTTTTTTTTTTTTTAAAGATTTAATTTATTTATTTGAGAGAGAGGCAGTGAGAGAGAGCATGAGCGAGGAGAAGGTCAGAGGGAGAAGCGGACTCCCCACGGAGCTGGGAGCCCGATGCGGGACACGATCCCGGGACTCCGGGATCATGACCTGAGCCCAAGGCAGTCGTCCAACCTACTGAGCCACCCAGGCGTCCCTGTAATATCCATCTTTGACAAATATTTCTTCACTCATGAGTGTTGACTTATGACTTTGGTCTTTATCTTTTTAGTCCAAGGGATTCCGTGAGTAACGATTCCTCATATGGATACGTTGGATCCTCATATGGATATGGTGCGTTATGGTTTCCAGAGAACTCACATGGGCCTTGTCTTACTGAACTTTGTGCCGCAGCCCTAGCACTCGGGTGTCCTATGCTGGAATCCCAGAATGTGTCTGGATCAAGGAGTCAGAGAGAGGGGTCTGGGAAGGTTCAGGTAGCCCCAGCTCTTGGCTTATTAGGTTTTCCCAAGGGAGGCAGTAATCGATAGTCACTGCTACTCCCTCTAAAATCACTTAATGTGAGGAGAGTGGAGACCTGTCTCATGCAGGGAGCTCACCAGGCTCCTGGCGTTCCCGTGGCTCTGCCCCTATATCTGTTCTCTCTCTCCAGGCTGTTTTTAACTTTATTCCTTTGCCAAATGTCCCTTTAACCCTCTAGTCCTTCCTGGAGCTTTAACATGGCTTTCTGTCCCACAGATTTTCACCCATAGAGCCTCCTGCTTCTTATCCCTCCACCTTACTTTTGCCGGCAGGACTTGGGTATTTTATGTTTGAATAATCTTGTCCAATATTTAACCTCCTCTCCAGGCCCACTTTCTCCTTGACTCCGCCCACCTCCCTGTTCAAGTATAGCCTTCTGGCTTCTGGGGAACTTCTTCCTTCTGCCCTCAGGGCCCCTATACCTTGTCCTACTTTGCCCCACACCTCCCTTATTACTCCCACCTACTTCTCTCCATCAAACCTTTAGATCTCTAGCACGTACCTGCCTGTGCCTGTTTCACAGACTCATGCTACTTAGCAGATACATTTATAGCATTCATGAGTTCAAGTCCACATGCTTTGTGCCTTGTAGAAAAATGGGATTAGAGCATCCGTGAGTTTAGGGATCTTCTTTGCCTTTGTTTTCACTTTTCACTTCCCTGTATTTTGGATTTTTTAAGGTTCTTAAGCCATGTAGTAATAGCTGAAGTACTTTGCTTCTTCACTTAGCTGTTACATCCTGTGTTGGATAATAAAGGAACATCTCCATGATTATTGTTATTTTTAAAGATTTGGGGGGCGCCTAGGTGGCTCAGTGGTTAAATCCTCTGCCTTCGGCTCAGGTCATGATAGCAGGGTCCTGGGATCAAGTCCTGCATCGGGCTCTCTGCTCAGCAGGGAGCCTGCCTCCTCCTCCTCTCTCCCTCTGCCTGCTTCTCTGCCTACTTGTGATCTGTCTGTCAAATAAATTAAAAAAAAATCTTAAAAAAAAAAGATTTGGACAATAAATCTTGAAAAGCATTTCAGAGATTTTTGTAATGGCACCATTGAAAGGCTTTGCCGTATGCCAAAATCTACTAATGACAGAAATAGAATGGCTTATTTAATGCCGTCTTCATTACCTTATTGTTTTCTCCTTTGGTTAAATAAATATTACTGTAAGTTGAACCAAATTTTTCCCTCATTTGTTATGGTTTTACTGCTCTCCATGAAAATGTTATAAGCCTATAGGACCTATTTATGCCAAGTAAGAATTCTTTAGCTAATATTAGCTTGTTAGCTAATAGGACCTAATATTGTTGGTTTGCCCTGTAAGTTTGTAGCCTAGGTCAGCCCCATCAATAGGGAGTCAGTGGGAGGAAAAGTATTAATGGGGACAACTGGAAAAACATATCCTATTGACTCATTACATACATACTTGGGTTGGTCTTTTTATAAAATTGTACTTCACAAGTAGATCCAGCGCTAGTTATGCAATATCCTGAGTGTTCCCGGGCTTTTGGAAGAAGGTGCTTTAAAGCAGAGCAGAGCAAATGGTTTTTATTTTTTAATTTATTTTATTTTTTATTTTACTTATTTATTTTTTTAAAGATTTTATTGATTTTGGGGCACCTGGGTGGCTCGGTGGGTTAAGCCTCTGCCTTCGGCTCAGGTCATGATCTCAGGGTCCTGGGATCGAGTCCCGCATCGGGCTCTGCTCAGCGGAAAGCCTGCTTCCTCCTCTATCTCTCTCTCTGCCTGCCTCTCTGCCTACTTGTGATCCTCTCTCTGTGAAATAAATAAATAAAATCTTAAAAAAAAAAGATTTTATTGATTTATTTGACAGAGATCACAAGCAGGCAGAGAGGCAGGCAGAGAGAGAGGAGGAAACAGGCTCCCTGCCGGGCTCTTGTGGGGCTCCATCCCAGGACCCTGAGACCATGACCTGAGCCAAAGGCAGAGGCTTTAACCCACTGAGACACCCAGGTGCCCCGAGAGCAAATGGTTTTTAAGTAAGAATTCCCTTTCTTTGATGGGACTGTGCTTTATTTGAGCGCAGTGGATAGCATAGTAGCTCTGGTTCGTTGGCACACCCCAAATTAGGACACCTCACTTGGTGACTTCAGGTTTTCCCCAGCTGAGCCGGACAGGGAAGAGGTCATGAGAAGTTTAGTCTTCTCTGGAGTGTGGGGATCTTTTTTATACCAATCATCACAGCTGCTAGTGTGTATCATAGCCATTCCTGAAAGCCTCTCCCCGAACCCCAGGTTGACAAGGAAGGTCTGGGTGTGGTTGTTTACGGCGCAGCGGAACCCCTCTGTTGACACATCGATTTCTATCCCGGGAAGGTTGAAAGGCCAGGTGTGGCATAAGGAGAGCTGCAGCCTGCCAGGCTGAGTTTTGCAGAGAACTTTAAAAAGACACAGATATTTGATACATGCCAAGGGGTGACTTCAGCAGTTCTCTGGGAAAGTCCTGCCAGAAGCAGTTTCCCTAAAATAATTTTGTAACCGTTCTTGCAGTTAGAAGGTTATTCAGGAAGAAGCAACGTATATCTCATTTTATGTCCCAGCAAGATAGGATTACTATTTTGATGAAGGAGATGAGAATCCAGGAACTTCTTTGAGTCCCTTAATATTTGCTGAGAATTCAGATGTCCTGGTTTCTGTGCCAGGAATCCATGGCAGTCTAGACACAGCAACAAAACAAACCTTGTGCTTATCCTTGGTGGCTTCCCTAGTACCCACCTCTGCCCCTCCTGGGGATCTCAGGTCTCGCTTCCGATCCTGTCTCTCACCCTTTTCTTTCTTAATTTCTTTTCTTTTTCTTTTCCTTTTTTTTTTTTTTTTAAGATTTTTATTTATTTATTTGACAGAGTGAGAGACACAGCCAGACAGGGAACACAAGCAGGGGGAGTGGGAGAGGAAGACACAGGCTTCCTGCTGAGCAGGGAGCCTGATACGGGTCTCGATCCCAGGACCCTGGGATCATGACCTGAGCTGAAGGCTGACCCTTTTCCCACCAACCGTGAGAGTGAGAGTGGCTCCTCCTTTGCCATCTGTGAATGCCTGTAACCCTTACTTGATGTTTATTTCTTTCACTATTAGTTTTGATTTTCAGTTATGTACTTTTTATAGCCCCAGCAAATGATAAGATCTTCCTTCATGCCCAGGGACAGGGGCGGGGGGTGTTGTATTATGCTGAGTAAGTGGTTGTTGGTTGGTTGACAGCTGGTCAAGGGTCTGACGCTTAAAATTTTTCTCTGTGAAGACCTTGCTCCCATTTAAAACTCTTCTTTAACCAAATGAGGAAGTATCATGTGGGATGAGAAAAGATAATGGGAATTTTAAAATTCCTTTGTTGGCCAAGATTAAGGCATCTAATCTTTCTTACTCACTCAGATAATCTGTTAAACAAACATTTACTTTTGTTGATGACACTTTGTGTCATCTCCGTGCCTGGCACTGAGAGATGTTGGAGATACAGATAAAAAGGCTTGGCCTTCCCCTTGTGGGCTTCTCAGGCAAGGGAGTGAATTGACAGGCAAACACATGATGTGTGGTAAATGACGCTGCTTTGGGAGTTGAGGGAAGAAAGAAGTCAGTTTTCTCTAGAGTAGGCTGACCGTGCAGCCTGGTTTCCCTGGGACAGCCCTGGTCTGTGCCTCCTGTTCAGCAGGTCTTAATACCACCCCCTTGGCCCTCGGAAGTCTCCCAGTTTGGGAAATAAATTATGTGATTCCCTGAAATAAAGAAGCCCTAGAAGGCTTCACAGGGGAAGAGGTGTTTGGGATGACAGTAGCTACGCTATATATAATACCCTCTGGGGGCATTATTTATATTTCTAAAAATACTGGGAGGCGGCTAAGGTTGGCTTTCCAAGTTTATTTTTCTCACGTTACTATGGATTCATAGACTAGTTCACAGACTGGTAGTTGGGGATAAAGGAGTTTATGGACAAAGGGAAGATGAAGGATGGCATTTCAGGCGGCAGATGCCCATGTGATGTGGGTCCTGATGGCTGGAGTTTAGACACGTGCCGAAACCCAGTGGGAGATGAGGCTGAGGAACCACACAGGGCTTGGTGGTAAGCAGTGTGGAGTCACTGCCCCAAATACGAGCAGCCAGAGACACTGAAAGATTGTAATCAGGGGAGAGACGTTGTTTGCATGACAGACAGTTCCTTTCAAGTATGGGTAAGAGGCTGGAGGAGAACAGAGACAAGAGTCAGAACAAGGGAACTCTGGTCCTAACTGGATGAGAGCTGATGGGAACTGAATTAATGCCGGAACACGGAGAAGATGGACATGCAGGAAGGGTATTTAGGAAGCAAGATGTGTGGGGCTAGGTGACAAATTGAGACTGGAGGGCAAAGAAAGGGGTAAAGGATAATTGCAAAATTTGGGGATGGATTATTCTGTCTTTCACTGAGATGAGGAATCCATGCATCAGGAGGGAAGGGAGGGAAGTGTGTTGAGTTTTAGGTGCTTATAATTTTTTGCTGGAGCTACACTGAAATTCTGGTCTAGGTTTCAGAAGAGAGATTTGGGGCAGAATTACTGGTTTGATCTCAGCATTCCTTAGGGACTTGTTCCTTAACCTCCGTGATGAGGTTAGATCCTTCCTTTCTCTCTTCAGCTATACCATACACCTTGTCTGCATGTACTTACTACTATTATAGTTGCAAATTTATTTTTGTGATTCTTCAAATACTGATTGATTACCCACCTCCACCCCCCAACTGTAAGGTCCATGAGGGTAAGACTCTTTCTGTTTTTAATTCTCTTATATCCCCACGACAGCTACTGCACAATTGGGGCCTAGCCTGCATTTGGGGAGTGAGTGAGTGGTTTGAATGAATGAGAATTTTTGTAAACTTGGTAGTTGAGGCTATGTGGTTTGGCATGAGATTACCCAGGGAGAGTAAGCACAAGAAAACTGGATAGTGAGTTCCAGGCAGCACCGACATATAGGGCTGTGGATGGAAAAGGACAGTGAAAGAGAATGAATGGTCCAGGCCCTCAGAGAGGCAGGGGAGCCGGGCAGCGAGGCCCGGTGTCAGGGAAGCAGGGAGGGTGGGACACGAATCAGCCATGTGGTCAGCATGGCCCAACAAAGAAAGAAAATAATATTGAAGAGGGTTTCTCAGAATTTGTAATTCTGTTATTAAATAGAAGTGGAACTATTTACCCTACAGGAGATCTCATGACGCGGCTACTTAGCACCGTAATGTTCTCTTAGCTTGTGCTGCCTGCAAAGTTTGATGTTCTCTCACTGGGTGGGATTCTGAGGTTTGCTTCCGATGATTTACACCAGCATCTGATGTCGTAAAAATGACATAGTTGAGGTCATATTTTGGGAGGACGGTGAACTAGCGCAGTGTCGAATCCCTGTGGATTTACGAGCGTGCGTATTGACTTAAGGGGGTTGGGATACTAGAGTGTGTACTTGCTACCAGATGAGGAACCATGAACAGTAAAGACACATGAAGCTGTGACACTGTGACAGACGACGGCTCACTGTCTGGTTCTAGAAGCCATGAGTAGCAGTGCCATCAAAGCCTTGTCTTGTGAAAAAGAGACTCTTACTGCAGAGTATTTTTACGTGTTTTCGGTCTCCACTGAGACTCAGGGTAGAGGTGGGGGAGGCACAATAATACTTTGAAGTCAGCACATTGCATCCCAGTTCTACCACCTTTTGACTCTAGCTTCCTGATCTTGAACAATAGTGGTCATAATTAACGGTAAAAATAATGAAACCCAACTCGTTTTGTGTCACTTACTCTGTGCCTGGGCACTGTGCTAAGTACATTACATGAATTATCTTTAATGCTTGCAGCAGCCTTATGGGGAAACTCCTACCATTACCTCTACTTCTTGATAAAGAAGAACTGAGGCTAAGGGTCTTTAGGACCTTGACCAAGGTTTTGTAGCCATCAAGTGGTGGTGCCAAGACTGGAACCCAACTCTCTGATGATATAGTCAGGCCTTTAATTACCAACGCTTGGCCAGTTCTGTTTTCTCCATACTCCTCTTCCCTTCCCACCGCACACACCTGTTCCTTTCCCCTCCCCTACTGGTTCTTTCTGAAGCAGATCACAGACATCACGTCATCTTATCCGTGCATACTAGGTTATATTTCTAAATGATAGGACTTTTTTTCTTTTAGGATAACCACAATATTATTATCATGCCTAAAAAATTTTTAACAATAATTCTTTAATATCAGATATCCAATCAGAAAGCAAGTTTTCCTGATTGGTCCATAACTGTTTTTAACGATTAATTTGTTACCTTCAGGATTCAGACAGTTTTCACACCTGAAAGATGGATCTGTCCTCATTTACAGACTTCCTTTTTCTGTTTTTCCCTCTTTTGCTTCTTTCCTGGCAGTTTATTTATTGAAGAAACGGGGATTTTTCTGTGGGATTTCCCGCATTCTATAGTTTGCTGATGGCATCTTCTCTCTTGGTGTTCTTCACTATTTCTGTTTCTCGTTTCCTGTAAGCTGGTAGCTTGATCTACACTGGAAGCTCGGTCAGACAGTTTGGCGAGAGTCCATCATACGAAGGGTTATGTACCTTCTTTGACAACATGTCAGGAGGCACATGCGCCTTCTTGTTTCTTCTTTTGTGAGGTTAAGTCTGATCAGTGGATTTAGGTGTTGTCAGCTCGGTCTCTCCTTATAAAGTTTCCTCCAGGTCCTTCCAAAACCACTGACGGTCATTGCTTAGATACAGTGTTTCGGTAAGGCTTGTACGAGGATGATATTCCACCATCCGTCCTGCGTTTGTTAGCTGGAGTTTTACTATCAAGAAGAAGTGAACCACGTCAGTATAGCTTACATAGGAAAATTAGTGCTTGGTGTTATTCTCTCTTCTTAAATAATACTCAGAATAATGTGTTGATTTTCTAGCATCTTCCAAAAAAGACTACAGAGGTTGGGTTTCTTCTTTCTTTCTTTTTTCGTATTCTGAACTTGTGGATTTTAACAGATTATATGTGTTTCAATCCCTTGCAGTTACTTCTTTCAAAGCTCTAATTATCTTTGGCGTGTGGAAGACTCTTTAAGTTGGCTTCTGAATCCTCTTGACAGGACTGTAGTGGTCTTTGATGGTATTTTTACTTTCTTATATACAAGATACTTCAGGCTTACCTAGTACTTCTACTGCAGATCATTTTTAGTGGTGAGTGGTATTTAGAGACCATAGTCCAGGTATTAGGAGTTCTCATTGTCTCTGGGCTGGTCGTTGCTCGATGGACAGAGTTAGGAAAATACACCTATGTGTGTATGTATGTATGTATGTATGTAGGCATGTGTTTGTGTATGTGTGTGTATGTGTGATCTATGTGACATATGCTCTCTATTTGATGTATGCAAATATCTTCATTTCCTTTCTCTTAGAAAAAAAGGTAGAATATTATAGTTCTGCACCTTGTATTTTGCATTTAACACTATTTTTCACTGATCACTCTGGAGCCATATATAAAGTTTTTCATTGTATTTTACAACTGCAGAGACTCCAGTTGTATAAACATACCACTTTATAAATAGTGTATAAAGTGTATAAATATACACTTTATTCCTTTGGCTATGTGGTTGTTCCCAGTCTTTTGCTCTTACATTATAGTGGGAATGATTGTTTTTGTTGGTGGAGGTTTATTTGCGAATCAAACGTAAAACCTAGACTAAAACATTATTTTTCCTTAACTGAATGGACAGGTGAATGGGCAGTGCTGGCAGTTTTTTCCCCCAGATTATCATTTGTCTTTTGTCTCTGATTCTGTTATTTTTTTTTTTAATTTGAATTTTTATTTTTAAAGTTCTTATGTAAGTAATCTACACCCAAGATGGGGCTCGCACTCATGACCCTGAGATTGAGTCACATGCTCTTCTGACTGAGTCAGACAGGTACCCCAGATTATGGTTTTTTAAATATAAACTTTTTTTTTTAATGTAGTCAGTTTTTTTTTTTTTAATCATCAGTCTTTCTTTTCTTGCCGCTTGGTTTTGAATCATGATGCAGAAAGAAATTTTCTTCTAGATTATACAGCAGCACCATCCAGTAGAAACCACATATGTAAACTTTTAATAGCCACATTAAAAAGAGTGAAAAGAAACAGGTGAAATTGAATTTAGTAATAAATTTTCTTTAATCTATCAAAATATTACCATTTCAATAAGTAATCAGTAGTTTTAAATTAACGAGATGTTTTGCATTCTTTTTCCATGCTCAGTTTTCAAGAACTGATGTGTATTTTATACTATAGCACATTTCAATTTGGTCACTAAATTTTCATAATAAATACTTGATCTGCATTTGGACTTCATAAAATTTGCTGTTGAAAAAGTAAATTCACATAACCAGGTTGTTCCAAGTATACATGAAAGCTTTCCAATAACTGAGTTAAATATTTTAAAATTTCAACCTGCGTTAATGAAAATAAATTAAAACTGCCAATTTAGTTCCTCAGGCACACTTAACTACGCTTCAAGTGCTTAGTAGCCATATGTGGATAATGACTACCCTTTTGGACTGTTACAGAGAATCACCCATATTTTCTTTTAGTGCTTGTGTGGTTTTATCACTGACATTTAGGTCCGTGACCCATTTGGAATTTATTTTGTCATATGGGGAAATAGATCCAATTTTCTCTTTTTCCACATGGCTACCTAGATGTCACAAACCACTTATGAAAACTCTCATCTCTTCCCCACTGATTTGAGATGTGCCCCTGTCATACATTTAATTTCCATAAGTATTTAATTGGCTGTCTTTCTGCATTTTCTATTCTGTTCTCTACTGTTTTAATTATAGAGGTGGTCTGATATGTTTTAATATTAAAAACACGATGAGCTACCGTTTCATACCTACCAGGTTGGTAAATGTCTGTCAGCATCAAGCACTGGGCAAGGATATAGAGCACAGGGACTATGCGTATGAGTCTGGTGACAGTAGAAACTGGTATAACAGTTTTGGAAAGAAGTTTGGAATTCCCTGTGAAATGGTCCCCTGACCCTCTTAGTCTTCAGGGTAGCAGAGCAAATTGCAAGCCTGGAGTGGGAGCAGTTTTGTCTTATAACTTTATAGCTTGTCATTCTAACAAGCATATGTATACATATATACACACATATATATGGGTATATATATATGTGTGTGTATATATATACCCATATATACACACACATATATATATACATACATACATACGTGTGTGTGTGTGTGTGTGTGTGGTTGTAAATATGGTTGTGAAGAGGATTGGGAAGCACAGTCTCAGAAACTCTTACACATCTGTAGGAGTGCTTACAATGAAATACTGAAATAGGCCTGTTCACAGTATGTTGAGAAGAGAAACTGTGATACGTTTATAATAAACAGCAGCAAGGATAACCTGCAGTGTGCTTATCAGCAGGGATCAATTTCATAAGCATAATGTTGAGTGGAAAAGCAAGATAGAAGAATAAGATTCCATTGAATTGATTCCATTTCTGTAAAATTCTAAAGAATGCTAAACTAAAGCCACAACATTGTTTAAGGATTGACTCATATATGGCGAGATTAGAAAAAGAACGTGGGGACCAGTAACATAAACTGCAGGAGAATAGTGATTACTTCTGGGGGTGAAGGGTAGGGTGTGGTTAGGAGTGGCTACACCTGGGACTTCAAAGGTGTGTGTCATGTTCTACAGGTATGGGCGTAGAGATGTTCGTTTCACTTTTATACATTGAATTGCACATGTTATGTGATTATTTCATAACAGAAGAGAAGGGAAAACAACAACAAAAGTCCAGACCCAGGAATAGGCTCGATTACTCAGAACTCAAGTAATTAAATTTATGCTTGAGAAAGACTTCTGTTAAATATGGAACACTTGGCTTCTTTTGCTTCTTATTTAGGGACGATGACTTTTATTTTTCCAAGACACTTAATTTTAGTGTCTGGGTCAGGCAGCAAGAAATATGTTGTGTGGTGTACACACACGAGTGACTGTTATATCACCAGGCATAACGACATACAGAGTCATAGGTTCTTTGACACGTAAGTGATTTTTTTGTAACCATTTATGCACAATATCCTCATGGCCAATTCTAAACTTTATTTAGAGAGACATGATTTTTGAAGGGACAACATCATAAATGGGAGATGTTTGGTACGCACATGCGGTATGCTAGATGTAGTGTGTCCAGGAACTCACTTAGCCTCGGTCACGGTCCTGTGAGAATTACATATGGGCTTTGTGTTACTGATGAATAAACTGATACTCAGAGAGGTTAAGCCACACAGGAAATGACGTGATGTCACAAAGTCAGTGGGAAATACATGACGGGGTTTCCACAAAGGTTTTTCTGGCCCCAAATCCCACATTCCGAACTTCTATTCCAGAGTATCTTTTTAAGAACTTCAGGTACTAATATATCCTTTTGCTCAATGGCAGCCCATCCCAGAAAGTTGGTATTTTTACCCTTAAAATTTCAGAGAGGAAATCCTTGAATCTCTTGTGATGGTTCTTTACAATGTCAACGTGAAATTTTAACATCAGTTCGAGTCTTCTCTCTCCTGCTATGATGGGTGCTTTCAGAGACTTGGTGGCCTTAAGGATTCAGCTAGGCAAAGGGACACCTCACAGGGTTGGTTACTGTTTGTTTTCTGATTTGAAGCTTCTCCTAGTTTTCCATTCTTAAGATTAGCCTGCACCCCCTCAAACCTGTCTTGACTATGCCTGTGCAAAACTTTTGTAGCTGATCTTCCCTTCTGGCGTTGAGATTATATGTATCGATTTCTCCAACTTTTCAAAATTTTTTAAAACCTTTTTTTCCCCCTTGTTCTTCAAGGATTACTTTATGTATCCCAAAGTGTGATGTCAGCAAATGAAACTCATTCCCTGACCATTTTTTTTATTAAAGATTTATTTATTTATTTGAGAGGGAGAGAGAGCGAGCATGATTGGGAGGGACAGAGGGAGAAAGAATCCTGAGCAGACTCTATGCTGAGTGGGGAGCCCCATGAGGGACTTGATCCCACGACCCTGACATCATGACCTGATGATGAAACTGAGAGGCACTCAACTGACTGTGCCACCCAGCTGGGCCCCGCCCCTCCCCCCCCGGCCCTCATCTTTTATCTGAGTCATTATTTGACATGGTTTGATCAGACCCAGCACCAATACTTACCATCATGCTTTGAAGTCTGCGTTCAAAATCCCGCCATTATTACATCCTCTTCTCTCCGCTGGTATTTTCATGAGATGGCACAGCCGAAGAAGGCGTAGGGTGGGAAGGAGCATTCCAATAAATACTTGGTTGCCGGGGCACCTGGTTTACTCTGGAATTGTGACTTCCCAGAGTGAAGCCGATTTTATAGCAGAGCCACTTGGCATCTCTGTCCAGTAGCACCTTCCTTCTTAGGTTCATGTGCCTTCAGCTTTGGAGCCGACTGAAGCTCCTGAGGCTGCTGGTTTCTTTCTGTGGGGGCTGTTAGACCTGTCTCAAGGGGGAGTTTGTGGCAAAAAACCTTTTTCTACTCAAAATCAGAAGGTCAGTTTAAAGTGAAGATGGCGAATGCCCAGGTCGTCTTGTGACCTGTGGATGTGTGTGTGTGTGCTTTCAAGCCCAGGAGGATAGTTTTTATAACACCAAAGCTATCTTTATATCTCCCTTCTATTTGCATTATATTTGAGTCTGTACCAAGTTTGCTTTAGGTTCTAATGTCAAGAAAATATTTCCCCTTCATATAATCTCGAATGAGAGTTTAAGGATGCTGTGTGAAGATAAAATCCCTTGCGAGTGTTTTGATTTTTCACTCTTTATTCTAATACCTAAGACTAACCCACGCTTCAGAGGAACCGGATAGAATTAAAAAAACTCCCGTGATTAGCAAGGAGGTAACATGAGTATATCCAGAAATGAAATGCATGTGAAATTCATTTTTGTTTTCTATCACTTGTTTAGATCTTATAATAATGATTTTGGGGGGTTCTTCTTTGGCACGTCTGGCATTTTTGCCATAAACATCTTTATTGCAAGCCACTTCACTGCAAACATTTTCACCAAATAATTAATTGGTCATAAGTCAATTTTGCTGTAAAAGATAAAAGTCACACACAAAAAAAGAGGGACGTTCATTAAAAAGGACATAATGAAACATGAAAAATGAGTGACAAACGTGAAAAGACTTGATTGCGAAATATAGTATGTTTATATACATTTAAGATGTATGATATTGATTCATTGACAAAACTGTGCAAATAACTGATTTTTTGTTTTGTGCTTAAGCCCTGTCTTCAGAGTCTTTTGTTCATAGCCTTATACTTTTTTGTTGGTTGGTTGGTTGGTTGATCTCCTCACTTGACATCATACTTGTTCTTTTTTGCTAATACTTCTTTCTTCATTCAAAGACATATCTGCTAACAAATACTAGAACGTATGTTTGTAAATGAGCTTTGATTGTATATTGTGATGAAAACCTACACTGTTGTTCGTTCTTGGCATCTTGTCATGGGTCTGTTGGTAGAGGTTCCAAGGTTCCATGGGAAATGTGTGTTCAAGACTCTGTGCCTCTGTCTAGAGGATTGTGGGGGTTAAAACTTATATAATATAAAACAGGATTATTGCATCAGTGGAGAAATGAAACTAAACTGACAGCCAGTTGATGAAACCGACAGACTGTCAAACCACATTGTCAACGAGTTATTTTTTTTTTTTTAATCTTACATGCAGAATTGCCTTATGGCCAGTTGGTTATGCGGCAAAAATGCTTGCATCAAAGATGCTTACAGCGAAACTACCTAGAACCCTTCTTTGGATCTTAGATGTTGTCCATCACAGAGGTGGGATTAGAGTGGGGTGAGAGGTAATGTCCTCGGAAGAAAAAAGAAGCCCTTGGATTTATGATCAAGTGTTGTGCGTTGGAAAATAACATTTGTACTAGAACGTGTGGCAGGTTATTTGTTAAGTGGCATAGAGGATCAGAATTCTGAGGGAAATGCAGTTTGGTACAGTTAGGTTGGCCCTGCGTGTCTTCTCCGTGCAGGTAACCTTGTAATCTACAGAAATGCATTCAGACTCTGTTTCCCTGATTGCTCCTTGAAAGGGCTACTGAGGAAGGACCTGAGCTTCCCTCTGTTGCAGTGGGCTTTAGTGAGCCAGCTGCATGCATGTGAAAGAGTAAGGGGAGAGGGTAAGGGGATGTTTTTTTCCCTTCCCACACCACCTCCCCGCCTCCCTTTCTCTGTGAAATTGAGTCTTTGATGTGGAACTGTGACTATAATATTTTATATGTCCAAAATGAGTGAGAAAAATTAAATAGGTGCCTAAGTGGTATTTCCCATAATTGAATGAATATGCAACTACATTTGGTAACATTTAATATGAAAAACTTAGAAAAATCTCTCAGGTGAGATTTTCTTTCTAAGCTAAACAGAACTTTCCCCATGGGCCCCATCCTGTGCTTTGCCACCTTCCCTTAGCACAGCATGTGCATCTATTAAACACACGCATGCACGGTACTTCAGAAATCCACAAATACTGTTTTCCCTCTGAAGTAAATAAAACACACCAGTTTGGAGTATTTTGACAGCTCTTACATGTCTCTTACCTGCTTAAGTATAATGGCTTTTTTTTCTTTTTTCCTTTTTTTTTTTTTTTTTTAAGGTCGTTATGGGGGGGCGGGGGGGGGGGGGCATTTAAGGAAATGTACCAGGTCTCTAGCAAATCATTTGTGGCTCTTGCGATGCCAGATGAGCGTTATATTTGACATGAGTGTTTATCTTTTTTTTTTTTTTAATCAGGTGTAAAAAAGTCTAAATTAAAAAGTTGCATATCTTCATTGCACTGATAGTCCTGGTAAGGTCATGAGGAAGTCATGGTGAAGAAGACCCAGGGTCTGGTTTTTGCGTTGCATGGATATAGGGATTCCAACGCATATGTGCTGGTGGGTGTCAGATAGAGGAGGGAGCCATGGCCTTCCATGGAATTTAGGGATTAGAAACCATCAGGTGATCTGGGAGATGTCTGAGTTCTCATTTTCCCTTTTTACTTACTTGGCTCTAACGTTGTTACCTGAGATGATCAACACACGAAAGAGCAGCAGTTGGAAAATTAATAACTCAATGATAATTGAGACAGGGCAGGCTGAGACAGGGCAGATAAGAATGAGAAAAGTGTCCTAAATAGAAATTGTAGCAATTCAGTATTTCCTTGCGGAGTAGGTAGATGACTCAGTGCTCTCCGTAATACGTCAAAATTGTTCTGTCAAAACTGGAAAGCGTGTGTTAATATTGTTAACATCTCAGTGGGCAATGGCTTATTTTTGTGAGTGGTAGTGTATTTGCAAGTCAAACATAGAGCCTGAACTGAAACGTTACTTTTCGTTAACTAGAGGGACAGCTGAATGAACAGAGGAGGAGAGTAAATTTATTCTGCAACAGCAGCCCTGGGTGTGGAGGGTTTGTGCTTATTGGCAAACCCCGCCTCCCAAGGGACTGACTTCTCTGTCTCAACAGTGGCACCCATTCTATCCAGGAGAAAACACTGCTCTACTGGGTTTTTTTATTGCCTTGATTTTTTTTTTTTATTCATCGTTTAGTATTTTGACTCCTGTATCAACAAACGGTTATGATTTGGATCATTTGCTAGGGCCTGGAGCTTTGCTAAATTGAGCTATAAGTCAAAATGTTTATAATCGAGGAGGAATTTTTATCTGTGTTAGGTATTTGTAAGGAATAAAGAATCCCCGATAAGCACTTAGAAACAGGAATAGTCACTGAGCCACTAAATGGATAGAATGTGAAGACATATCGCCCTGCAGGCTTTCCCATCCTTTGGGGATAGTTTGACCTTTGAAAAAGCTGTTGTAAGCCTTGTCAGGTTTCACCACCTTTTCTCCAGTATCCCAATCTGATGAAGCCTCATGAATAAGGAAAATGGCAAATGAGGGTCCTTTTATTTAGTTCTGACAAAGCTCCATCAGAAAATTTTAGAACAAAGTCTGTGTCTTCATCGCACAGCTATCCTCACAGTGACCTAACGGGTTTGGGTATCAGCATCCTTTCTGTACTAGACCAGCAAGAGCTATTTCAGCTGAGAAAGTGAAATAGGGAGAGCTTCTAACATTTCTGTCTTCTGTTCAGCCCTTTGGGTTTGTTCATTTGTTTGTTTGTTTTCATTCTTACTCAGTTTTCAAAGAAAGTTTTCTTCAGCGTGTTCTGTAGTGTGGGGATGACCTCCGGCCAGCAGTTGGCTAACCTGTTGGCTTGTAGTTTCTCTTCTGTCCAGGTGAGTTTCGGTGGAGGGGCCAGAAATCTGCTCTGTTTGTGTTTTTCAGTGAGTAGGCTCTTGTGTTGGAATTGATTCTGATCTTCAGCCTTTGTAGAAGGAAATCACCTCACCCTTTTGGGGAGGAAGTAATGGAATGCAAGTGGGGTGTGGGATGTGGGCTTTAGAAGGTGGGTGGGAGGACCGCAGGTGGGGTATCACATAGCCCCCTTCCCCGGTGTCCTACTGGAATACAGGGCTTCCTAAGGGATCTTGGCAAAATAAAAGAAAAAGAATAAGAAGAAAGTGATCTGGGCGCCTGGGTGGCTCAGTAGGTTAAAGCCTCTGCCTTCGGCTCAGGTCATGGTCTCAGGGTCCTGGGATCGAGCCCTGCATTGGGCTCTCTGCTCAGCAGGGAACCTGCTTTCCATCTCTCTCTGCCTGCCTCTCTACTTGTGATCTCTGTCTGTCAAACAAATAAATAAAATCTTAAAAAAAAAAAAAAGAAGAAGAAGAAAGTGATTTTCACCAAAGTAACATAACTCTCTTGGTCATGAATTAATAGTTCTTTACGGACCATCAGTGACTAACTCCTTGTGGGGTGAGGTCTTTGGTCCACACGGCCTGGCCTTTCTTTATAGCTCTCTGTCTGCCAGGCACAGTGCCTGGTTCGTGGCAGGTCTCCAGAGACCGTACGGAATTGAATTAAACGTTATGGTGACTCCGGGGGCTCTGGGTATTCATTGTTCCATTTCCCTTCTCTGCGGGTTGCTGAGTCATATCTTACCGGTTTAAGATACAGTCTCAGTTGGCTCGGCTCTTACTGATGCCCTTTCTCCAGTAGCACTGCACAGTCGCTACCACGGAAAAGAATCAAAACATTTATATAAATGTGTGTAATGTCAGGGAAAGACATAGAGCAGAATAGGGATAAAGGATGAAGAATTGGCAAACTTCTGAGAAGTAAAAGTGATAGACTATGGAGAAGAAAGGGTAGGGGGCGCCTGGGTGGCTCAGTGGGTTAAGCCGCTGCCTTCGGCTCAGGTCATGATCTCAGGGTCCTGGGATCGAGCCCCGCATCGGGCTCTCTGCTCAGCAGGGAGCCTGCTTCCTCCTCTCTCTCTCCCTGCCTGCCTCTCTGTCTACTTGTGATCTCTGTCTGTCAAATAGATAAATAAAAATCTTTAAATTAAAAAAAAAAAGGGTAGGGACAGTAGGGAATTTATTTTTCCATTATAATAGAAATGAGTCTGTTCTTAAATTTTAAAATAATATCTAATAAATATTCAACAAGACTCTTCTTTATTTATTTATTTATTTATTTGTCAGAGAGAGAGAGAGGGAGAGAGAGCGAGCACAGGCAGACAGAATGGCAGGCAGAGGCAGAGGGAGAAGCAGGCTCCCTGACGAGCAAGGAGCCCGATGTGGGACTCGATCCCAGGACGCTGGGATCATGACCTGAGCCGAAGGCAGCTGCTTAACCAACTCAGCCACCCAGGCGTCCCAACAAGACTCTTCTTTTTAAAGGATTTATTGTGGGGCGCCTGAGCGGCTCAGGTTAAGCATCTGTCTCTGGCTCGGGTCATGATCCTGGGGTCCTGGGATGGAGCCCTGCATCCGGCTGCCTGCTCAGCTGGGAGTCTGCTTCTCCCTCTGCCCTTCCCCCTAATGGTGCTCTCACTCTTTCTCTCTCAAATACATAAAATCTTAAAAAAAAGAAAAGGGGGTTTGTTGTTCTGGCAAGCAAAGGCAAAGAAAAAGAACTATAGTAGATAAAAGATCTATGAGTAGTTTGCTAATCTAGGACATATGGCTCTGAAAGCAATGTCCTCATAATTATGCCTGTGTCTGGATAGGTAAAGATGTTTCAGGAAGTCAGAATTTGTCTTGGGAGGAAGAGTTATGCTGAGACCAAAGATGTTTTTTAGGTGTGTGTCTTGGATTTCATACTCTAATCATAATTTTTGAACATGTTGAATGATTTTGATCAAATATGTAACAGCACAAGGAATATCTTAGGTTCAGCCTTTGGTTTTGTGGGCAGTGTTGAAACAGTAAGGAAAGCCAGTTCATTTCCAGTGTATCTCTGTATATTGAAATGAATTACGACAAATTTTATGTGGATGAAGGTGGCTAGTGGTATATGACAGTATTGAGTGAGAACTTGTGGTCAGTTTTCAGATTTTCTTCTACTATATAGTGTGGATTCATTTTATGTGATGTAATAAAAGTTAATTTGCCAAAATATATTTTCCTCCTAAATCTCTGTATCAATTAGAGTTGTTTCTCTCAGGCAATTCTAAAATCTTATAATACAAATGAAATAGTTCTAATTTAGAGAAAATGCCCTATTGAGTCTCTGTATTTTATTGCCAGTGTGTTTTTTTGTTTTGTTTTGCTTTTGTTTTTGTTTCTTAGAGTGGTAGAGAAAGGGGTGAGGGGGAGGGAGCAGAGGGAGAGGGAAAGCGAAAACCCCTAGCAAGCTCCACACCCAGTTCGGGGCTGGATCTCAGGACCCGGGGATTGTGATCTGAGCTGAAATCAAGAGTCAGATGCCTAACCGGCTGAGCCACCCTGGCATGCTGCCAATGTTTTTTTTGGTTTCAGTAAACATGGAGACTTAAACATGAATGCATGTGGCTTACAGGAAAGTTTATGATCAAATGCCAGAATCAGTGAGGTCCTGTCTACTTTTTTGATTTTGGCCTTAAGCAGGCTTGGAAAACTTGCTGTCTTCTCTAGGCTCTAAAAGGGCTTTTCTGCAGATGAACTAGGGAATATTACTCCCTTATTCATGATTCCAAAATAAGAATATTTATATTTTGCTGTAAAGTGTGGCTGCTGGGCAGCTTTCCGTGCTACTTTCTAAATTAGGGTATGATAAGTTCAGTGGTATCTCTTGTTCTTCTTCTTCTTTTTTTTTTTTTTTTTTTTTTTTACATTTTATTTGTTTATTTGACATAGAGAGACACAGCAAGAGAGGGAACACAGGAGGAGGGGAAGTAGGCTTCCCATTGAGCAGGGAGCCTGATGTGGGGCTTGATCCCAGGGCCCTGGGATTATGACCTGAGCCCAAGGCAGATGCTTAAGGACTGAGCCACCCAGGCACCCCAATGCTATCTCTTCTTAAAACCAACATAGCTAAAACTTTTTGGTTATATCAGTTTCTTTTTAAATGCCCACCCTGAGTTTATTATGAGAGATTACCAGGTTCTGTATGTTATTTCTGTCATAAGCTAAAATTTGTCTTCAATCCGCTAAGCTCGTGTCGTTGTTAGAGACTTGGATGCGAGATTCAAAACTTACGTGATGCTTTCTTGGTGCCCATCACATACCTGACATTAGCTAGAGACGAGTGAATATGTAGAAACTATTTGATATGGCGGTTTATCATCGAATAAAATTTCAGAGAAAACTGGGCTATGGAGGCATAATTTACCATCAACTCTGTCTTCCTTTATTGTAGAATACAGATGGCTTTTTAATGGGATGGACTATGTGACAAAGATGACATCAATTGGGTGCTTTTTACATTTCTGTGTTTTTAGCCGAGTTATTTTACTCCCCTAATCCCCATTTTCCAATAACCCTGCCAGATAAGATTTTCTTAGTTAACAATGAAGCCAGGTTTAAATACCACTCAAAAGAAGACAGCACTACCATCCACTGTTAAATGGAGAGGGTGAACCCCTCGGGATTTGTCAGCAAGCCAGCAGTGGGTTTTCTCGTGTAAGGAATGTGTGCTTGAAGATAGAAATTACGGATTCAGGGTAACGTGGACATGTCTGCCTGCTTGGGAACATCCTGACAGGTGGTGAATGTTTAGGGGAAACCTCATACAGGATAAACAGTGCTTAAGGTACTTATTTTTCTGTTTCTTAACCAAACATGTTAATAAAGACGAAGAAAGCAGAACAAAAGTGGCACATGGATCAAACAGATGAAACCGGAAGAGTGTTAAAATCTAGAAGGGCATTCTGTAAGGCTCTGCCTAATTATGTTAAAGGTAGTCTGCAAATCTGGCCCTGAGTTTCCCTGCAGCCATATGAGAGGAAACATTATCAATGACAAGATTCAGTTATAGGATAAAAATATATCTTTGCTTCGCACAGTGCAACTGTTGCTGCTACGCACAGAGAGAAAAATTCATTTGGAGAGAAAGGGACATGGAGTGATGACAATTCAACTTTGCTTGGGAAAATCCAGATTTCTTCCCGAGACTTTTCTAGAGATAATTCTGATTGATTACTGCAGGTGGGGAACCATGTAAGACATTACGTTTATACATCTAGAGGGATTGACTCTGGAGATAACAGTCATCCTAAAACCCTGAGAGCAAGCAAAAGAAATCTAATCTCAGAGGTGCCTGGGTGGCTCAGTTGGTTGAGCGGCTGCCTTCGGCTCAGGTCATGATTCCAGGGTCCTGGGATCGAGCCCCACATCAGGCTCCCTGCTTAGCAGAGAGCCTGCCTCTCTCTCTCTCCCTCTGCCTGCTGCTCTCCTTACTTGTGCTCTCTCTGTGTCAAATAAAAAAAAAAGAAAATAATCTCAGTGGTTTTTTCCTGTTATCTCTTTGGAGAACTTGTGTTACTGGGGTGATCCTGTAGGGTCGCCATGAGTAGTTTCTTGAAATTCTTCAGGCAAAGGAGTAATTGGGGCTTCCCGCATGTTTTAATGTATATGTATGTACATGTATGATGAAACGTATGTGGGAGAGTGTCTTAAAACACTCGTATTTGTCATCAGACTCCAGAGGTGAAGTCTATCCTCAAATCCTGATTAAGAATTATGCAGTGTAGGGGTCCCTGGGTGGCTCAGTGGGTTGAGCCTCTGCCTTCGGCTCAGGTCATGATCTCAGGGTCCTGGGACCAAGCCCCTCATTGGGCTTTCTGCTCGGCAGGGAGCCTGCTTCCCTTCCTCTCTCTCTGCCTGCCTCTCTGCCTACTTGTGATCTCTGTCTGTCAAATAAATAAATAACATCTTAAAAAAAAAGAATTATGCAGTGTATTTGTAGCCAGTTGTTAAATTTGAACTAAATCTCACAGAATTAATGATGATTGAAGTGTGGGAGTGAGTGGCTGCTTTGGATCAAGATAGACCTCCTGTATTAACATTTTAACGATGCCAGAGTTGATTTTTTTTTCATTCTAGGTTCATAAAAATCTTTGAAATGTGTAGATTATTTCTTTCTTATTTTGATGAGCTGCAGACCTTGGCCGCAAATCTCTGGAAGTAGTTCTATGGTCAGACCTGAGTATTAGTTACCAGGGAAGGAGGCCTCTGAAAAATGCTCAGTAACCCAAGGCATTGAGTTTGTAGATATGGTTGACTCTCTGATCAACCCCTTCTTTACAGAGAACACGGTGGGAATCTTGGCAAGCGACGTAGGGAATGAAGTGAGAAGATGTGTCAGCTTTGCCTTTACTCCTACTGCCTTCTCTACCCTTAAAAGTACAGCCCGTGTGTGCAAGTATGTGTGGCAGGGGCATCTTCAAGTCCAAGTCTCTTTCCCTACCTTGCCTTTGCCAGAGAAGTCAGAAGGAGCGTGAAGGACAGAGGAGTCTCAAAGTCAGGGAGGCGGGCCCTGGGGAGGCCCCTCTACCTCACACTTAATATTTCCCTGAAAAAAAGTCTTCTCGTGTATACATTACTATTTCTTGCTCCTTCCTTCCAGGTAAAGATGTTGGTAATGGTGTACCTGCTTGGGTGGTTATTGATAATAACCTAATACTTACGAACACATTGAGAGATTTTTGCAATTAATTATATGACTTGAGACCTGCAGAGTCTACTTACCTATGTTCCTATTCTTACAAGGTCACACTGGACCCAGAAGTTAATGTTGTTCAATAAATGATATTGAATTAAACCATCTTTGAAATCATCTAGAAAACCATCTTCGGGCTGCATCTGGAAGAGAGGGCAAACATGACTCAGTGCAATGCTCATAGATCGCTGGTCATACCATGGGAATTACTGTGGCCGTGGGCCCTAATGCCTGACCCATGGGAACCTGAACTAACTGGAGGAGCCCTTCAGATGGAAAAATTGACATTAGAAAGGTAAACCCAGAGCGCCTAACCAAACCACAAATTTGATAGTAAATGTTCAGATTCCATGGTCTGTTTTTAACCTATTACATATAGTTAGTTTTATTTAGTATCCTAGATTGACTTGCTTTTTTTGGATATTATTCTTTTGTTAGAATCTGGAGAAACCATTTGTAAGTTTTATGATTTAGGAGCTAAAACTGACATTTCTTATTGCCAGTTTATTGCCCCTTTTGGCCACTGTTTTCTTCTTACCCGTATAAAGGAAAAGCAAAGCACCTTTGTCTCCATTATTTCATTTTTCATTCTTTCAGGTCATTTGTTAGGTCAGAGGTACATTTCATGAAGATCAATGCTTTTTAAACAATAGTGCACTGGTTGTTGGATTGGCCATATGTATGATTTTATACTCCTGTCTTCTTGGAACATTAATTTTCAAAATGATAAGACATACACTTCTGTGGTTCTTCCTAACCCCCCAGCCTCCAGAGATGGCACTGTTCTGGGCATTGGAGTGGGCATGACCATCAAGTTAAGTTAGGGGGTATGGATCAGAGACAGGCATGAATGGTGTTCTTAATGTACTTAAAGAACATTCCCCAGGGATATAGGAGGCACGATCCCTACTGTTGGCCTTACTACTAATTAAAAGTACGACCTTGAAAAAACATGTAGCCTCTTTGGACCTATTTTCCTTATGACTTATGGCTGGGTAATGGTCTAGACAAGTTTTCAAACTTCAGTGCACATCAGAATGACCTCAGGAGCTCATTGAAATGACAGTTCATGGACTCTACCAACAGATCCTCTGTTGTGGAAGGTCTGTGATGGAGCCCAGGAATTTGCTTTTTCTTTCTTTCTTTTCTTTCTTTTTTTTTTTCCACATGTTCTATTCTAGTGGACATGGACTGTGGGCCACACTGTCAAAAACATCTGGTATAGGTCAGTGTTTTCCAAACTGTAGGAGGTGACCCATTAATGAGCCATAAAATCAATTTAGTAGACTTTTAAAGCCTTGTAAAAGTGAAACAGAAGAGAAGATATCAGAGGCATCTTGAGGGCAAAGGTGAGTAAAAAGAGAAAGCCACCATCTACATTTTTAAGGGTTTGCTAGAGCAATACCCTACTTCCAGGCATTTAGAAGACTATTATGCCTACCTTCTGCTAGTTGACCTGAGTGTGCAGATGGGAGCTGTGGAATTCATCTTTTTCCTGGAGCATTGATTATTTTAAGAAGATGAATTGACTTGAGGTGGAAATTTTAATACTGATAGCCATTGCCACTGTCCCAGGATAGAACTGGTGATTCCACCATGGCCAGGGAAGCTTACTCGATGTCATAACGTAGAGGAAGAAGATCCTCTCTAAGTCTTCTCAGGAATGTAATAGGAAGCCATGCTCCCTTCTGCTCCCTTCTACTACTCCCTTCTACTTCTACTTGAAAACAACTTGGGTAACATAAAATAACAGTCCCAGGCCAAAAAGATTGCTAAAGATAAGCTCTGTCTTCACAGCCACAAAATCATCCTCCTAAAGAGATGATTTATTCAAGGACATCTAGATGGTTAGTCTTGGCCAACTGAACATCTCTCTCCCTTTGCTAGTATTTGCTCAATAAATATCTTTTGGCTGGATGCTCTCAAAAGCCACTTTAATTCTGAGATGTTAAATAAAACTTTTCTTTCATGCATGTGATCATTATTAGCTCCTTGAGGGAATCCTATATTTTAATATAATATTTTTTCCTATCACAGTGAATGATTTAAATTTATGAGAATGATGGTGGAAAAAGGATAAGATTTTGTGAAAATTAATCAAAATGTTAAATTAGGAGGCAGTTGGCAGAATTTACTAATGTAATTTATTGTGTATACCCGTATGTGTGTCTGAATGGGAAAAATTGTCTTTGGAGTAGCTTTGGTTCATTTTGTACTAATTTGAAAGATCTTGACATTGCTTAAAAACAACCAAACACCCAGAATTTCCATCACCAAACACTTTTTTGAACCTTTTTTTTTTTTTTTTTGCATTTGCCTTCAGAATCTCGTTATGATCCTCACAAGAAAACCAGTTTTATTACTTTAATGGTCACACCTCATTTTTATGAAAAACAGTATTACTCAACATGATTACCTGTATTACTTGGCAAGTTTGGGCTCTGAAGACCTTTCAAGTGCTCCCTAGAATCAAACACATTTTCAGAGAATGACAACTTACTTTCCCTGTGCTATTGCAATGAAAGAAACTCAGAAAAAAGAGCCTCAAACTTATCCAAGCAGCCTTCTCCACCATGCTGATGGAAGATGTGCTGTTTTCTAAAGGGAACCGCTCCAAAAGCGTGTACTCTTAAGTGTCAAATTTCTGAAACATTTGTGTTTATTTATTTATTTTTTTGTAATTTATTATTATTATTTTTTAAAGTTTTTTTGTTTTTTTTTTTAACAGAGAGAAAGTACAAGCAGGGGGAGGGGCAGAGGGACAGGAACAGGCAGACTCCCCGCTGAACAGGGAGCCTGATGTGGAGATGGATCCTGGGACCCAAGATCATGACCTGAGCAAAAGGCACATGCTTAACCTACTGAGCCACCCAGGAGCTCCAAAACATTTGTTTTTAAGCAAAATGTGGTCATACTTAACTCAATAGTGATTGACAAATTGTCATTAAGGGTCCAGAAAAGAGAAAAAGAGAGATTGGAATTAGGCCGGGTTAACCAGTGACAAGAACCTGAATGGGCCTTATCTGTGATTCTTTTAAGGAAGGAATGGTTGAATGAATGCGAGTCCTTTTTTTTGGGGGAGGGGGGTGGTGAAGGCGGGTATTCTGTTGATCTGTACTCTGCCTCTGTGTTTGGGGCTCAGCTGGAAGCATGGGGCTTGAGGGCAAGTCAAAAGGGTGATACCTCGTGAGGTAGGGTATGCTGTACCCTAGGTGGGTTACTGTCAAAGCCCTTTCCAGTGAAAAGAAAAGCTGCATGTAAAGAATATGGCCTTTGCTAGCATAAGGAAGAACAGTCAAAATTTAGAGCTGCTTCCATAGCGACAATGCTATTTTTCAAGTACAGTTAGAGCCTAGGTACACCCCTCCCCCAAAAGCATCCATGCGTCAAGGCAGCTCTCAGTGTGGTTATGGAATACTTGTGAAGGCTTTTAATTAAAAATTTTTTTCTTAGGGGCTGCCTGCTTGTTTTACGTTACTAACAAAGCAAAAGTGTCTACAAATAATAGACCTGAAAAATTATGACTTTAGAGTGCTATCTTGATTAAAACCATTTAAGCAGGGATTTTAAATTTGGGTTTTTTAACGATCATCACAAAAGGAATTCTTGGCATTTATGCATAATCTAATTTTAAATATTGAACTCACAATTTAGAATTATCAAGTAAAAGAAAAACTTCAGTTATCCATGCAGTACTCTGAAGTTTGAGATATTTCGTCTGAATGAGGCAACGCCAACATTCTGGACTCTCCTTTTACCTCTGTCCACAGTCACTGAGGCTCCCACCTCCCACCTCAGAAAGGCGAAAGCAGTGTCTGGTTGAGAAACCCCTGGGAAAGCTTGGATAAGGAGATCTGATGAGCTGTGTTGGAATAGGCCAGGTCTGACTGGGGACAACGTTGTCATGTCCTGTGTGTGGGAGTTGGGAGAACCCGTGGTTGGTCTTTGTCCCCTTGTCCCCCAACGTCTGTGGTCAGGAGTCAGTTAAGGTGGTGATGGTAGCCTCAGGATGGGCATCCCAGCCTTGTCTAACTGCAAAGCCTATTCTGAACAACAGAAGGGGGTGGCTGTTTTAGACCGTTTCCCTCCACCTGAAGAGAAGCTAACGCTTCCAGAAACTTTTGCTCATGGGCCATGTCTCCTTTGTGGGTTGGCGTCAATGAAGACTTTGGTCCACCAGCGAGATGATTCAGAGAAAAGAGCCTCTGATAGAATTGTTCTTTTTCTGTCATTCTTTGGGAACTGCTGAGCTCAGCTTTCTGAGGTGACTTAGGTTTTGTTCTAATGGACTTTTTAATGGTGCTCAAAATACTCCTACCAACCTCAGAAATTGTGATCAGGAGATAACTGAATTTACAGCGTGCCTCTCTTTTGTAAATTCATTATTTTTCAGATAGATTTTTCTAACTTAGTCTCAAAATCTGCAGGTAGCTGGTAGGGCTGGGGGTATATCACGCCAGTGTGCTGAGGCTTAGTGAGAGGGTCAGGGGCTGTCCTGGCTCCAGAGTGAATCTTTGGGGAGATCAGTGCTGAGTTTAATTATGCTGTTTCCCTTCCAAGTTCTGTTATTATTGGTTTGGTTATAACAGTATCAGAATGATTTTATGAGAATGACCATATGTTTTATTAAAAAAATATAGATTCTTTCACAAAATTTTGTTGCATTTATTATTATTATTATTTTTTTTTTAGCCCAGATTTTCTCTTAATTAATTGTACCCTGGAGTCTTTCCATGACACACCCATGGGGTCTTTGTTGTCTGTGCTAGTGAAGAGCGGAACCAGTTTGTTGATGGGAGGCAGGATGATGATACGGCCCTGGATGTGCCGACAGCCCAGCATAGGCCCTCCGAGGTTTCAGTTTGGTCTTGGGTTACTTATTTATCCTGTCTGAGCCTACATTTCCTTAGGATCCTTAAAAAATTAGGGAGGAATGTAATGTCTTTCTCACTGGCTTTTGGTGATGATTAAATGATAAAACACATAAAACATGGTACCTGGCGCATAATAAATTCTCAGTAAATGTGGCAATTACATGTTTTTGAACTTTAGTAAATCAGTTTCTTGGGTTGGTATCTGTGGGGAAATAAAGAGTTATCAGTTTGCCAAGCAGGAAGTACTGGATACTTTATGGAATCATAAAAAGATAGAGCAATAAAAGATCTTATTTATTCATCCTACAAATATTTTCTTGAGCACCTGCTACATACCGAACTCATGAGAGGCATCAGTTAACAGTGCAGGCAAATTCCTGCCCTCAAGGAGTGTTCATTCTAGCTGGAGGAAACAAGTCAATAAACACGAAACACAGTAAATCAATGAATTATGTCATTTGTTGAAAAGTCATAAATACCATGGAGAAAGAAAAATAATGGAGTTTAAAGAACATGTAATTTTAAACAAATCTAATTGGGAGGGAAATGTTCATTTAAATATTTGAAGGTGACAGTTATGCAAATATTTGAGGGAGAGCATTCCAAGTGGAGAGCAGGCAGGGCGGAGAGGACAGTGTGGTTGGAGTTGGTGGGCAAAGGGATAATCAGGAAATGAGGGCACAGGGGTCAGAATCCCTAGTGGCTTGGAAGCCATTGTAGGGCTTTGTTTTTAACTGTGACAGGGAAGGCAAAGGGGGAGTTCTGAGCAGAGGGATGACATGATCTGACTTAGTTTTAATGGGATCACTCTGGCGCTGCTCAGAGCACAGTGGAGATGAAGAGCAGAGATCTTGGGGGTCATCCGTAACCCCTTCATGTTAGAATAGGACTTGGAATTAGGGTTCATGTCCTGGGTCTGCTGCTGGTCCACTGTGGGCATCAGAGATTCCAACATGAAGGAATCTTCAAAATACCCTACTGCTTTCTGAGAGGCAAGATTTAGGCTGATTCCATGTATTTTACTAATGTATATTTTACTAATGTATCTTGGGGTAGGGGATGAAAGCTGATGCATTTTTTTGTACCCTAAAATTACTTGTGGGGTGTTTGTTCCTATAGCTTTGGGTTTATAGACAGGATACTTTAAATAAGAGTTGCAATTTCACCAGGTTGTCTGACATTTTATTAGACTTAAAATCTCTAGGTCTGGTTAGCTCTGAAGTTAGCTGTCAAGAACTTATGGAACCAGAACACCTCAGTGGTGTTAAAAGGGAGGTTTTTTGTGATATTATATCATTTTTATTTAAAGAAAGTAAACATTGCTAAGGGATCTAATTTTAGACTGTTAGAGGAAAAAATGACTTAGTTTGATAGGTTTGCCTCCCTGTTAGTCCTTTATTTTTAATCTTGGCCAATACTTGATCCCTTTTCTTTCTGCTTTTGGAGAAGCCCCCTAAATGTATTATTTGGCATAAAAATGTACTTTAATCCTTCTTGTTCCTTAATCTTCAGTTGCTAGAAATAAGTTAATCTTTCAGCCCCCAAAGCCAAAAAATAATAATAAATTTTCTTTCAGTTCTAATTTTCTGGGTATTTTTAAGCCAATGATTTGTGTGTGGGGTTTTTGTGTGTGTGTGTGTGTGTGTGTGTGTGTGTGTGTTTTGTGTTTGTTTTTGTTTTTGTTTTTGTTTTTATTTGTAAGTAATCTCTACACCCAAAATGGGGCCTGAACCTAAAATGCTGAGATCCAGTCAGTCACATGACTGACTGGATGGCCAGCTTCGTACCTCCCATGATTTTTTTTTTTAAATAACAAGACCTGTAATAAAGATTAATCAGTCCTCAGAGGACAATGTAATTGATTATTTTGGAGGAAAGATGGTTATTTAATATTTGGATTTTTTGATCTCTCTGCTGCTTTTTTTCTATTAACTTTGCCTGCATTATGACCACAGATCTGCCTACCCCTTCTGTAATTGGACTGAAAGGAAGAAAAGAGGTGGAATTCATATTTGCCTCTTTCATTCATTAACTTCATAGTTTCATCATTTTTTAGTGCATTTCCTCCCAGATGTGCTATCACACTGGATTGATTGCATTCTTTTTTTTTTTTTTTAGGATTTTATTTATATATTTGAGAGAGAAAGAGCGAGAGAGAGAGAGAGAGCATGGGAAGGGGAAGGGTCAGAGGGAGAAGAAGACTCCCCACTGAGTAGGGAGCCGGATGTGGGACTCGATCCTGGGACTCCAGGATCATGCATGACCTGAGCTGAAGGCAGTCGCTTAACCAAGTGAGCCACCCAGGTGCCCTTGATTGCATTCTTGATCAAATGTTGGCTCTGAAAAAAATAAAATTCCTTTAGTTTTTAAAATAAAACAATATTTGACACAGTTTGATGTTAGGTGATTTTTATTATGCTTCTGATAATTTTTATTTTATTTTTAATTTTTAAGATTTATTTATTTATTTTAGAGAGAGATTGGGAGAGAGTGTGGGGGAGAGGGGCAGAGGGAGAGAGAAAATCTCCAGCAGACTCACTGCTGAGCAGGAGGCTGGGGGCAGGGGGTGTCCTCAATCTCAGAACCCTGAGATCGTAACCTGAGCTGAAATCAAGAGTCAGATGCTTAACCGACTGAACCACCCAGGTGCCCCTGTGCTTCTGATGATTTTTAATATAAAAATGCTTCCCACTTTCTTCACTCCAGCTTACAAGGAAGCCAAGAAAGCAAACGTGACAGTTTCAGATAAATATGTATTAGGGAGGGTAGAGGTTTCTTTTGTCTCACATTCTCCTGTCTGTTTTTAAACTCCTTAGATGGAGTTACAGTTTTAAATAATAAATCAGAGTTTGCCTACCCCATTCCTGAGAAATTCAAGATGATGCGTTAGGATGAGTAGGAAATATTGTTTACAGTAGAGCTGTCTGCAGTTTGGGGATGGTTTCTAATGTTAGCTTTGGAATGGTAATTAGTGTAGCAAATATCTCTGAACTTGAGCTGATAATCATTGTCTTGTGGTGCTTTGTGAAGTACCTGTCCTGGGAACGTGAGGCATTCTAGAAGCCCCATGGATTTCTGTGTGTGTACGTGGTGCACAGTTGTATGGGTGAAAGTATAAATACCAACCATATACACAAGACTGACTCTGACCTGAGAGGTGTCAGCCGAGTGTCTGGGAGGGAGATCAGGGGCTCATTTGTTGAAGAGGTCTACTGGGATGGCTTTGTTGGCTGATGGGTAGGATTTCATTGGGTCAGGACTCCGGGAGGAAGAACATCGGGTGGAGAAAAGAATGAGCAACAGTCAGGAGTAGGACAGTGTGGAATGTTGGCTATTTCCGTAGCCAGTCATACCCTTCCTGCTCATATACATACATTTGCCTTCAAAGCCCCACCCTAGCATCCCCTTGGTACAGGTGCCTCCCAGGGGAAGGCTGTGGACGAACGGATGCTGGAATCGGAAACTTGGTATGCTCTGGGTCAAATTACTTAATAAGTTTCACGCAGCATCAGGGAGCATTTTCAGTGCCCGGCGTGGGCTTCATCCCTGTAACGTCCCTGTGACTAGGAACTGCTCCCATGTTAGAGGTGGAGGACCTACTGTACAGATGGACAGACGGCACACACGAGCACACAGCGAGAAAGCAGCGGAGCCGAGACCAGAACAATGGCACTTTGCCTCCGGAAGCGATGATCTCAACCACTTAACCACACTGTGATCTTGCTCGGCTGCACTTTATTTGTAAGGCCCCGTGACACGATTTTCAAGACGTTGTTCTGCACGCAGTAGATGCTCAGTAATTAGAAGTCAGTGCTCTAATTAGTATTTCCTGTCTCCCCGACTGGGCTGAAATGTTTTCCTCCTATCTGCACCTTTCTCTCTGGTAGCGTTCTTGCATTGTGCCGTAATGGTTGGTTTGCCTCTTTCACACATGAAATTGTAAGCTGCTTAAGGGCAGGAGCTCTATGTCAGGAACCTGTCCCCTAATGGCTCAGTCAGTGCTTTGTTCAGTGAGTGAATGAATAACGTGTTGTAGCTGTCTAGATGGCCTTGCTGTGGGAAAGCAGCATTGGAGAATGCTTCCTGTGAGGACTTTGAGGCGTGGGGTACCAGTCTTGGGCAGACTTAACTTCCCTTACCCCCAGGTCCTTATGTATTTTCTGTGGACAACAGAGTTGTTCTACAGATCCAAGAAGGTAGTGCATATTAGGAATTTAACGGAGTGCCTTGTTTATGATAAAAATAAGCAGTTTCTGGGGTGCCTGGGTGGCTCAGTGGGTTAAAGCCTCAGCCTTTGGCTGAGGTCATGATCCCAGGGTCCTGGGATCGAGCCACACATCGGGCTCTCTGCTCAGCAGGGAGCCTGCTTTCCTTCCTCTCTCTCTGCCTGCCTCTCTGCCTACTTGTGATCTCTGTCTGTCAAATAAATAAATAAAATCTTAAAAAAAAATTTAAAAATGAGCAATTTCTACTGTTATAGAAGGACTGCTGGAAGTCAGGTGTGCTGCTCCTTGTGGGAGGTACAGGGATGGAGATTCCTTCCTCATGCAGGGACCTCACAGTCTCGTGGAAGAGAAGAACTGTCACCAAACATATTATAATTGTGTGTAATAACATACAATAGACACAGTTCAGAGGAGTTGTAGGGAGAGGGGAGGACTGGTCATTTTCTTTTTTTTTTTTTTTTTTTTTTTTTGGATTTTTATTTATTTATTTGACAGACCACAAGTAGGCAGAGAGGCAGGCAGCGAGAGAGAGAGAGAGGAGGAAGCAGGCTCCCCACTGAGCAGAGAGCCCGATGCAGGGCTGGATCCCAGGATCTTGGGATCATGACCTGAGCCGAAGGCAGAGGCTTTTAACCCACTGAGCCACCCAGGTGCCCCAGGACTGGTCATTTTCTTAATGGGAGATAGAGCTAAGTTGGGATTTGAAAAATGAATAAACGTCCTTACGGTAGAGCTGGAATAAACCCTCTGATAAATATCAGGATTGTGGGCCTCACTGAAGAGGCCATGGGGAGCCACTGAAATTTTCTGAGTAGGAAGGTGACATCAACAGAACTGTTCTTTAGGGAAATTAATCTGATAAAAATATACATACATAAACTATGCATGAGTTAGTAGGAGAGAAATGAGGCACCAGGTATCACATTGACCTGTAGTGGAACCTTCCACATGGGATAGAAATCCGTCCCGCGGTGCCTCTTAAAGGGGATCCCGAGCTGATGCCTGAATGCAGCCCTCCATGGGGAAGTTTACACCCTCCTGAGCCGGCTCCCTCTTTCCTTCCTTCCTCCCCACCCATCCATCTATCCATCATTTCTTGAGTTTTTTATGTGCCACTTTGGGCAAGGTACTGGGAGTGCCCATCACTGAATAATTTTTATTGTTGAGAATTTCTTTTTTCCTCAGCTTGAATCAAAAGCTTCTTCCCTTTTGAGCTTCTCTCCTATTGGTCCTACTTTTGTAATTATTTCTTGTAAAACATCCTAAGTATACTCCTCTTTTATGTGATTGCTTCTCATAACTTTCAAAACTAAAGCATGGAGGTTTTTTTTAACCATTTCTTCTTTTGGACAACTGCTTTCCCTTTTAAAAGGTCCTCTTCTGGGGCGCCTGGGTGGCTCGGTGGGTTAGGCCTCAGCTGAGGCCTTCAGCTCAGGTCATGATGCCAGGGTCCTAGGATTGAGCCCTGCATCTGGCTCTCTGCTCAGCAGGGAGTCTGCTTCACCCCTCCCCACCCCTGCCTGCCTCTCTGCCTACTTGTGATTTCTGTCAAATAAATAAATAAAATCTTCTTAAAAAAAAAAAAAAAGAAAGGTCCTCATCAGGCAGGATTCATAAAATTAAAGGAGTTTTAGAGGTGAATGGGACTTTAGGAGTCATTTGGAATTCATATCTCAACTGTCATCACTTTACAGGTAGGATCTGAGTCACAAATAAGTTGTGACATGCCTAAGATCACAGAGCTATAGCTAGTGACAAAACTAGGGCAAGAACGCGGGCTTTTAGGTGTCTGTACTTGCAAGACTAGTGCTTTCTTGAACCTTCTCTCGCGATCCCCCTTCCCAAACATTATTTGAATTTTCTCTGTCTCTCATAAAATGTGGAACCTGCAGTCAAGCATGGTGTCTCACGTGTTCTGACCTTGGCAGAGAGCTACAATGAGAGTTAATAAAGGCATGTGCCAGGTTCGTGCCTGATTCCCTGCACTTTCTTATCTAGTCTTTCAGCAGTCTTGGTGGGGTGGGTTTAGGACTCCCAAGTTCCAGATGTGGAGAACTTCACCTGGGAGTGATACACCTTCCCGTCCACGGCCACATAGCTGGGAGGTGGAAGTGCTGGAAATCAGACCAAGAGCTGCCTTGACTTCAGGGTCACGGAAGGGCTGTTCTTTATCATAATTTCTGATTGGATCTTCATGAAGCCAGTATGAACCGAAGCGTCGTATTTGTCAGCCAGTGTTACATTCACGGTCATCGTGCACGTACGGAAAACTTTTTAGAACTGAACTAGGGGCCTTCATTTTTCTTTCTGTGACATGGCACACCGTTAGCATTGTTTGGTTTCACTGATGACCCTCGGAACAAGGCTCAGGAATGGGGCTGATCACTTGGGCGTGCCTGCTGGCTCTGTCCCCTGCGGCTGGGTGAAGGGAGCATCTTGGGCGCCTTGCGGTTAAACAGGATCAGTCTTAACTGACCTCCAGGACAGTGTGAGATGAAATGCAATGGGCATTGTCAGTGGGCAAGTCAGTGCTAATCCTAATGTTTTACCACGTGGATGGAGGCCTGCCTTGCCCCTGGGCTCCCACAGACTCACTCCTCTTTGTTCTTATTTTATTCACTCTTCCTACTCCCAGGTATGCCCCCTCCCTCCCCACCTCTACCCCTCCAAGTGTTAACTCAGCCTGAAAGGCCAAGGTCAGAGGCCAGTTTGGAAAGAAACTTGCCCTACTTCCCTGCCAGGATTCATTCCTGTTGTTAGTGCGTGTTGGTACAACTTTGTTTATAGCGCTGTTAACAGCTCTTATCTTAGTGGGCCTGGTCTTAACGTGTGTTGGGCCCAAACCTCTCCCCACCTCACCCCAGGCCTGAGAGTCCCGTGAGAATGAGGCGGTTCCATTTTCATCTTTATCAACCTTCTCTTTCCCGAACCTACGAGAGAGGCCCGTAGTGGTTCGGTGAACTTTCTGGCGTCGGCCATCCCTCCCAGATTTTTACGTACTAGCGGTTTGGCTGGTTTCCCTCCTGGCCTCATCCCCATCAAGATAGGTGCTGGAAAGGACAGAGACCCAGGGTGGAGCCAGCGAGAAATGGTGGCCCCACGTGATGAAGATCTTCCTGAAGTTGTCACCCAAGCATCGATGTCCTCTGGTGTGATTGCTCCAGAAGGGTGACTCCCGCGAGCCCTGCTGCCACCCACTTGGCTGTCCATTCAAAACTTGCCACATGACTGCAGGAGCCTCTTAATTGGTGGTCTTTCGCTTCCCCGGCTGGTTGATGCTGCACCCACCACCAGAGTAGTCTTTTAGAAAGCCTGTGGGATCTCGTTTCTCCACTGTCAGCCCTTCTGCAGCGCGCCCCTGTGCCCGCTGGGCAGGCATCATCAGAGACCTGCGCGTCTCTCCCGCTTGTTCCTCTCCCCTTACTGGGGCTCTTTCCGCTCTGCCGTGTCCCGGCCCCGTGGGGCTGCTTTCCATTCTCTCAACATGCCCTGCATCTTCTGCCTCCGGGATTTCACTCAGGCTCTCCTTCTAGACGGTGTTCTTCTCCCTCGCTTTTAATTCGTTAACTCCTGTCTTGATTCCTGGCTTACGTGTCATTTCCTCAGAGCCGTCTTCCCTAAATGCCCCCTTTGGTAGCCTCTGGTACTTTCCCTCTGTAACTCTTAGGATTGTTTGTATGATTATTTGCTTTATGCTTGTCTCCGTCAGGAGACGCTAAGTTCCCCCAGGGCAGGGATCGCGTCTGTCTTGTTAAGCAGGGCACACTGGTGCTTGGCACAATGCCTGGCACATTGAAGGTACCCAATAGAGAATGAGCAGGTGAAGAGAAGTAGGAAGTCATTCATTCGGCCAACATAATCGAGATCCCCCGACGTGCAGGGGCTCCGGATTCATCAGCTCGAAGTCCCCCAAGTGGGGTCCAGCCTGATAAACGACCCACAGGAAGCTGTCACCTTCCCTCCAGCAGAGCCAGTATGCAGACCTGTGGGACTGGGATAGGTGGGCTTTCTACGTCTGCAGTGGGGCTGCCGAAGGTGTCCTAAGAAGATCATGTTTGAGCTAAATCCCTTTTACTTCGCCATTTTCATCTCCAGGTGTGAGACTACCATATACTCTGCTTTAGTCTTGATCCTTTAAGCCGACCAGATTTTTCCTGCTTACCAAAAACTGTAAAACGCGAGATACAAAGTTAATGCAACATAATATTTCCAGTGAATTCTTGTTAGTACCTGGTGCTTCCAAAAAACTGCCAAAGCCCCTTTTGAGTTTAGACAGACTCTATCTACTGGTTTGGTTTCCTGGATCTATCTATCCCATTTATAAAAACCCAAAAGCACGCTGACCTGTCTCCTTTCCTTTGCAGGAACTTCTCTTAACTCTCTGTGGCTCCCCAAAGATTTCTCAGAGAGGCTTCAAAGATCAGGTTCTCCTTATGTGTCTTGGATTACTTTTTTAAAAAGTTCTTTTGTCTTCTCACTTCTTACTAGCAGGCCCTGGGAGGCAGCTGGAGGGGAGGGAGCCCTGGACTAGAGTTCGGACACTTTGGAATCCTCTTCAGTCGGGTGATCTGAGACAGGTTATTTAACCTTTCTTGGCTTTGGCTACCCATCTGTTAAATAAGGTGGTTGTAATGTCTGAATTTGATGTATCCCCCCCAGCTCCTGGCATTAGGAAGCTCCACTTCCTAGTCTAGTGACCGTCCAGCTCCAAAATATAGCCTGGGCAGCTCTGACTTTAGTTGGAGGAGTGTGCCTCTTGCCTTTCCATCTTTTTGATTATCCCTGCTTAGAAAACTCTCTTTGGTTGTCTTTCTTCTCCCTCCCTCCCACGCACTAGCCCTCACTCTTAGCTCGTTTGGGCCATGCCGTTCATAACATTTTTATAAGTTGGAACCACTCTTTGGGCAATGAGCCTTTGTCCATCTGACTCCAGGGCAGCAACAATCAACAGCTTACATAAAACAGGATCATGTGGTCCAGGTTTAAATCTTGGCTCAGCTGTGTGACCTCAGGCAAGATACTTAACCTGAGTCTCCGTTTCCTTGTCTGAATCTCCATTTCCTTGTCTGTTAAGAGGAGAACGAGAATAGATCCCACTTCAGTGGATGTTATGAGGTATTAGTATCTCACTGGCCGAGCACAGTGCCTTACACATGAGCAGTCTTCCAATGCCATTATCAGTTTCTGTGCCTCTTTCCATTCTTCAAGCACTGGAACGTTTTCCAGCAGATCTACACTGAATTCTTCAGCTGTTTCCTACAGTACATCACTGTGCAGGAGACCATATAAGGCTTCACAGGTGAACAAATTGCTGCATAAAGAAGCATCTAAAGTCAAGACATTATAATAACGAATAGCTTTGAGGAGGCAGAAGATAGGCAAGGAAGGAGAAGGAATTACTGAAGGAATTACTCTTTTTCTAAATGTTGTGAGAGGTGGTCTACCTGGTAATTTACTTTAGAACAGCTTCAGACGGGAGGAGGAAGGAATCTGATCAAGGCTGGTCATACTTAACCTTGCATCAGAATTATAAAATGTAGCCATATTCCATATTAAATATGACCTCTGTCTGAGAATATGAGTGTTGAGTTGTCTTTGATTGTTGACTTAATGTTTTATAGTCTTCTAAGCAAACATCTACTAATTTGGATAATTCTGATTTCTTTTTGTATTCTGAAATTAATTATTTCTCCCTTGGGTCACAGATGTTAGTGAGAGCCTGTGGACCACTGACTGTGCCCGTGTCCCTATGCCTGTGGATGAAATGGTCAAGCAACAGAGTCTGAGCTGACCCTGTGCTACCATGAGGTTGCTTTCCTGAGGACCCAAATGGAGGGGATGATGATATCTTTGCGTCATTACTGGGGAAAGGACAAACAAGAGGACCCAGTTAGAAGATGGCCCGAGAGCCATGGCTGTGGTCATCTGGCACTTTCCTATTACCCTGTTCTCAGAGCTCCCCTCCTACTTGCTTTGCCCACTTCTCTATCTCTCCCAACCAACACATGTGGTCTCAGTGACTCAAGACCATGCACAGTCATCCATTAATTCATCAAATACTCATTGAGTGCCCACCAAGTGCCCAACACTTCGGTTACACAGATGAATTCAATACCCATCTGGACCTCAAGGAGCTCATAGTCCATTCTTTCTCTGCTTCTATCACTGCTTGTGAAAAGAGCCCTCATGTAGCCAGCACTGGGCAAATAAATAAACTGGGGCAGGAGAGGCACTGGCATCTCTTCTAGGCTCTCCTGTGGTTAAATATGGTGCCCACGTCACTTTCCTTAATTCCCATGTTGGTAACTGGTTGTAGGAAAGTTATGTGCGCTGGGGAATGACATCATTTTTTTCTTTTTTTTCATTCTTTTTTTTTTTTTTAAAGGAGTCTATGCAAGTCTCCCAATTCTAAAATTCTGTGATTGTATGATTCTAAATTAATTTAGGAAAGCAGTCAGACAGTTTTTGAGCGTGTTTCCATGGACACTGTAGATGTTGTCTTGAGGTGTCTGCTTATTCACATTTGATGCCATCTGGCATAAAAGAATTACTGGATTTTGGTCTGAGGGTAACAAAGGTACTTAGAAGGATCCGCTGTTCTCATATGCAGCTGAAATGTTCTAGAAGCTTTGCCAACCACCAGGTAGCATTAGGTGTGCCAGATAAAATACAGTACACCAAAAATATGAACAATTTGTCTGCATATCCCATGCGATACACTTTAGGACATACTAAAAAATTATCTGTTGTTTATCTGAAATTCAAAGTTAATTGGTAATTCCCCCACGCCCCAAATCAGGCAACGCTAGACAGCACCCACCTGTAATCTGTGATCTTGGGTGCATATCGGTACAGGTAACAAACTTACCAGTCACTTATCAGTCAGGCAGCCCTGCTCCGTGTTTCTCTTAATGTTCACCACTCTGGGCCCCTCCTCACATAAGAGAAGTTGCTATTTCAGACATAACACATTTTACTGTTTGTAGGACTTTGATTGACGTTTCTCTTTCCCCTACAAAAAATGAAGTGACAAACAACCATCTATTAAAATGCTTAAAATGTCCATGAATACAATTTAGATCTCAATTAGCCGTCTGTTAACCTGTGTTTTGGAAAACATGGTGGGTTTTTTGATTAAATCATATTTGATGAAATCTGAATTTACAGTACTTTGTGAGTACTTTTTGGCTTTGTTTTTCTTCTTTGATAAAATAGCTCTGGGATTTATATGAGGTCAGGACCTGTTAGCTCAAGCACGTGCCAGGTGCTAACCCTCAAATACCAGAGTTTTCTACAGTTCGTCTTGGTTCTCGTTAGCATCAGAATATTTATAACTATACCCATTCATCATTCCTTCTTTTGAGATCTGGTTCCTCTGTGAGGAAGAAGGAAAAATACAGCACCACATCCTTGCAAAATTTATAAGCTTTCAGTGAGTTAAGACATTTGCTGAAGAACTAAATGGAGAACATGAGAGATTTTGCAGAATCCTTAAGGTTATTAGGAGCTCCTCTGCTTTGCTTCTGGTTTCTAGTGAAAGAGAATATGGAATCCTGAATTTGCGATTTTTTATTATTGGGTTCGATATCAAAAGACTAGTCTCAGAATCTTTAAAATAAACAGACACCATCATTCAGTCATGGAATTGTGGCACTGGGGTTTGGGATCAGTGGTTCCCGAGTCAGACTGGAGAGGTCTACGCTTGTGTCGTCTCAGGCAGCCTTTCAGGGCTGTCCCTAGCCAGAGGCAGGTGAGTTGTTTCCAGGGCCCTGGATTCCTCCTCACCCTGGGTATTTTTTAGGGAGGTATGTGTCTGCAGCCTGAGACAGCAGAGCATGGCCATCTCTTGGCCCCCAGGGGCAGTTCTTCCTCTCTGGGGGGCAGGGTGGAGGGTTGGGGCGGGTGGGGAGCGTGTGCCTGGTGGTCACCCATGCCCTAGAGTCTTCCTTGCTCTGGTTCACTACCATAGCTGTGGAAGATCTTCTTCTGTCTGCTCAGGCTGCCAAGGGTGGTGCTCAGAGCTCTCTGCTGGGCTGGCAGAGAGAAGGGTAGGTATGCAGAAGGCTTTCTTCCCCAATCTCCTCTTTCCCAGGGACTGAGAAAGATCTCTCTCTCTTTTTTTAAGGTTTTATTTATTTGACAGAGAGAGAGCACACAAGCAGGAGGAGTAGCAGGCAGAAGGAGAGGGAGAAGCTGGCTCCCTGCCAGCTGAGCAGGGAGCCCAGTGCAGGGCTCGATCCCAGAACCCTGGGATCATGACCTGAGCCAAAGGCAGACTTTTAACAGATTGAGCCCCCCAGGTGCCCCAAGAAAGGTCTGGCTTAAAGTACGCAGTGCATGTATGATATCGCTTCTATGCTGATCTTTGTAAAGTGCAGCTTTGGATATACCACTTGCCTACGTGGATGCCTGCAGTGGCTGCAGTTATCCACAGGAAGAAATAAGAAAGTCTCAGGAGGGCAGCATGATGGGGACCAAAGCCCAAGAGGGCTAGGAAGAGGAGCAAATAGAATATAAAGAGGAGAACGATGCAATGGAAAAGGAGTGGTCAGTGGTGTGGACGAGGGGACGATTGCAGGAGAGAAGTCCGTGGGAAGTGGGAAGGGGTGGGGAGTGTGGCCTTAGCAGAAGGAACACTTCTAGTATCGTGCCCACTTGGAAGGTAGAGGACGTGGAATAGACGCGGCTAAGTTGGGGGCATTGTTGCTGGGAGGATGGGGTAGAACTCATTTCGTAGCCCGTTTTCTTAATGATGCAGTGTAGCCATCCCACCAAGAGTACAGGGTAAAGTCTGATGCTTAAGGACCTAGGACCTGGGAGTGGTCAGCCTGGAACATTGACATGGAAAGCATGCACATGGGAGGGGTGGAGAAGGAGTGGGTGCAAAGTTGAGTGCACTTAGAAATGTCCAGAGATGTCATCACTTGTGCGGGTCTGAGGCCGAGTGGCCCTGGAACCCAGCTCTGCCCAACCCCCAGGAGCCCAGGAACTAGCAACACACTTCCCTGAAGGTCAAAACCTCCATCTGATCTTTGACATACTGCTTCGCTCTCCTCCAAGTTGATGAGTTGTTGGAATGCACACCGCCTCGTCCTCCTCTTTGCCCTTCCTGGACCTGCATTCTCATCCCCGTCTGGCTCGCCCTCAATCCCGCGTGGAGTACCTCGCAGTGGCAGGGGTTGGTCCACGTGCCGGGAGTGCATCTGGGAACAAGGCAAAAGAGGTCCCCAGTCTCACAGAACATCTGTTCTCAGAGGGGGCCGCAGCCCTAAACCAGTAAAGAGACAGTTGTCCACGATAATCCCAGATGCTGGCGAGCGCTGTCAGGTCAGTAACTAGGCGGTGGGACTGTGTCACCAGGCTGTGGGGGGAGGGCTGCTTGAGAAGGTCCCTCTGAGGACTTGACCTTGGAGTTGAGACGTGAAGGGTAAGAAGCCAACCACGAGGGATCTTCAACAGCTGGGGGCCTTTTCTGTCCCTGGGGGAGAAGAGGAACTCCGGTGAAAGAGAAATCCTGTGGGAGTGGGGTGTTGGGAAGGGCTGGGGAAATCCTCCTGGAATTTTTGTTCAGAAGATTAAAATGCTAAAATGTTTCACTCTCGTTCTGGAAGGAACCTCTCTATCTCCCTTCTTCCCTCCTTCCTGCCCCACATTTCAACAACTGTTCATTTCACGAAAGAAAATCATTCTGGAAGGACAAAAAGGGGTTTGATCTCAGGATCAGGCCCACTCCAAAATGTACTCAGAAAATTGACCTGAGCCCCAGAATCAAGGCTCTTGGGTCAGTAACATAAAAAAACAATGATTAAGGAAATCTTTCTCTAGTCAGAAGTTCCCACCTAGGCCTGCTCTTGCTCCTGGTTCCTATCTCAGCTAAGAGCCTTCTTTATATCTCTCTGATATCACACCCCCCAGGTTGGGGGGGGTCGCCGCCCCTGCAGCGTGCAGGTGGGCTGGATGGTGGGATGGGTCAGGTCGTTGACATTCTTGGTGGGCAGAGTGCAGAGGAACTTAATGTTTGATCTGTGGGCATAACCCCACTCTATGGACTTTTCCCAGTGGGGAGAAAAAAGGCCAGATAGGTTACATTCTCAGGGCTCTCAAAAATCAACTTCTCTCCTCATTCCTAAGGAATGCAGGATCGAACTTATCTCAATTCCAAACTCTGTGTTGCCTTAGGAGTCCTGAGCAGGTGTCATTCTGAGAAGAAAACTCATTTGCCCCTTGTATTTCCCTTTGAGGAATCTGAGAGCCAGAAGGGGCCTTGACGCTTGTCCGGGTTCCACAGAGAGGTCCCTCAGTTCTCCTTCCATGTCAGCTTGGATGACTTGGTGCCCCAGAGCAGAGTGTCCCCTCCCGCTGTGCTGTCCCTCCAGTGTCCTAGTGTGGTGGTCCCCGATGTGTTTCCTCTTCACTGTGCACAAAAAAAAAGGATCAGCTCGGCAAGGCATGTTGGGGTTAAGTGACAAGGTTGCTCAAAGCCAGAGGGGGCCTGGGTTGGGGGATGTTCAGAACAAAGGAGATGCTAGCTTGGCACACATTGAATCCATTGGTGGCCCCCTACTTAGGAAGCACTGCTGAGAGACTGGACCCCTTTAGTAGATCATGTGCCCCTTGAGAGGAGGGGCTGTGTTAGGTCATTCTTGAGTAGTTTTTGAACAGTTCTTTACAACTGGTGGAGAGCCCATGAATATGGTTTGCTTAAAGGCAACAAGGATATCTGCTGGAGAGATCACTACACAGAATTCTTTCTAAGCTTCTGGAAAACTAAAGACACATCATTGGGCTGCCTGGAATCCCAGCACTCAGGTTTGCTCCAGTTGAACCACTGGTTGGCTGGTTATGTCTTGAGGCCATGGTTTCCTCATCTGTGCAGTGAGGACAGTGATATTATCTAGTGCGGGACAGAATCCAGACTCCGCCCCAGAGCTGGCTGGCTCCAAAGCCCTTGCTCTAAGTCACTCCGTCAAAATTCCCCCATAGAAGCCTTTTGTTGATATAACCACATTCATAAGATACTAGAGAAGTCCCGAGGTTGCTTTTTTTTTTTTTTTGGTAAAAAATTTTGTGGTTTAGTTCAAATAGATATTGGCCAACAATGCCTAGATTTGTAAAGCACTTGTGTTCAATCGTTCAGCATACATTTCTGGGCATTATCTTGTGTTTTGGAGTTAGAAAGATGGCCCAAATAAAGATGGTATGAAAAGGCAGGCTGAAGAGTGAGTCTGGGGATTTCTTAAGGTTTTTGTGGTTGTCAACTTAGCACAAATTAAAATGAAGCAAGAATTCAGCTTGGTGGGGCGCCTGGGTGGCTCAGTCATTAAGTGCCTGCCTTCGACTCAGGCCATGATCCCAGGGTTCTGGGATCCAGCCCCGCATCAGGCTCCCTGCTCAGCAGGAAACCTGCTTCTCCCTTTCCCTCTGCCCCTGCTTGTGTTCCCTCGGTCGCTGCGTGTTTCTCTCTGTCAGTTAAATAAATAAATAACATCTTTTTAAAAAATCAGCTTGGTGATAAATACATCTCTCTAAATAAACGGAACCCCCAAGAATTACTATTAGACTTGTTTCCTGCTTTGAACTGACCCTCATGAGATTGAGGATCCCTTGAGCTGGATATTACAGTGGTTGTTGACCGAGGCCATCAGGAAGTGAGTGACACCTGATTTCTCCACAATAGATATTGATTGCTTTGGTAAAAATTAGCACGACTGAGACTTGCTTTAAGATGAATCGCACCAGAAAAATGTTGATGAACTAATTTTCTTTTTTTTAATAGTATTGGAAACAGTCTTAAATATTTCCCTGGAGGAAATCTGATGATTTTCAAAACTTCTTCGAAAGCAGTTTACTAAGCAGTTGAATAAACATATTCCAACGTTACTAAGTTTGGAAAAACATCTCTGATATTTTCAATCCCTAATATGAAAATCAAGTATATCATAGAAAGAGGGGGGAAGGGGAGAACGAGAAAGGAGTGTTTTGTGGTTTGTAAAGTGTGTGTCACTTAAAAGCATGTATTAAGTTACGCATGAAGCATTCATGGTAAAATAAATTATTAGGAGACCTGATTTACCCTTCCCAATTAAAGGGATCCAGCTGAGAGACCTGCCGGAGTCTACATTTTCCAAGAAAATCAAGTCCTAGAAAGTCCTTGCATTTCCTTTTGAGTATTGGTGCCAGAAATACATAAAAAATACGGGACGGGGGGGAGGGGGAGATTCTTACCGAGTGCTCCCTATAATTTGAACTGAAGTAGTCTGTATGTTTTTTGGTAGAACCCAATGTCCTAGGTAAACTGCAATTCCTCCCTTTGGAAAGGTATGAGGGGGCAATTACCTCCTTAAAATTCTAAGTTTTCTGATAAAAGAAAGCTTCATCTTTTGGTTAGTGGAAACTTCCATTCCCAGGAAGCGTATGCATTTTTACCTCAGTGCGGCCTCCTCTTGGTTTTGTGATTGAGTTATTTTTAGTGAGTTACCATGTTTCTCCTCATTCCCTGTTCCACTGTGCTGTATCTTTTACTTCTCTTTCTCCATTTATTAATTCCCCACAGCTCTTTTCTTAAACCTTTCCTACCCTGAGAGGTATTTTAGTATTTTTTTAATATTTCTCTTAAAAAGAAAAAGGAAAACATCTGGTTCGTCTAGAAATCAGATACCAGTTCTGCCCTCAAAATCAGATGCTTGATTCCCCGTTAGTATTTTCGTGTCTTACAACCGAGTTTGAATTCATTCACCAGTTTCTTAGTTCTTTTATTCTTACTTGACCTAAATGACCCAATTCCAAAATAAGTAGGCAGTAGCCATTGTGTGATTATTATGTGCGGGTGCTATGCACATTTGTAACTTTATTTAAATCTCACAACAGTCCTCAGATGAGCGGCGTCATCCCCATTTTATAGACGAATAGATAATCTTAACTACTGTGTTTACCCTGCCTGGTAATACTGTCTAATAGATGTTCTGAGCTCACTGGAAATTGATTCGTGTGTTTAAAGCTGCTATAAACCCAAGATAAGATTAATTTTTTTTTGACTCGGTTTAGAAGCATGTCCAAAAAATTGACAATAATGAGAGAAATGCGTAGGCCCATTTAGTGGTGGTTCGTGTCCAGCAGTTACTGGTGTTTACAGGGGCTGGTATTCGTTAGTGATATTATGAGTACATGTCAGTGAATGTCACAGCGAAGCTCTTGTGTGTTATTCAGTTATGCTGTGGTCCATGGTTGGGATAGCCCTGGAGCTGAGTGCACCCTGGAGTTTCAGTTCAAATAGAACTTGATTCAAATTCTGACTTCTTCCCTACTCTTGAATGAGCTTGGATGAGCTTGTAATCTATTCAACCCTTCTAGCCTCCCTATATTTGTCTGTAAAGTGGGAATACTACTCTTTCCTCTTGCTGCAGTGATTAAAAAGGAAAATGGATGTACATGGCTTAGAGCCTAACACAGAATAGATATTCAACAAAATGGTACTTGTTAATCACAATTGTCATAATCCTGGAATCTCTTGAGTTGAAAAGGATCTTATAGTCAGAGAGACTTAGTGCAGGTCTGGGCTCTGCCAGCATTCACCTCAGTCAAGCTGCTTGCCTCTCTGAGTTTCTGTTTCCTCATCTGCACAACAGAGATAATATTTAACACAGGATTATGATAGAGATTATGTGACATGTGACATCTGTGAAGTGTCTACCACCAATTGACCCTCATAAATGGTGATGACTCTCTCCCTTTGGCTCACAACCTCTAGGGATAGGCAGCTCTAGGGAGCTGGGATTATCAAGAGTTTTACTTAGAGTGAACATTCGTTTCCCTGTGATGTTTACCAGTTTGACTCCGATCCCGTGATCTGAGTGGCTGAGGAAAGTTATTTTTTGTTCACTAGGTCATGATTTTGGTTATATCAAGAGATACGGTCAGGACCCTAACCCACTTACTTGATTTTTAAGATTATAAAGTTCCTGTTCTTCTACCGTTGATCTTTATCTCCGTTTTCCTGGATGCATTCTGTGCTGAACAAAAATATTTGTGTACATGAGGAAAAAAAGGTTCCAAGTCAAAAGACCGTGGAAGTGTGTCCATTTACATGAATGTGTAGGTTGGATCGCCCAGTGTTCTGTGTGGCTGTTGCCAGTGTTTCCGAAATGTCATACTGAGATCATCCACATTTTAAATAATTTAATGCTAAGTACGACATTTTAATGTCTTTTATCTCGGCTCCATTCTCTCTCGAACTTCATGTGAAGCCCTATAGTTTGTCAGTAATAATGATAGGAATATGCTGTTACTAAAATGTGAAATGCGGATGGGAAAACAAAGCATGTAGATAACTTTACTGCGCGTTTTCTGGAAGGGAGTTCCCCTGGCTTGCAGGATCTTCCTTGAGGTTTAGGTGCAAAATCCTTTAATCATATACTTAGCATTTCTACTCCTTACGTGCAAATTTACTTTATTTCTGTGGGCTGTTCCCGTTCGCCCTGCATAAAGAGCTCTGGGTGAGATTATTACACGTAAGATCTTACCTAACCTGCTTTTCAGTGTTTTGGAACTAGGAGTACAGTAGCTGTTGTGATGGGAGGGGTTACCAGGTTTTAAAATCCAAAATTCTGTTTGCCACTGGATGCCAGATTTAATATTCCACTGGCTACCAAGTCTATAAATTGGACATTAACTTTCCTCCCTTCTCTCTTGGAGTGACAGTGACCGTTGTCATGGACATGGATGCCGTGTGGTGGGCTCCTGGAGCTCTCAAAGCAAAATATCATTTATAAACACTCCACCTATAACGGATGGTTTGCTTACTTGGTGTATTGAAGGGGCACTGGGAAAATTCTTCATCTCAGGTTGTTGTGCCTGCTAATTACACGGTTGGTGATTTATTCCTCTGGGGCCCACATCTCCCCTCCCCAGCACCCATGTTTTCCTGGCACTCGATGATTCCATCACTTCCCTTTACCTAGCTCCCATTTGCTAGAGCTGCAGAAGGGATAGCAGGGCGAGGTGGGTTCCCCTGGCCTGGAACCCCTGAAATGGGGTATCAGGCACAGAAGCCCAAGCAAAACCTGAAGTTTCACTGTGCGCAGAGCCTTCTGTCCTGCCTGGGCTGGAGGTGAGAAGGCCCAGTCCTGAGGCTGTGGAAGGATGTGGGCAGCATTTTCCATAGCGATCGGAAGCAGATCACAGCCTTTTAGAATGAGTTGATTATTGAACATTCTTTCAGTGAAAAAAATCCTTGCTTTTGGGTGAGCACAGCAGGGAGTATCGCTTCCTAAAATGCCTTCTGTCCCCATTTGTTTGGCCAGTATGTCCTTAGGGGGCTCTGCCTCCCAATGAGAACAGTCCTGAAAAGAGCTCCCACGGCCTAGTCATCACGGTCTCTGCAAAGGAGGGCTTGGAAGCTTCTGCCTTGGTCCATCGGTCCTCTCCTTCATCCGCTCAAAACGGACTGGGTTTCAAGGGGCCTCCTTACTAGCCGTGAGACCTTGGGGGAAGTCTTGTTACTTTTGAACCTTTTTTCCATATGCACAAAGAAATATATAATCTGTGTCCTTCCCGTCCACCTCAAAAGGCTGTTTTCAGGGGCACCTGGGTGGCTCAGTGGGTTAGGGCCTCTGCCTTCGGCTCAGGTCATGATCCCAGGGTCCTGGGATCGAGCCCCGCATCGGGCTCTCTGCTCACCAGGGATCCTGCTTCCTCCTCTCTCTCTGTCTGCATCTCTGCCTACTTGTGATCTCTGTCTGCCAAATAAATAAATGAAATCTTAAAAAAAAAAAAAAAAGGGCTGTTTTCAGGAACATGAGGAAAGAGCTTCATCCCAGCATTCAACAAACAGGAAAAACGCTATGCGGGTCTTTGTGCCGGAGTACCCAGGCGTCACACGGTCTCCCATGCAGGGAGATGAGGAGAGTGCTTTCCCAGGCAAGATGATTCCTCTCACATGTTGTACCCTCAGTGTGTAAACACCTAGTGTGAATATAGTATTTGTTGAATGGTTGTGTGTAGCGTGATTGTGCTGTCATATTCTGTGACCCAGTGGGGGACAATAGCAAGATGGCAGATGAATAATACTTCACGGGTGTGGAAAGACCTCCCAGGAGAGAGACCTCCCACCATTTTTTGGTGTATGGTCACTGGTCTTCAGACTGGCATCTGGGAAGCCTTTCTTGACTTTTTACTTGTCCATTCATCCTAATGAAATCACCTCATTGATGCATTTATAAAAGCATTAGAAACAGGCTTGTTTTGGGGTGCCTAGGTGGCTTAGTCAGTTAAGCATCTGCCTTTGGCTCATGTCGTGATCTCAGGGTCCTGGGATCGAGCCCCAGTTAGGCTCCCTGCTCAGCGGGCAGTCTGCTTCTCCCTCTCCCTTTGCCTTCCCCCCCCCCCCAGCTTGTGTGCACTCCCCAAATAAATAAATAAAATCTTTTTTTTAAAAAAGGAATGTTTTTAGAATGTAAAATCATATGATGAAAACTTATTAATTTGTCTGAGCCCCTTTTTACCTGATCCTACTGCACTCCAAATTAAAACATGCTTTGTTTTTAGACCTGGCGTTTGTTTCCAGTGGCAGAGCAATTACCGTGCCCAGGAACACTCAGTGAATTGGAACATACTTGCTATAGTTGTTGAAATAGAATTTGCTCTTTTGAGGCAGGGACAGGAGAAAAGTCACAGACAATGACAGGTTTTCTGAGAGGGTACGTTGGCGGAATGAATGTGTCCCTTAGGGGGCATCCATTAACGGAGCTTGTGTTTTGTAGAAGAGCATTTTGTCAAATGCAAGTTTTGATCCTTAGAAAAAATGTCATGTGAGGATATGATGGAAATTAACAAGAAGGATATATATAACTTTGGATCTCGCTCTTTATTACCACATTCCTGGAATAATTATATCGATGTTGTATTATTGGCTAAATATTTGCTGTGTGAAGTTGAAGGATGTGATTATATGGGCTCTGTGGTTAAGGACTGAATAGTTTCCTATGTGGGTGATGTGGTAGGCTCCTTTTTTGTGAATTTTCTTGGGAAGCTTTCTCCTTGAAGCCTTTAGGATTCCTGTGATGGGGGCCAGTTAGTACATGCTATGGAGAGATGCTTGGGGCTGCTTGAAATGGTCCCACAGTGCAATGCTTTATGAGTAAGATATGCAATTGCTTTTAATGTTTTTCTGTTTCTTTTTTCACTGTCCACTGTCTCTCAGGCCACGCTTTTCCCCATTCTTTCCCCTCACCTTTTTCATGGGCTTCTTTCCCATAACAGATACATGCGGACTTGTTTACCCCATCATTTTGTCTCCTGGTGGGAATCCCAGCACCCCGTAGGAGGTATTCTTGCCAAAATACTGACCCAGAATCTAATCAAACTTCTATGTCCAGGTACCTATTTACAAGATACAGAAGAATCAGTTGAATGTTAAATATTACTTTAGAGATATAATCAGAAAAAAAAAAAAACCCACTTTTATAGAATAAATGACCAAGGGGGAAAGAAGGGAAGAAAGAAAGAAAGTCAGTCATGTAGGGGAACCTGTAGGTCAAAAGACACTAGAAGACTTGTCAGCCAGTGACAGCACGTGGGCCTGTTTCGGATTCTGCTTTAAACAAATTGAAAACACAGTGGAAAATATGAGGCAATGGGCAGGGGGGTGGGATGGGGCTTGAACATTACTGGATATTTGATGCTTTTAAAGTGTCACTGTTAGTTTTTTAAGATGTGGTCATGCCAGCATGGTCATGTACGTTTAGTGTGGTCCTTTTAGAGGTAGATACTGATATATGGGGATGCCGTGATACAAATTGATCATTGTTGAAGTTCAGACATAGGTGAATGCGATCTCCTTGTTTAGCCCAGTACTTTCAGTTCCCAGAAATGATGTTACTAACAGCAATCTGGCCATTTTGCCTCTCTGTTTACATCAGTGGCTTCCAAGGTCTTAGCTGGGCTGTTGGTTAGGCAGCCCTTGTCTATTCAAGCAGTCTTACTTCCCCACACTTCCTCCTCAGACCTATTTAGGGCATAACATATTTGTCAAATCTCCTAGGCTTTGCTCACTTACTCACTCTACCTGAAAGTCACCACAACCTTACCGCTCCCCTTCCCTCCCCATCTTGCCAACATGGGAAGTACCACTTTCTCTTTCAAGTCTTCAGGATGGCCCTTCTCTCTGAGGCTCCTGATGGGCTCCCAAATCACACGCGTGCTTCTTCTCAGACGCTCACTCTGCCAGTAGCACATACTGTGACTAAGTATTGGTGTTTTGTAATTGCCTTGCCGGTGTTGATAGAGCCATAAGCTAACCTGTGAATACCTCCATAGCATCTTTTTGAGACTATCTAGCTCCTGCCCAACACGGAGGGAAGGAGCATTTGATAAGTGGTCGCCAGATGCACACCGACCTGGGCCTCCCAAGAGTCTTCCTTTCCTACATGTGGGAGCCACCTCAAGCTCTTTCAAGGAGATAGTGACAGGGAAGCCACATGGTTTCTTTTTCTCTTGGATCCCGTTTCCTAAGGAGAGAAGATGTGTCCTGAGTAGTCAGTGGGAGGGGAAGCTGAGAGACCATTTTCAAGTGCGAGTTTTTCTCTGGGAACTCCCATTATTTCCTTCCCTTTCTAGGTTCTTCTATTCTCTCCCATTTCTTAGTGACCCCTTTTAAAATATGTGAATAAAGGGTTTGAAATAAGACTACCCTCTTCCTAAAATTTCTGCCTAAATCTATGTATTTTTTTAAATGAATTCAGTGGCTTGAACTTCATTTTTAACTTATTTTATCATATTTTTAAGCAATGAAAATAGGGGCTTAACTAGATTTCTCACTGCTCTGGGGCCACTGAACTCCATATTGATAGTGGACCCATTTTCCCTGGAAAATTATTATTTAAATCTTCTGAGAACAGTTTGAGTCGGAAGAGGCTTCGTTAGTGATCTCAACATTATACCAGTCAGAATTAAGATCTCCATCTCGATTCTCTTCGTAAGCCCTCAGATTGGTAGCTGTGAGTGTCTATCTAAGTGTGATCATGTATCTCCATATAGCTTTCCTTCAGTGTTGAGTAACTTCATCCTGCCAGCTCCATGGTGGAGAAGGCAAGAGGGTATGCTACCCTGACTCCTGAAAACTAGGGAAGGAAGGCTTACATGGGATTTTGGAAATGACAGAAAAGTCTCCCTGCCTAGTGTGCACGATATGGGTACAGACAGAACACAAGATGGAAGGAGGTATTTTTATGATAAAATTGGGGTATCTGGTGCCTTCACTTCCAGGTATAAGAGTCATTTATTTTGAGGATAGCACAGTGAGGTTGTAGTAGGTGGATGAGTTCCTAGTACCATCATGGAGGGGTTGGTGTATGGGCCCTTATAGAGCAGCTCCATGAAGGGTTTGCCACTCACAGTTCAACAGAGAAGTGCCTCTTTGCTGCCTTCACTAGGGTCAGTGAAATAGAGAGCATGGTCACCGCACTGGGCGCAGACCTCTCAGGGGTTCTCCAGGCCCAGAGCCCTTCCAGGCAGGATGCTAATCGCTACCCTTTCTTGGACTCCCCTTGCCCCCACTTAGAGCCTGCTAGGTGTCTAACCAGCTAACCTGTGGCACTGAATCAGGGAAGCGGGTCAATGATAGAATATGTTGTCTTCCCAGTACTGTTTACATTTTAATGGACGTCAACCATGCCGTCATACAAAGAATGGGAAAATCTGTTGAGTTTTAGGGTGACAGGTAGCCGGAGGTGCTGTTCCCAGTGAAGTACCCACCTTGTAATTTGTGGTATGCCCAAGAGGTGAGCACACGCACACACACGGCCAGATAAAGGTGTCAAAATAAACGTATAGCCAAATTGCCAGTTCTTTGCCTTTAACTTTCCTGTCCTTTGCTATGTTCATATCAATATTAAACTTAATTAAATCCCATCTGGATGAAAAGCTTTACAAAGGTTGGGGAGAAAACCTAAATCTTTTTTTTTGTGTGTGTGCTAATGAGTTCTTTTATTCTTTAAAATCAGAAATGAGGATGGAGAATAAAGAAGTTTCAGATGACCTCTGAATTCACCAGTATAAAAAGTGCTCATTAAAGCTATGATTTAAAAAAAAATGAATCACATAAAAATAATTGCCCTGCCTGTTCTTTTTAAAATTTTCTATTTTTCACTAATTTTGGAACACTGGTTCTAATCTCAATCTGCCCATCAATGGTTATAATATTACACTTTGTGGCTCTAAAGAACTCTATATACACATATACACATACTTCTTTACATGCTCAAAAACAAGTGAATTAAAAGTTAGCAGAATCCCGCCCTCCCCAAAATGAGTATCTTGCACACTGAAGACCTCTTCTGCTCCAAGTTCACAAAAAGGGCATTAGCAAATTAGAAGCATCTGAAAGCTGAAGTTTTTCCATGTTTATAAACTTAATGAGCAAATGTTCCATTGAGTGATTACATTCTTTATAAATAATTGTTTTTAGAAATAAATGTTAATGTTTGTTATTGGAGATGAATGAAAGCATTACTCCCCCAGTGATCTTTTGCTTTCCCTGGGAGGCGAAATATTTTGTGACATTGACATCAGAAGTCAAAGCCAAAGCTAACTACTTAGATGAGATTTACCCCAGGGTGGTGTACAGAGTGCTTCTTAAACCCCACATGGATGTGTGCATTGTAGAAGTGTTTCTGATGAAAATTTTGGAATGCCTCTTGTAGGGACCTTACTGTTTATTAACAAGATAGAAGATGTGGTTGGCGGGAATGACGATATCATCACCATGTCTCTGTGATGGGCTTGTTCGTTTAAGATTTTGGTTTCTAGGGTCCCCAAAGCCTGGCGCAGAGCAAAATTCCCCTTCTTGACAAGGGTGGGTGTGAGACCAGCTCTCTTAGCAGCCCAAAGAGAGGTCGAATTTCTCATCTCACTGGTGGGTCACCATTGCAGGTAGGTGGCTAGACACTGTTGTGTTTGTCAGAAACAGAATTAAAGGTTGCCCCCGAAGTAAGCTCTGGGTTCTTCTGCTTGTATCCTAAAGGTCATATGTGGCCCATGTACTACCACCGGCCTGACCAGAGTATGGCCACACCCGAGTGTGGCAAAAACAGGGTGTAACCATCACTCACATTCACTGTTGCAGATCAGAAGTCCGTAATTTTTTTTTTTAAGACTTTATTTGTGCAGCGCCTGGGTGGCTCAGTGGGTTAAAGCCTCTGCCTTCGGCTCAGGTCATGATCCCAGCGTTCTGGGATCGAGCCCTGCGTCGGGCTCTCTGCTCAGTAGGGAGCCTGCTTCCCCTGTCTCTCTGCCTACTTCTCTGCCTACTTGTGATCTCTGTCTGTCAAATAAATAAATCAGATCTTTAAAAAAAAAAAGACTTTATTTGTTTATCTGAGAGAGAGATCACAAGTGATGGGGAGGAGTACAGGAAGAAGCAGATTCCCCACTGGGCATGGAGCCCGACGTGGGACTCAATCCGAGGACCTTGAGATCATGACCTGAGCCGAAGTGAAACTTTCAACCCACTGAGCCACCCAGGGGCCCCAGAAGGCCATGATTTGCATACCTTTTCATGATATGTCTGTGTGGCTGGTGGCTCAGAACGAATTTCATTTGGCCTTTTGAGCTAATAACAGAGAAAAGCTCTCTGAATGACTAGTTACGGTGTCTCAGAGGATTGATGGGCTTGTTTGGGCTACACCTGGCAGGAGCCGGGCCTGCATCTTGCTTGTGCATTCTCGAAGTCCTGTTCTCTACGAAGCTCTCTTTCTTGTGACCCAGCATAATTTGATGACCAATTTTTAAGGCCTTTAAAAAACTTAGTAGCTTTGCTTCCCCTCTGCTGTTTGTGTCTTATAAGCTTTCCCTGGTCTCATCAGTGGAAACTTGGAGTGAGAAGGAGGCATATATGCCCTTTGCTGGGAGGATTGCTATGTTGTCGAGCCCACTAGTCTCTGCTCAGCCAGGGTCCTTTCCCTCCTAAATGGTAAACAAGCTGACTGAGGAGGAGCCACAGTCTGTTTCTAGAAAAATCTTGGAGCTGGGAAGCGCGCTATGGAATGCCTCTAAGTGGTGAAGACCTCAGGGTCCCTCACTGTGGGAAGAGGCAGCTAGAGCTGCGTTACAGCCAAGCTTATCTTGAGGAATGGCGTCCCCTTCCCTTCTGCAGAGCTGCTCTGAGCAGAGGAGAGAACTGCTGCATCCCGACTGTGGCATCCCTGAAGCCCCAGGTGAATGCAACATATGGCCTTGGGTGCACGTTGAATAGAAAGCAAGTGCTTCTGGGGTGCCTGGCTGGCTCTGGGTTAAAGCCTCTGCTTTCGGCTCGGGTCATGATCCCAAGGTCCTGGGATTGAGCCCCACATCGGGCTTTCTGCTCGGCAGGGAGCCTTCTTCCTCCTCTCTCTCTCTGCCTGCTGCTCTGCCTACTTGTGATCTCTGTCTGTCAAATAAATAAATAAAAACCTTAAAAAAAAAAAAGGCAAGTGCTTCTGACTTGGCTTTGCAGTTCTTTCTTTGCCTTCCTGAACATTTTACAGTATTGATGAATGCACAGTTTAGTAACACATTTTTACTGGACCTGCCTTTCTCAGTGAGCTAGTGTTTCATTCCCCTGAAGGAAAGAACCCTATGTAAATACTAGTCTGGGGGTCAGTGTTCTGTCCTTTTCTCCATTTGCTGAATGTCCTGGTGTTAATGCCCTTTCTTCGGTTCCGAAGCCTTTGTTTGACGCTGCCACCTATGCTAGTTTTTAATCTCTGGAGAAATCTTGGCCCAAACTATTTTTTTTATGAGGTTATTTGTTTATAACTGCCATGTTTGACTTGTTCTTCAAGAAATAGCGGTTCGTTTTCGTGTGTGCGAAGCTTGAGGGATTAAGGGACAGGGAGCGCCTGATATTTTATAGCTTTTGTCTGTGTCAGTTAGAGTTTAATGAAAGAAGCTGCTCCCCTGATTTTCCCAGAGTGTGCTTTTAAATTGCAATTTTGGAAAGTCAGCTCTGAAAGAGAAGAGAGATTATATTTAAATTTTCTTTCCAGCGGCCAGAGAGAGTAACTGAAATTTGTTTCTAAACGTGAGCATAAGAAACAAAACATTGTATGGGGAGAAGGATAACATACATCTTTTTTGAGGGGACTCTGAGTGCCCTAAGCTAAAACATACACGTTGGTAGCAGATCCATAAGAGAAACACTTAAAAATACATATAGAGAGTGAGTTTCTTTTGCTTTATTTACTTTTGGAAAGACAGTGAGAGGGAAATTTTGTATGTCTAAAACTTAATCCTTATCCAGGAATGGAAGCTGGGAATGGAAGGAAAAAAAAAAAGAATATTTCAAGTTTTCATATATTTGATACAGTTCATTATGATATGGTTGAGTAGATTAGAAACCTTTAATTTTATGTGGATAATCTATTATTAGAGTAGGTATAAATAGAATCAGTAATTATAGTCACAGATAATTAGAGGTAAATTTAATAGTAGGTCCAAACAGCAGTGGGCACATAACGCAGTGGTGAGCAGCGTGTGGAAGAGATTAGGATCTCTTGAAAGGCATCCAATACCACGCTGTGGTTTCCCTAAATTTTGATGAATTATAAGCCACTGATCTCAGGCAAATCAAAACTGTTCTTAGACACCTGCATTCTTTGGAGGAATTAGGAAGTAGTAAATATATTTCTCTTATCTAAGCCATTTTAAATTAGTTAATTGTGTCCTTCTAGCAAGACGGTCTAGATTCTGAAAGTAGAAATTAGAGTTTAATGAAGTGTGATATGGCCTGTTGGTCTAATATAACTGTCCTTTCATCTGAATTTTTAATTTCTCAAAGCTCCACTGGTAAAAATAGCTGAGATATTTGTAGGTTTGTCCCTAACCTATGACCTGACATTTTAAAAGAATAAATGAGCCCTCTCCAGACTTTCTGTGTCATTGTTTGCAGCACCGTCTCCAAAGTTGGAAGGAGCCTTCGAGGTCTCATTCAGCCACAGATGTCCAGTGACCTGTTTGTAATCGGACTTGTAAATAAAACCTCTGAGAACAACAGTGCCTCTGAAACTTCTGCCTACATACTTGTCACTGGGGAATCTTGTTAGAAATGCAGATTCTAGGGCCTGGGATCAAGCCTGAAAATGTGCATTCCTGGAGAGATCCTAGGTGGATCCCAATCCTGTTGATCCCCTATATCATATTTGGAAAAACAAAGTCTTAAAAAGTAGCTGTGAAACAGCCAGTGCCCACCCCCAAATTAGGAACTCTCCTTTTTTCCATTCTCCCAGATGGGTATTATGTTGTCCCTAGTATTTTCCCACTCCGGGGGCATTGATGAAAATCAGGCCCAATCCCTTTCTGGGATTGCTAATATTAAGATTTATTGTAAAACTCTTTCACAATGACTACTAAAAGCTCACGTCTTTCTCGTTCCCATTACATTTCAAGCACCTAGAATGTTCCTGGTGCATGTGGGAATAAAGACCTGTTAAATGAAGCCGTAAGTGGATAAATATATAACATTGAGATTTGGGGACATTATGAGTACCATTCATTTTGAGTTTTCACCATCAGATTTTTAACAGCCCCTGGGAACACATCAAAAAGCTATCTAATCTCTGTAAGTGTAGAGTAGTAGATACACCCCGATCCTGGTTCTTACTTCAGGACAGTCGTCAGGTTGACGCCTCACCTCTTTTCATGGCTTTCTACTTAAATTTAACTTCTTTTATGAACCAAATTAGGGAATCTCCTTATCACCGTGAACAGCTCCAGGAGGGTATGAAGAGTTTACTTCTGAGACAGAAACTTGGTAATCTTTGGAAAGGTTTTGGTAGGTTTATATTCATTCACAGTGAGGATATTCCCAATCTTCCTCTTTAGAAACAAGCTATGATAGCGCAAGTCCCAGATTTGCTATTTTTCCCGTTAAAATTCTCCCAAGTGTCGACTCAAACCCTGCCTTCTGCACAGACTTTCTGGAATCCATCCAGGCATTGCTTTGTAACTTGATCTCTGCTTGGTTTTGTGCTGGACACATCAGTCCGCTTCTCCCATTGCTTTCTCTGACTCGCTCATCCTTTATTCTCCAACGATCACTCTGTTGGAGAGAAATACTTTCATCTCTATATTTTTATATGTCCAGGTATGCCTCATCTAATGCTGGCCCACAGCAGCAGCAAATGTTGACTGAAAACGCATGAGTGATTTGAGCATTTCTGGAGAGAAAGAAGACCAAACCAGGCAGAAGTTATCTGGGGCAGCTTTCTGAAAAAGGTGATGATGATCATTTGGTTGGACATTATCTCCTGCCTTATAATTACGGTAGCACTGCCACCAGTATTTGAGCGTTATAAATAAATGCCCCATAAGAAGAGGGTCTAGCTGCATAAAGCAGCAAACTAGGAAGATATTTGCAGATGTTCTGAACTTAATTCTTACTCAGAGGAAGGAATTTCGGGGGAGGGAGGACATGAAAGCGGTGAGAATTGTTATCTGTCCTCTTGAAAGTTGATGTATTCTAGAAATACTTATTGAGCAAAAATGAGTTAACCTGGTTCCCTGCTTTCAAGGAGCTCCTGTCTACTGACGTACAGACTGTCCCCAAAGAGACCGTAGGGAGCTCGGTTGTGGAGAAGCAAGCACAGTGCTGTGAGAACCCGGACGGAGGAGGCACAGATTCCAGCTGGAGTTGGCTGTAAATGGTTTTCGCATAGATTCTGTCTCTTGTGCCTTCTGAAGTAGAATTGATCGGCCGAAGGCAGTGTGACCTCTCTGTGATCATTCCCATGAACCTTGTTTTGGGACCTGAGTCGACTGAAAGCTGCTCTCCTGGTACGGCCCAGACTCTGCCGGACTCTCACATTTGCTCACGGTTCTTTTGAGCCTCTTTCCTGGGTACCTTGCCCCTGTCAGTGTGCTCGCCTCCCCCGTGATCAGGCTGGTGTGTTAGGAGCTGTAACACAGATAAAGGGAAAGGCAGATTGCGTCAGTTTTAGGTGTCTGAGGGTTGTTATGGGAGTGAAGCTAGGTAGGAAGCCATTTTTATCATTTAGTGTCACGTGCACTTCCTGACACGAATTCCCTTATTTTATAAGGACGACTGCCTTCTCTTAAGTGTCTACTGAAGTGCCTGGTATCCGGGCCGTTGCTCTGTGGACATTGTTTTGAATGCTCGGAACTCTTCTACGGGGGTAGATGGTGTTTATGTCGGTTTTATAGAAGAGGAAACTGAGGTTTAAGAGATGAATGAACTTGTGCTGGTTGCATAGCTGGTGAATAGTAGAGCCTTGTTCTCCCCAGTCTGTCTGACTCCAAAGCCTACGTTCTTTTAACTGCCCCCTCTGCCCCTCTAGTGGAGCTACCTTTATGGAACCTTCGCTGGGGGCTGAGGTCTTTGAAGCCTGGTATAAATGATCCCAGTAGAGGAAGTATTACTGTTCTGTGGTGTGTACAGATGATTGCAGTGGTGTCTGCCCTTTCGTCTTTCTTCTAATATTTGCTTCTCTTCAGGAATTTTGATAGAAGATTGATTGATAAGATTGTTAGGGGGAAAAGGTTTGTCGCAATCTCCTAGTCATTCATTCATCTCTGTTGGGTCCCATTGAGGAAACAGATAAAAGGAATTAACATATATATAAAGGAGTTATAACATACAGACTGCGAGGTCTAGACTATTTGAAGCCATAACGATATATTATGCTTGGCACATATGTACTGAATGGTAAATGGATATGGTTTTGACTCTGCTATAGTTTTTTTTAAAGATTTTATTTATTTATTTGGCAGAGAGAGAAAGAGAGAGGGATCGCAAGTAGGCAGAGAGGCAGGCAGAGGGAGAGTGAGAAGCAGCTTCCCACTGAGCAGGGAGCCTGATGAGGACCCTGGGATCATGACCTGAGCCACCCTGGCGCCCCTTGACTCTGCTATAATTTGAAACAACTCCAGAAGTATTTCAATTTAACATCTTCATTTATTTAGACTAACTCTGGCTTTTATAACAATCTGGCTTTTTGCCAGTTATCACAAAAGATTAGAAATTTTCTCATAATAAATTCATTCATTTATTCATTTCTAAATACATGCTATAAAAATAATTTTGAAAGAATCAAACTTACACTAATTCAGAGTTTAAATGCATTACAGTTTGTGCCAGGAAACAAAATGATAGAATGCTGCAACTTCGGAAAGACTGAGAGATTAGCTCTTGGTTAAATGAATTTGCAGCAAATTTAAAAAAATAGGAATCAGAGTGGTATTTGTACCTTTATGAAGTCTCTCTGTTTTAGAGGTAATTCTATCAAAGGTTTTCCTATTCCCTGAATAAAGTTAAATGTATGTTTTGTTTTGTTTTGTTTTGAAAGGCTAGAATCTTAATAACATTCATATTTACTTAAACAGTATTTAACTGCCTTCTATGCATGTTGAATTGTGCTGTTTGTCATGAAGTACTTTGTTTCTGCATCTTGACCCCTTTCTGGAGAACATTACGGAGATTTTTCCAGGTCCTAAGCTCATAAAGCGTCAGCTTCTACCATCCTCCCAAGAAGAGTAGATTACAAAGTGGTCTGGGGAGTAATTTATTTGGTAAATACCCTTGACATTCAAGAAGTTCATCACGTTAACAGATTGGGCTATTTTTTTCCAAAATATAAATCGTTCCTGGAGAAGGTGAAGGGTAAATCAGACTCTTTTAAGGTTTGCCCGAATGCTTTTAGGTCAAAGAGCAAAAACTCTGAAGTCTGCATCCTTAAGGAATCAATGTCAGTTATGAAGGCACCTCACTTGACCTTGTGGAATATGGAAAGGAACTGCCTTCAGCTTTTCCTGTTCATTTCTCAGTGACTGAATGTCTTTCCTTTCTTGTGTGTTGTGCTGCATATGGGTTTAAGATCCCGAAGCTGCCCTAGGATTTTTACAGCTGGTATCCTTTATTAACACCTTCTCCATTTTTAAGATTCATGTTACTTGGCAAACACTTGTCCAACATCCTCTGTGCATCAGCCAGTGCTGGGAGCTGGGGATGGAGTTTTTTTTGAAGTGGGTAAGAGTCCATGCATTTGTCGCTCATGGTCTCGTTCCAGAGACAAACAGGAGGCTGAGAGGATGCAGTGCAGAGCTGAAAGCACACTTGGGGGTGGGGGGCAGGAACCACCAAAGCCTTCCTAGAAACCTGACACTTTTGAGCAGAGTGTAGAGGTTGAGTTGCTCTGGCAAGGACAGCATTCCTGTAAACTTTTGCATCCATTCCCTTCTCTCTTCCTTCTTCTTTCTTTCACTTTTCCTTTGTCTGCTTCCAGTTTCCTCAGCTTCCCGCAGCTGCCCAGCGTGTCTTTTCCTCACACCCCTTTTCTCTTCAGCTCTTTTTGTTCTTCAGGACTTTTCCACACGGGGGTCTCTCCCCACAGTCCCCGGAAGCAACAGGAGAGCACAGCGCCAAGTGGGCGCCCTGACAGAAAGACAGATTTCCTCTGTGGTAGACTGGAAACCATCACGGCTTTTCTTTAGACATCCAAGGCACAAATTTAATTCAAAAGCATGTCAGTAGGTAGGGATAGAAATAGATCAGAAGTGGGGGGGATTAGCAAGCGGTGGGAGGAAGTCACTCCGTGAGTCCCCAAATCCCAGCCATCATTCTAATCGTTCAAACAGTTGCTACCAGGAGAAACAGGATCACTTTGCTGATGTTTCCATCGCAAATAAAATGCAGCTTCGGTAGACATTGGGTAGAAACTGAGCTGTGCGTGTGCAGCAAGACGTACTAAGGTCAGAGATGTTATAAATACCATCGAATAAGCTCTGATACTCTTACTGATTCTGTTGTTCACTAAAACCTCTGTTACTCTCAGGTGAGGGAAATCAAATGGGGTGACTACCCCCTTTCCTAGCGGTAGCCCTTCCTTCCTTCCCCACACGTAGGGGGCACCCTAGATCTGGTGTAGCTTTATGGGCATCTAGAGCTGCATTAGCTGTGCCTTCTAAGAGGCTAGTGAAGACGCTGGCAGATCAACATTTAGGGGCAAGGCTGTGCAAATGGTAAAGGGGTGTGTAAAATCAGTTGTGTTGCATCTGTGATGCCAGCAGGGGGCCTGGATTCCATAGCCCTCCATCACTGGCATTGAGGACCAGTGTCCTTCCTTTTGTCCCTCGTGTCTCCATTTACCTGGGATTCCCTGTCTCTGTTTCTTCACAGAAAATGCTGCTTGCATGCCTGCCCTCCTCTGAACATCACTGCCATAGGCGGCGTTTTTCAGGACGAGCACCTTACCCCACTCCTGTGACCCAGGAGCACCCATGTCACCCATTCTATTGGCCGGACCTTTTGCTTAGGACCTCAGAGTCCCCAGCCGCCATGGCTTGAATGGGCTTGTTCCTCGGATGCAGTGTGGTGGTCTTGTCCATTCAATGGACTGTCCTAATGCCAGTGGCCAGGACTCCCCAATGCCATATACACTCTGTCTTGGATCTTCTTGACAGAATGTTGTTGGTATCCAGCTTCCGGTAATGGCTGGTTGAGTCAGAGGGGAGAGAAGTACCCTTGGGTACTTCTCATTGGAGCAGTGAGTCTCAGATTTTCGATCTTAAGCTTACTACCTAGGCAGCCATCTGATCTGGAGTAGCCAGTTTGGGTCTCTGTCCTAAGGCACTGCTTCTGATAAATCGTCCTGATCATTGCATCCTATCGGTGAGCCTGTTTCCTGCACGACAGAGCCAGAGCCATCAGCCAGGAGTCAGCTAATGTTTAAAAAGAATGCAAGTCTGGCTGCTGCATATCCTGTCTTGTAGATTGATGCTCGTTGGCTGTTTTGCTGATGTCATTGTACATCTATCTGGTTTTGTTTTTGGAGTGACTATAACAAGGAAGGAAAATGGTTAATCTAGCGAGAACTCATTCCACCATGAATGATGAAGGGCGGCTCCTGTTTTATTTCTATTTGATTTGTTTGCTTCATTGGGGAAAACAAACGATTATGTCACCCTGTAGAGAATTTTGCTTTCTCTTTGACATACAAATAAACAGCCTCCACATGTCATTTATTTTTGCCACTGCTGGGATGGTTGATTTTAAAAAACACATTGTTACGCCGCTTTCCTATATCATGACCTTCACCACGGGGTAGGGAAGAAAAACCAGTCAAGTCTGTATATTTTTTTTAAGAAATGGGGGCCCCTTCACTGCAGATGCCCCTAGAAGCGTAGGCCCATTAACGAGATGGATTTGATGACAAAACCAAACTATTAAATAAGAGGGAGGAGGACATGCATCTTCATTTTATTTCCTGTGATACATCTTGGAGATGAGGATTCAATTCTCATTAATTCATTAAAGCAAGACATCTAAGAGGCCTTCCTCCCTCTTGTTGTCTTCCTCTGACTGCATGTTCCTGGTAATGGGTACATTTGTTTATTTCTACTAAGAATGCGTTTTGATATATAAAACATGTCGGGTGTTGGTTGTAGAAGGTTATAGCCGCTGGCCAATTTGGATTTTCCCAGGGCCAGATCCCAGTCAGCAGCCTTGTGGCCGCTAGTCTCTAATGATCTATTCCCCGACCCCGGGCTTTTGGAGCCCAGCAAAAGGGGTTTTATTTTATTTCCTGTGCTGGTCAGTATTGACTTGGGATTAGCCAAACATGATTTGAACAGCAGTTTGCAGGCCCATGTCTTTGGGGTATGTGGATGTTGGGCACTTGAGGCTATAGATTAGGAGATCTTGACATTCGGTTGCTAAGTTACTGAACCCTGAATTACTGAACCCTGAACATAGCATTTATGTTCTAAAAATGGTTATTTATGGTTGAAAGCAGCTGTATTTTGGGGAAGAGTATGGTGAGATGCAAAATAAATAAAACGAAATAGTTAGACACAGTACATCAAACAATAATTATAAGGAAATGTTTATGGCAAATTAGGAACAAGATTGATTCCCCTCTCCTACCCCTGCCATATTGGGAGAATTATTTTGCTCATGTTCACAGAACTGTTGGGCCAGCCTTTATGGAGCCATTATGTGAACTCAGTCATGACCTAGACTCCGTAATGAAAGTCGACTGATTCAGTTGTGGATGCCACAGCCAACCCTCCTGATTGAGGGGTAGAAGTGGGAGTGGCAGTCTTGGGTATACGTTGTTCTTTCTTTTCCTTTTTTTTTTTTCCCCTTAAAATTTCCTTTTCTATTTGTAATTTTTTATCATATAGACAAAAGTTTCTATTTAAAAATAACCTTTATTCAGAGTAATTTTACCAAATTATGGCATAATTATACTACCAACATTTGACCTTTTAAAACAGCCTCTAATAATCAGAAGTGTTCAACAGCACTTTGGGCAAAAGTTATTTTTTTTTTTAGAACTTCTATAGTTCTCTCATCCTGCACACTTTTGTTTTCTAGCCAACATGTCAGGTAACAAATATTTGTTAACCTTCTGCTTTGTGCCAAGACTTGCACAGGATCAGACTTCGAAAGCATTGAAAAGGTTAAAAATGAATTAGGATGACCAAGACAAAAATGCACAAAAGTTAACAGTGTAAAACAATGGCACAGGAGATGTCCCAAAGCTGTGGATGTGATTCTTTCCTGAATGAGAGAGTTCAATGCTGCCTCTTGGGGGCGGGGGGAGCTCCCATAGTCTAAGCTGGTCTGAGATGGAATGCTGACTGTGGACATGTCCCAACATGGGTGGGTGATGAATGGTCCATGTGCACGCCTGCTGATGAGCCTACAGAAGGGGAAGACCTGTGTGGCTGGGGGAAAGGTTTCTTAGAGGTGACAAGACTTCTTCTATACCTTAAAGACAGGTAGAATTCGAATTCCAGGCAGAGATTAATGAGGAGGGCTACCTATCTGAGGTGAGATGATGACCAGAGGTAGCTAGGGTTAGACATAGTAGCTGGAGACTTGACTGGCTAGAGCAAGGTACCTATAGAAACCCTTGATTTCCATGAAGAGGAGTTTAAACTTCCTTCTGGATATTTTCATTTATTATTTATTCGCTGTGCACATGTTTTGAACTAAGCACTGTGCGAAGCTGGGGATACATTAGGGAGCTAGAAGCATAGTCTGTGTCTCGCGAGGAGTATGCCTGTGGAAGCGTTAGGCAGTGAGGAATGGAGACTGTCCTGCACTGTGATGGGTGCCGTGAAGGGGAATTATCACATGCACTGGGACCTTTTGGAAGGGACAGCTCACAAAGACCAGAAGTTAGTCAGGCAAAGGTGAGGAAGAAGAGTTTTCTAGCCCAGAGGATAACAGGTGCAGAGGTGGGAAGACAAAGATAGCTCGCTGCTTGTCATTTTGAAGGTTTATTGTGTTCGTACTGTCCGCCTGGCAGTGCATTTCCCTGCCCTGCCAATGGTGGGGGAGACAATTCAGGAGGAGGTTTCTGCCCACAGAGCACTTAGTGTCTTTTCAGAGAGAGAGACGTCTAAAACACACCAAATAATTTACTCTAGAAGTAAGATTTAGGAAAGAGAAAATGGAAGGAAGTCATGGAACAGTGTGAAATCTTCCTAGAAAAGTTAAGGCTGAAACAGATATAGAGAGGTGGGTATGTGAGCAGAATATTGGTGCAGGGGGAGAGGTCTATAAGACCCACCTGGTGTGATGAAGAGGATGCCCATAACCTTGGAGCAGTAGAAAGAGACGACCGACAGTGGGTCAACAAGTCTGGTCCCATTGGGGGAACTTTGCCCTTCAGTTTTCTCATTTGTAAATCTAGGGATCTTGACCTCAGTGGTCCCTGAGAGTATGTCTAGCTTGGAAGTCTAGGTGTTTTGGTCTTATTCCCAAGGCATTAATGAGTTCTGGAGGATTTTGAAACAAAGCAAGGACCTATCAGAAATCAGTCCATTAAGAAGATTAATTTCTCTTTATTATAGAAAATTAATGGGATAATTACTAATTTACGAGAAGTACAGTTTTTTACTAAAAATTTTAATCATGTTTTGATGCTTCGAAAACTGCTAGGACCACCCTGATGTCCACTGGACATTGCCTTTGAGTTCTTTCTCAAAAAAAGCAAAAACCAAACAAATGATAGGGCCTAGAAAAGCCTGATGAGTAAGGGAGAGGTTTAGAGGCTGAGTCCAAAAAGTGATCTACAAATCCCAGTTCTCTGTCCACATGAAGACTTGAAACTTCCATGTGTCCAGCTGGAACTGAACATGCATCTGTTGGAGAGTGTTAATGCCAAGGAGTACTGGCTGGTATGTCTTGATGTTCAGCTGTGGTCCTCTGTGGGCGGGCCCCAGTCCTGTTGCTCGTACTCTGATTTTCCTCTCCAGCCGAGTATACGTCACTCTGGTCTCTTGCTCTAAGTACAGTTTGCTGGACAAGTAGGGAAGAACACCACGTTCACTAATTAGTCTACTTCAAAAGGGGAACATTAGGCTGATTTAAAATAATTATTACAGAGTAGACTGCAAATTTTGATAACATTTACGAGGTCATAATAGCTCATAGCCTATCACCCTACCTGTTCTTTTATGGCTATTTAGTGGCTGCAGATGGGCATCAAAGCCAGGGAAGAGCTTCCTGCCCTCCCTTTTTCATTTCACGACTGAAAGGCTGCTACATGTTGCAGAGACGGTGGTAGGTACATTTAGCGTAGAGTCCTGAGTGAACTCAGGAGGGGCAGGAAAGGGCCTCTGCTGGGACATTAGGGAGAAGTGGTCATTACTTAGCTGACTTTGCTGTGCCCTCTGGGTCTAGTCTTTCAGCTTCTTACTTTTTGTTTTCTTTAAAGGAGATAATTGTGCAGAATGTGTTTTTGGCCAAGCTCTGCAAAATCAAAGTTCCCCAAAGTCTTGTGCGTTGCTTGAGAGCAGTATGAGAACCAATGTGCCCTTTTTAAAAAACAAAACAAAACAAAACTTGGTAGGTTAAAGGGGAATGGATTTATGCCACCTGAAAATGATATTTATAACTTTAATTTTTTAGCCATATAAGGATATCAGTTCTTAAATAGTTCTTTGTCATGGATTTAATCAAAGATTTAAATTTCAGCAAAAAACAAAAATACTTTGGTTTTCCCGACAGATGAGTTTTCGAAACGCTGCTAAACATCTCCAGACTCTAACTCCAGAAAATGCACGTCAAAGTCTGGCTGACTTATCCATTTTGGAATCTCTAGTTCCTAGTGGAATGTTGAGAACTAAACAAGTTCCCCAGAAATGATTGTTGAAATAAATAAATAACAGTTTTCCAAGGCAGATCAGGGCCAACCATACAAGTGCCAAAAGCTTTCAAAATTCCATCATACTAGTATAATATATATTACTCCCTTCCTGTCTTTTTAAGGAACTATATACTGAACATAGTTTCAAGTTGTCCACGATGGCTCAGATGAGTTTCTTTAACTGTAGTTCTTATGATGTACTGAAAAGCCACCATCCATGCAGATGACCTAGGGCCGGGACTTAGGAGAACTCCCTTCCTTAAAAGCCTTGGACATCTCTTTGTGAAAAGAGATTTCTAAGAGAATTCATTAGTTCAACATCTATCGCAGACCTTCTGTGTGCTGGATCTGTATCAGAGGGACTATAGGGAGGAATGATTCCAAGGTCATGGCTGTGACCTTGGAAATCGGCCTGGTGAAGGAGATAGACACATAAACACTTAACAGCAGCAAGATGAGAGCTGCACATCACCAAGGCTGAGGCCAAGCTTGGGAGAGCTCACTGACCTTCAGTTTGTCTGCACACAGCGGCCTTGGCCTTCAGAGCCCCAGGATGTCCCACACAAAAGCTGACCTCCCTCCCCACCTCCAACCTGGCAGAGACACGGGCACTGCTCTGGGCTCCCTTTGCAGACGCTGCTCAGACACCACAAGCCTCTCCTGCCATGACACTGCTGTCTCTTGGTTCTGTCTGTGTTCCCTGGGTCTGCCTGCTTTATCCTTGGTGCAGTTCCTAAGAACTCCCAAGTTGTCTCTGTTAACCCCTCATCTCTTCCCATTTCTCCTTTCTAGTCTTTTTTGCTTCTCTTCCTTTTTAAAATTCATCATCATCCCATTAAGTAATAATGATGGTAGTAATGATAATGACAGTAAGAATCACATTATCAATTGTTTACTAATTGTCAGGCGTTGTCCTAATTCATGCACTTTTACCCCATCTTATAAATGAGCACCCACGGCAGTGTGAAGTAAATAACTTGCCTAAAGCCACACAACGCCTTTCCCTCACTAAATTACAGAATATTAGGTATTGTCTTTGCATCTCTACAACTTTTGTGGTGGGTATATGTGTGCATGAAGAAAAGGGAGAGAGAGAGAAACACTTAAGTCCTTTACCAATAAAGAGGTTTTATCTGTGTGCTCTAAGTTTTCAGGGCACTTCCAAATCTTGAGCTGTTCTGGATAGAACTGGAAGGTTCTAGAAGGCCGAATTTCAGGTAGCCAAGGCTTTCCCTTGGCGATGCTCATTTCAGTCTACAGCTCTCTACCCAGTTGAGAGAGGAGGGTTTCCTCAACCACTGGGTCATTGCTAACTTCTCAGACCTGGGGTACTGTGGCCTGAGTCTGAGCCCAGGGAGAGAGAGCTCTTAGGCCAGAGTTGGCACCAGTTTCTCAGGGATGATTTCATTTATTTTAGCAGGAAGTGGGGGAAAAGGAGGAAAGAGGCTATTTTGGGAGAGAAGAGGGATGTTTGTTTAGATTTTTGAGGGAAACACTGTCTTTCAACTTCTAGTATTCAACACTTTTCAGTGTTACTACATTACTTTGTCAAAAGTATTTATAATTCTGAAGATATTAAATATATCCATACTTAAGTATTAGTGCTAAACTGCTCTAAGAAAATACAGGCAGGCTCTTTCGTTGTTAAATAATTCTCCCATTTGCTGCTGATGGTTAGTTTAGATAATTCCCATCTTTTGCGTTTCTCGGTCCTATGTCCTTTTACCTACCCCAGTGACCAGGCTGAGCTGTGCCGCGTCAGCATTTTTAGAGATGGCATCGAATAAAAAATGAGGAACATGCTTGGCTCGTGTGAAAGCTGACGCTTCCTAATTCAGGGGTAAAAACACGATACGTGCTTTCCCAGCGCGCGCATCAGACTGGGATCAGCGACGCTCACCTCTTGCCCCCTCGGCACCATGAGAATAACGTTCAGATTTCCCCGGGGATTAATCCGGCTGCAGTTCTGTGGTAGTTTATGGTGTTAAAAAGGATCAACGGCTCAAAACTGGCATGACATCTGTTCCACTGTCGTCCTCATCAGTAAATGCTTACCAAGGGTCTCCTAAGAGTAGTGCATTCTACTGATGTTCCTGCATCCCTTGTTGCATAAAATAAAGCTGAGACGGCACTAGTTAAATTAGATGAAACATCCTGTGAATTTCAAGAACATCTCTGATCCTTTCTTCTCCGGCAACGTGCATTAGGTATTGGAATTTCATTTTATTTCGTTACGTTTCTGGTCATTAGCCCTTTCTGAATGCTTGCCCTCCAAGGGCAGGAATCCTCTCCATTCTTCATAATATATTTCAACATGGCACATCACCTAGGATGTTCTTCATTGACCATTCAAGAAGGAGTATGACTTAACCGATTTAGAATAAAATCAAATTGTGCTTCTTTAGTAATTTGTACTTATTCTACTTTCACTTTCTTCTTCTTCTTTTTTTAATCTTTCCCTTACCATCTGTTTTCTCTTACTTCTCTGGGGCTACCTCTGGGAACCCTCTGGGAAACTGATTCCACCCAGGGCTCCTGAAAAGTAATGTCCTGCACCTGGCATAGCAAAGTATGCATAGAAAAATATTACCTTGCATTTTTAAGTGCTTTTCCAAGCATTTCATTATCTACCTAGATTTCTAGAACAATCCAAAAAAAGAGAGGGAGCTGCTATTGTTATTCTTAGGATATTGACAAGGAAATCACACAGATTTGGTTCAAGTGACATGGTAAACCAGCAGCACAGCTGTTGTGATCCCACTCCCGGGTAACCTGGTATAGAAGATCCCCCAGGGACACCGGCTGACAACTCTCTGCATGTACCCTTAGTATTCTGAGTCTTGGAAATGGAAGGAAAAACCAGAACTCCCAAGTCCTGGAATGTCTTCCATTGGCCTTGATCACTGGGGAGCAAGTCTAGAAATAACGTAATTCTGCATAGGTTTACCATGGTTTGGGTGGGTGGCTAATCAGGATCTGCTGTTTTCTTCTCTTGCCTTCCCAGAAATAGTGTCAGCCATGCACGAACTGTGAAAGCACATACAGGTGACATGAGAATGGAGTTTTCAGGTATAGGATAAAGGCACCAAACTCTTAAATCTCTAGCTAACGAATAATTATTCTACAGGCTTTTAAAAACTGTTCCCTACAAGAAACATTTTTAAAATTTATTTTTATTCATTAAAGGCACGATAGAGAAGAGGAAATAGGAGAGCTAAGCTTTGTTCATCTTTCCACTTTATAAACAATTGAAATCAGCACCCTCAGGCCCAAACATCATTGGGAATAATCCACAGACTCCAAAGGGCTTCTCAGAATGTTGAGGGTTTTAGACCTGCAAGGGTATCCTAACTGGGTAAGTTTTAAAAGCAAAGTTTGTAAGTAAACTGAATCTAGATGAAAACAAAACAAATGGTCTTTCTGTAAATGGCCGTTTCATGCTCAGCATCCCTTGGACATACGTTCAGTTCGATAATAGAACCAAGGAGAGAGGCTCGAAGAGGTGCAGCCCAGCCTTGGTACGGAGGCAGGTATGTGTGTGATGACTGAGACCAGAGCTGGGATTCTCCATCCCATGTGGTGCCCTTGCCGCCATGCCTCCTTGTCCCCGCACCTCATTGCCAAAATCCTGCAGAAGTAAATCATCTTGCACAGGACTTAATGATTGTTAACGTTTCTGAGAGACACCTGTGTGCAGTTATTATTTGTGGAATATTTGAGAGTTTTCCAGTAAAGAAAGCAGATGCCAAAATTCCTGTTTCTTGGGGTTAATAGCATATTGTTGATTGTCATGCCACCAAATGAGTGTGAGGTGAGGAATAAATTATCTTCTGTGATGCCAGCAATTACTGATAAGAAGAAGACTTGACTTTCCCAGATTACCCTCATGTCAAATGTGACATCTCTGTATGTATTACTTTCAACATTCACCATGAAATGTGAGATAGTGTTAACAGAAGCCCAAGGATACCAAAGCTTCAAGATTAGAAATCACTTTTAGGCTGTCTTTCTTCTCCTCCCTGCGCCCCCCCTTCCCCCCAGTGGGTTGCTGTATTAACACTCATTATAGCAAAGCAGAGCAGATGGGCAAACAGACTGATTAGTTATTTATATATATATTTTTTCTTTTTGACGCTTAGATGTTGGCTCTTCCTTTAATAAAAGAAAGGAGTTTTTAGATGTTGCCTTGTCTTGATTTCCCTTTTTAATCAGAGGAAAAAAGGGGGCATTTTGCTCCTGATCTATTAATAATGTGGCTGTATCCTTTTCTTAACTGCTGACTTCATAGCTCTCTGTATACCCATTTCAATCAGAATTTGATTTCTCTCCAGTCCTCTAAGCTGCATGTGGTACATGCATGTTCTTTCTGGTCTAGGATTTCTTTATGGAGCTTATCACTTTGAATTCTTTTATTTATTTATTTATTTATTTATTTAGGTAAGTGTCTTTCCTGACAAGGAAACTGTCTACAGTATTTTTGGCTTTTTCATCCAAAATGAAAAAGACCAGAACTGATTGGTGGAAAGTGAAATTATCCATACTATTATGTCAATAGAAATGTTTTCCCATGTTTTTCCTCTTTTAAAAAAAGGTCAGATATCTCTATGATCTTTCTCAAAACAAAATTTGTGTATTTCTTTCCTTCCCAATTTTGTAAAAATAGGTTTTCTGATGAAACTGTGCTTCCAGTTTAAAAAAACTTAGGTAAAGAGAAAGGTCATCAGCAATCCCACTTCTGGATATATATTCAAAGGGAACAAAATCACTATCTCCGAGAGATGTCTGCACTCTGGTGTTCACTGCAGCGTTGTTCGTAATAGTCCAGGTATGGAAACAACCCAAGTGTCCACCCGTGGATGAATGGATCAAGAAAATGTCACACACACACACACACACACACTCACTCTCTCTCTCACACTGGAATGTCAGCCTTAAAAAAAGAAAGAGATCCTGCCATTTGCAACAACACCGATGAACTAGAGAGCATTATGCTAAGTGAGGTAAGAGAAAGGCAAATACTGCATGGTATCACTTATCTGTGTGATCTAAAAATAAAATAAGTCAAACTCAGAAACAGTATAATGCCAGTTGCCAAGGACTGGGGTCGGGGGGTGGGAGAAATAAGGAGAGGTTGGTAGAAGGATACAAACTTCTAGTTCTAAGATGAATACAGTCTAGAATCTAACATGTAACATGGTGATTGTAGTTGATTGGCATGTATTTTATAACTGCAAGTTGCTAAGAGAGTAGAAGTTAAGAGTTCTTGCCAAAGGAAGGAAGGAGAGAAAGAGAAAAAGATAAGTAGGAGAGTTGCTGGATGTGTTAATTAACCTGACCGTGGGATCCCGTTCACAGTGTATGCGTGTATCAGACCATCGTTATGGAGCTTACACACTCAGTGTATGCGTGTATCAGACCATCGTTATGGAGCTTACACACAGTGTATGGCAGCTTTATCAATTGTGCCTCAGTTAAAGCTGAAAACAATAAAATACAAATGAAGAGAAATCACTGGCACAGGGGAAAAAAAAGGGAAAATCCATAGTAATCCATAATCTTTTCTTATAAAAAGACAAATGTTTCACGTGTATGTAAGAGGTATTCATAGAAAGGTAATGGGTCTTAGTTGTGCATAGAAAAGAACTTTCTAGTGTTCCAATGTGGAGTGTTCTCTAATAGTAATTCCCCTACTGATACTTAAAGCATTAACTAAAGAGCCTTGAGGCATAGTGTAAGGAATAATAAACATGCACGTGTGGTTACAAATGTTTTAGTCCTTTTTAAATTTTTGAATAGGATTTGCAAATTTTCTAATGTATTCTATCAAAAGTGGGAAAATACTCTATGAAGATGGCCCTAGGGGCACTTGGGTGGCTCAGTCGGTTAAGCAACTGCATTAGGCTCAGGTCATGATCCTGGAGTCTCATGAACAAGTCCCGCATCGGTATCCCTGCTCAGTGGGGAGCCTGCTTCTCCCTCTCCCTCTGCTTGTGCGTGCGCATGCTCTCTGTCTCTCGCAAATGAAAAAAACTGAAATCTCAAAAAAAAAAAAAAAGGGATGGTCTAAAGTCAGTTAGCGGATAGACATTGGAACTTATGATCTCATGGTACAGGATAACATACCCATTCAACTGTTTGGGAAGACTTCTGCACAAAGCCATGGGCAATTAATTGGATCCCATGTTTTTAGAGATGCCTGATGATCCTGTCACGTCGTATATTTAGTTTTTAGAAACTGTCCTCAGTGGGACTTGGTATTATTAGAAGATTCTATCAAACATCAAAGAGATACTTGAGCTTAATCCTCACACTGCGATCTGACTTCAGAAATAGCTGCTGTTAATAACAATATGGGAAAACGAGACTCAGCTCCGCCCAGCTCTGTGGTCTCGGCATGTTCGTGGGCACCGTCAGACTCACCTCTCTAAGTGCTGCGGTTTCAGGAAGGGGCGTGCATAGAGGGTGTAGGGCTTGGCAGAGAAAAGCTGAGCAAAGCCAACGAGAAAATAGAAGCTTAAAAAAAAAATGCTACGGTTTCTGTGAGAGATAATACAAACCAGAGGGAAGCATTTAGGGCAGATTACTGTGGCCACTCGGGGGACGTTTCTGAGGGTCTGCTTGGTTTGAGGTCTTGGTGGGACCGAGGTCAAAGTGGGAGGATGTTCAGGAGAAATGAAACCGTGACATCGCATCATGCTGTGAAAGGGGCTGTGCAGGGGTGTTTTCGTGATGATTCGTCAGCTGTGCTCAGGCCCCAAGTGTGATCTCTCTTGACATCCCCTCCCTCAAGGCTGAATCTGGTGCCCCTGGGATGAACTCACCTCTTTCCCTGGACTTGACCTGTGGTAGCTGTACCACCACTGTGGTTGCTGCTCTGCAAATGTTCGTGTTCTGTGGGGATAGGGAGCAAAACTGGATCTTGTGTATAACCCATGCTTGCCAGACGCCTAGTAGTTTTTAGTAGGTATTTGTTGATTAAATGAATGAATGATTGGACGATTGCTTATGTGCAGGATCCAGGTGACATAGTAAAGAGCTTTCCCTGCTGATCCATGGTTAACTTTATGAATTAGAGATCTTCTGCCTCTTAGATGACTTCATAATTAAAACCTTCAAAATGGGCAAAATATTGGGGCACCCGGGAGGCTCATTTGGTGAAGCATCTGACTCTTGATTTCCGCCCAGGTCATGATCACGGGGCTGTGAGATTGAGCCCCGTGTCCAGCTCCACGCTGGGCAATGGAGCTTGCTTAAGATTCTCTGTCTCCCTCTCCCCTCTGCAGTGTGCATCCCCCCCACCCCCGCCCAAAGGCAAAATATTAAAATATATTTCTGATGACGTAAAACTTGAAAACACCACTCATTAAATTACTGCTGTAAAATACAGAGGGTGTGTGTTTCGAAAACAAAATTGCGACCTGGTTAGGATTCAGAGAGAACTCATACCGACCACGCGTGCCTTTTAAAAAATATAATTAAATGGAAGCTTCATGAGTCATCACTTGAATTGGATGTAAATCATGTCTAATCTGCTTATTAACATGCCCCTCACCTCCGTGCCTGAATAGCAGAGAAGTCCTTCCAAAAGGTATTCTTACACGTTTTATGTTTGTTAGCCTGCTGCGGTCTGATTCTCGTGTGATTTCACCTTTTTAAATTCAAGTAAGACTTTTTGATAAAAACACGACTCTTAAAACGCAGAAGAAGCCACACAATGCTTTTCAGGGGGTAGCAAAGGATAATTCACATGTTAGATCCTTACATGAACTTCTTGGGTAGCCTATGAGGTGATAAACAGAAATTTGGAATGAGGACAAGGAAAGCGAGGGGGACTTCCAGAGAGGACAGTTGTCAGGTCCCCTTGGATCTCCCCTGTCCTTCAGGGATTCTGTTAGAGTTTCCCATTCTCCTTCCTTTTCTTACTTTGTTTTGAAGAGGTGGCAACGGGAAGGTTTCCCCCCTCATTTCAGCTTGTTCTCCTGTGGACTTGTGAGCTTGTTTGCCCACAATCCTTTTTGAAAACAGGAATTTGTGCTGGGCCTACACCTGTTCTCTTAGGTGGTGATGCTGGAGGGAGACTGAGGGAGGTCAGCCCCCGAGAAAGTGCTGGCTCGGGGAGCATGGTGGCGGTGGCCACGAGCCCCAGCAGCTTCTTGGTTGGAGAGGAATCTTCCCCTTCTTCTGCCTTTGGAATTGAATTCCCTCTCTCATTCTTCTTGTCCCATATGTCAGTGATGTTTCTTCAAAATCTGTGATAGGTCAACAGAATGGATTTCTGCACTGCTAGTTTAATATCTCTCCAAGTGTGCCTAGCTTTGCACCGGAGAGACGTCTTTATCTAGAAGTTGGATAAGGCCCTTCGCAAAGCATCAGCCACGTAGCCCCCTTCCCTGACCCGCTCCCACCTCATCTCACCCAGAGAGGGTGAGTCTGGACTCAGGGGCGCACACTCCCACACCCACCCTTCACATTCTAGTGTCTTCACTCAGGCACTTCTGTAGGTCTAGATGATGCTACTGCCCTTTGAGCCTTACTGGGCTGTTAAGTCTCTACAAAATACTACTTCCTCTTTTAGCTCCTGTCTTTGCCCAGTCATAATTTCTTCTCTCTCTCTCTCTCTCTTTTTTTTTAAATTCTGCATTGCCATATTCCTGTGAAACCTCTATCATGGCCCTCCTTCACATCATTGTGTAGATTTTTAAAAAATGTCTCCCGCATGCACATTGCCCCCATCAGGCCCCTGAGCTATATAGACTGGTATGAATAGACCATCAGATCAAAATACTCTAGCTTTAAACACATTGCTGCTAAATGTGGGCTGTGTGTGTGTGTGTGTGCACGCACACGCTCCAGCTAGCTTTACAAATACGAAAATGTGTTAACAAGAGGTTACCCAATTGTGTAGAAAAACTATAAACATCAACTGTCTGGGGAATAAAAAAAATCTTCCTTTTTTGTAAAACTTGATCAACTAACCCTAATCCTATCCTCCCAGTTATGAACCAATGCTAGAAGATAGTATGAAAAACTACAGAAAGACAGGACTAATGTTATACCCGCAGAGTCGATACTGCAATTTGCATTTGCTTGGCTTCATTGAAGACCATTACCTTTGTATCTAAGTTTATTTTTGAGATTGATTTGGAATTACCTTTCAGTATTCGGTGAATTTGAAAAATTCCCTTAGCTGAGATTTTATGGCTTAAGTGATTAGATTTCTCTGTCCATTGGTGCCCTAGGACGCCGGTGCTCTAGGAAGGAGGCCTGCAGCTGCGTTTCAGTTTCTAGAGCCCTGTTCCTGAGGCTGAGAAAACCATCAGTTGTTCATAAAGGGGAGAGGGCTGTAGGGGATGCAGGTGCTCATCCGTGTCGGGTGTGTGGCCTGATGCTTCTTTCGCTCTGCTTGGGTGTAAAGCGGTGGGGGCCTGAGCTACAGTGGGATGGATGGAGATGAAGGAATGGGTGGATATCCAAGCAGACATCTGTGTGACTGGCATAAGTTGTCTACAAGATTGGAATGGCTGGAAAAGAATGAAAGAATAAAATAATACAGAGGAAACCCTGAGAATCTGAGCAGTGACCTTGGGTGGAGTGGGGAAAGTATATTTACTCACGTAAACTAGAAGACTATCTCCTTTGTGGTTTATCCATAAATTCTTTCAGTCTTTATTAGTGGTCCAGTAGAGGGACAGAGCCTCCGGTAAGAGGTGGGCAGTTGCCTTTTCTTTTCTGGATCTTCCCACATCTTCTCAATCCTTAAAGCACTCAGCTAGCTCCTCGGAGAATGGACAAAGTAAGTTTGAATTCTTGTCCCCATTGCCTTCCTTCATCTTCCAAAACACTGTCACCTCAGGTAAAATAAAATACGGAGTTCCTTCCAGAACCCACTAGAAATATATAAATTAGCCCATATTTCAGCCTGTGGAGGAAGGCTGCTTCATCCTGGAAAAAAATTGAGGATCTGAAAAGAGCTGGCTTACAAGGAAGGAAGGGGAAGATGGAGAATTTTTCCCACCAGTTTCCTGAGCTGGGTGGATCTCATGAATGCACTTTTCCTTACTCTGAAGGTTTTTGAGATTCCAGAGCATTAGCAAACATACATGCACTTTATGTGTAATAAGGAGTAGTGCCCCAATATTGATTTGAAGAAACAAATACATATGTTTCTGTTATCTCCTCGAGGAGTTCAGCCATGTGTTCTGCAGGGGCCATGCCTTCTGGTCTTGCTTTCTGAGTGACTTTCAGACGAAAGGGGGCTGTGTTGCCTTTCCTCCTCAGCACCAGTGACCCCTCCCCACGCGCCGGGGTCAGGCAGGACTCCTCGTGCGTTGCCGATCACACAGCAGGGGACACGGAGACACAGGCTTTTGCCACCCTCATTCTGACCCAGCTTTCTGCTCTTGCAGGTGCCCACGTCCTGACCGACTCAGCAGGAAGGTGGATTTTCTTTGTGTTTAAAGAAAAAAAAAATGTCCCCGTGTCTGTAGAGATGATTTGCAGTTCAGCCCGGCTGAAGCTGACCGAATGAGACTATGGGCTGTGCCTCTGCCAAGCATGTTGCCACTGTTCAAAATGAAGAGGAAGCCCAGAAAGGGAAGAACTACCAGAATGGAGATGTGTTTGGCGGTGAGTGCCGTTGAACTTGACCCTTGACCGACTGACCCGGGCCTTCAGTTTTTTCAGAGTGAATACCTGTAGTGTTTGGGGGTGGGGGGTGGTGCTGGTAACGGGCTGATGAGATGTGGCTAGAAATCACGGCAGATCTTTTACGTGGGGCAGTTTCTGTAGTAGTTTATACATAGAGGACTCTGAGGAGCGCTATGGAGGTTTCATACGGAAACTAACGTTGAAGTCAAGCTTTAAGTAACTGGATGGGTACATAGGACAGCAGCCACCGGGGGTCCTGGTAGAGGAGCGCTGTACGACAGAAAACACAGTCGTCCAAAAGTGCAGTGAGTGAGGATTTGTAAATGAGAGAGTGAGGTGTTTCTTCGGGCTCCTGGTTCCTCTTTATGGGACTTCTCATGTGCATTTTTTTCAGATTAAAAAATACAAATACAATGAATTTAATAATTGTCTCTTAACTGTTCTGTGATGAATCAAAGTGACTTTAGAATATCTCGTGCATCACTTCTCGGCCTTTTGGCTAAGATCAAGGGTAGAATATCTCGTGCAGAGGTCACAACCTGCCATCCCATGGCCACGTCTGGGTGGCAAATATATTTTCTTTGGCTCCCAGAGAATTACGAAATAAAAAGCAAGGCAGCGTATAAAACTCAGGATGTTTCACGTAAAACCCCAAAATTTCTTCAGGAAAACTGGTGGCACCGAGTCTGTCTTCCCTGAGGCCACAGTCAGTGGGTTGAGATAACAGTGGTCCCCTCAGTCCAGGAACTGCTGAGCCCGCCCTGGAGAGCACACCAAGCCCCGTTCGCTCCTGAATGTCAATGGCCTGGCCACTTCCAGGCTTCTCAGTGTGCCTGGCGATGAGTTTGTTCCTTAGAAGATCCGCGATTGCTCTGGTGCCACATGGCCGTGGGTTAGTACAAAATTCCAGTTAGGAAGGCAGGCATAGGAGTTTGGCTGAATTACTTTGTCATAACCCACGACTGGACCCATGCACCGTACTCCTGTGTTCAGCCACTGGCAAGTCACTCTATGGCATTTCGGTCCCTCCTGATGGTTGTGCCGGTCCCTGGTGAAGAATTGGGGTACCGTGGGAAGGTTGCTGCTCTGCTAAAAGTAGGCTAGTGTATATGGGAGGAGGACTTTGTGTTGTGTCGTTTCAAGGAAATGTATGTGTTGCCTGGAACAAATTTGCTTCTGGTGGCGACGGCCTAGAAAATTCAGAACAGTGGGGAAGAGTAGCGTGGGAGCATTTAACTAAAACTTGACTCAGATCACTGAGACCAGTTCCTGGGAAAACAGTTAAGTGGACAAGCATCATTCCATCACCCTCAAACACTTAACTATTAAGAGAACATAATCTAGTATCAAACATTTGTTCACATTAGCTTCTACGTGATACTCTGTGTCATTATCATTTTTGTAACAAGAGCTACCATTAATGGAGCTGCCACCATATGTCAAACATGCCGAAGCATTTATACGCTCATTTTCATGGTGGATTTTTCACAACAATCCTGTGAAAGATGTGTCATCCCAGTTTTACATATTTGGAAGCTGAAGCACAGAGAGACTAACTGGTCCCAAGTTGCCCAGCTACGAAGCCACAGACTCAGGTGGCTCTGACTCCAGGGTCCATGTTGCTTCTCTCAGTGTCGATGCCTGGCACCCTGCTGCCTCCCATCGGTCACTCATTCTTCAATGCAAAAGAGTATTGAGTGGCCTGTACAGGATAGGCCGAGACCTTTTGCTAAGTGCCATGGGGGGTGGGGTGCAGAGGTAAATGATACGTAAACCTCCCTTTCTAGGACTTCCTAAGAGGATGAGGAAATGTTACGAGGCAAAATAAGCCATGTACCAGGAGAGGAAAAGACATACATTGTGGTAAGAGTCAAGGGGATGGAGAGACTGCCTTAAAAGGTGGGATCAGAGTAGATTTCTAGAGGTGACCTCTAAACCTGGCCTTAAAGGACCAGAAGAATCTAAACTTGTTAGATGAAGGGTGCAGGAAGGAACTGGGTGAAGAAAGGCTAGATGTGATGTGAGACTTACTTGAGAATTATAAATAATCCAGTTGGAATGGAATATAAAATTTAAGTGGGAGAGAATTGGCTAGAAAACTAAGGGTTAAATTATAGAGAACTTTGAATACCAAATTACAGTCTTTAGAAAGATAGACTGTAAGAGCAAAAACCATAGTCAGTATATTGCCCTTATATTCTGTGATAACACCTAACCGTCCAGTTGGTAATTCGGTTTCAGTTTTAATAGGCAAGGAGACTTTCTATTATTCTAAAGTACGATGTGTATTTGGCAAATGTTGGCGTCTAATAAAGGACTTTTCCTTTAGTCACCTATCGCTGGGTATCAGACAACCTTAAGATCTCAGCGGCGTTCAACAATGAGCATGTCTTTCTTGATCACGAGTTGGTGAGTCAGCTGGAGTGGCTCTGCTCCATGTCTCTCTCATCTTCCTCCTGGGACCAGTGAGCTGCGGAAAGGGAAAGGGGGGCATGCTCTTCTTATGCAGAAGGGTAAAAGTGCAAGCAGTACACAAGCTGCCTCTTAACCTTGGGCTTACAGCTGGCCCAGTGTCACGTGCACCCACATTTTACTGGTCAACTCAAGTCACACAAATGCGCTCAAAGACAAGAGTCAGAGAAACCCCTCTGAACGCGGTGCATTTGTGACAAGGGTGTGGATGCAGGGAAGGGTCGAGAATCGAGGCTGACAATTCACTGCACCCCCGGCCTCCCCAGTCATTGCTGTCTGTGTGGCTCCATTCAGTTCATCTAGTCTGAGCATTTTTTCAGCCTCCCAGTACTTACACGGACGTTTTATTCACTTCAGCATCCATCATCTTGTTATTCTTTCTGACATAAACATTGGTGGGTTTGTGGCACGGTGTTAGAGATAGCAGAACAAGGAGGGAGAGAGCTTCTTGAACTGGGCAGAACAAGGAGGGAGAGAGCTTCTTGAACTGGGCAAAGGAGATGGTTTTGATAGTCCCACAGGGCTCTGGGGTTAAAATTGTCAAGAGGGCAGACTGAACATCAGTGCCTTTATCCTAGTGTTACTAAATGCTAGAGTATGTATATGACACAATAAGTTCCTATCTGTGTTTTTCCACTTAAATTTTAGTTTGCAAGCAGAGCAAGTGTACAGAATCCCAGTATGATCACAGATGGTCCCAGGTGACTAGCAGATCTGGCTCACTTTTACTCACTTGATATCTTTTTCACCCATTGTTTTGTAACATGTTACCTCGTGACAAAGAACTCCACACTTAGTAGCTTGAAACAAGCACTGGTTTATCATTTATCACAATTCTGTGGGTGCCTGGGGTTCCTCTGCTGTTTTTGCCTCGGCTCAACCAGGTGGCAACACTTAGCTGGGCACTCAGTGGGGCTCACCTAACTAAGATGGCTTCAAGTTTCTCCAGCTAGAAAGTCAGACTTTTCATGAGGTGGCTGGTAGAGGAAGTAGAGACTGTCAGGCCGATGAATACCTAGACTTGTAAGTCCAAGAACATCACTTTTGCATCATTCTATTAACTAAAGCAAGTTTCAAGACCATCCCAGAGTCAAGGGATCTAGAGGTCTCCATCTATTGAGTCTAAGGAATTGTTGGTGGCCATATTTGGATACTAGTTACCTCAGCCCCTGAGAGAGGCAGTGAGAACCCCATGACTGGATTATGTTCCAACCTGGACAGTTAGAGTCTGCTTTTTGAATCACTGCTCTGTTTTTTTACTGAATAAAGTTGCCTCATTTCACTTTTTAGAAGTCGTTTTTTAAATGTTTAAAAAATGTTATTACTGCTTGTTGTTGAAGAGTTGACAAAGTCTTTGAAGGATGGCATATTTGGAGATGGCTCTGAAGTATGTGTCTCTGAGTGTGTGTACCCACACACATTCGATCCTTTTCCTAAAGGTGTGAATTTAATTTCATAGCTTCTAAGGACATGCTGAGGAGCGTTAATAAACAGTGTGTTTTTACAAATGGTAATTTCCATTTTTATGAAGCAGTTTGGTCTCTGTGATGTTTTGGTTACCTAGAAGACCGACCACTCCAAATGTGTGTTACAGAATATGTCTAGACTATTCCACAAAAGAGGATTAACTGACCAAAGAGTATCTTGACTCTTAGATTTCATAGAATTCAGGAGGTCACTAACAAGGAACTTTATCACTGACGTTTACCTGTAGACTTTCCTTTCCTGTAAATAAAAAGTTTCAGTTCTAAGGTTGTGCCTCACATCCATGTGGCCTGTTGAGAAGTACAATCCAGACCAGAAAGTCCCATCTCCAGATTGGAATTTTCCTTCCCAGAGGTCAGGGCCGATGTGCCGAGGTCAGTTGGAGGACAGCTGAGCAGATTGCCAAAACCAGCTTGCCACAGAGGGGTGACCAATAGGTTCAAGTTATCATGAACTAGTTAAGCAAGTTCTAAAGGGAATCCAAGTGCTTACTGGATTCTTTTAACAGCCATTCTCTTAGACTATTAAAGTAGGTGCACGGAACAGGTTCAAGTCTTACTGGTGAAATTAACACCTCAAACCTGAGTTCATTATTTCTCCTGCTGCCCACCCCAAGAGGAGAAAGCTCTTTACCTATATTGACTTTACTGTTTGCCTGAAGGTCACCACCATTCTTCCAGTAATGTAGGCTTTAATTTGCCTTTTCCAGCTTCAGTGACTCTGGCCGCTCTCCCCAGAAGCTCTTTTCTTGCCGTTGCTACAGCCCGTCTCCCAGAATAGCGCGGTATCTTCAAACTAAGCGCCATGAGCCCCCTTGGTTGTTTGTTTTCTTCTGGGATTTTCGTTGTCGTTCATTTTTAATTCTCAATTTTTTGCGCCATTGTTGGAATCTGTCAGGTTTTTCTAAGTGCTCCTCTGCCCGTGTTCATTCTCCTGCTCCAGAATTTTCTGTGGCACCTGGTTCTTAGCCAGTAAAATCTTAAATCCTTAGTGAACATGCCTTGTAAGGGCTCATAATCACCTTGGCACCCTTGTTTCACTCTCTGTCCTTCATGTTCCCTGTTCCTCAGCCAGACTGGACAGCTTGCCTTGTGACCTCGGACATAACTGTCTCCCAGGCCTTCTGGTACGCCATGACCTCATCTGGGCATGGGCCCTTTCTCCTGCCTTCATCTTTTTAAATCCTGCTGTTCTTCCCAACTTCACCCAAACTTGCATGAAGCTTTTCTCATACCTTCAGAAAGTATCGTTTTCCTGCCATCCCAGACTACCTTTTTATATACTTAGGTATTTGGTTTATTTCTTGATACATCTCATCTCATTATTTGTGTATATGTGTCATTTCTCTTATGAGCCAGTTAGGCTCCTGAAGGCAGGGACTGTAGGTCTTGAGGGAAACCAGGGTTCCCAGAACTGTGGGAGCTGGAGACAGAGAGATTGTTTGGGGATCGGGGTGGGCCCTGGCTGGGCCAGCTTCCCCATATGATTAGGTGGCCGAGTTTGGCTGGAGGGCCAAGAGAGTTTGAGGTTTATAAATGTTCCCTTAAGTGGAGGTGCTTAGATTATTACAGTAAATTCTTCTGAAATAGCAGTGTAAGAACAAATATAAAAGGCAAGCAGTAAAGCAAGATTTTGGCTACTTTGTCTCCCCTGGGTTCTTTATTACTGTGTAGCTTCAGTGCAATTCTGATGCTTAGCTGTGTAAATTGGGAGCATATACCAGGACTGTCTGTGTGTATGTTTGTGTCTGCGTGTGAGAGAGAGATGGTGTTATCCAATCTGTTACCCATCTAAAGTAGTGTAGGGACCAACTTCACAGGTTATGGGAAGATTACGTAAGAGAATGGATCACATTCATTCAGAAAGTCAAAGCAGTTGAAGGCGAAGTAATGATTCCCTGTTTCTTTCTGCAGTAATTTCTGATTGCATGAAGTGAAGATTAATTAAAATTAATCTGTGTTTGTGTTTGTGAGACAGTAGCAGGATAATGTTACTTCTGTGCCATCCAGTCCAGTAGACTCTGGCCACCTCTGATATGAAGCATGTGAAATATGCCTATTCTTACTGAGATATGCTATGGGCATGAAATACACACAGGACTTCAAGGACTTTGTATAAAAGAGAGTATAAAATGGCTCATTAATGATTTTTTTAATGAATTACATATCGAAGTGAATAATATTTTGGACGTATTGGGTTAAGTAAAATACATGGTTCAAATTAATTTCATCAGTTTCTTTTTGCTCATTGAATGTGGTTCCTAGAAATATTGAAAGTACATCTGTAACTCGCATTATTTTTCTACTGGATGGTGCTGGTTTAAGTCCCTGAAAGGAAGTGTTGGGTGTTTTGGGCTTCCTTTTCTTTCCAGTTTCAGCTTTGGAGTTTACTTATTCTGGAATCTAGAGAAAAGGAGTTAGTTAGGCTGAGACTGGTGGGGGAGCGGGGTGTTGGGGTCCACAGGACCATGGGAAAGGCAGAGACGGGGAAGCAGCTTAGCAGAAGAGGAAGAACACAGGGTCACGTGCTCATCTCTCTGCTCTCATCAGTGGGAGTCTTCAGCTGCCCCTCGTGTAACTTCTTCTCTTGGCCCAGGGAAGCTTGTGTTGACTTCTGAAATTGTTATTTTCCAAGGATCAGAGAGGAAATCTTTCTCTCTCACTGCTCACCCACCTTTTATTTGGTGGTTGTTGTTGCTTTCATTGAGTTGGTAAAGAACCTTAGGGGCAGGAGAACTGTTTGATGGGTTTGTGATAGAGCCAGGTCATGGTCGTGAAAGCTGGGGGAAAAAAATTAAGTCCAGATGAGTGAGGAACCGGCCCTGGGTTTAGTCTTTGAAGATTCCACAGTGTCTTTTTTTTTTTTTTTTTTAAGATTTTATTTATTTGACAGAGAGAGAGAGAGATCGTAAGTAGGGAGAGAGGCAGGCAGAGAGAGAGGGGGAAGCAGGCTCCCCGCTGAGCAGAGAGCCCGATGCGGGGCTCGATCCCAGGATATCCCTGATATTGTGACCTGAGCTGAAGGCAGAGGCTTAACCCACTGAGTCACCCAGGCGCCCCGGATTCTCCAGCGTCTTGAGCTGAGCCTCCCAAAGCTCTCAGTGGCTTGAAGTGCACATGGAGCTCGTGCAATTACAGTCAGCCCACCTTGGCCAGGGGGTTACATCATACTCTTCCAGGGTAAACGTTCTTAGCCCAGTGCCTGGCTCAGGGAAGGGGCCCACAGGGCTCCTGGGCCACTCCGATAGCTGCCTGTTGCTTTGGCAGGAGATGAGTCCGTATCGTGAGCACACAACTGTGATTGTGAGTTCGCTCTCTAGCTGGGGGCTCTCTAGCTGGGGGGGTCTTCCAGCTTCCCCACTTCATCAGCACCCGGGCTTTTTCATGTATGATGCAGAGATAGTGACAGAATCCAGCCTTCGGAGTCCTGTGGAAGATCAGATGAATTAACAATGGAGAGCACTGAGAACGCAGCCTGCGCATAATTAGCACCCAAGCATTAATGATGGGTGTGAGTAGGTTTGCCCACCTCTTCACTCTTGCCACTTACTCGTCTCAAAATATACCGTGCTAGAGTGGCCCATGATGAGTAGAGTCAGTCTGAATTTCTCTTTGGAAGAGTTTCCCGTTAACCGAAAGTCAAGAAAATCCTATACTTTTTTAAAAATGTAAATTCAGTTAGTTAATATACAGTGTATTATTAGCTTCAGAGGTAGTGTTCAGTGATTCATCAGGTGTATAACACCCAGTGCTTATCACATCACGTGTCCTCCCCGAGGCCCATCACCCAGTTACCCGCCCCCACCCCCTTCCCCGCCAGCGGCCCTCAGTTTGTTGCATGTAGTTAAGAGTATCTTAGGGTTTGTCTCCCTCTCTGATTTTCTTTTCTTTCCCCTCCCTTCTCTTATGCTCCTCTGTCTTTGTTCTTAAATTCCACATGAGTGAAATCATATCATTGTCTTTTTCTGATTGACTTATTTTGCTGAGCATAATACTTTCCATATTTAAAAAAAAAAGAAAATTCTGGGTACCTGGGTGGCCCAGCTGGTTAAAGCATCCGACTCTTGATTTCAGCTCAGCTCATGATCTCAGGGTCGTGAGATCGAGCCCCGCATCAGACTCTGCTCAGTGGGGAGTCTCCTGAAGATTCTCTCTCTCCCTCTCAAATAAATAAATAAATCTTAAAAAAAAAAAAAAATGCAAGTACTATTTTTTCCTTCCCTTGCCATTGGTATCCTGAACCTGTTTGTTTAATGTTACATGGAGAGATGAGTGGAAGAGTGGGACTATCTGTCACTGATGGGTTCGAGGCAGCCTGACTGCAGGATGAGGGAGCCTCCGAGTTCACAGACACTGTTGGCAAGGACATCCAGGCAGGGCCCTTGGTGGTGTCCCTCCGGTTTTAAGTCTAGAGGGTTTCTTCCAGTTGCTCTCTTGCCCCTCCAGGGGCCTGGTCTTCTCTATAGCTGCCTGGAACCCTTTTTCAGGCAGAAAATAAGAAAGAACTTGGCCCCGGAGAAGGCAGTGGAGACCTTTCTGGTACCATCCAGTGAAAGGCACAGAGGACTGGAGCTGCAGGCAAAGCTTGTTCTCTGCTGGGGGAAGTTCTCAAAAAGTGACTCAGCAACACGAGAGAAGGTGGGAGGGTTTCTTTACCCACAGCATTTCTCCTCTGAGTTATTTTCTCCTGAGTGACATCACGGAATTCAGAAATTCAAAAACAATGGCTGCTTCCTGGAATCCTGGTTGATGTGGCAGAAAGGATGGGTTTTGCCGTAAGCACCTGCCTGGTAACCTACCTGCTCGGCCCCCCCTTTTCCCCCCCGCCAGCAGCGCTCACCTGGCTTCACCTGTCCGACACTTAGCCCGCATTTTGGACCTGGCTCTCGCCTGCAGAGACCAGCTCAGCACCTCCCTTCTGCGCCCAGAGCCGGAAATGTGACTGTTTCTTTTGCCCCTGAATTATGATATAAAAACAACTTAGACTCCTATTCAACTGTTTCTTGTTATCCCCATTTTTTAAAAAGATTTTATTTATTTATTTGACAGAGATCACAAGTAGGCAGAGAGGCAGGCAGAGAGAGAGGGGGAAGCAGGCTCCCTGCTGAGCAGAGAGCCCGATGCGGGGCTCGATCCCAGGACCCTGAGATCATGACCTGAGCCGAAGACAGAGGCTTTAACCCACTGAGCCACCCAGGCGCCCCTGTTATTCCCCATTTCAGGAAAATGAAGCCAAGAGCCACGCCACTTCACTTACCTGAACAAGCAGGACTGTCTGGAACTGAGGTTGCAGACTTCGACTAAGGGAGATCCCCCTCTCAGGTAGAACATACCTGTCTTTGCTATTAAATTTAAACCAGCCTCCACTCAGGAGTCTTTGAGAAGTAATCGCGAACTAGCTGCTTGAGCTCAGCTCCAGCTTTTAACCGAGGCTATCTGAAGGCTCTATTGTTATATGTAGGGCTATTTTCAGGAGACCTGAAATTCACGGTCATGGTGAACGCACAGGCCTGAGAGTTGGCAGATTGGTTTCGAATCGCTACTCACCAACATGTACCTTGGCGAATTACTCTCTTTGCCTTGGTTTCCCCATCTGTCTAATATAGGGAGAACTAGTATTTACCTGCCTTCAGAGGACCGTTGGGAGATTTAACGTATGAGTGTATAGAATAGGATTTGCTGCATGATACGCACTGTGTGGGTGCCGTTTGTTATTATCGAATTAGCAGGCTTAGTTTCCCTTGATTATGCCGGGGGGTTGGGGAAGCAACATGTCTATTCCAGATGTGTAATTCTCCAAGCCTGAAAAGTTTGTCAGTTATCCACATAATACTTATCTCTTTATTTTGTATTTTAAAATATTTGTATTCCTATAATTTAAAATACATTGCGTTCCTATAATTTTTTTTCTGTTTTGACAGCTTCTGTTCTGTATAAGATATGAGTGTGTGTGACCATGTGGGTGTCTTTAAATCAGAAGACTTAAGGCATGCCTGGGTGGCTCAGTCACTTAAGTGTCTGTCTTTGGCTCAGGTCGTGAACACAGGGACCTGGGATTGAGTCCCACGTCAGGCTCCCTGCTCAGCAGAGAGCCTGCTTCTCCCTCTCCTTCTACCTACTACTCCCCCTGCTTGTGCGTGCTCTCTCTCTGTCAAATAAATAAAATCTTCAAAAATCAAAAAATAATCAGAAGGCTTAAGTATATGATTTGAATGGTGAGTATGATGTTATGCCTCATTCCTGCAAAAGTGTGGTTTAAAAAAATAGTTCCATCCTAGAAGTTCACAGATACATTTTCATTTATCACACATAAATCTCTGCATGTGTGTGTACGTGTGTGTGTGTGTGTGCAGTAGCATTTTCCTACTTCTGGGTTTATCACGCACAGTGAGGGTATTTATAGAAAGAAGGACATTTCTTGGTGGAGCACTGTGGAGAGGCCGGGAGGCAACAGACACAGATGATGCCTTTAGTGATTGTAATTGAATAAATATTTCCATAACTAACTGAACTAAAAAGATGTACAAATTTGATACTATTTCAATTCACATTTTATTCTTTAAAAATACTTTATAAGTCTAGGGTTCATAGTGGCTAGTGGCTCATTTGGTTAAGTGACTGCCTTCAGCTCAGATCATGATCCTGGAGTCACTGGATCGAGTCCCGCGTCAGGCTCTCAGCTCAACAGGGAGTCTGCTTCTCCCTCTGACCCTCTCCCCTCTCATGCTGTCTCGCTTATTCTCTCTCTCTCCAGTAAATAAATAAAATCTTAAAAAAAAATACTTTGTAAGTCTACCATTAAAATTTGAATTCCTTAACTCCTCACTCCATATTAGAGTTTTCCAGATGAATCAAGATGGAATATGGAACCATTGAAGTACTATAAAAAATATGGGTGAAAAAAATGTGGGTAAAAAATTATATGGGTGAGTGTTTTTATAATCTTAGGGTTTCTACAATGCTGCAAAATCCAGTGCCATAAAGAAAAGTTGATAAATTTTACCGTGTAAAATTCTCTGCATGACCAAAAACTACCATTAACTATGTTAAAAGACAAATGTCAAACAGAGTGAGAATAATATTTCTAACATAGATAAGGTTAGTAAGACTAGTGTAAAAAGATTCTTAAATCTGTAAGGAAAGAACTAATGCTCCAACTGAAAAATAGACAGGGTTTGTGACCAGGCAATTGAAAAGAAAAAATACAAAACGCCAATAAACATGGCAGAAAGATAACTCAGCTTTTTAGCAGTCAAATAAATGACACTAAAGAAAGCAGAAAAAAACCTTTTTCACCACTGAAATTAGCAGGGATGGGCATCTATCTCACGCTATAACTGCGAATCTGGCAGGGGCACCAAATAGTTATAGATATATATACATATAGAATGTAAATGAGTTGCCCTTCACCCCAGCCATCCCACTTCTAGGAATTTATCATAAGGAGATAGTTGGACGAGCATGCAAACCTGTATACTCCAGGGTCTTTCTCACTGGTGAAACATACATCAGATATAGCCATTGAAGATTAAGGTACTCTTTGTTTGTTTTTAATTTTTTATTTTTTTATTAGCCCCAGGGGTACAGGTCTGTGAATCGCCAGGTTTTCACACTTCACAGCACTCACCATAGTGTTTGTTTGTTTTTAAGTAGGCTCCACACCCAGTGTGGAGCCCGATGCGGGGCTTGAACTGACGATCCTGAGATCAAGACCCGAGCTGAGATCAAGAATCAGATGATTAACCAACTGAGCCACCCTACTCAGGGTGGCTCAGTTGGTTAATTAACTGAGATTCAAAAAAAGTCTATGATGTGTTAATAAATGAAAATAGTAAAGGGTTTTACACAGCATATCTTGTTCGTAAACTTCATTTGTTTAAAATATTTGTAAAACATTGTGTATTTACAATGATGTTTGGGAAGGCTGTTCACCAAAACATTAACCATGGCAAATCTCTTGTGAAGTCTCAGGTGATTCTTAATTTCTTAAATCTTTGATGGTCAACATTTGTCATTCGATACAACGGTTTATTTTGATAAATAAAATTTTGTTTCTGTTTTCCGAAGCCGGGCAGTGGTGCTTTCAGGGCAATGTGAAATCGATCCCGTAGGAGAAAGTTCTCTCCCTGGAAATAGCCCCGGAGCCACAGGGATTCGACGAATAGACCTGTTTGCCCAGGTGAACAGATGGACTCGGACCAATGGCGCTTGCTGGCCAGCAGGTCCTTCCGTCCACTAAGCACATATCGACCACCTCACGTGGCGTAGGTGCTGGGCTAGGTACTGAGATGTACAGATAAAGGAAGCCTGGTCCCCGCTTTTTAGGAACGGATCATGATGTCACAGATGGACATCTCAAGAGAATGTTCGTATCCGATGACGGTCATGCAGAAGGGTCTCCTATCCCAGGAGTAGAGGAAGACTCTTAAAGAGGATGATTAAGATCACGGCTGAGTGGTTTTTGTTTTTGTTTTTTTAAAGATTTCATTTCTTTATTTGACAGAGAGAGCATAAGCAGGGGGAGCAGCAGGCTCTCTGCTGAGCAAGGAGCCCGACTCGGGGCTCGATCGCACGGCCCTGGGATCATGACCTGAGCCAAAGGCAGATGCTTCACCGACTGAGCCACGCAGGCGCCCCTCAGCTGAGTCTTAAAAGACAAGTAGCAGACCAAAGAACAGAGGTAGGGCAGGAGTGAGAGGCTGAGAGACTGAAAAGGTTCAGGGGTGCGTTGTGTGTCAGGTATGTCAAAGGGAGACTGGGAAGCTTTACCAATCTGGTGGGGAAATAACTAGAGAATCCCACATCAAAACAAGTGTCTTAAATATTTGGAAATTTTACACTGTAATTTCCCCCCCAAATACTGAAAAGCTCCTGCAGGCAGTATGGGAATCAAAATTATGTCAGAGATCAGACAGTGGGCTGAGAATTTAGACAACACTAGACAGATACAGTCTAGAAGATTTGATGCTGATTCCTTAAGCTCTCGAAGTGGTAAGCCTCACTTCAGTTTTAAGAATCATAGTCCCCAAAACACTGATCCCAGAATATAGCCTCGTTTACGTGTGAAGACTGTATTATCATTAAAACACCACCAAACCGTTTGAGACAGAATTTGATGGTGTGGTGTTTGTCCCATGTGGGAATCAGAACACAACTCTGTTCCTTACTAGTGCACATGGTGGTGTCTTCAAAGTAGATTCCATGTGCATCATACGTCACAAGTAAATTCTTCACGTGGGGTGAGATAAGGACAAAAACCTGGCAATAGTTACTCACTTAGAAGCATGCAGGAACTTGTCCCTGCCGATAAGCCCCCGGTCTTTGGCAATCTTTAGAGGGGAGGATTGGGACACAATGGGAGGTAACAAAGGCATGTCCATCCCCCTGGGGCCGAGCAAGGTGAGGTCTACCATTCACTCACCCACCCATTGTTCCCAAGAGTTCAGCTGTTAAATATTTCTCTGTGAGTAGTTTGTGATCATAAATTGGTGTCACAGTTTGTGTTTCTGGTAACAGCGTTCCAAACAGTGAGGGAAATTGCTTCAACCTCTTAGGGTCTCCTTAAAGCAGTAATCCTCAGTCAGCAGTCATTGACTGGCCAGTCACAGAGTTAGAATGGTTCTAGCTGAATCCATGTTTATGAACAAGACCTGCGAGCTGGCGGGTGGTAGATATGACAGAAACAGAATTAGGTGACTTGCCCACAAAGCCTTTACCCTATTTTAGAAAGATGCCATTTATGCACAGGAAGTAATTCAGCAACAAACAGAGATTGAACTTGAAAACGTGTAACAAAAGTGCTACGTTGAGTGTCTGTTGGCACAACAGGTCCCCAAATACTGTGGACAACTGAAAAAATAAATACAGGCTGCTTTAGGGGGTAGAGAGAAGAGGAAAATGTTACGGGAAAATAAAGACGTTTCCTTCTTAGAGAAAAATCTAGCCATCGTTCAGTAAATCGTCAGTCTTTTATGATCATTGACTGTTAGTTCCTTGAAGATAATGCTTTTAACGTAATCACACACCACTCTTGCCTAACATAACCGAGTGCCCAGCATGTAAGTCGTTTGGTAGTAATAGATGGATATTAATAACAATTAATAACAGTGATGGAGGGAGGGGTGCCGTCACGCCTAGTGGTAGGTGAGGGAGTGGAGACCGTGAGAAGTTACGTAACTTGCCCAAGTGTGCACAGGTTGTATGTTAACTTAGAGTCTGGTCAGGAACTCAGCTACATCTGACTTCAGAACTTCAGTGAACCAATGTGTGCTTTGAAAGAGGAAGAAGGGAAGGCACTCTGTTGGGCGTAGTAAGGGATTTTTTAAAAAAACATACAAGATATAGTTCCTCTGTTCTAGGGACTTGCATCTAATGGAAGAACAAAGCCTGGCATCACCTACCTTGTCCTTTCTCATTCATCAAGCACCAATTTATTGAGCCCTGTTGGATGGGCGGCCTTTCCACCCTGGCCTGCTTCGTGTGTGCCAGCGGCAGCCCTCTGGCCCACAGCTCTTGATACAGACTTGACCACTGAGGATCATCCCATGACAGCGAACTGCAGGGCTCTGATGAAGGCACACAGATGTTATGGGCCTTATTTCACACTGAATTTCTTTTTGATCTCATTGGCGAACAACCACTGAATACTGGTGGGAAGATACCCCTCATGTTGTATTCTGTTCCTGAGCTGGCTTCTGTAGACTAGGGTCTGGAGAACCTACATCTGAGCCCAAGGAAGTTCAAGGACACCTCTATTTGAGAGGCAGTGAACCTGGTAAAAACCTAATTGTGTCAAATAATTAATCCCAAACTCTGGATTTGTGGGATATAAAGATAAGAGAGTTTACTATAGTAAATGCTTCATTTCCTTGTTTGGGTATTTTTATGTGTTCATTATATTAAGTACTCTGATGTTAAATGGAAAAAGCTGGGTATGAAACTCGTAGAATGACTCTGTCTATCAAATGGCAATATATATTCAATATATATGTGCATGGACTGTAAAGAAAGCCTCTCAGTTTGCCAGGAAAGGTGAATAATGGTTATCTCTGGGTGGGGCTGATTACCAGTGAGCCTTTGTGCTTCTGTTATAGTTTCCAAATATTCCTCATCTCTTTCTAAAAGGAAGTGGTTTTTGTTTTGTTTTGTTTTGTTTTTTTGTTTTGTTTTGTTTTTTTATTTGAGAGAGAAAGAGAGAGAGAATATAACCAGGGGGAGAGAGAGGGAGAAGCAGATGCCCTGCTGAGCAGGGAGTCCCAAAGAGGGGCTGGATCCCAGGACCCCAAGACCATGACCTGAGCAGAAGGCAGACACCTGACCAACTGAGGCACAAGGTGCCCCACTAAAGGAAGTTTTTTAAAACATTTAAGTAAATGGGTTGGTTTTGGTTTTTTTGCTTTTTGTTTGTTTGTTTGTTTTTTCAAAACACACTATGATGAACCTTACTTTTATAAAGACTAATGTGCTGTTTATGGAAGGAAATAATCTAGAAAACTTTCTTAAAGAAGTTTATATATTTATTGAATACTTTTTATGTGCAGGCATTATATCAAGTATTTTGTTATTTATTAATTTATTCAGTCCTCATAATACCTTATCCGGTAGGTCACAATGAGAACCTATCAGTTGTCTTACACTTCCTTTCAAAGTGTAAAGAGAAGAAATGAGGGGTGTCTGGGTGGCTCAGTTCAGCACGTGACTCTTAACTTCCGCTCAGGTCATGATCTTAGGGTTGTGAGGTCGAGCCCTGCATCAGGCTCCACACTCAGCACGGAGTCTGCTTAAGATTCTCTCTTTCCGGGCGCCTGGGTGGCTCAGTGGATTAAGCCTCTGCCTTCGACTCAGCTCATGATCCCAGGGTTCTGGGATCGAGCCCCACATTGGGCTCTCTGCTCAGCAGGGAGCCTGCTTCCCCACCCCCACCAGCCTGCCTCTCTGCCTACTTGTGATCTCTGTCTGTCAAATAAATAAATAAAATCTTAAAAAAAAAAAAAAAAAGATCCCCCCCGCCCTTTCTGTTCCCTCTGCCCCTCTTCCCTGCTGGTGGTTTCTCTTTCACTTTCTGATAGATAGATAGACAGACAGACAGACAGACGGCTAGTTTAAAAAACAGAAGAGAAATGAGCAGGATGATGTGAGAGTTGACCGATGACCAGCTTGAAGTGGAGCCATCCTGACCCGATGTGTGTTCTCAGTTCCTGTCAGGTTTTCTACTGTAATTCTTCACAGTCGCAGCTTCTCCTAGAGAGCGTAGTGGGCGTCACACTGCGTAAGCCTTCATTAAAACAAAAACAAAACAAGTGGCTGCAGATTAGTAAAGCCCAGTGCTGAGAGGGGCTGCTGACTTAGCGGCAGGGGACCTCGGGTGCCTTTGGATTCTGCTGCAGAGTAATGGCTACAAGGTGACCTGTGAGGTTCTTTCTCTGTCTTGGGAGTGAGTGTGTTGAACTTAGGTGATCCTGTAGGCGTGCTGAACTAATGTTCAAAGGTTCCATTCTACTAGCTTCCCAGACTATGGTCATGTAACTCTGTGCTCTTGGTTTCTCTTAAGCCGTGGGGTCATTGAAAAGATTATACATGATATTTTTTTATGCTTTTTTTTTTTTTTTAAAGCAAAACAGTGGGGCTGGTAGTGTTCACAGCTACCAGCTTTGTGGTCCCAGGTTGGCCAAGGTGTTGATTACTTTGTGATATCATTTTTTTTTTCTTCTGAAAAATTAGAAACAAGAATGACGACTATCTTCTGTAGCTTCAAGGCCTTTCTGCGAGCTAGAAGGTGAGAAGGTGGAAGTGTGGGGTACTGTCCTGCTTCATCCTGGCGGGCTGGTTTTCTGTTATCTTTCATCCAGAGATGCTGGCTTGCATTGATGTTGTGGGGCTGCTAGTCAGTGTGACATTCATGCTGCTGACTTTCCGTTTTCAAGTGTTGTTGGAATAGTGGGTGACATCCATGGGTTCTGTTATTTGAAAGGAATAATGAAATATTTGATAGACGATAGTCTGAAGTAAAATTTAGGCAAACAGAACATTTAATTTCTCAGGTTGCTGACTTTGACAAAGACTATTCTACTGTAAGCTGGTCACTTTCAGAGGATGGTTTTGTTTATTAACTTACATAGGACTCTGTTGCTTCTGCTGGATTTTAAAAGGGTAAGAGAAAGTCAAAACTCACCAAAGCCAAATTCTAAAGGAAAACAAAGATAAAATCTTGGGACTCCTTAACCGACTGCTTAGTTGGTTAAGCAACTGCTTTGGGCTCGGGTCATGATCCCAGAGTCCTGGGATCAAGTCCTGTACCAGGTGCCCTGCTCAGCAGGGAGCCTGCTTCTCCCTCGGCCTGCTGCTCCCCCTGCTTTTGCTCTCTCTCTGACAAATAAATTTTAAAAATCTTAAAAATTAAAGAGATGAAAGTCTCGTGGCCATAATATTAAATATATACATAAATAATATTCCACTAACATAATTAATAGTACATTTGAAAAATGGTCTTTGATGGTGTTTAAAAGGTGCCATAAAGTTTCTTAGCCAGAAAAGCCGTTGCTGGGGAAAGGAATGGGTGGAGAGGGAGGCTGCGTGGGACGCGATGTGTGCAGTTCACTTGCTTAGAAATAATAGTCCGTGCTTACGTTATTATGTAAACGATATTTACATTTCCATTTAAAACACAGTTCAAAAGCTGTGTGCATGGCTATTAAGACTGGAAGTCAGAAGAGTAAGGGCAAATGGAAAAACCAGAGCACTGTAAGAGCAATCTTTGAAACTGATGAAATTTTCAAATTGTGAGACAGGGCCACACTGGTACAGATCTCTCTTTGGATTAAGTTTCATTTCCATTTTGGAAACCACATGCACAACAAGCTGAATTGCATTTAAATTCCCTTCTAGCTACACATACCCATGCTTCACTGTATAAATGTCATCGTTGACTTTGATCCTTGACCAAAGAAGATATCATCCAATGATATGTGAAATAGTATTTTATTTTTAATGTTGCATCAACATTTTGGCATTTTTCATGACTGCTTTACATCTGGTTGCCTTCTCCTACTCAAGAATTCTTTTTTTATTTAAATGTGTTTAGACCTTGGGGCACCTGGGTGGCTTAGTCAGTTAAGCATCTGCCTTCAGCTCAGGTCATGATCCCAGAGTCCTGGGATTGAGCCCTGTGTCAGGGCTCCCTGCTTAGTTGGGAGTCTGCTTTTCCCTCTCCCCCTGCCCCTGCCCTCACTTGTGCTCTCTCTTGCTCTCTCTCAAATAAATAAATAAATCTTCTTTTTTAAAAAAAACCTTGAGGGTTTTTTGTTGTTGTTGTTGTTGTTTTTTAAGATTTTACTTATTTGTTGGACAGACAGACACAGCAAGAGAGGGAACACAGGAAGCGGGGGCGGCAGGCAGAGGGAGAAACAGGCTTCCCACCGAGCAGGGAGCCCGATGCAGGGCTCAATCCCAGGGCCCTGGGATCATGACCCGAGCCAAAGGCAGACACCCAACAACTGAGCTACCGGGCGCCCCTAGACCCTGAGTTTTGACCAAGGCTTTCTTCCTTTGTTCTTTGGCTGTTTCCCCTAATGTAATTGCTCAATTCCCAAGTGTTGAAATGAAAAACAATGTGCTTTTACTCCGATGGAACTCTGAAAATCAGTTACTCATTTCAGAGATATTTATTGATCCATTGCTATAAACTGGCTTTTCCTAGGGGATATAACGTCGTGAGCCAGTAACCACCCACATTTGGCTCCCATCTTAGGGAGTGACACAGACGCTAAGCAGAGAGACAGATAATACCCGGTCAGATGGGGATACGTGCAATGAAAAAATAAAGGGACAGAGAGTGACGGGTGGCTATTTTAAATGCATAGGTCAGAGAAGGTTTGTCCGAGTCGTTGACCTTTTGAGCAGAGACCTGCAGTAAGGGAGCAAAAGCCACAGGAACACCCAGGAACAAAGTGGTTGAGGCAGAGGAACAGTAGGGCCAAATCCCTGCGAGGGAGCCTGTGGGAGGGTTCCAGGGAAAAGCCTGAGTGAGGTCTTCATGCCAGGAGCATGATGGCTGATCACCTCATTCTGTGTTGCCCTGTAGCTCAGGTATAGATTCCAAACTCTATTCTAAATGTAATAGAAGCCAGGAGAGGATTGAGGGAGTTAGGGAGTGATACAGTCCGACTTTGGGCTTAATCTAAAGGCTTAATCTGGCCGCCATGTTGGGCATAGACTATACAAGGCAAGAGAGGAAGCAGGTGATGGTTAGAGGCGGGGTCAGGCAGGAGGGGATGGTGGTGTGGACTGGGGAGGTGTCAGTGGAGGTGGTGATGTGGACACATTCCGGGTACATTCAGGGGATGATGAAATGTGGTCTTTATTAGAGCACGTCTCGTCTGCAGGTTTCTCAGTGAGGGAGCGGGAGTGCTGGGTGGGATTATGTACAATAGAGGCTCCCGTAAGTGGTTCAAGCAAGGCAAGGTTTATAGGTTCTGAAGCAAAGACTGTTCTGAGATTTAGCAACATGGTATTGTACAAGTAAAGACTTTTGCAAGATAGGGTCTGTAAGGGATAAAATGCCCCGGGTTCTGTTCTCTGGTGATGGTGCTTGGCTGTAAGTAGGTGTGGGGCATGGCCCAGGTAAAGAGAGTCACTTCAGGACTCTGAAAGCTCCGGGGTGAGTTGCTTCTTCTTTTGAGCATTTCATCGGCTCTGATAGAAACCAGCATGTTTCATTTCAGTCAGCCTAACTGTGAAGGGATCTTCAGACAGGACTTGTTTTTTTCATTTTTAGCAAGTGGGTTAAAGGCTACAGGTCCCTGAGGAGGCAGTGTCTGCTCTCACCTCCCTTCCCTTGATTGCCGTTCTCCCCCTGGCCCCCAACGCTGACCCTTATTCCTGCCCTCTTTGTTCCTCGTGGAACTCTGAGGTCTAGTTTCTTCTTTCCCTGCTCTGAGCTGTGGTCCATGCTCCTGTTCTCTTTGCTTCAGATGTATCCACCATCCCCATTCAGTTATCTTTCCCATCTCCCCGGAACAGGAGTGGCATCCTATGAGGCATGAAAACAGATACGTACACACAAATAAAACAGATACACACAAATAAAACATACCAAACCCCCAGATAATTTTCCGTTGGGATCTCTTTTCCAGTTTGCACTGTTACCTTTTAAGGAACGAATGCTATCAGCACCCTCCCTCCTCGTCCTGCCCAGCCCCCCACCACCTCCGTCACCTTGTAACAGCATCCCTATGCTTCGAGGTACTCCACAAAAGCTACTCTTTTGTGCTCATCAGAATCTTCCAGAAGAAAAAAGTCAACTGTGAAAAGATGTGGTAAATGTGTAAATGTCACTCTTTGCAGAAAGTTGGGCTTGGGGGGGACGGGGGCTTGATTTAACTCCACAGATTGTGGAGAGAGGAGAAGTTGACCAAAAGTGGAAGAAGAAATTAGATGGCCAACTGGATGGGGTAGAAAAGGGAGGAGGTAAGAGAGGGATGATTAGAGTAGATTTGGTAAGCCAAGGTCAGAGCTACCCAGAGAGCATTCTGAGAAAATAAGTGAGTAACCTCTAGCTTGTCCCCAAGGTAAGAGGAGAGCGGAAGTCCTAGTCCAGGACAGATTTCAAGACCCAAAACCCACCTTAGAGTGGGGGATGTGGCTCATTCCATAGGGAACAGATGTCCCAGATGGTGATCAAGGTTGTTTCTGGAAACTGCCGTGGCGGGCGTGTGAAAGGCCATGGAGCCATAATTACTCCTTGATTGGCTGCAAGGCCTGTTTGAACTACACGTGCTGCTTCAGATGCGACCCAAAGTAAAACGAACCTTGAACCACGTCAGGTCTTACATTATTACTTGAAAATCTTTGAACTCTGAGATTTTACCAAACTTAGGCCTTTGAGTCCAAGCAACATCGCAGAAAGCTAGCTGAAAGAAAGTGGTACGAATGTGCTGAAAACCTATGGCTATTTTGTGCCTCTCTGTGAGCTGGCCTCCCAAATTCTCCTTTGTGTGTATAAAAATGTGTGGGCCTTTCATACTTCTCTACGTTAAAAATGTCTGTTTTAAGTCATCCAAAGTCTTAGAAATTAGAGCAGTTCTTTTTTTTTGGTCACGTTTTTTCTCGGCATTATTTATGTGTAATTGACTTGTAGCATTGTATAAATTGAAGGCTTACAACCTGATGATTTGGTACACATGTATATTGGAAAGTGGTTAAGCAATAAGGTCAGTTAACATGTCTGTCTGTGACCTCACATAATTACTGTTTTTTGTGTATGTGGTGAGAGCACTTAAGATTTACTCCCTTAGCAACTGTCAAGTATATAATACAGCATTGTTAACTATAGTCACCATTCTGTACCGTATATCCCCAGAACTTCTTTATCTTATGACCAAAAGTGGTACCCTTTGACCTAGAGCTCCCCATTTCCCCCACCCTCCCCCAGCTACTACCAACCACCCTTCTACTCTATTTCTGTGAGTTTAAAATTTTTAGATCTGCATATAAGTGATATCATCCATATTTGACTTTCTCTAACTTATTTCACTTAGCATAATGCCCTCAGGATCTATGCGGGTTGTCACAAATGTTAGGATTTCCTTCTTTCTCACAACTGAGTAATATTTCAGTGTGGGGTGTGTGTGAGTGTGTGTGTGTGTGTGTGACATTTTCTTTCACCATTACTTTGTCAGTGGACATGTAGGTTGTTCCCATACCTTGGCTCTTGTGAATAGTGCTGCAGTGAACACGGGTGTACAGATAGCTCTTCAGGATTCTGATTTCCTTTCCTTTAGATATACACCCAGAAGTGGGAGTTCTAGATCATATGAGAGTTCTAATTTTTTTATTTTTTCAGGAACCGCCATACTGCTTTTCATAGTAGCCGCACCAATTAACATTCCCACCCACAGTGCACGAGGGTTCTGTTTTTTCCTCCAGCCTCATCAACACTTGCTATTTCTTGTCTTTTTGATAATTGCCATTCTGACATGTATCAGATGACACAGCGGGGTTTTTTGTTGTGTTTTGTCTTGTTTGCTTCTATACATCCCTCTTGAGGAGCCAAAATGGAATGTCAGCTTTAAGAAGTTTTGCGATCCTGATACACATTTATTTTTTTTATTTTTAAAGATTTTATTTATTTATTTGGCAGACAGAGATCACAAGTAGGCAGAGAGGCAGGCAGAGAGAGTGGGGGGGAAGCAGACTCCCTGTCGAGCAGAGAGCCCGATGTGGGGCTCGATCCTAGGACCCTGAGATCATGACCTGGGCCCAAGGCAGAGGCTTAACCCACTGAACCACCCAGGCGCCCCCTGATACACATTTAAATACCTTACATGTAGATGGTGGGTGAGAGTCCCTGAGGACCATCTTTCCATCAGTTCTAGTCTTTGGGCTCTCACTACAAGAGACTGCCTGGCCACTGTCACTCAAGTTAGTCGATTTGAATTTAATTGAACCCCTCAGATGCCCTTATGAATGAGTCGTCATCCCTTCTCCCCGAAAGATAAATAATCAAAACGCCCACTGTCTTTCACAAACCTATTGAGCAGAACGGGTTACTAAAATAGGCTCGTGCAGACGAAATGGGCTGCGGAAGACGGTGTGATCTTATTTGCTGCGCCGCTTGCCATTACACTGTCCTCGAGCATGCTGTTCCCCTCACCCAGACACATTATTCCTCGAGCTGTCGGAGCCCACATTCCTCTTTGAAAGGAAGATAACTTGGCGATTCATAGCAGCTGAAAATGATCTTTTGTTTTATGTGAATGAAGAGATCTACAGACTTGTCAAAGAGGAGAAGCGCTAGAGTCCTTGTGTCCCTTCTGTGCGTGTTTGAGCGCCCTCCCTAAACACTCCACGGCCTTTCTCCATGAGTGTGTGCATTTCTTTCATGAGATCGCTGCCGTGAAAGGCAGGTCATGAATATTTTTCCGAAGTAGAGAGGCTACACTATTTTATCACACATTGTATTTTAGCTTTCCATTTTCAAAATGCAGTGGCAGTGCTTACAAACTTGGGAATGACTTTAACTGGAAATGACTCTATCCAGGCTCCTCTGTTCTTGTTAATGATTTTGCTGACACTCATGGTTGTCTAAGCCAGACTGAGTCAGGCCCCTGAAAGCCAGCTTCATTTCAGAGACGTATTAAAAGAAACATTAAAGATCATCGAAAAGCAAGTTACGTTTTTACTGAATAATCTCAAAAAGTCACAAGGCATTGCCATTCATGAACCACAGCACAGCATACTGAAGTCTACGGCCATAAGTCTTTAGCTCTCGGGTGACTTTGTCTCCCTTTTAGCCCCTCAGAAAATCTCCCTCTTTCCCTGTCTCATCTTCCACAAAACTCTCCCTTCCAGCCGGGCCCCCCTGAGCTCTCCTGTGCCTGGCCTTAACAATTCTCTTATTAACCCTCCCCCTTCTGGTGTGAACCCGGCCTGCTGCCACTCTCCCACCAGCCTCCTCACCCCTTTGCCATACTGCAGCCCAGAATCACACAAGCAGGTCTGGCCTCATTGCAGTTCCTCAGTAAGGCGTCTCGGCAGTGGGTGCTGGAGGCTCGAATGCTAATACCGCTTTCTGTGCTGGTTATTATCTGGGAATCTTTTCCTTAACAGAAATCCACGTAAGTCGGAACCCAACGAAAGGAATGAAGTCGAATGGACATTAAAATGCACTTCTTCCTTACACATACCCACGCATGTGCACACACACACACACACACACACAGAGCCACCGGACAAATTGTTCAGTGGTTTAGCTGGCTGTGGCCGGCACCCATTAAATGGGAGAGTTTCTGGAATGGTCGTTGGAATTCCTCATCCTGAAGAGCCATCCTGCAAATTCATGACCATTGATCTTGGACGTAGTGAGGAGCTGACTGCAAATGAATCAGCAGAAATTTACTGCCAGCCCTAGAAAAACAACTCACATTTCAGGTCCTTCTGAGAACAGTGGAATTTTATCAACTGCATAAACAGCGGAGGGCGTGTGAGCCGCTCTGTTCGTTACCTCTTCGGAAGTATTTGTTGCTGCCTTATAGTTTACCCTAACAGTTTACTGTTTGCGTGACTTTCAGCCTTATTTTATGATAATATAGTTTTTAATGACTGACTTGAAAAGGCTTATCTTAGGGGTGCCTGAATCTTCCACTCAGACAGAGAGTACGCGGTGTGGAAACATGTAATAGTTCTCTATACAAAAAGGATTTCTCTTTTTCTCAGAAATTCACTTTACTATACATTTGTGGGAGAGTTGAATGAGAGCATGGGGTGTGAATCAGATGGGCTGAGTTCAAGACCTGGGCCCGTCCCACCACTCACTAGGTCATTCATCGAGGTGAATGATTGCTCTGTCCTCAGTTTTCCTTTTTTAGTATGATAGAGACATTAATGACTCTACTTCCTAGAGCCCTTGTGAGTATTAAATGGGTTGTCGTATGTCAGGTTTTCAGAACTGGATCTGGAACATTAAAAGAGCTCTGTAAATGGTAGCTCTCCTTTCTTCTTCTCTAATCCCTCCACCTCGTCTTCTCTTTTTTCCCCCCTCTCCCTCCGCCTCCTCCTCTGTCTTACTCCAGTGACAGGAGAGGTCCTTGATTTATTCCTTGGTCTTAATGATCATGTATCAGAGTTGTAGTTGTATGGCAGAAGCCTTCACATTAAATTATCTCTCAAAACACAAGTTTTTGTGAAGACATTGCAGTAATTACATATTGGAGAAAAGCTCAGTTTTCCGCTGTTAAATACAGTGGTGGTCAAATCACCATTTTCACAAAGGTTTCATGTAGCTCTTACTTTGGATGGCATATTAGTTCCTAACTTTAAGAGCACAGGGATGCTATCTTCCACTGATAAGAGTTTCCAGAGACCTGACAAGGGAGGGGCTAGCATTTTCCCTGATGTTACTTTCCAAGGTTAGATGTCTTTGTAACTTTTATTCATATCTCCGTGATTTACACATTTATCCAAGTTCTGTCTGAATCCATTCATACTTTATGCCTATATCATCTCCCCAAATAATATTTACTGTAAATAATTATTTAATAATTTAAATTTTAATTAAATTTATTTAAATATTTAAATAATTAGGTAAATAATTATTTACTGTGCTTTGTGGTTTAAAAAAAAAAAAACAAAACCAAAAATAACTGACTTGGTGGTTAAGACCCTGGCCCTCAGCTCAGACTAACCTGGATTTGAACGAGCGTTGCCACTAGACCAGCCAATCAAAGACTGATCTCTGCATCTGCAGAAAGGGAGCATGATTCCTGCCTCATAGAGCTGACATGAGGATTAAGTCAGCAGAAGAGAGCATAGATGACTGGGCAGACTTTTATCACGAATGTTAATCTAAGATAACAGGAGGCCGGTGGAGAATAGCAGAGAGGAATTCACGGGCCTCCAACTTTTCAAGAGTCCCTTTTCAAGGCCTCGGTGGCTGGAGATCCAGTACTAGGGAAAAGTCAGAGCAGGGCTCTTGAGAAACTTGGTATTTGTTGTCAGAACAACCACTCATGCCCTCCTCTCTGAAAGCAATTCTGGATCTTCCTCGACCACTCATTCTTTTTCTTGATTGGAAATTATTACTGGGTGGTGTAGAAATTACCCCCCGCCCCATTCGAAAGCCTCAGTGTGCATATGCATTCATAAAGGAATCCGGGCTCGATTTGGATCTGGTTGTGTGTCTTTTGTGGGAACTTGTCAGGAGATGGATGTCCAGGTGCCCTTAATGACTGGATAATAGTTCCTGATCACTGAGTAATGAACCCCAAATGAATGAGGAAAATGTATTGTCTGGCCCCTGAAATGATTATATGATTTGGGAATGGGGCCTGCAGGTGGCGTGTTAATTATTAAAGGTGCTATAGTGAGAGAGGCTTTATCACCCTTTTATCCTTGCAGCAGTGGGCGCCCCTCATCCTGTCCTCTCAAAGACATGGACAAGACCTAAGAATGCTATGAGACCACAAGCAACCCATGCACACATCCCAGCACACATAGTTCACTAAGAGAGGTACCCTGCTTCCATGGCACGCAGCTGGGAAGTCACAAAGGCAGGGCTGGAAGAGAAAGGCCTTTTGAAACCAGTGCTCCATCTGGAAGAATCTGTTGTCCTCTTGAAGGGGAAGGAGCTGGCATCAGAGTCAGTGGCATTCTTTTTTGCCCCAGGAGAGATTATACATCCCCCATCTCAACCACTCCCTATTCTTAGTGTTACAATACTTTCCCGTCCCCAGTTGAAGGTATACCTGTTGGGGGAGACAGGAAACACATTCTGGCATATGTGGTGCCCCACCAGCACCCCATCAGCTGAATCCACTCCCTTACTACTCTCTGTGAATTCTCTCTCTGGCTCTTTCCCTGTCTTACTTACATGTTCTTCCTAACCTTCCTCGACCAACTGGCCCATTTTAAGATGTACATTCATTCTTCCTTTGCTGCAGCTTCTTTCAGAGAGAAGCAGAAAGCCTTGGATTAAGGTGGTTGGAGTCTTTCCAGAAGAGATGGTTAAGGACAGTCCAAAGGACAGACAGTTGACCTGGTGGCCTCAGTGCTGGGCACTGGGGCAGCGAGTCCACCACCATTCAATTCAGAATAGAGGCTGACTCTTCAGTGGGACTTGCATATCAGGTCTTCCTGGAGGGTTCTATCAGCTCTTCTCTTAACATTATTGTGCCCCCCTGGAATTCTTCATGTCGGCCATATTGAATTGCTTGTAGTTCCCATTTGCCTCACTGGACCTCTGTACTCCCTGGCCTGTTGCCTGAACTTGTCCTTCCTCCCGACACTAGTGCTCCTCAGGACTCCACTGAGATACATCACCTCCTCCAAGGCTTTCCCCAGCCTTCCTTAGCGGGTCTCACCCTTTTATCTCCTTTTTATCACAACCACCCAATACATGTCCTTCTCATAGATATAGAGACTGTGTCCTTCCTTCCCTGTTTTCCAGTGTCTTCCTCATCCACTCCTCCAGAAGAGGCTGTGAGCTCTTCAGAACAGGGACACTTTCTCCTCCTAGACATAACGCCCAGTACTGAACAGTATATTCTCTGGCAGATCGTAGGTGCCCAGTAAATATGCTGAAAGAAAGAAACACAGAAAAGCAGAACAAGATACTCCCATACTTGACTCAAAGACAGAAAGCAGCTAGTTCCTTCCACTTTCTCATGTCCAAACTAAAATCAAGGGTGTTTTTGCCCAGACCGTATTGGGCCAGGAGTGTGTCCTAAATAGGTTTAGTTTTCAAAGAGCTCATAGCAGTCAGTAAAAAAAATATATAACTCCAATAAGAAAAAAAGGGCAACAGATAGAAGCGATGCTTTGCATAGACGGAAGTACAAATGACTGATATCGACACATGGAAAAATGCTCGGTGTCCTCAAACTAAAATAAAAACTAGGTGCCACTTCCACCCTTCAATTCATGGCCTATTTTTGGAAAGGATAGTACCCTTTATGGACGAGGGTGCTGAAATGAGTTTTGCACCACTAAAGCCAGACTAAATGGAATCAGCACCTCCCAAGGCCTTTTCTCTCTGGTTTTCAAATACAAGCAAGCATTAGGTTTCACTGGAGAATAAGGATGCAGTAGTCATAGGAGAATTGCTCTTTGTGACATTAACATGTGGGGATTTTGAAATCATGGGAGATATGTACAAATATGTACAATGTTCCTACTTCCCCTAGTAGAAATCCCCTGGGCCAGACCTCTCCATGACTATTCTCCACACATAAAGTCTAAACATTTAATTTTCTTGCTTGTTCCTTTTGAACAACTTCTATTTTTAGATCATTAGCACATAATGTGTCAAACAATCTTAATTTGAAATCACTTTCCCTTTATTAGGTGGATTTGAAAAGAACTGAGAGTGTTTTCTATTAAATGTACCAAAGCCTTGTTTTGAAATGTTCAAAACATTTAGAATGGGCAGTTTATAATTACCTTAGAAATTGCTTAATAATAACAAGTACATTGGAGAGGGCAAAATCACTTTCTACAAGCAAGGTACAGTAATTATCACTAAGGAACCGCCTGACTTAGAGAATTGATAATGGTCTATGAGCACTTTCAACCTGGTCTCTGGCTTGCCTAAGATTGTTCCAGATTTAGAATCAGCCCTGGTGAGGAATGGCCGAGTGAATGGGGTCAGCCTGTGCGTGCTGAGGAATGTGCTTCGGATAGGATAGGAGAGGGGCGCTCAGAGCATGAGCCTTCCCCTCCAGACAGCTGGTTCTCCTTGGCACTCCCAGCTATATCCATAACCCCTGCATTGCTTGTCACAGAACCTAGCACCCAGCAGCTTCTTAGATATACCCAGTACGAGCTCTCAAGAGGGGGAGGGTTTAGAAGTGCAGGAGGGTTAGCTATGCTGAAGTCATCAAAGTTTTCACTCTGCTCTGCTCTGTAATGCCTCCATAACAAAATTCTGTTCAATCCAGCAGATATCAGGCCCCGACCCGCTGCTGCAAAAATAAGAAACACAAAATGTGTTGTAAGATGAGGATGACAGGAGGTGTGAGGCAAGTTCAGAAGCAGAGCGCAGTGATATACAAGCATGCTTCATTTCATTTTATCGTGCTTTATTGCACTTTGCACTTTGCAGATACCGCCTTTTTTTTTTTTTTAAACAAATCAAAGGTCTGTGGCAACCCTACATCCAGTAAGTCTGTTGGCACCATTTTCCAAAAGCATTTGCTCACTTTGTGTCTCTGGGTCACATTCTGGTAATTCTTGGAATATTTCAAACTTTTTCATTATTATTATTATGCTTGTCATGATGAGCTGTGATCAGTGATCTTGATGTTACTATTTGTCATTGTTTGGGGCACCATAGGCCACACCCGTGTACGATGGGGATGTCATTGGTAAATGCTGTGTGTATTCTGACTGCTTTATTGACCAGCTGTTCCCCCACGTCCCTCCCCGTCCCTGAGCCTCCCTAGCCCCTGAGACACAATATTGAAATTGGGGCAGTGGATATCCCAACAATGGCCTCCAAGTCTTTGAGTGTAAGGAAGAGTCACATGTTTCTCATTTGAAATTAAACACTGAAAGTGCTTAAGCTTAGGAGGAGGGCACGTCAAGAAACAAGATAGGTTGGAAGCCAGGCCTCTTGCACCAAGTAATAGCCACATCGTGAATGCAAAGGAAAGGTTCTTGAAGGAAATTAAAATTGCTGTACTCCGGGGAACACACAAATGATCAGTGAAGCAGCCTTATTGTTGCGATGGAGGAAGTTGGAGTGGTTTACATAGAAGATCCAAGCAGCCACAGCATTCCCTTAAGCCAAAGCTTAATCCAGAGCAAGACCCTAACTCTCTTCCATTCTATGAAGACTGAGGAAGCTGCAGAAGAAAAGTCGAAAGCTAACAGAAGTTAGTTCATGAAGTGAGGCGTAAGGAGAGAAGCCGCCTTCATAACAAAAGTGCAGGAGGAAGCCACAGGCACTGATGGTAAAGCTGTACCAAGTTATCCAGAAGACCTAGCTGAGATAATCAATGAAGGTGGCTACGCGATACAACAGATTTCCAGTGTAGATGTGACAGCCTTCTGGGTGCCAGCTAGCACGTTCATAGCTAGAGAGGAGAAGTCAGTTCCTGCCTTCAAAGCTTCCAAGACAGGCTGACTCTCTTGCTAGGGACTCATGCAGCTGGTGACTTGAACTTGAAGCCAGTGCTCATTTCACATTCCGAAAATCCTTGGCTCTTAAGAATTATGTTAAATATACTCAGCCCATGCTCTAGAAATGGAACAACAAATCTTGGATGACAAGCACATCTGTTTATAACATGTTTACTATTTTAAGCCCATTGTTGAGATCTGCTCAGGAAAAAAAAAGTTCTTGTTTTTGTTTTCAAAATATTAGCACTCATTGCCGTTATACCTGCTCACCCAGGAGCTCTAGTGGAGACATAAAATGAGACGAATGTTGTTTTTATGTCAGCTAACACATCCATTCTGCAGCCTGTGGATCAAGGAGCAATTTTGACTTTCAAGTCTTGTCACTTAAGGAATACATTTCATAGGGCTGTAACTCCCATAGAGAGATGATTTTTCTGATCTGGAAAAAGTAAGCTGAAAGCCTTCCGGAAAGGATTCTCCATTCTAGATGCCATTAAGAGCATATGTGATTCATGGGAAGAGGTCTAAATGCCAACAGGAACAGGATATCGGAAAAAGTGATTGCAGTCCTCATGGATGACTTAGAAAGGGGCTTAAGACTTCAAAGGAGGAAATGACTGCAGATGTAGTGAAATAGCAAGAGAACTAAAATTCGAAATGGAACCTTAAGGTGGGACTGAATTACTACAATCTCATGATCAAAGTTGAGTGGCTAAGGAGCTGCTTACTATGAATGAGCAAAGAAAGTGTTTTCTTGAGAAGGAATCTACTCCTGGTGAAGATGCTATGAAGCCTGTTGAAATGACAACAAAAGATAGATGGATGGATGGATGGATTCATAGACTGGTACATAGATATATAGATGGGAGGAAGAGTGGATGGATAGATAGATAGACACATACATACATGGATGGATGGATGGATAGATGGATAGATAGATACATTTATACATGGATGGATAGATGGATGGACACATAGGTGAATGGATGGATGATTAGATAGACACAACATAGGTGGATGGATGGTTGGATAGATGTGTGGATAGGTAGAATATTACGTAGCTTTAGTTGACAAAGTAACAGCAGTGTTGGAGAGGATCGACTCTGATTTTGAAAGAAGTTCTACTTGTGTATAAAATGCTGTCAAGCAGCATTGCATGCTACAGAGAAAATGTTTCATGAAAGGAAGTTTCCTTTGAGGTGGCAGTCTTCTCTGCTGTCTTATTTTCAGAAATTGCCTGAGCTAACCCAGAGTTCAGCAGCCACCACCCCAATCAGTCAGCAGCCATCAACATCGAGTTCCACTCATAAAAAGTTTATGACTTGCTAAAAGCTCAGATGATGGTTAGCATTTTTTAGCAATGAAGTATTTTTATTTTTATTTATTATTTTTCAAAAGTCAATACATATTTTAGGAATTTTACATGTAATTCCTTCCACTGCCAATCACATAGTGCCTCCAAAGTCAGAATCATAATCTCCAAAGTAGCCCTTTTACAAAGAACGTTTGTTCAGTCCAGATTTGTCACGTTTAGTCAATCCAGTTCTTTTGGTTGGACTTCCTTGACTTCCACCCAAATATGGACCTCACCTGTAATCTTTGGGATCCAGTTTCTTTATGGTAGGGCCCTTGAAGTCAAATTGCAAGAAATACATTGATTGCTATTTTGGCAAATGATCTAAACTTATTCGTCCTTAATTGTTTCTAATATTGAAAAATTGTGTTGCTTCCACTCTACTGCATGAGCCCAGCAGAAGGTGTTACAGGTAGCAATAAAGTATTTCTAAGTTTAAGGTATGTACATTGGATTTTTTAGACCTAATGCTATTGTGTACTTAATAGACTATCATATAGTATAAACAATCTCTATATCTCGTGGGGAACTGAAACATTTATTTGACTTACTTTATTGAATATTTGCTTTATGGCAGTCGTCTGGAACTGAACCCACATTATGTCTGTGATGTGCCTGTATAGTTCAGGCGCATTTTTAGCAATGTGCTAACATATAGTAACATATATTTAGCTAACATATATTGAGTATTTACTATAGACAAGGCACTGTTTTACATGACACCCTCAATGTCACATTGAGGCCATCCATAAACCAAAAATGGACTTGAAAGCAGTTTCACACCCACTGCATTTGGATGCAAAAAAAATGCAAAGAAGGGGATTTTTTTTTTTTTTTCTCCATTTAGAGATGCTTTTTCTTCCTTGGAAAATCTAGCAGGAAAAAAAAAAAAATGTAACCCTGAGACAAACAGGACTGAAGCATTCACTGATGAGGGGAAATAGTTATTCATGTATGAACTAAAGTCGGCTCTCTCCTTTTTTCTCTCTTTTTTAAAGACTTTATTAAACACCTTCTGTGTGCCAGACAGTTTGAGTAACAACACAGGCACACAGTCCACATTATGCACTGTCCCTGATGAACCCCTGAGAAAGACCAGGGCTTAGCACCCAGCGGACAGTACATGCTGTTTGTTGAGTGGAACCACTGGAAGCAGGTGCCACGGGTGAGCTGGAGTCTCCCGAAGTGAGAAGACATGTCTTCCCACGGCACTTGACCCACAGATCCATCTTTGGTTTGTAGTTTCAGAGAGTCCTCCCTCTTTGTCCTTCCAGAAAAGGGTTTTCCTTCTACAGTTGCTTGTTTGTAGAGCCGCCTCTACTTTTCTGGCTCGAAAACAGTCATTATGCCTGTTCTTAGTTGGGATCTCACTTGTTCGCTCTTGGCCCTCAAGGTAGGCTACACCGAGGTGGTGCCAATGGCAACTGTTGAATGAGGACATAAGGGAAGGAAGAAGGGTGCCATTTTGTTGTACCCCTGGTTTCACTTAAATAGTGGTCACTTTTCTTTTCTCAGTCATAGAAGTTGTTTATTATTCTTTCAAAGTTATTCTAACTGAAGTAATACGGTACTTTAGTAAGTATTTTGATTAAAGTAATACAGGTGCATGGCTGAAAAAACTCTGAAGCCTTATTATAGATGATAAATGGATCATAAATCCCCTTCTCACTTCCTCTCTCTTCATTTGTTAATGCAGTTAAGTCACAACTTTTGGTTTAATTAATTAGTGATGTTTGTATTATACCTTTTCTTTTTGTATCTTGATGGATTTTGTACATTAGGAATAATATTCCCTGCAGAACCAGCAGAGCTTTCGAAAGCAGCAGCTAACATATATTGAGTATTTACTATAGACAAGGCACTGTTTTCATGTATTAATTCGTGTGACTCTGTGTGTGAGATTAGGTACTGTAGATATTCCCAATTTACCAATGAAGAAATCAGGGCACAGAAAAGATGAGTAACTTGCCCAGGGTTGTATGGCTAGGCATTCCAGCTCTAGAAGCCAAGCTTTTAGCCATTATGAATACTTGCTTCTTGAAAACTCCTACCAAGTAAGGAAACAAAGATCTTAAGCAAGAATTTGAAGTTGTACCGGGATTTTAAGGCTCAAATTTAGTTAGCTTGGGAGACAGGCTATTCAATGGGAGAAACCCCAGAAGAACAAGTGTATGCTATAAGGTTAGTATGGTTGTTTTCTTTCCAATGGCTTATGTTTATAAATACTTCTTGCAATATCTTTCCCAAGCTCTCATGTTCTCCTGAGCATATCATAATTGTCTACCAGAGAATCTTCATGCAAATTCTGAGCAATCCAGAGCATTCAGTTAAGATGCCCTGATGTTGGACATTCTTAATATGAGGACATTAACACGGACATTAACACAGAATTTTTGAAATTGGAACAGTCCTGGAAAACAAATTTATTACCACATATGTGTCATTAATCAAAAGAAGACTGGGAAAGAAGGTATGAAAGCAGATGCAAATTTCACCATTTTAGCAAACAACTCTAAGATCCCTTCTTGCTAGAGAGAATAGCATATAAGGCATTCTGCCTTTCTTCCTTCCCCATCTAATGTATACATCTGTGAAAACTGTTAACTTTTTTTTTTTTAAATAATTCTGGCATTATAAACTCACTCCAGCACTTCTCTCCATCTAACAGCTTCATCTGAAAGCCCGTTGCCTTGATTATAAAGGTAACCTTATGACAAAACTTGAGAGAATTAGGATAGGGCCAGTGAGTTGCTGATGATGGAAGAATTGACAGGATCCAGAAAATGGGGTGAGTCCATACTGCCTAAAGCATGTGCAGCCGACTGATCCCTTCCTAGCTCTAAAAGCTCTAATACTGTACACACACACACACACACACACACTATATATATATATATATATATATATATATATATATATATATATACTGTACATCAAAATGAAGCCCACAGATTTGGTGGGAAACTGTATCTTCATGCCAGAGCCATCGCAAAAACAATCCGGCCCCTCTCTGATGTAGGATGGGGAATAAATGCTAAAAATATCACCAATGCATTGCTTTTACCGCAGAATTATTTTGACTAGCACAGCTTGTGACTGTTTACATAGAGAGAAGGGGGAGCGGGTTCGGAACGGGGTGTCAGCCTCCTGTTCCTGATGTGCATTTTAATAGGCCACCTGACAAGATCAACAGGAAGAAAAGAAAAATTGTGAACAGGTGTGAGGGAGCCAGAGGAAGATGGTCCTGCCTCTCCCTCCTCTTAATCAAGTTGGCACATTGTTCTGATGCCAGGACGCTCTGGCTTCTACCGGTGGCTGTGCTAATTGCCTCAAGTGTGGGGCTTGATGAAGGGGGCCCAGAGTCCCACACTGGCTCCCCTGTGCCTTAAACAAAGGAAAACGGGATTTGTGCCTGGCTGGTGCGCTGTCAGAACCCGAGACGCTCCATCCGTCCGCACTGAGGCTTTCTGGCGAGTGCTGTTCCTGACGGCTGCATCACCATGGAAATGTGTGACACATTTGTTGATGAGTTGTCTGTTTCCAGATGGACATCTTCATTCCCAGCCTCTGAGAAATGTAACAGACCCCCCCTTTTTTTTTAAAGTATTTGCTTTGTACAAATTGTGGTTTATTGAAGGGTCTTGTTGGCTTTTTTGTTGTTCTTTTATACCACAATGGATTTTGTGCAGTGTGTTGTGTAAGTAATAATGATAGGTCTGGCTTTGTAGTCGTGGCTGTTTGTTTTTTCTTTCTTTGTGTTCCGCATCGGCCAGCCAGCCGTGGTTGTTAAGGACACGCTAAAACCTATCCTCTTTCTGAATTGATGATGATTCTGCCTTGATGTTTAAAAAAAAAAAAGCCTGTATTTGGGGTAATGCTGCTTTGAAAGTCATGTTGCCAGCGGGTTTCCCATTTCATTGAAGAAATATATTAGGAAAATATTAATAGGTTGTCTACTACTTTCAATTCACTTGCGTTCCCTGGAGGGTAAAAAAGCAAATGAAGACTGAATGTTGCTGGATGGCCCAGAGAGTGTGGACTGTGGGCCATGGCTTAGTGGGTGAAGGGAAAGGGACAAGGCAAGGGTCGCTCTTCTCCAGGACAGACCCTTGGCCATGAGGTGGGCAAAGTACCATCTTTCAGAAAGTTCTGTTTAGGTCCTAAAATGTCGTGCTTTCCTTGTGCTATCAGCTGGGGGGTAGGATCCTACAGACAGTCCTAGAAATCCACTGAAATTAGGTTTAAAAACTATATACGTGTGTGTATAATTTATATGTAAATAGAGACCAGAAGTAATTAAGATCACAATTTAGTCCAGTGAAATGTTAGTATTTATCCAAGTGAACCATGGTTTATAAATATTAATGCCCCAAATTGAAGTTAGGGAGGCTCATCTCTAGCTTTTTTTTTTTTTTAACCTTTATTTTTATCTCTGTGTAATTATATTGGAGGCATAATTTATCGATGTCTTTTTTTTTTTTGTAATTAACAAGTGCTTTTCTAACTTCTGAGTAAGTAATCCTTAATTAAATGTGTCCATTTTGTTCATTTACTTTCATTTTTTTCCGCTTAAAGCCAAATTGGAATGTGAAATTCTTCTGTGTTGTGACTGTGGATCGGAGCTCACCGATTAACTAGTTAATACGTTTAGGACTCCGTATTCCTGAAGGGCTCATTACTGTAACCTCACACTGGTCTTCCTAATTTCTTCAGAAAGAAGCAGAATCAATAACTACCTTGAATTGTCAGGTGGAAAAAAATAATTGGCTTAGCCATGAATACAGAATCTTTATTCAGATACAAGCAAACGTACTACTTTCCTAAGGATGATCATTTTGAGAAACATTTGAACAGTACAATTACTTGGGGAAATGTTACTTTAGCAGACCTCTTGGGGGAAGGAGGTAGTGTGTTGAGGGTTATTACATTACAACTTCCTGGACTGAAATGCAGACTGCCTTGGCGATAAACGTCTGTCTTTCAGGTAGACCATCATGGGCATTATTCCATGACTACGCTAGGCAACCGTCAGTTTGTTGACTGGTGGCATTTTCCGCTTGCACAATTTCTGTGATTTTTCCAACAAATTAAAGATGACTCGAAGTCACACCTATTTGGACCTTAGGGTTCCCAAGTCATTTCCTGTTGACGGGAATCTGACAGAAGCGTCATCGTCATTCCCAGACTGCTGCCCTGGAGAAGAACTGTAGCTGTATGTTCTCCAGAGTTTGTCCTGTGCTATATATATATATACTCCTCTGAGATTTATTGTACTCTCTCTGGCTGTTGGGAAGTCAAGATCCCATTACCTAGAGGCCCACGACCTCTCCAGTCTGCAGTGATATACCTGTGAGCTCCCTTAAATCCTGTGGCTCTTCATGCCTCTGACTGTACAGAGATTAAAGTGTGTGTGCGTGTGTGTGTGCGTGCGTGCACACACATATGCACACATATGTGTGCAGTGTATGAAGTGATTGCAGACTGCTCTACGTTTAATATGGGGATCACAAGTAGGAAAATTTCAGTCCTCTATTTTTGGTATCTATTTTTTGGTCAATTAAACTCTTTAGTCTTAAGCAATATTTCGTTTTTGCAAAAGAGGGAAATTAAGGTGTGTGTGTATTGCTGAAAGTTGCTGCCACAGGCATTTTGAACTAATGTTCTCATGGAGAAGAAACTTCCTTAGACCATTATGTGAAATGCCCTATTATGTGTCGGTTCCAGATATTCTTTAAAGGCAGAATAACTTCTCTTTCCTCTGCTGCCCTTTGCTCTCTGTGAAGGGACCAGGCATTGCCGTGTTCATTAGCTGCCTTCATGGTGCCGGGCTCTTTCCAATGGGCAGAGGACAGCACCTTCTAGAAAGAGGCTGGTTAAGCGTCTTCTGGATTGTTTCAAATGAACCACATCGAAGGCTGCAGGGAAAGGGCTCTGACAAATTACGCTCCTGGGGGCTTTTCTCAGTGACACTTTTCTACTGTTGTGAAAAAGTTATAAAATGTCTTTTCTTTTTTTGGTGCTCAGACGAGTATAGGATCAAACCGGTGGAAGAGGTCAAGTACATGAAAAATGGGGCAGAAGAGGAGCAGAAAATAGCAGCCAGGAACCAAGAAAACTTGGTAAGATTGCATTTCTCATATAACAATGAATTTTGGTGACACCATTGTAATAAAATCTGCACTGCCTGTTTCAGCTGTAACTTACACACCGGCACAAGATTTCTTGAAAATGCTGTTGCTATTTATAGCTTGCCTGGAAGCCACTCCATCACTCCTGTATCCTGTTTGTTCCTGAATAAGCCCTTTTTTAATCTCGATAGAGAACACTCCAGGGGGAAATATGGTAAAATTATTAGCATCTTAAAATGGTTAACTGTGAAGGAAAAGGCGTGAAGTAGGATTGAGATTTATTGCGGGGAGGACTCATATATTTTTCTTTTTCTCCACCTCTTCCACTCTTAGAATGAACAGCTAAGCTTCATTACTCAGGACACGGAGTGTTGTGGATAGAGTTGTCTTGGAGAGGAAAAGGATGTACTTTTAAGATAGGTCTCTACCATACTTGCATAATGTCCATTTCGGAGAGCAGGTCATCAATCCCCTGGATAGAGATTTCTGTAACTACTGTGATAACAAATTAATGTTGGAAGCAAGTAAAGTGAAAGTTATTTTGAAACAAACTTCTTTCTCAGTTTAATTCCAGTATTAAAATATGCTGTCCCTGAAGTTTCAAATATGTTGGAAGATATTACAAAATTATGAGGTCATAATGAATTACACTGAAGGCACCTAAGAAATAGTGCTTTAGAAGTTTCACATTTAATGGTACAATTCTTCTCTAAAATCTGAAACAAAATTAACCTAAATTACAAAACTGACTGACATTCTCTTAGCTTCTCTCTCTCTCTTTCTTCGTAAGTTATAGGCTGAGATCTCTCATCAGTTTTTTAATCTGAGCCTGGTTGGCCGTAATTTCTATTTTATACCACTTGATCTGTCACTCTGTCCAGCTCTGAATTTCATTTTCTAATTTACCTTCATAAATACAAATCCCATCTTGTCATTACTTTCTCCACATATCAAACCTAATGCTTAAAATAAAAATCTAAAAAAAAAAAAAATAAAAGTCTCTACCAAAATAGCACTTCACCTTCACAGTGTTAAGGGTATTGGGGCTTTTGGGTGAATGTGAGAGCTGCGGTGGTCTGAAACAAAGTTTTCTCATGCGACTCAGTAGATGTTATTAAAACTTAATGTTCCATCTCTGTGAAAACGTTTAGTTAATGCCGTTTTTGCTGATTTCTTAAAAAACGTTACAAACTGTTATGAATTTGCATTTATGCAGTTGTGTTAGAGCAACATGGTTTTTGCATTTGATTTGGGGGTTAGTTATTTGCTCTGTTTTTCATGTTTGAGTGGATGTATTTTTAAGAAGCTTGAAACGTCGTAAGGTGTTTTCTCTTGACTTAAACTCCTTTTTCCATTATGTGCTTTGTTTTTGTTTTTGTGATTTCTGCTACAGCAGAGGGAGAGGGCTGGTGCTCATGAGTATTTCAGGCTGTCATTTTCCATGATACGTTATTGAATATAACGGGCTAATTCTTTTCTCCTCTGTTCTTCTCTGAACATCTGATCTACACCTTGAAATACTGAAGTCACTAACAACTGAGTACTTTAGATCATTATGAAAGAGTGGAAATACTCTGTAATAAAATTTTGCTTCATAAATGGGATTTGGATCTTAACGTATTGCTTGAGTCACAGAAATTCATCATACATATGGTCTGTTTTTAACATTAGCACTTAGAGCTAGAAAACAGTAGCTACGACTAACAGTGGAAGTTACTGTGATCTGACTTTTTATATTCATTTTTTCTAACTTTGAGCGGATAAATAAATGACCCAAGGAGTTGAAGCCTCAACTGGTATTTTTCTGCTTCATTTTACTAAAGATCAGACTTTGTCCTTGCTTCATATAATTTCAGCTAGAGTTAATAAATCTCATCTTTAATATTTCCATTGGAGGTTGAAGAGACACTGGTGATCAGGCTGGCAGTGGTATTCCTTGGATCTAACACTGGAGTCCATCCCTGATTAGCATACTTGTATCTCCGAAACACTAAGGGAAGCAACGACTTATATCTTACAGTGTGCGACTTTTCCCTCAATGTGCCCTCATTGTATTTACAGCCGTTACTTTTTCCTTCTCTCCAGTTTCGCAGTCTCTCAGCTCCTTGGTGCTAATATATTCTTTTCCAGCACTTGGCCAAAATTGGCACAAGTGCTTTTCTATGCAGACTGAATGAAAATTCAAAAAGAGAGACATTTCTGGTGTTTTTTTTTTTTAACTTGTAGACTATCTGTGACAACACTCACACCCCTTGTCTGCCAACCAATCAGAGTCCAGACCACCAACATGAGTTTTTGAGTGTGTAAAGACTTGCATGGAGAAGGGGGAGTAAGTGGTTTTCTTTGATTTTGAGCTTTCTAGATAGCTTTCCAAAATTAAATGATTATTCAGTAGTCTGCTAGTATGTTATCTTTGTCATCTCTTCTGTCCTTTGGGAAGCATAGTCGAGTATGGACCTGGCGTGTTGTTTGAGAAAAAACAAATAGGTCTCTTAAATTTGAGGCTTACATTGAGGTAGATGAAATAGATGTCACAATTCTTTATTTTTCCATCCATTAAAATAATCTAAAAGACAAGAAGTTCTTGTTTTTACTATTTTTAGAAGCTTTCTTTTTTCTTTTAACTCAGACTGTTAAAATTAAGCGGCTCAGTAAACTCAGTCCAGATAGGGTGCCATGATGTTGACAACCATGGGCTCTGGAGGCAGAAACTGCCTGAGTTCAAATCTCAGCTCTGCCACTTGCTCAGTGTGGGATCAAGTTACTTCACTTCCCTGCACCTCTTGCCCATCAAGTGGGGGAAAGGCAGGGCCTCGTGGTACTGGGGGGCGAGGACTACATGAGATGGGCATTGTAGGGCTTGGAGTACAAAGTCTGGCACATGATAAGCACCTAGTATGAGTTAGGCATTATCATATAAAACTAAAGAAAAATAATGTTAGGGTCAGTGTTTCTTTCCTTTTTCTTTTGTGTTAATTGGTGAGAGATTTCTAAGTGAATATTTTAGGTTAATGCCAGTATTACATGTATTTTGAAAAATTTTGCTCTGGAACTGGGAAGTTATTTAAATAAATATGTTTCAATCACCTGTTATGTATAAGGCCCTTAGTTGTATCAAGAGACACAGCAATACTTAAAGTCACTGTCCTCAAAGAGCTTACAGCAAAGTTTAGAGAACAGTTCAGCTCCAACAAATATTTGATTGATTGCCTGTAGGTACAAGGCTCTGTACTAGACTCTGCCAAAAACACAAAATAAGGAAACTACTGACCCTTACCTTAAGGTACTTTATGGCAGTACACAAGGTAAATACCAAAGGACTATAAATAAAACAGGATTAAATGCATCAAGCAAACAAGATTGATTCCAAGAAGGCAATACGAAGTGCTGCTAATATCAAAGGAGGCAGCCATCCTGTCTGTTGGGGTGTCTGGACCTACTTCACGAAACAGCTGGTGTTTGTGGTCGGCCTCGAAGGATAGAATGAGGAAGGCTGGCCCAGGCACAAGTGACAGAGATGGAAAATGCAAGGTGTATTTAATGAAAAGTGTGTAGTCCTGTTTGATTGGGGAGTACAAGGGAAGAGGAGAAGGTGTCAGTAGGACAGCAGTGGGACATTACAACCAAAATGTAAATGGCGTATTATGTAAAGCCTTCAAGTCTAGCGGAGAGGTCTGAGTGAATTCCATGGATCGTAGGGAACTTGGAAGGTTTCAAGCAAAGAATGAGAGCATGAATCAGGAAAGTTTATGAGGCAGCAGTGTGTGTCGTATGAATTGGAGACCATTTATGATAGCTTTTGTAAGAGACAGAGAGCCTGAAGCAAGATGGTGGCCAAGAGAACAGAAAAGATTTGGACAAAGTTGCAGTAGAAGCAACAAGAGTTAACAGCTAATATTACAGACGTTAAAGGAAGGCAGAGGAATCGGAAGATCATAGTAATGCCCGTGCCAGCGGAGGGAAGAGGACTGGTGGATGTGAGAATAAATAATGACCCCAAATGAAATGGGAAAATCACTTAGGAAGATAAGGTGTGATGAAAATACAAGATGTTGTTTCCTTCCCTCCCTTTCATTTCATTCACCCTTAAAAAATATCACAGGGTAGTCCATGAGAGAGAAAGTGAAGCCACTGATCACACAGAAATGTCATGAGTCCAGTAAAGAAAGCCTGTACAGCCTGGGTCCTTAGACTCTAGGGTTTGGAGGACTCAGGTGCATCAGGCATGAATCTCACCTGAGAAAGCTCACTCTCCAGTAGCAGACCGAAGGCATGTGACCTGAATGACCATAAAAATCCAAGGCACACTGAATGCAGAGGTTGGTTTTGAGTAAGCCAAGCTGTAGGAACTTGCAGAACATCCGTGTGGGGGAATCTAGCAAAGGACAAAAATGAGGGTGTGGAGCTAGGGAGCATCGCCTGGGACGTGTTGGGTGTTCGTTGTGTTTTTGTTTGCTGGAATGGGTGGATGAGTGAGTGGACAGCAGTAGCTGGACCTCTGAGTGACAGCAGTTGGCACCGCTTAGTTCCTCAGGAGTGTTCAGATCTCCAATTGCTCAAGCCCTTTGGCCACCATTTCTATGGACGGAGGAGATTATGCTGCTTCTTTGAGGTTGATGAATCCTTTATGGGTCAGTCCTTTGTGTATCCTCAGTGCAAAGATGTGCATTTGTTCCAATTTTCATCATTGTTAGACATCTGTATATTCCACTTTACTTCTCTCAGACTTTAATTCCTTCTTCAGGAAGGTGATGTGAAATTGTTGCGTTGGCTTTGATCAGATAGAGCTATATCTCAGTCGAGAGCCGACCTTCGTTGTTTCTAGCTTTATCATTTTGGTCCAACATCTAAAACTTCTGAACTTTGACTTCCTCATCTGGGGCCTGGTAAGAGCAAAACAATTGACATATTAGAAGAAACATCAAAAAATATGTTTAGAATCTTAGCAAAGACCTAGAAAATGAATAGCAAAAGCTAAGAAAGAAAAGTAGTGTATTTCATTAGATTAAAATTAAATGCTTCTGTGAAACAGAATAACTACAAAAAAGTAGTTAATAGATAGGCAACAGACTGGGAGAAAATATTTATGACCTCTAAAAGCCAAAAGGTTAATCAATATGAGGTTTTTAAAGAACACTTATAAATAATTAAGAAAAAGATAATCCACGAGAAAAGCAGGTACATGAAATGAACAGAAACAGATGGTTCGCAGTAGAGGATATTGGGCAATAAGCATATGAAAAGATGTTCCACATCACTGGTACAATAGACACTCTCTATCCAACTTGCTGCATAAGAAGATTCTCATAAATCCCTCTCCAAAAGACACTGACTGCCACCCACGGCGTGCTCGCTCGATTGGCTCTTGGGCTACTGTCTACAACACCTCTGTGCCTGTGTTCCCGCAGTTAAATGTGTTTTCTAAGAGCCCGTATGATGGTTCCCAAATCTGTTTATACTGGTTGAATGTCATTGTAATTATGTAATTTATTAAGTAATATGTAAACCACTGAAACACAAGTGTGGAAAGAAGAGCTGTTTCATTGAAAATTAAATTAAATGCTTTAGAAAGTCTTGATGAAGGCACATACTAAAAAGCTTGCTGTTAAATTAAATTCTGCACTCAGATTATTTCACAACATCTTTACTTTCTCACTTCAGTTAGGAAACCAAACCAGGGGATCTTAGATGTGCTTATAAGGATGTGGTTAGGGGTGCCTGGGTGGCTCAGTCGTTACGCACCTGCCTTCAGCTCAGGTCATGATCCCGGGGTCCTGGGATTGAGCCCCGCATCGGGCTCCCTGCTCAGCAGAAGTCTGCTTCTCCCTCTCCCACTCCCCCTGCTTGTGTTCCCTCTCTCACTCTCTCTCTCTCTCTGTCAAACAGATGAATGAAATCTTTAAAAATAAAAAAAATAAGTTTGTGATTAGTCCAGAAGGTACACATGGAGTGTCTGTACATGGCTCCCTTACTTACAGCAGAAGCCTTGTTCCTACGTCAAAATATGAAAGGAAATGAACATCCCTGTATTTTAAAATAAAATCATATGCTTAATGTATCTTTACATTTTTATCTTGTCCTGCTTTAACTCACTTTACCATTTAATTACCAGTCCGGATGGCATTGCCTAATATAACTTGTATTTTAATCAGGAAAATGCAAATTAAAACATGATTCCTTAGACTGGCAAAAATTCGAAGCTTTGATAATATCCGATTTTGGCATGGTTGGAGGAAAATAAGGATCCACATGCTGGTGGCCGACATCTTGGAGGACAACGTAGCAGTATCTATTAAAATTAGAACACGCACGCCCATGACCCAGCACTTCTACATCTTGGTATGCACCCAAAGCAGCTGTCTGTGTGCAAGAGGAAGCTTGCACAAGACTGTTCACTTCAGCACCATTTCTACTGAAAAACTGGAACTAACCTTCATTCTTGTCTGTAGGAGAATGATACAGCTATAATATACAAGACAGCAATTAGAAAAGAAGGAGGTAGAGCTTTAGGAATTGTCATGGAGAAAGCTGCAGATGGTGTAGCATGACACCATTTAAGGTTTTTCTAATAAAACAGAATAGCAACACGCTACATTTTCTGTGAATGCTTGTAGATGTATAGGGATTTATAGAGAAACCTGGGTGGATGTGTCCCAAACCATTAACAGTAGGTACCTGGGTAATGGGGATGTATTCATGCCAAAGCTCAGTTTCCTCCTCTACAAAATGGGGATGATAATTGAACCCACTTTAGCAGGAAGTTGTGAAAATTAAAGAAGCTATGCTTGTAAGTCAGCATGGTTTCTGGCACAGAAAATGCCATTGTTGGCTAGTGTCAGCTGTGGAGCTGGATAACGTAGGAAGGATGAGAAAGAATTGTATGCGGTGGTAAAAGGGGATTTTTTTTTTACCCTTCAACTTAATGGTTTTAATTTTTTAAAGAAAATATGAGTATCTTATTTGTGTGATTTGAAGTTAATTTTTGAAAAGGGGAATGATAACAGCAAAGCTCAGATTTTGACTACTTGGGAATCTGTAATGTAAGTGGGTTTATGTCATTTTCCTCATTATCTTAAATAACCTCCGTTTTCTGTCATTTTCTGATGTTGCTTAACAAAAGGCAGTAGAAGAAAGCTTAGGGATCATCCAACTTCATTGATGTATGTTAACTATGTATAAATAATTTAATAGGTAATTTACTCCAGAGTTGGCAGTATTGAGTCCCTTCTTCCTCCAAAGTAAATATCTTGACTAGTGAAAGACATTCCAGTTTGAGTTTTAAAGTGCTTTCCCTTACTATTTACTAAAACGTTGTCTTGTTTTCCTTAACATCTGTCCTTCTTAAGTATCCTCCCTTAGGAGTTAGTAAATTCTTTGATTATGGAGGTGTTTTGGGTTTTTTTTTCATATTTATTTCCTAGATTTACATATATTACAGTGGCTTTTGAGTCACTATTTCCAGATATCTCAGTATGAGTGAGAAGATTCTTCTGTATCCTATCACCTTTCTCACGGTTGGGTGAGCTTTTGACTTCATCGTTATCCGTAGAGTTGAGGACTGATCTGAGACGTGTTTGTCTAAGTCATCACTTCCTGAGCACAATCAAATGACACTATAAAAAGAATGTTCTAATATGTTTTAGCAGGAAAGGAGAGTGGAATCAGACTTACGCGTGGCTACATCCTCCTCCTGCTTGCTGAGTTTGTGAGAGCTTCCGTCTGTCTCTCCAGTACATTAGATTTCCAATGAATATCAGAGCATCCAATTCCAGAATTGAAAACTTGGGAGATTAGGAGATATCTTTGATTAGAGGAAATGCCCCAGAAACCACTGACCGCTCTCTCTGGAGCAGTGGCTTCCAGCTGGTGAAAATCGGCAAGTCACTCTGCCTCACAGGCTCAAGCAGTTCTTTGTGGGCAGCCAGTGCTCTCCAAAGCACTATAGTGATGGGCAGTCAGAAACCGAGGACGAGTCTGTGATTCCGTTTGTAACTATAGGTCCATAGGAAGGCTAAGTGCTCAAGACCACAATCACCATGTTACTCTAAATATTAGAGCATACCTGTAAGAAATAAACTTACGTGAATGAACACTGTAAACTTTGAATCACTAATGTTTATTATACTAAGCTATAGACATTCCAATAAAGGCATTCTCCTAGTTGGGACCGCTCTAAGAGTCTGCTTAAATTCTCCTTTTTAACAAATACAACCGTGTTTACTTCTATGACTCTACAGAGCAGCTAATATAATAGCAAAAGACCATGACTTTGCGTTGTCCCAATTTCCTAAGTTATTTAAACACTCTTAGCGATCTTGAGAATGAGGTAAAATAAACTGACAAGAATAAAGCTGATAGGGGCACCTGGGTGGCTCTGTTGTTAAGCATCTGCCTTTGGTTCAGGTCATGATCCCACAGTCCTATGATCAGTCCTGCATCAGGCTCCCTGCTCAACAGAGAGCCTGCTTCTCCCTCTCCCTGCACCTGCTGCTCTGCCTACTTTTGCTCTCTATCTCTCTCAAATAAATAAATAATCTTTACCCCCCCCCCCGCAAAGAGTAAAGCTGATATTCCAGACAAGGGGTCAAGCTCTGTGAAGTACCTCTTCTCTCTCCACTTCCTCCTTCCAGGTAGAGGTTGGACTGAAGCTCAGGCTAGGGCTAGAATTGGATGGGTTGTGGGGGACATCTGGACTTGAGGTAGAGAATTTTTGGTTTATCGAAATTCAATAGGACTAAAGGTTCCCAAACCAAAGTGAAGATGGAGAGTGGTTTGAGGGTATCTGACTTTAAATGAGAGAAGCCTCTTCCTAGAGCAGCTTCAGAAGCAGTCATGTTAGCACAAGACCCCTCCCTAAAGTTCACCCGCTTCCAACTCAAGGACCCCCATTCTAATTCCCTCTTCTCTCGTGCATATGATGTTGACATCAGCCTCTGGTTCTTCTGCAAAATTAGAGGATTGCCTGAACCTTTTAGTTATTTTATTTTATTTTATTTTCTTGACAGAGAGAGACACAACGAGAGAGGAAACACAAGCAGGGGGAGTGGGAGAGGGAGAAGCAGGCTTCCTGCTGAACAGGGAGCCTGATATCAGGCCCTATCCCAGGACGGTGAGATCAACTGAGCTGAAGGCAGGTGCTTAACAACTGAGCCACCCACGCACCCCAACCTTTTAGTTTCTTAAGGGAGTAACAGCTCTTTGACTGGAGGGTTTGGGTAGTATCATTCCCTTTTACTATGTTTATCGTGGCGTAGAAGCGATCAGGGGCAAGAGTGCTACCTCTTCATCTCTCTTGGAGGACGTCCTTTTTGTGCTTCTGGAGCCAGGCACATTCAAGGTCCTACAGATTCTTCTGTCACTGGGGTGATTTGTTTTAGAGCAGAACAGAAGTAGAGTTTAATTCTCTAAGGATGAGGGATTTGTCAAATCAGCCTTCTAAGTTTCAAGTGTCGTACGGAAACACAGTTCCTGATTCAGGAACAGAACATTATGAGAATAAAAGAATGCCCACAGAAGTGCTTTGTAAACACAACGTGCAATGCAAATGATGGTGATTATTGTTGTTACTCATTCAGAGGACACCTGAATGCCTTCCTCAGGCTCCTTGTTGTTCTACGGTAGAAACGCAAGTAAGGCCAGCCTATATCCTCATGGCACCCTTCATTCTCCCGCGAGGAAGGGGCATCAAGTGTATACTCAGCAGACACAGACGTCGGTGAATCAGAGGTGGGTGTTAGAGCGACCACTGTAAAATGCCAGGCATAGCAAACGGTGACTGAAATCCTATTTCAAATGACTTTTCCTCTTTCCCATATTAATACACTGAACTGACCATATGTGGACGAACAGTCTTGGGGTCCTGGTACAACTTATTTCTTGAATAAATCCCTAATTCAGTGGACTCCACTCTCACTGGCAGCTAGGCATTGTCTCTAACAGAGTCTTAGGGGACAAGCAGCATGGCACGGGTGACCCTTACAGGGATAGCCGAGAAGATTCCAGAGCTGGCCTTGCCGCAGGGCCTTGAGGGAAAGCAAGTTTTCACTGGCAGATGAGGTTGGGAAAGGGACAAGAACAGAACAGTGAGAGCAAAGCAGGGAGACGTGGCATGAATAATGAGTGGGTGGGGAGGCTGATGGGGCGTGGTGAAGTGTTTTGGTTAGTTGGTGTGTTTTAACTGCGGGGTTTTTTGTTTTTGTTTTGTTTCATTTCCGTCACCACGTTAATTTCTGGTTTACAGAGAGCCACAGGCTTTAGCCAGTTTGTGGCATTTGTAATCACAGAATAAATAGAACAGACCTCCGTTTGTCTCATTTTAAGATTGGGAGTGTTGATAATGGCTTCCCTTTTCTCAGCATTGTTGCAAAATGTGATTCCTTTAAATATGCTTTCCTCGGAGGCCAGGTGCTGGCTAAAAGTGGTGGAGCATAGTTACTCTTGACCTTCGCTTGCCCAGGAAAGGATAAGCTTCTAATGGATCCTCTGAAACTCCCCATTTAACTTTGGCAAGTGGAGCAAACACAAACAGTACCTTAAAGTTCGATTGTTGGCCTCTTCTTCAGGAACAGTACCCGATATTTCAGCAGAAAGTGGAAAGGAGCCCTTTTCAAAGCTTGATTCTGTCTGGTCCTCACGGTCGTTCTTGATGCCCTGATTTATTTATCTCACAGAAACATGGGCATTTGTTTACCCAAGTAGCACAGTTTCAGCAACGGAATGAGGGGAGATGAGTAACAACTGAGGGAACTGCCAGAGGCCCGTCCGCCGTTATTAGAGTGTCCACAACAAAAACACAGCGGTGTGGCTTTTCTGCACGTTGTTCATATTTCTGTCTTCTCTCCTGTGCGATGCTAAAAATAAAACCAACGCGTGTAAGTTTCACTCATCAGTTGGCAAACTCGGTGAGGTAACCTCCCTCGAAATTAATGATTTATGCCCTGGAGGTGAGAACATCAAAAGACACAGTCATGTGTCCGAGTCTGGACTTTGATAAGGGTCTCGCTCTTCTTATGGACTTTATTTGTGAGCAAATCATACCCAGTATTAACAGAAATACAGGATTTGCCAACCCCATGATTTGTTTTTAAAAAGCTCCTGGTAATTCTAACCAGGGATTCTATACCTGTCATTCAGAAAAGATGGAAATAAATAACCAGGCATAAAAAATTCATGCATCGTCTTGGAGAGTGGAGGATGTATTGTTTTAGCATGTCAGCATTATAATAGCTATATGAAGATGCCATTGTAACTGCCTGCTTTGTGTTCGTAATAAGTCTAATTTAATTTATTTTCTCGGTGCTCTGTATGAGAAGAGATGCCAAATTTCCTCCTCCTTTGAAAATTAAAACAATTGGTAATGACAGCGATACTTTCCGAAGTATAATGAGCTGACTCCATTTTTTTTTTCCTGTCAGTGTGTGACGTTATACTACAGATTTTCATTTACTGACAGACTTCTTCTCATAACTTGATCATTTCAGGGCTTGCTTAATTGGAGACAAACTTTTTTTTTTTTTTAATATTTGATGGATTTGTACAGTTGAGGGCACTTAGACCAGAAACAAGATAGGAATCTTTTGATTGGAACTGGAAAATGAGGTAAAGACTGGTCTTAGAAACAAAGCAGAGTTCATTATTAGAAGCGAGGTACAGCAGCACTGACACTGAATCTGGGTTTCTCAATGCTAAGCTGGGTTCCTTGACTTCTCCTGGAAAAGAATGTCAGGGAGCTGTTAGTAAAGAACAGAGAATCTCATTATAATGAAATGCTTCACAGTCTGTGTGATGTCTTAACGCTCACAGTGTGTAAATTCATACCAAAGAATCGGCTGGCTGGGAGCTGGTGGCCTAGTGAAATGAGATAAAAAATACATAGATGTTGGATTTGGTTCACTTCTGTTATTCTCTTGTTTTTTGAGATTAACTTTTTCATGATTAAATACGTGCTGCTTGCTTAAATTACTTTAAAAATTCTTGGGAAATGCAGAAATGAGTAAAAATAAAATCAGTCATAAATCACATAACTGTTTATGCCTAATATACATAGAAATAATTTTTTTCTGAGCAATATGGACTCAATCTCTTACAAAACTAAACATAGTTTTAACATGTGTCCAGCAATAACAGTCTTAAGATAATTTCCTAAGTGATTTGAAAAGCTATGATCAGGTCACCCAGCTGGCTCAGTTGATAGAACGTGCAGCTCTTGATCTCGGGGTTGTGAGTTCAAGCCCCACATAGGGTGTAGAGGTTACTTGAAAAGAAAAAAATAAAATAATTTTAAAAAAGAAAGAAAGAAAAGAAAAACTCAGATCACACAAAAATCTTTACATGAACATTGGTAGTAGCTTTATTCATAATCACCAAAAAACTGGAAGCCACCAAGATGTCCTTCAACGGATGAACAAACAACTGGTTACATCCACAAATGGAATATTATTCAGTGATAAAAAGGAATGAGCTACTGTTCATGCAAAACCATATATCTTGTGTGCATAACGTTAAGTGAAAGAACCTAGTCTGAAAGGTATATACAGTGTGATTCTCCCTTTATGACATTCAGAAAAAGGCAAAATCGTAGAGGCGGTAAACAGATCAGTAGTTTCCAGGAGTTTGTGGGAAATGGAAGGTCGATGAGGTGAATCACAGGGGATTTTTGGTTTTTTTAGAAGTATAGTTGACATCGTTGTATTAGTTTCAGGTGTACAACATACTGATTCTACTGTTTTGTCTATTACTCAGTGCCGACCAGGATAAGCATAGTCCCCATCTGTCCCTATACACTGTTACAACAATATATTACAATGTTATTGACTATATCCTGTGTACCGCACTTTTTATCACTGTGACTTATTTATCGTCTAAGTGGAAGTTTGTACGTCTTCATTTCCTTTACCTATTTCACTATCCCCCACACTCTGGTAACCACCGGTTTGTTCTCTGTATTTAAGGGTCTGTTCGGTAGTGAAACTATCCTGTATGCTACTGTAATGGTAGATACACTATGCATTCATCAAAATGCATAGAATGCTACAAAAAAAGAGAGTGAACTTCAATGTTTGAAAATTTATAAAAACATTGAGGAGGTCAAGGGGTCCAGGGTAGAATGTAGACTGATAAAGGAATCTAACAGAATTACAAATAATTTATCACAAATAAATTATGAAATAACCTACTAAAGTTGGGGCGGGGAGGGGGGGGCGGGGCGGGACGTGCTGACCTGTGTAACTTCAGAAATGAATAGAGTCTATTAAAACTGTAAGTGAAAGTAACTGTATATAAGCACTCTATTCCTTTACCGTAGAGCTAAGAGTTAACAATTCTAAAAACACTACAATTAATTAGTGGTGGCTGGCTTGGGGAGTAAGGTTTCTCACTGCTGGAGTGGGAGGTTGTAAACACACAAGGGAAGTGGCTAGAAGCATCCTGTGGGAGGGTGCCTGAGTGGTTCAGTCAGATAAGCGCGGACTCTTGATTTTGGCTTAGGTCATGGTCTCAGAGTCATGAGATAAAGCCCTGCCTCCAGCTGCACGCTGAGCATGGAACCTACTGGAGATTCTCTCTCCCTCTGCCCCTCCCCCTGCACAGGCGCACAGCACTTTTTCTCTCTGGGGAAAAAAAAAGCAGCAGCGTCCTATGGCAGTGGATCAGAGCTGGAGACATCAGTGAGAATTGATGTTTAGCCAATGTAGATACAGATGGATACATGTAGAAATATTGATAGATATGTGTGAACACACATACACAAGTGGGCATGCATATATTTGTATACATATATGGGTACACATGTACATGCATGTGTTTATAAATATATGTGCACATGTAGAGACGTGGTGTGTACACACACACGCACACGCGCGTGTGCATGCACACATGCACACGCACATTTTCTTGCTGTCAATCGAGAGGACCTAGAAGCAGTGATACCCTGTAGCAGCAAGGATAATCGCCACCCAGATCTTGTGTCTAGTACTGTTCTCCAAAAAAATTACCAGGACTCCTTGGATATGTGGCTCATTATAGGGCTAGGAAGTATATATGATGACCCTGGAGCATTTTGTAGTGCTATAAAACTAGGAAGTGCCCATGGGCACCCACACGTGCACACACAATGGTGGAGTATGTCACAGGGACACAAGAATCAACTGAAAGAACTCTCAGTGCCCAAAGCTGAAACAATTGAAGCAACAAAATTAATACTGTCCTACTAGATCTTGCTGTCAATCTGGTATAGTAAACAGTGTATTTACTTTGAACAAATTGTACGATAACTTGAGTCTACACTGATACAGATGACTAAATAAAATAAATGAGAAGAATCTATAAATCTCCCATGCAGAATAATTCCAAATCATCTGTGTGGTGCTCTGTCCTCAAGGAGGCAAAGCATAACTTTCCACTTCTGAAGCGTGGGCTGTGTGTGGTGACTTTCTTAGAAAGACTACCTTCTGGATATAGGGGAAAACAGGTAACTTTACAGTAGAGAAACCTGAGAAGCAGTCCCTCAGCCAGGTGATCAAAATTAACAGCGATAAGTTATGTTGATAGCATACATCCTTGATATGGTGTGATGAGAATGGCATTTTATCTCTGTGGTCTTTGTCCCAAAACCTGTAACATCAGTGGAATCATGAAAAGAAACATCAGACAAAGCCCAGTTAAAGGACATTTCAGCAGAAATACTTGGCCAGTACTCCTGAAAACTATCAAGGTCATCAAAAACAAGTAAAACCTGAGAAACGGTCAGGAAACAGCCAAGAAGAACATAAGTAGACATGGCAACTAACTGTAATATGGTATCTTGGAAGGAATCCTGGAACAGAGGAAGGACACCAGGTAAAAACCAAGGAAATACGAGTATCTTATCAATATTGGTTCATTAATTGTGACAAATGTACCATCCTCATGTAAGGTGTTCATAATAGAGGAACTCAGGTGTCCAGCATATGGGAACTCTGTACTGTCTTCACAACTTGTCTCTAAGTATAAAACTATTCTAAATTATGACAGTTAATTAAGTGTGAAAAAAAGATTTGTCCTAGGGGAGGTGGGTAAGGGTATAGATGAAATAGATGAAGGGAGTACACTTATCACAGTGAGCACTGAGTAATGTATAGAATTGTCAGATCACTATATTATGCACCTGAAACTAATGCAACACTGGACGTTAACTATACTAGAATTAAAAAACAACAACAGACCTATCCTATACACACTGTGAATATTTGAAGATACCATAATTATCCTCCCATTCAATAGGATACAGAACTGGCATAGTAGTACTTTTTTAAATGGTTTTTAAATAGTCACCATTTATTCCAACAGTGTTGAATTAAATATATAAATACAGCCGGACAGTATCATTTCACTTGGCTGCTTGAGGGTTGGGCGTCATTCAGCAGGCTTCACATTCCTGAAGAAGGGTACCTTTCCTCATTATTATGCATCAGGAGCCTTAAAACTTGCAACATTCCTACCTTAACCTCAGGGCAGTTTGTAGTCTTGTAAATGAGAAAATTGAGCTGAGATGAAAGTCTTTGACCTGGGTATTATTGGTCTTAACTCATTTTGCTGTAGAAAATATTCTCAAATTTGCCTCTTAAAAGTATCCATCAGTTTGGGAGCACGTTGAGATTACCTACTAATAATATCAGTATTTTCTGAGTTGGGGCAATGGTAGATTTTTTTACTCCCTGAACATAGACTCTTCTGCATCTGAGCTTTTGCAATATAGTGATATTTTGCCTTGTTTTAAGGCAAAGACAAACAACATACCTGCAGGGATGAATGGGAAAAAATTGCTTTTATTTTAAACATAATGTTGGCTATTAAAAACTTGTTTTGTTAATAATTTATTTATTTGACAGAGAGAGTGAGAGAGCACAAGCGGGGGGAGAGGGAGAGGGAGAGGGAGAAGCAGACTTCCCACTGAACAGGGAACCTGATGCAGGGCTCCATCCCAGGACCCCTGGATCATGACCTGAGCCAAAGGCAGACCGACTGAGCCACCCAGGTGCCCTTCCTTTATTTTATTTTTTAAAATTTTGTTAATTATAAATATTTTCATATCATCAGTTTACATTGGAAAATTAACTTCCAATTTTAAAATCTTAGTTTGTCATCAAATTATAACATGTATACAGTGTACTCTCCCTACAATATTTCAGTGAGTTTCTGATTTTATCTGTTCATTTAAATTTTATCCTTTTGTTTCATGACATTTTTCTTTTCCGTCATTTGGTTTTTGTGTTGTGTTTTGTTTTTAAGCCAAAAAACCCCATTGGCCTTAGGAATGATTAGATTAGTGTTCCAATTGTATGAGCAGAACTCATAGCAGCATTGGGATATACACAGGAATTTTGTGATCAGATCATGAACTTTTGTCTGAGGAGTGAACTACGAGAGAAGTTGTAGTGGTTTGTGAAGCAACAGTAGATCATCAGAACAGTGGTACTGGTTTCAACTGATCAAAAGAGTAGAGGGAAGGGTGGTTTCTCTGGGTAGCAGGGTTGTAGAAGATTCTTTTTTTTTTTTTTTTTTTTAATTCTTTTCTGCATTAAAATTTTTTCCTTCTGGGCGCCTGGGTGGCTCAGTGGGTTAAGCCTCTGCCTTCGGCTCAGGTCATGATCTCAGGGTCCTGGGATCGAGCCCCGCATCAGGCTCTCTGCTCAGCAGGGAGCCTGCTTCCCCCTCTCTCTCTGCCTGCCTCTCTGCCTACTTGTGATCTCTCTCTCTCTCTGTCAAATAAATAAATAAAATCTTAAAAAAAACTTTCCTTCTTAGTAATCACTTAAAACTTAAGAAAAGGAAATTATAAAAAGCATTTAAAACATGAGTTATAGCAGAGTAAACCCTCATGCTACCTCAAATGTGAATGCTGCCTTTTTTCTTTTTTTTTTTTTTTTTGAGAGGGAGAGAGAGGGGACTGGGGGTTAGGCAGAGGTAGAGAGAGAATCGCAAGCAGGCTCCATGCTGAGAGCAGAGCTCAAAATGACCCTGAGATCATGACCTAAGCTGAAATTCAGAGTCAGATGCCTAACCAGCTGAACCACCCAGGTGCCCCTGTTGCTCTTGGTTCTTGTAATGGACATCTCTGTGGGTGGCGGGGGAAGGAGCATTCACCCAGCTCCTATCTCGAGAATGGGTGGAAACTTCATCTGCCACAGGTGGCACGGTCTGTGAATGAGTGCAGCCGGTATAAAACTTTTCAGGACTTCGTAAGCTAGGGAAGGGAACACAGTCACCGTGTGGACAAACGCTTTGTCTTTTTCGGAGTTCTTTAAAAGACGCAATGAAAGTACTGTTGTGAAACTGTTTCCATTATTTAGCAAAATGGCAATAATTTTTAAATCTTATTGTTAGACTTAAGGGCAGAAAACCTGAGTTAACCAAATTGCCCCAGGAATGGAGTGTGGTAATCAAGCACCATAATTCCTTGATTCTTGCCTTGTTCTTGAAAGCTCTTTTCAAGTATATTTACCTTCTCTTTGCTTAGACGTGCAGGATTTTAAATACCAGTAAATTTTTCTTTCAGGATTCAGTATCCTGACTGGCCTTAAGATCATTGTTTAAAACAAAACAAAACAAAAAACAAGCAATAGATCCAAAACCTGAAGAGATTTGACAAAATCTGTGCTAGCCTTCTGATATTCCCTAGAAAAGAGTTTATTTTTTATCTAAGCATCATTTTCTCTTATACTTAAACTTCAAGTACTTTTGGAACATCATTCTGTTCCCAGCATTTTATTCTCTTTCTTGGGATCATTAGTGCTGAAATTCCTCTCATCAGCTCAGGTGGAATTTGGCAGGTAAATAAAAATAAATCAATTTATTGACATGCTGAGGCTGTTGAGGGACTAAATCATGTTTGGTTTATTGCTTTAAAAAAGGAGACTAGTTTGACAGCATTATTGTTAACTGACTCCTTATTTTCTAATCATTTTGCTGAGAACCTACTCTGTTTGTTTTGTTTTTTTTTTTTTTTTTGAAGATTTTATTTATTTATTTGACAGATCACAAGCAGGCAGAGAGGCAGGCAGAGAGAGAGGAGGAAACAGGCTCCCTGTGGAGCAGAGAGCCTGATGCAAGGCTTGATCCCAGGATCCTGGGATCATGACCCGAGCCGAAGACAGAGGCTTTAACCCACTGAGCCACCCAGGCGCCCCCCCAACTCTGTTTTCTTAATAAAACATCAGCTTTGAAGCATAATACCTCTGTATGGCCAATTATTGAAAAGTAGCCCCCAAAATGTAAGAATGTTTATATAGGTACATTTTCATAGTCCCTCAGTCCTTTATAGGAATAACCCTCAACTAGAAAATTGCTTATCCCCTGCCCCCCAAAATCTACCCTCAATCGCTTTAAAGAAGTAGTTGCTTCATTCTAGAAGAAAACCAACACCACTCTTCTGACGATCTGTTGTGTAACAGACCCCTCCAAAATGCAGTGCCTTAAAATAAGAAGTTATCATTATGTTGTGGTTGTGTGGATTAACCGAGTTCAGCTAGACAGGTCCTGCTTAGGATCTCTTGCTCACTTGCATGTAGATGTTGGCCCATGTTGCAGTTACCCCAAGGCTTAGCTGGGCTGGTGTTCAAGATGGCTCCCTCACAGAGCTGGCAATTGATGTTGACTGTGAGCTCAACTGGGCCATCAACGAACACCTACAGATGACTTTCTACATCGCTTGGGCTTCTCACAACACGGTGGTCTGAGGATAGTAGTCATGCTTCTCACTTGGCAACTGACTTCCTAAAAGCAGTGGCACTTCTTCCAGTTCTGTTCGTCACAGTGGTCACAGAACCTGCCCATATTCAAGGGACTGGAAAAAGAGCCTTCTCCTCTTGTTGGGGAAGTAGAAAGGTTTGATGGCAGAGGAGCACCAGAAACTGGAGATACTCTAGCAGCCATCTTTGGGAACCTCAATCTGCTACAGCCACCCACCTGTTCAAACTTCAGGATGGATAGGGACCACTTTCTGTGAAAAGCCTTGTGGGCAGTCCCACTGGTTTCACATTGGAAATTTAGATTGTTTCCATGGTCTAATTTTTATTCTGAAAGAAAAGCTGCCAGAGAAATGCATCTACCTCATGCTTGTGTCCTGAAGAAGACACCCTTATATAAGTAGCAGATACTCAAAGAGCTAAATATGTCTAATCCAGGGAGACAAGCAAAAAACCAGTTATGTTGTTCATAAGGTCTTCTCAGATTCAGGCTGACATCAGTAATGAGCCTAAGGGAAGCATTCTGGCATCAAATGTAGCCAAGCTACTTTCTAAACAGATGACCTTACTCAAATTCCATATGCCTTGGTCCCTCATTTATAAAATAAGAAAAAAAATTATACTTTTCTGGGCAGTTTTGAGGAATAAGTTAGGTGATTTTTGTCTTTGAGCTTATAAGTAATTTTTTACCCACCCCCCCCTCCAATTTTCCCAATATGGCAGTTGATGTTGGGTCATTGTTTTTGAAGTGGAAGATTTCCATCTTAATCTCAGTGTCTAAGTTTCAAGTTTAAATTAGTTCTTATTATTGGGATTTAAGAAAGAACAAATGAAGTGAATTTATAGTACAAGTAAAAATGTGTGTTTAACTGGAATTTGTCATCACTCATTAATGAGGAAAAACTGTGTCTATCTCTGGCGGCCCTCTTGTCTCAAGAGTCTGCTAATTAGCTAAATGTTTGGCATATCTCAGTAACCCTATAGCCTGTATAATTAAAATTAGCTTTGAACACACAGTATCCTACATCTTATCTTCCTTTTTGAAGGCATCTTCTTCAGCTGAGAGCTTTCTAATAATAGTTCCTCGGCACCGAACTGATGTCAAGATAAAGAGACAGAACATGTCCACCAAATGAATCTTCTTATTTTGTGCATTTTTAAAGAATGTTAAGTGGGAAACATTTTCACTTTCTTAAAAAGGTTCTCTTCTGCTTTTAGGAGAAAAATAGATCCCCTATAGTTAGAGCTCCCAGTGATTTCCTAGTCATTGAAGAGAGTACAGAAGGATATAACATAGATGGGCAAGTAGTTTAACTGTTGAAGTTGTTCATTTAGTATTTACTCAAAATTCTGGGAGAATCATGAAATTGAAAGGTTTTGGGTTTTTTGTTTGGTTTTGTTTTGTTTTGTTTGTTTGTTTTAAAGTCTGCCCCTGGTTTAGTAGAGCATGCTGTAAGTTGAAATATTTTCTCAAGAACCCAGGGAGAGAAAAATGCCTCAACCCCATTATTTCTTCACTCAGTCAGTCACTCAATAAATATTCCTAATCACCAGTTACATGCCAGCTGCTGTCCTTGGCTTTAGGGATTATGTAGAATACCTACAGTCCTTTCTAGAAGGGGAAGGCAAGGCAGTGAGCAAGCAATTTCCATGGACTATGCTAACAGGCCCAACAAGTAACCACATAGCACTATGCACCCTTAACCCAAACATAGTACATTAGGAAGTCCGAGTGGTGGGTCTCTTTTATATCCTCATTTTAGCTAAACTACCTCCATCAAAGCTCTGTGGAAAATGGTATAGAAAAGTATGGGCTCCTGATTGATGTTTCCACCCTCTGCACACAGCGAAGGCTGCTCCAGTGTTGCCCGGTGATGCCTGGAAACGTCCTTCCAGCTGGAAGTGTTTTGTTCATTCAGCAAGTAGCAGTTGGGTCCTTGTCATGTGCTGGGAACCATGCTGGAAGCCAGGAATACAACAGTGTACAAAGCTGGAGAACATGGTCTTTGCCTTTGTGGAACATAATTTGGAAGATACAGCCTGGTAAAGAAGCATAGGTACAATATGGTAGATGCTGACTGACTAACGTGAATTACTAGCTAAAGGAGCAGCAGATGGGAGGACCTGGGTGGGGGATGATGGTGATGGCTCAGGTCGGGGAGCATGTGACTCTTGGTCTCAGGGTTGTGAGTTCAAGCTTCACATTGTGTGTGGCGCCTACTTTAAAGATGGATGGATGGGTGGATGGGTGGGTGGGTGGGTGGATGGATGGATAGAAGATAAGGGAACAATTGATTATGCCTCTTGAGGTCCAGGGAGATGGAACTTTGAGGGATAAAGGGAGTTTTAGAGGAAGACCAGGTGAAGACCAGAAGGAGCTAAGGCCGGGGACTTAAAAGGTCTTGGTGTCAACTCAGAACTCCCCCAGATCTGGAATGAGGAGAGTGTGGGCTGCGGTCAGACTCCGAAGGACTGGGTACGCCATCCTAGCAAAAATTGGAAGCATCGTTACATAGTGCCAAAGTATCTGTGGCCCTGGACTCAGACAGACACAAGTTCAAATTTGGCTCTCTTCTTCATTAGCACGTTATATGACCTCCGAACCTGAATACCATGAGGACACAATTATCGTACCTCTGTCCTGGGCTGTTGTAAGGGCCACAGACAATAATGTGAGGAATACCCTTAGCGCAAAGCTTGCCGCGCTAGCAGACACTCGCTACACGTTAGCAGTTGCTGTTGTGGCTAGATTTGATGCAGGGGTCATTGGAAAGCTACTGAAAGTTACTGTGATCTTGCTGTTGTCGCTGTAGATTACTGAACTTCCTGGTGCATCATCTTAAAGAAGTTGTTTCGCCAGTTAAACAAGGTAATATTTATAAAGTGCATAGAACGGTGCCAGGTACATTGGAAGTGTTTGTCGTATAATTTAATCTGCTAAGAGGTAGAAATAGAGTTTTCTCATTTTATAGATGAGTAAGCGAAGTTCAGAGAAGTTAAGCTTCTTGCCTGAGGTAGTACAGCTAATTAAGGGCACAACCTGTGTTTCATGTCCTATTGCAGCAGTCACATCTTAAAATTTGAGTTTTAAAAGTTATATAAAATCTGATCATCGCAACACATTTTTCACTTTTGTGAATTCTCATCAGATGGTTTCTGCCCTTGCTTGGGTGCAAGTAATAGTTTTTACACAGTGGCAGTCATAACTGGCATGTAATTCTGCATTCCAATTTTTTTCTTAGCATTAGATCATTTTCCATTTTCCTTTATAGTCATCATGTTAAATTTTAATGGATGTGTAAAAGTACTTCAAATTGATTCCCTTAGCTTTTATCCTGCTGTTGGGTATTCATCTATTTCCTATTTTTCATTATTATATAGTGTATAATGCTCCTGTAAGCATATCCCCAAATATAGCCCTATTCTTCTATTGATTTATTTCCTTAGGTAAGTTTCCAGGAGTGGGCTCATTGGGTTGATGGTTATGAATAGTTTCATTGTTTTTGACATACATTGCCTCATGCCTTCAAGAGGCCCAGTTGACAGCCTCTCTAGCAAAGTGCATTTTACTTTTTAAAACTCTTTGCTAATTGAACTGAGAATGAAAAATGGCACCCAAGGCCATTTTATTTTTTGCAGGTTATGATTACTATTTTCATTCTTTAAGGTGGTGGGTCACCTAATGCAATAGCCTTTTTATGCCTTCTTTCACTTTTATATTTATTATTCAGTTAATAAATATTTCTTGAGTATCTTTACCAGACCTGGACTCCCTTGTTTTGGAAACAGAAGTGAAGTGAAAGATAAGGAATTTTACAGTCTGGTAGGAGAGATAATTGGGTTAAGGATCACCTTGGCTTCATGTGGTAAGGGCTATGATAGGTATCCACATGTAGCAGGAAGGTGGAGGGCAAGGAAGAACAATGTTCTTGAATGGAATGGCTCTGGAGTCATTTTGTATGTCCATAGGGACATGTAAGTGTACTTATAGCCGGCAGGTGCAGATACGTGTGTGTGTGTGTGTGTGTACAGAAATCTGGGTATGTATACTATTTGGTCATCATTATCACAGGGTGACAAGAGGACCATTTGCCCAAAGCCAGAAGCACTGACAAGTCAGGAGCTGGGCAAAGATAGAACATCCCAGTAAAAGAACAGAAAGGAAAGGGCAGTGAGGTGAGAGGAGAACTGGCGGACAGCCGTGGGAGGAGGGAATTTGAAGAGAGGAGTGGTAGCCTCAGCCTGAGGAGGGAGTGGGGGAGCATCTGTTGAACTGAGCTATTAGCATTGATGGAAGCAGCGTGTTTTTAAAAGACAAAGTCAATCTGGTACCCTTTTATCTTGCAGTGCCATTTTGAATAGAAAAATACCTGTCCCTGAATGGGATGTAGTGCAGTAAGAAAGGAGTCTGTGCTTTGGTATGAAATAGACCCTAGTTCAGATCATGGCTTTGCTACCTACTGGCTGGGTGACCTTGGGCAGGAATCTTAATACCTTTCTGATCTTTGCAATAACTTTATGTAAGCTCTTTTACAGTATCCTTCAGGCTCATAGGATTAAATGAGCTGATGTCTTCAAAATGCTTAATGCAATGCCTGGCAATAATAGGTCCTCTGCAAATAGTAGCTGCTAGAATGATCATTATTAGCTCAAATGTACTAGTGATTATTTTTAAGCACATCCTGTACGTGTTGTGTTCTTCTAGTCACAACTAGTCATAGGAGAGTAGGAGAGTGAGGTGGTTAACGGCAGGGTTAGGATCCCACTTAGCTCTGGGCCTTGGGCAAGTTACATTGTCACTCTGGGCCTCAGATTCTTCATCTGTGAAATGGAGACAATAATAGCACCCACCGCATCCAAAATACTTAGAATGCCACATAATGAGTGTTGTATCAGTGATAACTTTGATGATGCTGATGATGGAGGTGGTGATGATGCTGATGGTGATGGTGGTGATGATGATGGAGGTAGTGACGATGATGATGGAGGTGGTGATGATGGTGCTAGCGATGCTGCTGCTCCTGCTGGTGGTGGTGATGGTGATGATGGAGGTGGAATGATGGTGATGGTGGTGATGATGGTGATGGTGATGCTGATGCTGCTTATGATGATGGTGATGATGGAGGTGGTGATGGTGGTGGTGATGGTGGTAATGATAGTGATAGCTACCTCTTTGGACAAAATAACTGTATTTTAAGAATATGAGTAATTTAGTACCTTTTGACTTTTTTTTCTTTTTTCTCTCCCTTTTGCATACTTCATAATTTATTCTGAGGATCTTAAAATTCTCGTTTGTTTCTCTTGAGGTATCATTTATAATTTTTTTTCTTTTCTGTTTCAGTAATTTCATCAGTTATTAGATCTGTCAAGCTCAATACTTAGGATTTTTCTTTATGGCTCTTTTTTTTTTTTTTTTTTTTTTTTTTAATCTACAACTATCTTCAACTGATGATCTTGCTTACCTAATGCTGAATGGAAAATTGATTCCATGGTCACCCATCCCCTTTTCAACACTGCTATTCCCCCATTAAGTGAATTCCTCTCTTATTCTGATATTTGTAGTAACAGTCTCCGCTTTCTGTAGAGTTCGTAGTGGGTTGGTACAGCCTTTCTAGCATGCAGAAGCTATTTAAATATTCTTACAGGTTTCATGTCACCCATTGGTGCACACACACACACACTCAGTCCCCCAGTCCTCATACTCCTCTCCTGCCTCTTCTGTTAGATTCCATTTTTACAGGGAAAATCTGAAGCTATACTAATTTTCACCTTTTTGAAAGTGATCTGGTTTTCTGGTTTTAGACTTCAGAATGCTTTGTATCTTAAATAGGTGTGCCTTTGTATACTTTTTTGGCTTACAAATATCACAGAGAACACAATGAGCATTTCTAGTCTCCAATCCATAGGTTTTTTTGCATTTGGCCTTGGTGCTAAATTCTGGAAAATTGACCATTTTTTGTTGGTTCTTCTCCTGTTCGTGACTCCCCTCGCTTGTAAGTTACATCTCCACACTCTATTTTCTATGCCTGTCATCTCTCACCTTCTTTTCTATGTCTGATTATTTTTCAACCTTCCATGTATGTCTCTTGTATCTATTTCTGATTCACTAACTCAGTTGATTTTAATATTTAGTGCATGCATTGATGATCTTACTTCTTCTTCATAGAGTGAGTACACCCTGCTCTGCTCTTATTTCTTAATGGAGATGTTTCTTTTTACCTCCTTGAGAATGAATAACAGCCATTTCCAAAACTTTCTCACATGGTGGGCAACATTTGCATCAGGGGATTATAATTGTTTCCAAGATCTTCCTAGTTTGTTTGTTTGTTTTCATTTTTCCTTTGGATCATGTAACTTTCTCATTAGGGCCAGATTTTTTTGTGGGGTGGAGGTATATTTTATTAAACTCCCTCTCTAATTTTAGAGTGTCTACTATATGGAAGCTGACTTTAAATTCCATTTCCACCTGTTTGGGAGGTTGGGATCAGATCTACCGGAGATGAATTCTTTTTTCTTTGCTCTCCCACCCCTTTTCAGTAATCAGCAGTGCGTTTCCTCCAGTCGAGATTGTAGATCAGACCATTTTAAGGGAACGTTTTCATCTCGCCCAACCATGTGGTTACTGCCAATATTTATCTCCTGAAACAGATTGGTAGAGCATTTAAAAATGTGTGTGTCATGAGTGTGGTAGATGAAAAATGAAAATTTTCTTCTGAATTTTCTCAATTCTAATTCCTTGTGGCTGTATATAAATAGTTAACTTTTCAGAAAATATCATATAGGTTGTTTTTTTTTTTTTAATTGAGGGAAAGAAAGTTTGCCATTCCTGTTATGATTTTTCCCAGAAGGCGAGAATTCGGCATTTGACAGTGATAAGATCTAGAGTCAGTATGGTATGATGGCAAGGTTTGGAGCCAGAGGGAAGTAGCTGTGGACCCCCAGTGCCACTTATCTTCTGTGTGACCTTGGGCATTGTACGAGATATTTTTGAGCCTTCATCTTTTCAACTATGAAACAGTAAAAATAATACCTACCTTACAAGATTGTGGCGAAGATCAGAAATGGAAAGCACCGACCGCGTTGCCTGGTACATGGCAGGTTCCTAATAAATGACTTGCTATTACTGGTAGCATCATTCAGTTCAAAGTGGTGAGAAAGCAAGGGCAGTTCTATGATTATGTAGGTGGGAGTCTGAGAGTGGGAAAGCCATGATTCCAAATTCAGTTATAGGATGGAGGGTGCTATTGTAGAAAAAAAACCAACCCTGGGCCAAGAGTTAGAAAAGGGAGATTTGTCCAGAATCTCTCTGCGTGTTCTTGGCCCCGTGACTGTGGCTCAATATCTTCATCCACAGTGCGCACGCAACCTTGATGGCTTCCACCTCCCACCCTGGGCAGGCGGTCCAGTTCTCTCTGTTTTTTACCACTGTCTTGGGTAGTAAAGTCACCTTTTTGATGTTGTTTTTTCATGCATATCTGGTCATGTTGCTCCCCTTTTGAAAGCCCTTCCCATTGCTCTCAGGTTCTGACCCCAGTGGGGATGACCCTGCCCTGCACTCTGGGCTCCTCTCTCTCCTCCGCTCCTGGCCACGCTCCTTCCCACGCAGATCCCGCTTTCCTGCACTTCCTGCCCCTGAGCTTTTCTCTTGTCCTTCACTTGGCCAGCTCTGTCTCCCTTGTCTCAGCCCTAAGGCGCTCAGCCAGGGAACATTCTCTCACCCCTCCCCCACCCCCTCCACCCTCCCCCACAGATTTCACTGTAGCATGAAACTCTGTACTTCTCCTTTGTAACCCTTATCACTGTTGTAATTAAAGTTACTTATGTAACTGCTTTAGGCTACCTCTGGTTGTCAGTGGCTGTTCTCCCTGCACCTTGCTTACTGCCTGGCATGTCATGTCATAAGCACCAAATAAATATTTATAGGATAAATGAATGAATAAATAAATGAGTGTAATCTTTAACATGATGCTAAAGGAGGCATGGCCTTGGATTTCTTAATACTTCCTCTAGATCCAAGACTTAACCAGGTTGGATGCTAAGGAATAACGAATGATGCCTCATAAACAACTTCAAAAACAAATGTCCTAACATGATATTTGCATTTACTTTCTTATGTGAAAGGAAAATGTTAAATTATATCATACTTGTTGTTTTCAGTAAGCAATGATCAGCTGTGCTATATCCTGTCCAGTTGGGGGTGGGGCTGAGGGTTGGTGGTGACTCTGTTTGGTGTATGTTTGGCCTTGGACGTGCACCTGTTCCTTTGTCATATCCAGACTTGCCCTCAGGCCATGATGCTCAGACCCATGGAGACGGAAGTTAGTTGTAGAGAAAGTCCATCCGGGAGCAGGTGGGTCTGTCTGAGGGAGACCTTACCAGGGCAATCCTGAGTCTCCAGGCTTTCTCTGAATCCCTAACACCTGCTCTCTTGTCTGGTCCACAGTAACCACTCCAGAGAGGATTGTTGTTAAGGATTGTCTCCTTTTCTTTCCCGTCTCTGATAATAATGCATGTCATTTACATGTCCCCCGGTAGTTTACATAGAGCTTTCCAGGCCACCCGCTCATTGGAACCTCCTACTTTGTGAGGAAGGTACAGCAGGTTATTTTCATCTCTATTTTAAACTAATTTTAAAAAGGACAATCTCAGAGGGCTATTTTCTGCCAACTGTTGCCTGAGATTTACTTTGGAATGAGGTGTGATTTAGATTTCAATTTTATAAATGCAAATTGCCTGGAGTTAAGGAGGCAGAAAACTCAGAGAGGAAACTCAAATCTGGATCTTCTGATTCCGAGTGTGAAGATACCAGTTGCCTCTCATCCAGTCTCTCTACACCATCAATTTTTTGCTTTTTCTGACTCAACGTAAAAGATGAACAAAAAGACACTATTATAAATTTTTATTTCTTTCACACATTTAGTTGGGATATTTTTTTCATTGTAGTTTAGGATCCTTTCTTTTTCTTTTATCCCCACAGTGATTTAGCAAGCATACACTGAACATCTTCTGTGTGCCAAGAACTATCCTGGATGTTCAGAATAAAATTAGGATATGATCCTTCTTGCTGAGGTGCTCATAGCTTAGCAGTATGGGGTGGATACATAAATAGTTACAATACAGCTAGACCAGTGATACTGTAGGCAGGAAGGTCTAGGGAATGAATGTGTCTCTGTGGAAGTAGGAGAGAGGGCAAGCAACAAGAGTAACTTCACGGAGAATAAATAGAAGAAGGGACAGAGGGAGTCACGCCAGGCATAGGGTAAGAAGAATCGGGGGAGGAAGTCCCCAAATGGAAAATAGTCCAGGGTAGTTAGGACAAAGAGGAACAAGGGGGAAAGATAGGTCTCAAGAGGCAGGATGGGTAGACTTGAAGGTTTATGATGTTATAAAGCTCAGGCATTCTCTAGGCAAAAGGGAGCCCTTGATATTTTTTTAAAACAGATGGATAACATCAGATTTTAAAAAATAACTGGCATTAATCTGTTCCCTTCTAGAAATTCTGAGTTCCAAGTTGAAGATTATGAAAAGTGGAAGTGAAGTGAAGCAGAGACAATGTATTGTAGGAAAGTGAGCCCCATTCATGCTAACTGATTTCTGCTAGGAGCAAGAATGACTCAGGTCAACTGTGTGGGAGCTCAGAAGGAGGGGTGGAAAAAATTGAACCAAATGGTTTTGCATTTTGATGACTGGTTTACTGCAGTCTTAGTTGTCCCTGATTTTGTGATGTTAATAAGAGTCAATATCAGCCCTCTCGACCAGGAGGACACTAAGTAGAACCTAAAAGAAATGCTTCTAAGCTATAATTCCAAAGGAAAGAAAGGATTCTGGTTTTCCATGAACTATAGCCAAAGCTTAAACCAACAAGGTCAAATGCTTTTGCTCTCTGAAACAGTTCCCAGTCATTTCGCAACTCCTTAAAGCATCAGATTCATGGGTCACGTCAAAAAGCGTCATTCCTATTGAATGTCATTTAAAACAGCAAATGAGGATATCAAAGAAATGGTGAATTGAGAACCTTTTTTTTTTCTTCTTTTCCTATGAAAAAGTTAACCAGAAACATATGTGGTCTAAGAGGTGGACTTCGTTTTAGTAAATTAAGCCTGTGGTTTCTCGTATGTGTACTTAAGTCTGGGTGCTTACACCATCAGAGCCAAATTCCAATCACGTCTGAGGGCCTACTGTTCCTTCTCAGAAGGAAGTACAAATACAGACAACCCACTGATCATCTTCCTGTGGACTTTGGGAAATGTACGTCAAGAATATCTTCTGATGGTTTGGCTATTGGCTCAATCACAACCTCCAGAATTTCTCATGAGCTCTGAACCCTGACAATCTACATTGAATTAAGTAGTTTCTATTAATAGGACATGTTGATCATCCTAAGAAAGTTGAAATGGTATAGTTCTTAGCATTAAATTCTATTGTTCTTCCTGCTTAGTATGGCATTAAATAAATAAGAAAGGACTTATAATGATCATTATCCTAAGAGATAAGTAATTTTCCATCATTTTGATGAACAGCCTACAGAGAAGGTAGTTTTATGACCACGGACACATGTTTAGTAGTCTCTCTGGTTTCAGTTTCCTCATCTGAAAACGAAATTTGAAGCAGCTGACATGGCAATAGTTAACACTTTATTATAAAAATGTTGCTCCAGGGGCGCCTGGGTGGCTCAGTGGGTTAAGCCTCTGCCTTCGGCTCAGGTCGTGGTCCCCGGGTCCTGGGATCGAGCCCCACATCGGGCTCTTGCTCGACGGGGAACCTGCTTCCTCCTCTCTCTCTGCCTATCTTCTCTGCCTACTTGTGATCTCTGTCTGTCAAGTAAATAAATAAAAATCTTAAAAAAAAAAAAAAATGTTGTTCCGGCATCTGTCACCATGTCCACAGATCAGCCAGTGAGAAGAGGGAAGGTGTCAAGGGGAAGACACACCTGTTCCTTCCAAGGCATGATATAAAAGTGACGCACATCTTCCACTCATACCCCTTTGGCCAGAACACGGTCCTGTGCTCACCCCCAGCTAGGAGAGAGGTGTGAGATGGCTGTCGTGTCATGTCGTTGGCACGTATGCCGCACCATATAGAAGGAGCAGGGAGTAGATACATGAAGACAACTAGCAGTCTCCTTTCCTACATCTCAGGTCCTTTCCAGTTTTAAAATAAATGATAAGAAGTGCCAGGTCTAATTTCCCATGAACTGTGAAAAAAATGGAGACCATATCCGTCTCCAGCCAGGTACCTGTTGGAAGCAACAGTGGCAGAGGAGGCAGGTGGAGAAAGGTCCAGCAGAAGGGGACATGGTGAAGTCCTAGAGAAAAGCCTGATGTGAAGTATGCTCTTTGTGTGAAAAAATTGATTACTCTTCCTCAAAACAGGGAAAACGATAAGAAATCTGTGTGTTCCTCTCTCTATTTACAATATAACGCAACAAGAAACAAATTGACTGGGACCTTAAGTTCTTCTCTTTACTTTCATATCCAAATTTTGCTTTTCTTCAAAGGGAGAATCAAGTTCATTCCTGTTGGATGCAAAGGGCTAATTCCCTCCCTTGCATAGCCCAGAATGTAGCTCTCTATATAGCAAGGGGGCATGGAAAAGACAGACAAGCTTTTTCTGGTGCCAGAATTAGATACAGAACATGGTATAACCTCTAAATTCAAGTGAAAGAATCCTACAAAGCTCCTTGTAATGGTGTGGTAGTCACTGGGGATATTCATTAAATCTTCTGAGTCCATGGGGCAATTTTTTGGCCCATGTGACTTGTTTTTCCAAATGGAATGTGAATAGAGCTGAGATGTGTCACATTTAAGGGAAGAACCTTAAGAACCAGTGTAGAGTTCTACATATTGCATACCTCCTACCATGGTGACCAGCAAGGTTCTTGATGGCTGCTCTCCCTGAGTCTGTATCCCTGAGTGAGGATATGATTTGGTGATTCAGGGCAGCATCTCTGCTCTGGGCGTGTAGCATGAATGAGAAATAAATCTTTGTTGTTTTAAGCCATTGAGTTTGGGGGATGTTTGTTACCATAACATAACCCCCTTGGCTGATAGAAACAGAAACTAAAAAATACCTCATCAGTGGATCACAAGTGATAGGGAGGCAGTTACCACTCTATTTGTGAAAGTTAAGTCATTAATTAAACCAAAAACTCATTGTTAATACATGCCAAAGAAATGCAGTATATAATGCATGCATCTTTTTGTTCCATCTTAAAGCTTTTACCCAAATATTAATAGTTAATGCTCAGATTAGTAGCTTAATTTAGTTGTTGCCTTTTCGTGGTAGTTAGCAGCAGGATTTTCAGTAAATGTCAATCCCTAACCTCTCATTTTAACATAATTGTTAGGCTACGAGATACATCAAGGTTTTTTGTTTTGTTTTGTTTTATGATACACCAAGGTTTTAAAAGAAATTGACAGACTTGTATGTCCTTGAGTCTGATAGTCTTCAGTTTTTTGGGTTATAGAAACTTATAATCTAGATTGGGAAAAGGTTTTATTGTGCTATAAAACTCTATTTGTAGTTCTGATGTCCTAAAATTTGGAGGAGAAACTGACTTTCTGATCTGTAACCTGTGAATGGTTATTACCACAAACAACGTAAATGCTATCATACCAGTTTTTTCTTAAGATGTTTATCATTTTTTTAAGCATTGAAAAGAATTGTCAGTGTATACTTGTAAACTTAAAAACCACTTTTAAGAGTCACTTTAATTTAAAGTCAGTTCCAATACCAAAGAATAATAGCTAACATTTATTGCATGCTAATTACCAAGTATCCTAAATGATCTACATAAATTATCTCATTCCTTCTTCATAGCAATCCTCTTGTGCATGAGAAAATCAAAGCACAGAGAAAACTAGGAACTTTCCTGAAGCCCACCCCAGTGGGGAGTGAAGGAACTGAAACTTGAATCCATGTTGTGTGCCCCCCGCCCCGAGTCTCCATCTATATCCCCAGTGGCATCCCGCCTCCCAGAGGGGGTGGTGTGGGGGAAGCCTGGGAAGTACCTGTGTCCCTTGCTGATTTTGCCCAAGTACATGTGTAGAAGAGCAGTGAGATTACACTTCTTTCTCAATTTTTGACAACAACCAGTGTGTGGTTCCCCTCGTCCTGAAATGCCAGGGTTTTTTTATTTGTTTATTTGTTTGGGGTTTTTTGTTTGTTCACTTATTTTAAGTAAACATCCTAAAAAGATAGACTTGGAGCATCACCCTAAGTAGATATGCTTCCTATCATCATTAGAAGAAACTCGACCCGTTGCCCTACTATGTGTCCAGCCTGCTCTTCCCCATCCCAGAAGACAGAATCATAACTTCACTTTTTTAGATCTGAGACTAGGAACCCTTCATAATGACCTGTCTGGATGTCTTCTAGTGAAGGGATAAGGATATAAATTTTGTGCTCAGGTCCTAGCAGAAATGATAGGGAGAGACTATCAGATCCATAAATGTTTGCTTAGAGATCACATCATGGTCCCCTGAGGATGTTGAGGGCCCACAGAACCAAAATTGCACATAGTGTTTTCCAGTTAAAACTTGAAAAGCAGGGGCGTCTGGGTGGCTCAGTGGGTTAAGGCCTCTGCCTTTGGCTCAGGTCATGATCCCAGGGTTCTGGGATCGAGCCCCCAATCGGGCTCTCTGCTTAGCGGGGAGCCTGCTTCCCTTCTTCTCTGTCTCTGCCTGCCTCTCTGCCTACTTGTGATCTCTGTCTGTCAAATAAATAATTTATTTGTCTCTGTCTGTCAAATAAATAAATTATTAAAAACAAACAAACAAACAAACTTGAAAAGCAGTGCCTGACTTTCTTCTTGTGCATAAACAGAGCAGACCTGGCCTTCCAGATGGGAAGCTCGTGATCTTGGTTGGCTTTTGAGAAAGGGTGTGCCAAGGTGTGCGTCTTCCTGCCCTAAGCTGGGAACCAGAGGATATCACAGGCCGAGGTGCAGAGCTGCTCAGTTAGAACCACCGGAACTTGAATAGGAAGGTGACAGCATTCTGTGTGGCTTCTGGCAGCTTCGGCATGTCAGCCTGGCCAGCTCTCTGTTCACAATTTCTTACGTGTAGAAATTCCTGAATTTGCTGAAGCTGAATGTTCTGGGAGCGGAGGGATGAGAGTGATTAATTGCCTGAACTGTGCTCCTGTTTTTGCTTTCAGGCAAATTCCTCCTCCAAACAGGGCGCAGTCTTTAGCTTGTCAGCAGGTTGTTGTCAAAACATGCTGGGACGCTCTGTCTCTGTCGTTTTCGGCACTTGGAGCTAGATAACTGATCTCACCTGCAGATCTCACTGTATGGGGATACTGAGATATAAGACAGACAATTCATGTGATACACCAACAGTAAACACTGTGTGGAGCATGCTTCTAAGCCCTTTAGGTGCATTAACTCATTTAATACTAATAACGACCTATGGAGAAGATGCGTCTAATATCTCTACTTCACAGATAAAGAAATGTTAAACACGTAGGGTCATGCAGCCGGTTGAGGGCTGGATTCAAACCCAGGCAGGCTGGCACCAGTAGCTGCAATGACCCAATCACGCAAAAGTAGATTCTCTTGAAAATGGTAAATCATAAGATCAATGATGTTTCAGAGGGAGGAAATACGTATTTTAGCAAAATACGAGTATTTATCATCGGAAGGTTATAGAGGAGTACCTGACGAGCTGCTACTGGGTGAGACCCTTCTACGTGAGAGAACCCTTTACCCTGCTTCCTGGAGAGTTAGGAGAGGTTGTGGACACCAGAACAGACGGTGCTTACACGTAGGTGGGTGATTAGAAAATCTCTTCCTGCCCTGCACGGAGTATGTAGCAATGACACAATAGAGGTGACCATCTTTGTGTTTGCCCAAGGATCCAGCAGACCTTTAGTGAGCAAGAGCCAAGTTACCGTAAATGGGCCCAGAGCTCCCGCCAGAGCTCAGAGACTGCCTGCCTCCCATGGCCACAGCATCCTGGAGAGGAAAGAGAGAGATGCAGATCCTTGGCTTTATCCAAAGTTCTCTTCAAGCGTGAATGGGTGGGAATGCTTTTGAGGATGACAGGCACTGTGTATGATGACTAAACTGTCCTCTCATTCAAACCTTAGAGAAGCGCAAGCATGGCATCTGTCCTACTGTGGGAGCCAATAAGAGGGTCAAAGGTCACTGAAAGTGCAGTCTCACACTGGTCAGTGACCCAAGTGGGTGCACCAGTCCTAGGGAGGGTGCCCTCTGTCATTCCAGAAGAACATACATGCATGCTGGCACCTGGGGAGGTGTGGCTAGAGCCTGTCACAAGCCCAGGACAGTGGCAGGAACAGCTAGGCCAAGCCAGGTCAAGGCCACACGTGGAGCAGAGGCTGCTCACGAGAGGTATGCCTGGAGCAGGGCAGAGTGGCAAGAAAAGTTTGGTGCCCTGTTGTCCACCCTGGGTTTCTCTGCCTGGAGAACTGGAGGGGAGACACGGGAGTCCCACTGAGTCCCCTGAGAGGAGACCCTGTTTTTACCCACATCCTTCTTTTTTCCTTCCTTACACCCATGTAGCCTGGGGGAGCAACAATGATAATTATATTGTCATTTACTTGTCACGCACTCAGTGAGAAGTCAACTGCAGCTGACCCTTGAACAACATGGCTTTGAACTGTGTGTCCACTTAGATGGAGATTTTGGGGGGATAACTGGACTACAGTACTATAAATGCATTTTCTCTGATGATTTTCTTAGTAACATTTTCTCTAGCTTACTTTATTATAAGGATAGAGTATATAATACATATGTCATGCAGAATACATATTAATCAACTATTTAGGTAATCAGCAAGGTTTCCAGGCAATAATAGGCTGTTAGTAGTTAAGTTCTGGAGGAGTCTGAAGTTCTGTGCAGATTTTCAACTGCATGGGGGGGGGGGCGCGGTCAGTGCCCTTAACCAGCTCATTGTTCAAAGAGTAACTGTAATTAGTTTATTAACAATACAGAGCCTTCTACCAAGCTCATTTATGTGCTTCAAGTGATCATTTGATATCATCTGCAACCAGTTTGTCTTGGTTTTCAACCCTAGATACTTAGGTATTTAGGAATGCTTTCTAGAATTTCCCTGGTGCAGTATGTCCACTGTACTGTTACAGAAAGTAGATTGGTTGTTCTAAAAATATTTTTTATGATTTCTGGCAGGAGAAACCGATATATTTCATAATTTAGTGAAATGTCATCAAGAATAAGGTTTATTTTTTTAAATAACCAAATATGCTTTTGTCTTCATTATGGGGAAGCTGGGAGGTAGCAGTGTGAGACCTGTGATGACTGCAGGTACTTTTCTCTAGTGAAGAGCATTTCTGATTTTCTCCAGTATCACTGAGTTCCAATCCCCTTGATAGCTTTTTATAAAAGATAAAAGATTTTTTTTTTCCCAAAACCATTTACTCTCACTAGCAACCTAAGCCAAATAAGATTCAGTTGCGTTTATACTTGCTTTGAGACTATTGTGATGTTTCATTTAAGTAGTTTTGGAAAATACAGACATTCAGTTCCCATTTGATCCCAATCACTCACTCAATTTTTGTGTTTAAGCTTCTGGTTCAGAACCACTAAAGAGAAATAGTATTTGGATTCAGGTCACTTCCAATTTAGGGCTCCTCGCTTGAGATTTAGTCATACCTCTTGGTACAATTACTTAATGTTCTGTCCATTTTTGAGAAAATACTTAAAACCAGATGCTTACTTCCACTCCCAGACTCAATTGCAGTAGTTATTACTTTTAGAAAATTAATCATTTGATAGAAATTTTTAATAATTAGATAGTGGCTGAAGGTTGAGGCACGGCGGCCCCACAGTCTCTCATTTATAATTAATCATTTGGAGCCCTACAATGCACCTTGTGTTTTGCATTTCTGATCATGCAGGGTATGTGTCCAAAAGAACTTTTGAAATTAAAGAAATACAAATCAAAGCAAACAGATACCATTTTTCACTTAATAGGTTAGCACGATGGCTAAAGCTTGATAGTTTCTCGTGCTGGTAAGAATTTAAGGAAACCAATGTTCTTGTGCTTTATTGGTGTGATGATAAATTGCTCCACCTCTTTGGTAGACAGTATGGCAGGATCTTTTAAAATTGTTAATGCATCTACCTTTGGTCAAGGTAGGCCACCGCAGGGACTTTACTGTGTGTGATGTATGAGTCGTCTGTTACTGCGTAACGCGTTACCATAGAACGTAGCCACTTTAAAACGACCGATATTCATCATCTCACAGTTTCTGAATTCAGACACTGGGGACGGTTTAGCTGGGTGGGTCTGGCTCATGTTCTCACATGAGATTCCTGTCAAACTGGAGGGAGGGGCGGCAGTCATCTCAAGGCCCAGTGGGGGCGGAGAATTCTTTTCCGAGCTCGCTTTTATGATTATTGGGAGGCCTCACTCCCTCACTACGTGGGCCACCCCTCGGGGTGCCTGAGTGTCTTCATAACATGGCTGTTGGCTTCTGCCAGAGTGTGTGAACCAAGCCAGCAAGCAAGCAAGTCATAGACTCTGGGCCATGGAGAACAACCCATGTACAGTATGACAGTCAGGAGGCAGAAATTCCTGGGGGTCCTCTTGAAGGCTGCCAGCCACGTATGGCCACTTTAAAATGAACAAAAACCCAAGCTGTATTACCAACCTAGATGGCCGTGTCTGTGTTCTATAGATCACAGTACATCATACAGTGGAATGTGTTGCAGGTGTTAAAAAAAAGAATAGAATCTAGGGGCGCTTAGGTTTCTCAGTCAATTGAGAATCCGACTCTTGATCTCAGGGTCCTGAGATCAAGCCCCCTGCTGGGCTCCATGGTCAGTGGGGAGTCTGCTTAAGACTCTCTGTCTAAGAAAAAAAAAATGAGATCTGTATGTGCAGATATGAAAATATCCCTAAAATATACTATGAAACAAAGAATTATGGTAGAGAAAGTGGTATACAATGATACATAGATATTTCTTGCAGTATACATGTAATCTGGTATAGCATACATTTTTTTTTTTTGCTAGAATGGAAAACTATTACCAGTGATTACCTTTCACTTTTTTCCCTCCCTCCATTTTTAATGAGTAATGTTTTTAAATTTAGAAATGGGGCACTGATGTCTGCTTGAACAGTCCTCCTCCCCCATCCCCTCATCACCAAGGCCCTGCACCACATGGATCTCTCTTCTCCAAGTCCCTGAGGAGTGCAGGAATTCCTGAGCTGTAACTGTTCTACCTCTGCCTCTGCTTTTCATTTGTAGCCCGTTGCCCTGCTATGCACGGCACGGACAGAGTGGCACGTAGAGGCTTTCTGCCTCCGCATCTTCAGCCAACTGGGCAAGAATTTTTGTTTCAATAGATTTTGCAAGTTCCAAGATGCCTGGTCTACCTGGAATCTCATGAGTCATTAGATTTTTGTCTCACTTAGGGTTCCTCCCAGCTTGCCGTCCTATCTAAAACTCCCTTGATTCCCAGGCAAGCTCTTGAGGTACTGGCCTGACTCTGTCTTCTTCCAGAAGCAGCATGTTTCTTTCTAGCCCTGGGGTGAAATGATTCAGTGAAAATTCTGCTTTAAGTTATGAAGCCTGTCTTTGGGTCTGCCAGCTTCCACATCTTATTATCTGTTGAATGCTCATTTATTCAGTAAGAGGAAGTAAGTTTGCTAGATACCCCTCTTGTGTCCCCACGTCTGGGTATTTCCTCCATGACAGCATCTCCGTGACTCTCCTTTTTATTAATTCATCCCACAAATATGCCTCGAGCACCTACTCCATGCCAGACACTGTATTAGAGACTGGAAGTAGATCGGGGGCAAAACCCCACGGTCCCTGCCCTAAATGGATCTTACTATCTAATGAGAGAACTGCCATTACCCAGCTCAGTGTACGAAGCAATGACTACAGACTCTGATCAGACTCTGATGAGTGAGGAATCCACCAGCAGATGTAAAGTGGGAAGACTTGCAGGGCCAATGAGACTGACTTTGTGCAGATTAGAAAAAGCCACCCCCCCTAAGTGAACAAATTAAAAGGCAGCCCCTCCAGGTAGATGCACAGAGTCGGCACAGTTTGGCAAGTGGATGGAGGTTTTTTTCTAGTTCACACAAAGGAATCTCTTTCTCCAGGCGGATACAGCCCAGTCCCAGGGCACATGACTTGGCCAGCAGAGCAGACATCCCCCTCTCCCATCTTGATTAGGAGCCCTTATTTAGAGCACGTTCTACCCAACCAAATGCGCAGGCCCTGGGAGCCTGGCTGGTCTGGAGGATCCAGGCGGACCTGAGACAAGACCTGAAAGATAAGTAGGTTTTAACTAGACGTGGAGGAGGGATGGTGGGGAGGACCATGAAGAACCTTCCAGGCAGAAAAATCTGTTAAGAGTCCCCAAAATAGGACAGAGCCCTGGATATTCCAGGAGCTGATTCTAGAGAAGGAGAGTGAAGGCAAAGGTGGGCTGAGATGAAACCAGAGCAGCTGAAAATGTCCAGACCAAACAGGACAGGCTCTCCTTGCACCAGGCCGTAGACCCAGATGGAGGAGAGCCTTGAATGCCAAGCTAAGGAATTTGAATTGGAGTACCATTCCCTTTTTTTTTTTTTAAGTACCATTCTTTCATTTATATAGGGACTGAATTATTCTGCCTCCTTTTCGTCAAGTGTAATCAGTCTTTGCTCATTTACGTTTGTAATTATGATCCTACTTCCTTGCCAATTAAGGATACAAATAAACTTGTGTCTTTCTCTCTTAGAAAAACTGCAAATGGCATGCATACTCCAAACAAGTTCTGGGGCTTGCTGCAAGGAAAATGGTTTCTGAGAACCCCAGGGAGGAAATCTAGAAAATCATAAAGAAGCTTTCTTCTTTTCCCCATGGCCAGCACACATGTATACACACACAAATGCACACAACCACAGGAATGTTCTTTTCCACATACAAAGTCCAGGAAATAAAGCCAAATGTGTTTGTCTGTTTTATTTTGCAGCATTTCGGGTATTTAAAATTTTAGCTCACATCTTAAATTAATTAAAAAACTTGAATAGGTTAAATGAACGTACCTCATCGTTTATGAGAAGAACAATCGAAATGAATATGCTGTTCTCTAGCAAGATGATGTGGGTGAGGATCAGACAAGGATTTCTCAGAAAGGAGTGTTTGACATTCATGACGATCTGAAACGTTGACCTAGGGCATCAGAGTGTGCAGCTGCAAGGTGGGCGCATCACGTGACTAGAAACAGACACCTGCTCCGGCTGCCTCGTCCTCCACACTCTGGTGGCCCCTGCCCCTCCAGACCACGGCTGGAGGTCACTATGGCTTTGGGAAGGTTGTTACTCTCTGCTGGGCCTCCCCTCCTTGCTCCTCGCTTCACCCCTCCTCCAGGCAGCCTAACAGGGTGTGTTTCCCAAAGACCTGCCATCACCTCCAGGTGGCACCCCCGTTGCATGCGCTGAAGGACAGAGGGTCAGCAGGTGCCCGGCACTGGTCAGGCAGGTTAAAAAGGTGCCTTTCGGCAGTGTGGTGACTCATCTCCCACCCCCGACGCACGCTCAGGCACGCACACATGCCACATACAGACCCACTCTAAGCGTTGAACCGTCCCAGAAAGAGCCAATGAACTGTCACCATAGAGTCCCCGACCCTGCTCGGTGTTTTAGTGGGACGTGTCACATCTTTATCTGTTTGATTCACGCTCATCACCGGTTCGTGGTCGGAGCCCGTGTGGTGTGTACGTGCAGTTGACACCCAGTACTTACGCAGTTCCTAAGGCTGTGGACAAAATTCTGGGAGTCCGTGAACTTGAATGAGAAAAAAAGAATTAGATCTTTATTTTCACTAACCTCTAACTAAAACTTAGACTTCTGGTTAACGTCATTGTTTAGGGTGCTTTCCTTTGGAGAAGGAAATAAGGCATGTAGGAAACAACACCCTAATTATGGATGCAGGCGACAAACCATGGGGGAACCTGTGACTTCTCAACAGTAGAAATCACAGATGGTTTCGTATCACGTTATCGTAGATTATTGAGTTAAAGTTGTGGAAGTATTAATGGTCATACTACTTCAAAATTACCTTATTTATCAGACCCACTAATACATCTTTTTATTTAATACATTAATGAAGATCATATATTGCTACGCCGTAACTGTTTTGGTAACTGCTATACCATACGTTTTGTGTACCAAAAAATATTTGGTAACTCTGTTTTATCCTAATTTTTGTCCTTTATAACCCTATGTATTTAAGAATTTAAGAACACAGTTCTGGAAGAAGTATGTAGGCTTTACTAGGCTGCCAGAGAGGGGTCCATAGCACAAAAAGGTTAAGAACCCCGGGTGGGGTGAAAAGCCCTTGCATTCCAGGCCAAATTTCTATTCAGTTTCCTAGCTGTGTAACCATAGTGCCCTCTGAGCCTCAGTTTTGTCATCTGTAAAATGGGAAAGTAATAGTGATGATTTAGGTGAAAATCTCAGTTAAGAAAAGAATTTGTTCTTTTCACTCTAGCTCTACTGAAAGTGTGAGGCTTATTTAGAGTACTTTGCTTTTTTTTTTTTTTTTTAAGATTTATTTTATTTTCTTTAGAGAGAGTGTGCGCATGTACCATTGTGGGGAGAGGCAGAGCGAAAGAGAAGATCCTCAAGCAGGCTTCCCATTTTGCGTGGAGCCCGACACAGGACTCTCTGCCTGGGCCCCAAGATCATGACCTGAGCCCAAATCAGGAGTCAGACACTTAACTTGACTGAGCCACCCAGGCACCCCTAGAGTACTTTGTTTTTAAATTAATGAAGTAAAGTCACTGAGATACCACATAATCGTCAAATCTGTTTGTTTACGTTTTGTTTTCTCCATCAACAGCAGTGTTTTAAAATATAATTCATTTATACTTAAATACATGGGGCACCTGGTTGGTTCAGTCGATTAAGTATCTGCCTTCCGCTCAGGTCATGACCTCCGGGTCATGGGATCAAGCCCTGTGTGGACTCTACTCAGCAGGGAATCTGCTTCTCCCTCTCACTCTCACTCTGTGCTTCCTCCCCCCACCCCAATAAATAAGCACTTTAAAAATTGTATATGTATTAAATATATAAAGTGAGTCTCTCTATATAAACACTAACAGTTTTACCTTTTTAGTTGTTGGATTTTACGGATTTTAGTCCCTAGTTTTCTGTTAAAGAAATAACATTGCATTTCTCACCCATTCTCAGCCTGTGAGCTAATATTTTTGTGGGCTTTTTTCTTTTTGCTTGATTGCTTTAATGATGTATAAAAATTCACGTGTGGAGCAGCAGGGAAGGTACTGCCAATCAGGCAGTTCTGGAATATTCCTAGCAGGTGTGTTTTTTGTTTTTTGTTTTCCCTAGTCCATCACTTTTCTTTTTTCTTACTTTTTTAAAGCTTTATTTCTTTAAGAGAGAGAGAAAGAGAGAGAACATGCAAGGGTGGGGATGGGGAGAGGGAGAGGGAGAGAATCTCAGGCAGACTCCACACTGAGTGCGGAGCCCAACTCCAATCCCAGGACTCTGGGATCATGACCTGAGCCAAAATCAAGATAGTTATTAGATCTGAAATCAAGAGTCAGATACTCACCCAACTGAGCCACCCAGGGCCCCCATCACTTCTCTTTTTAATGAAAAATTTATCAGTAAAGTCGCTAAGTGACCAATTTTCCTATTTATCTTCATGTATTACACATATTTCATGTAATTTTAAATAAACATATATGTCACTGCAAAGACCTAATCATATGTAGAAAATGCCTTCAGAACTATGGTGAAAGACAAAATATAGTAGTTGATTGTAGATGTTCATGGATATTTTTCCTTAAGGTACCAGTAACTATTATATGTTGTTGTAAAAAACAAATAATAGAAATAAATGCCTAAAAATTAAAAAGATCTCAATATCAAGGAAAGCATATGGTACTAAACCAGATTGTAAGGGCTGTTAGTGTCTATTTAAAAAAGAAAAAAACACTTTTGGATGGAAAGTAAATTAATTTGTTTTAATTTTGTGAACTACCCAATTTTCTTCACCCAGTTTTTTAAAAAGGCAAATTATAATGCTGTCTACCACATATTTGCAAAATTTCTTGTAGCTGCCTTATTAATTTAATCTGGCAGGGCTGCTGAGCCAGGAGTGTGGCAGTAACTAGATCTGGCCATCCAGAAGCAAGTTCTCTTCTGGTTTTATAAAGACGAACTTATTATTAGACTTGGTTAAACTGTAACTGGCTTTCAAAAGCTTGAGAGAGCTAGTTAGTGACATTTTGAAAGGAAAGATAGGGGCAACCTGGGTGGCTCAGTCAGTTAGTTGATCATCCAACTCTTGACTTTAGGTCATGATCTCAGGGTGGTGAGATGGAGCCTTGTGATGGGCTCTGTGTTGGATGTGGAGCCTGCTGAAGATTTCTCTCCCTCTCCCTCTGCTGCTCCTTCCCCCACCCCCTCTCTTTTTCGAGCTTTATTAAGGTATAACTTTATTAAGGTATAATTAACAAAATTTGTATATACTTAAGGGAATACTATGTGATTTAATATATGTACACATTGTGAAATAATAACCAGAATCAAATATGATTAACAGATCATTACCTCACATAGATACCTTTTTCTTTTGTAGTGAGAACACTTACAATCTACTCTCTTAGCAAATTTCAAGTGTACAATACATAGTCCACATACTATATACTTAGATGCCCAGAATGTATTTATCTTATAACTGAGACTTTGAACCTTTGACAAACATCTCCTCATTCCTCCTATGCCAAAGCCCCCCAAAAGATATCTTCTGATAACAAAATAGTTTTGGACAGGGTAGCTATGAAAAATTTTTAAAAAGTGGTGAAAAGGAACATACTATCTCAAATATTAAAATATGCAGTAAAGCTACAGTAATCAAAATAGTGCATTGAAATGTACACAAAGACACATAGACACTAATTTATAGTCATTGAAATACAGCAGACCTGTGGGAGAGGAAATAGATTATTCAGCAAACCACATACCAGAATAAACTCTAGGGAACTAGAGAACCATGTGGGTTTTTTAAGACTATTCTTTTAAAATCTAGGAGACAGAAATAGGTGAATACTTAACCAATACCAGGAAGGGGAAGGATTTTGAAATCTAAAAGCAGTGGAAGAAACCACAGGGGAAAGAATTCTTTTTATTTCATCATGTTTTAGTAAAGATTATGAGTAGGAGGAATTAAACTAACTCAAAAATACCACAAATAAATGGAGGGCTTACCAGAGAAAGATCTCCGATTAACCCCAGGGCAGGGACTGTGATTGGGCTGGGCCTTCCCAGGGGCAAGGCAGGGAAACCGCTCCGGATTCTGGAAGGACCAGGGATCTGAGCTCAGTTACACAGCCTGTGTCTACTGCTTTCTGGGCAGGAGCAAATTCTCTGAAAAAAGGGATGTGAATTGGAGAGAAAGGGTCTCTCGGCAGGGCAGGGGTGAATCCTGTCTAGTATATTCGAACTTGAAATTCGTTAGGTCCAAGAGTACAGTAAACATTTAAAAGGTAAATACCACCGAGTAAAAAAATATTTGCAACAAATATTACCGATAAAAAGATTTAATATCTTTAACATAGAAAGTGTTTTTATCAAACAGTAAGGATATTTCTAACAATCCAGTTATTTTTAAATGGGCAAAGGACATAAATATATTGTCTGCAAAGAAAAAAAAAAGGATAGTATATGCAAAAGGAGCGGAAGTGATATTGACCTTATTTATTATTAGCAAAAGAAAACAGATTTAAGAAAACAGTAACATAAATTTTTTTGGTCTAGGAAACTGACATTTTTTGTGCCATTTTGTGCTTGTACTCCTTTTTAAAATCATGCTGCCAGTTCAAGCAAAGGTCAAGTGGGTGTGTTCTGCGGGGGGGGGGGGGGGGGGAATTGTTACCACCTTTCTGGATGACAGTTTTTTGATCCATGAAGATGCTCATGTTCAAGTTGATCAAATTATTATTCTAAGAAGGGAAGGAAGTCAAAGATATGTATAAAGATAGTTATTATAACATTACTTGTAATGGTGGAAATCTGGAAATAACCTAAATTTGTTATATTACCCTTAGGGTTACTTAATGGTTTATCCTATAAGGAAATATTAAAAGCCATGAAAAACCATTTGTTCAAGGAATGTTTATTTACATAATTCCAATTTTGCAGATAAACAACAGAGAGTAGGGCACCTGGGTGGCCCATTCAGTTGAGCATCTGCCTTCGGCTCAAGTGATGATCCCAAGAGTCCTGGGATTGCGTCCCACATCAGGCTCCCTGCTCCGCAGGGAGTCTGCCTCTCCCTCTCCCCTGCACCCTGTTTAAGCTCCCTGGCTCTCTCTCTCAAATAAATAAAATCTTAAACACACACACACATACACACAGCAGAGTGAAGAAAAGAGAAACAGATGTAAAAGGAACATGGGAAATACTCCATTTTGTTAGTGGCACTTGTTGGGAGGGTAACAAGCGGTTTATTTTCTGCAAGGAAACTATTACTTTGGTTATCAGAAAGAAAGCAGCAGTGACGCATTTTGCATTTATATGAAAGTAAAATGGACATTTTTATCATTTGGCCTAGAGAAGGGACAAATCTGCTCAGGGGAGAAGTAGCTCCCATGTATTCCTCATATTAGCTTTCAAAGAATTAAATTAGAGAGTCCATTTCTAAAGGTCTTGGTCCATGCCCGGTACTCATAATAGTTGCTCAGTAAATGTCGACGGCACGTTCAAATCCTGAATCTCTATTTGGGACAGAGGGTCCCAAAGCCTCCTGAACAGATCTGTTGGATTCCTTTCTTTCTTTTTTTCTTTTTTTAAAGACTTTATTTATTTATTTAACAGAGAGAGATTACAAGTAGGCAGAGAGGCAGGCCGAGGGGGGTGGGGCGGGGAGCAGGCTCCCCGCTGAGCAGAGAGCCTGATGAAGGACCCTGAGATCATGACCTGAGCTGAAGGCAGAGGCTTAATCCATTGAGCCACGCATGCGCATCGATTCCTTCCTTCCTTCCTTCCTTTCTTCTTTCTTTCTTTTTCTTTCTCTTCCTTCCTTCTTCCTTCTTTTAATTAAGATTTATTTACCTATTTGACAGAGAGAGAGCTCCCATGCGTCGCAGTCCAAGGAAGGGGCAGGGAGGGAGTGGGGGGGGAGAGAATCTCAAGCAGATTCTGCATTGACCATGGAGCCCTACACAGGGATCAGTCTCATGACCCTGAGATCATGACCTGAGCTGAAATCAAGAGTCTGATGCTTAAGCGGCTGAGCCACCCAGGCGCCCCTCGATTTCTTAATTGCCTCTATTAGGACACTGGTTTTTGCCCCCCGCCCCCAACCCCCAGCATCTAGAACAATACCTGGCACATAGCTACTCCTCAGTTTCATTTAGATAAAATGAATGAATCAACTAATGGATGAATGAATTTCTAATGGACGAATGAATTTCTCTGCCTCTATGTGCTGTGTGGGAAGTGGACCCCATCCCCACCCCCCACACACACCCCTCATATTGATGTTCCTGAGCTATTCTTTGGGATTTTCAGGAGACACCTAGCAGGTGACTTTGAGCACAGTCCCAACACTACTAGTGGCCACCACCAACCAGTCCTTCTCCCTCTCACTCCCCCTGCTCTGGCTTCCAGTGGGATCTGCTGCCGAACCCTTACACCCCTACACCCTATCCGTTGGTGCCAGGCAGAGGCCCCTCTGAGCTACTACTGATGTCTGCATGGGCGCAGTCTCTCAAGGTCCAAGCTGAGGGCACTGATGTCCGTGGCCAGATGCTGCTGCTTTCACTGTGGGAGACCTCTAACCAAAGCCCACTCACTGTTCTGTGGAACTGTGCCTTGAGCTTCCTCTGCTGATGTGGTAATGAGCACATACACACCCTTACAAGTGCGCACACACGCATTCAGGCATATTGTCACACCCGCATGCAAAAGACATCTGTTAACCTCCCTATCCCAGAGTTGAGGGCCAGAGCTACCTTGTGCTTCCAAATTTTTCTCAGTTTTTAGGTGCAACCTCCCTGTTTTGGCTCCTAGGCCAGGCCTGGGACTAGGGTTGGGGAAGGTGGGGGGGTGGGGGGATGGTGGGGTGGCGGAGAGTGTGAGGTGGGGCTGGTGGCTTGACTGAATCAGAAGTTCTGAGGAAAAAGCCATCACAGCGCCCCTCCAACGCAGAGGCATTCTTCTGACTGAGCTAACACACCTCTGGCAGGAAAAATAATTTCCCTGGAGGCAACTTGGTGCCTCATGCACATCGTCCCTGTGTGGAGCCGCTGTCCTGGCCCTCCAGGCCATCTGGACACAATGGCCCCCTGAAGTGAACTCCCTGTCGCCCCAGGCAAGGATGGCTGGGGGAGGGAGATAACGCTTGGCTGCTTCCTTTCTGCTTTGTTTTGAACTATATTCTAGAAAGATACCGAAGAAATGTTAACCTAATTAGCAGTTGCCCACCCCCCACCTCCCACAGACACAGGCACACGCAGGCGTTCACGGGGTTCACCACAGCATATACTGTCACGGGTTTAATTTAGCTTCGCAGACAAATAAACTGCGACAGATGAGAGGTGGATAAAGCCGTGGGGCAGGTCAGCAGCAGTGGCCAGATTCCAGTCTCCAGGCCGGTGATGAGGAACCTGCAGCCTCTGTGGACGTGCGTGGCCTTTTACTGTGCGCCCTCCTTGCAGGCTGACAAAGTGCATCCCCAAACCTGGTCCTGCTTCCAGAACACACAGAGCCCCTGCTGGTGAAGGAATCTTATTTCTGAGAAGGCTGGTGCCTCTCATGGGTCTGGGCAGAAGAGAAGGATGCAGAAAGGGAATGGGGGAGGGGGAGGCAACCCCCTCTTTATTTAAAAACAAACCAGGAAGGAAGGAACCTTCCACCATCAGTCCCCTGGTGACCACCGCTCATCATGTTGTCAGGGTTGTGTATTCATAGAATGCTTTTAACCAGAAAATGCTGTTACCTTTTATTTTGGAACAGTTGGGTACGCCAAGGAAGGGCGAAGGAAGGCACCCCAGAACCCGCCTTAGCAGTAGAAAGGTGATACCTGCATAGTGACAGGGCACAGTCCGATCAAGCCCGGGGAAAACCGTGCTCCACACTTTGTGAAAACATGATCTAACTGTTAAGGAGGATGGATATAATTTTAGAAAGGCAGAGATGAATGGAAGACTGTCTGGGCTTAGGAGATCCATTTCTATTTTTTGTCCAGCTGAGTCACTCTGTGATAAAAGTGGCCCGAGTATCACAAGACTCACTAACCTTTCTGTCATTTCCCCTCCCACTCTGTGCCCAAAAATGCTTGTTTGGTTTTTTTTGGTTTTTTTTTTTCCTATCGGTTTTTATCTTGCTTCATCCAGTAAAGAGTTTCTCCTCCATTGGCAAATATCACATTCCCTGATGCATTTTCGCTGATGTATTTGCACTCATGGGAGCTGCCCTGTGCTCCCGTTTTGCACTTATGGAGTGAGAATTCCCGGCCATATGCCCCAGCCTCCTGACTCCCGCAAATATCAGTGGGGGTCATGAATCGATCCATTATTGTTCTTACAGTGTTAAGTTCACCTGAGAATCCCAATTTTTTTTAAGCTTTTATTTACTTAAGTAATGTCTGCACCCAACGTGGGGCTCTTACTCATGACCCCAAGATCAGGAATTGCGTGCTATGCCGACTGAGCTGCCAGGTTTCCCAAGAGAATCCCCATTTAAAACTTCATTTCCTTGGGGCCTGGGTGGCTCAGTGGGTTAAAGCCTCTGCCTTCAGCTCAGGTCATGATCCCAGGGTCCTGGGATCGAGCCCCGCATTGGGCTCTCTGCTCAGCAGGGAGCCTGCTTCCTCCTCTCTCTGCCTGCCTCTCTGCCTACTTGTGATCTCTGTCTGTCAAATAGATAAATAAAATCTTTTAAAAAAAAAAAAAACAAACTTCATTTCCTTCAAGTTTTAATTTCCTACTTAGAAAGTATTTAGGTTGATTTTGGTGCTCTTTGATTTTTATTAGTCTCTGGTTGTCATTGTTGTTTTGTTTTTTAAAGATTTTATTTATTTATTTGTCATTGTTGTTTTTAAGTAACTTTGTTTTAACTTTAAAAACCACCACCTGTGGCTTTGGCAGCCCGACCCCACACTGTGGCTGATGGACCCTTTCATCCTAGGTGACACCACTGTGATTTGACACAGCTATCCAGATGTGAGTGGGGGATTCTGGTGGAACGTCACCAGCGTGCAGGTGTCCTAAGAGGATATTGGGATAAACCTCTGTTTTTATGAATTTGGGCACGGGTCTTGCTTTACCCACTTAGTATTTGAAATAAGAACAAAGAGCCATTGGCTGCCCTGGCCGTGCCCAGCCCTCTGAGGGCCCCGCTGCCTTTTCCTGCTTCCTCTTCCTTCCCACTTCCCACTCATTCATTAGCAGCCTTTGAAGCGGAAACAGCATACTGTTTTCACCTTCCTTTCTGTTTTCCTCTTCAACTACCTCTTCACATCTCCGCCCCGCCCCCCCACACACACTCCCCAAGCAGAAGCTTCTCGCATGTCTGTCCCAGAGACACCATCTTCAGTGCCCATCGGTGTACTACCCTCAAGATTTCTGTGGCCCTGGCTTGTGTGAGTGATGAGTGCTCATGTCCCTCAAGCCCTCCGAATATTTGATCTCAGCAAGGTGACAAAGTGTACATTTTTTTAAATTTCCTAGGGTAATTGCTAGGATTTTGTTTATAAAACACCCATTTTCTATGCCAGGAATTCTAAAATCAAATATACATAAACCATTAGGTTGTGAACAAAAGCATCTAGGAATCTTAGCCTGGAAGAAGGTCAGAGGTCAAGTGCAGTCAGCTCTGTGCAGGGACCCTTCTTTGGCACCCTGGACACAGGGTCCTTCATGAGGGGAGGAATCTGAGGGGTCACCCAGCTGCTCGCTTTGGTTGTTGGGCTCCTGGAGTCCAATGCTTTGTGTGAGAGGGGCTGGGTGTTTAACCCCTCCATGTCTTCATCTGAAATGGTGATTGTTAATAGTAATTCCTCACAGAATTGTTACAAGTGTTAGCTCAGTCGGTACATGTCAAACCGTTGGACAGTCCTAGCAGGAGCTGAGGGCCCAGTCACTGCGCGTGGGTAATGCTGCCTCTGCGGGGAGGTGCACGTTGGGCCGACCGGTTGGAGCTCACATTCTGCCAATACCCAGCCTGTGAACAGGACAACTCAGTTGCTTGCTGTCCTCTGAGCTTGGATTTCCTCATCTGTCACCTGTGAAGGAGCAGCCCACAGTGTGCACGGCCTAGCGCGTTGTCAGTAAAATCCAGGAGACGTGAAGGGTCATGGAGAATTCATGCCAGACGAACTCCAGTGCAGAGTAGACGTGCTTTAAATCGTTGAGATTCGTCACATTTTCTACTTAGTCGAAGAGGCCAAAAAAGGAGGTTATGTTTGCTTTGCATTAAGAGACAGTATAGCCCTATTCCTGTCACACTAGTGCTGAATAGATATTGGATTATTTTACTCAGAGGAGAGTAAGAGATGAAATTGAAGAGTTATGCATGTTTGGAGCTTCTAAGAACTAAAGAAAGGACAAAAGAGGTTCTTGCAAACCTGCAGATTCAAAGCCTTGAATGTGTGAGATTCTCTGACGTGTGTAAACTCGGGATTTCTGGGTATGTTTCTCTTCAGTGATAGCAAAACTGCATGGAGTCACATGATCCAAAAAAGAAAAGAAAGAAAAAGCCAAGTCAGAATATTTTTAAGGAAATTCTGACTTTTTCAAGTATTAGAGAACCCCCCACCCACCCAGCTTCTTGGGGGTATCTCTAAATATCTGAAGGAGTCACCGTCAGGTGTCCCTCCTGCAGATAAAGGGGTGTCTAACCAGGGCAAACAGCCTCTTCCCCACAATCACCTCAGAGCAGACCAGAAAGTCCTGCGCCCCCAGGAGCAGGCTCTCCAGAATCCTCAGATGTCACAGGCATGATCCCTGATCCACGTACCTCTAAAAGGAGCCAGTCCCCAGCAAAGCTGCCCCAATGAAATGAATTCTTCGCTTTACCTTGAATGACTCTCTGATCGTCGGTTAATGAGATGGCGACTAAGGGCCGCTCTTCAGTTGCCTGTTTTAATGAGTAGATAGGAATTATTTTTAATTAGTGTTTCAGTTGTCTACAATTAAAAGATGCTCTCTGATGTGCTTAAGGGCCTTTTGAACACAGCTGATTTTCTTAATTCGGTTAAGCATTGCCTAAGCGCTCTTGTTTGCAATGCTATTTGTGTTCTCTGTGAGAAACCTTTCTCCAAGCAGAGATCATTTCCAGCCTTTGTAGAATAGTCCAGTGTTAGTGGAGATCATCTTGACAAGGGCATTAACCATATTTAATATAAATTTCAGGGCAATGCGTTTGCTAGCCCCAGGCAAGATGCCAGAGCAAGAAGCCATTATCATGTATTTCGGAGCTGTTCCCTCCCCCAACCCTCTGCCCACCTAGAAGATAAACGAGTGTGCCCCTCAGTCTCCCTGGCAGCGAGGGCGGGGGGTTGGGCAGTTTACCCGCCAAACTTTGGCAAACCATCTTGAGCAGGGCAGTAAGCCCTTGGCCTGATACAGTCAGGTAGGTGTTACTGGTATGGCAGCACACATTCTGTGACAAGATGATGACAAAATTTGGCGTTTTAGGATTAACAGGTATGAGTTCGTTAGAAGACATAGTCCGATCATTTGCTTTAGCCCCAGTCCCATACTCAAAATGTTTTCTCTCCCAAATCCTTGAAATTACTCCCTAGAAAGTAACCATTGGTTCCAAAAGTCTGATATTGTCTATTGGATAAATATATTTTTAGGATTTCTTTAAATATGATACTTTGGGTTTCCACCAACCCCCCACCTTGGTTTCTTTTTTTAAAAATAAATCATCTAAGAATCAGTTTTCAACCAAAAAGGCTTTTAGGGTTTTTCTTTTTTTAGTCCATGTCCCAGAATAGTAGTTTCAGAGTTGCCAACTGCAAAAAGGACCTATGTGTTATGTATGCTGCCCAGAGCTATTTCTGGGCACACACTAAATGGTTTTAGAAAACTAGTACTAGTACGTGGAGTAACTCACGTGGTTTCGTGTGTAGCAGGAAAAACCACCTTACCTCGGGACTCCAGAAGCTGTCAAGTCGTCTGATCGTAAGCGGTAATGGTCTTGAACTTGAGAGCTGACAGGAAAAATTACGTTGGATGTGGCAACGTTCAGGAAGGCAAATGGTTCTTTCAGGAAAATGGTTTGCTTTCTCCTTTACACGGAGTCGTGTCAAGGTAGTAGGGCTATCCCGTAAACTATCCTTCACCACATGGTACCTTCTAGCCCTACGCGGAGGGTCATATCCCTCGAAGTGCTGCACACTTGCCAGTGCTAGAGTCGATAGATGACCTCTGTTCATTCAAGACAGATGCAAGCATCCACCGTGGAGATGATTTTTTGTCGAATGAGGCACAGTTCTAGACCAAATAATTTTTTTAGACCACTCGTGGAAGTTCATTAAAGGGTAGATAGGTCTACAAGTGCCTCGTTCCCTGGATTCTTACCAGGGGAGGTTCTGCATGGCGTCTGGCCTCTTCTCTGTTTGGCTGCATCATGTTTTCTGTTTGAGACGGAGCTTGTGCAACCAAAATATTATCAGTTCAGCCTAAGCCCTGCTGTGGTTTCTAACCTTCCTAACCCTGTGTATCTCCTGCATCATGATTTAAACGACTTGGGTAATTTAGCTTAATTGGGGAGCAAGAGATGTAGAACTAAGATTTCCTGAGGGCTGATGTTTTGGTTTCGCTAATTTGATTTTGTGCTGCCTTCAGCTCACGGTGTCTATTAACTGCCCCGGGACACAAGTCTTTACACCATCGATATGGCTCCGGAGACACTAACACCTTCTTTTGGGTTAAACACCTACATTTCATTATCTTTTAATTGAGTTCTCGGACATGTGGAAAAGAAAATAATGGATGATTAATGCTTCTGCGTGAGTGAGGACTAACAGTACGTATAATGAATATGACTTACTTTAAAATCTCTTCTGCAGTAAAATATTGTGCTAGTTGACAGCAAACCAAGGTTAAAGAGACTTTAATTAAAAATTATAAGCTCACCCTAGCCCAGAGCGCTACCCCATGCAAATCTAAGAATATCTAGTGAACCAAAAAAAAACCCCTAAAATTGTTCAATAGCACCCCCTAGCATATATAATTTTAGGCTATAAGACTAGGAAGCAAATTCTGTCATTTCTTCTCTAAAAAGTATATGTTTTTACATATGTCTAGTTATATTGGCGCATTCTTCACATTATTCCTGAGTCGAATGTCTGAAAGTAACTATCAACAGAGGAGGACATGATCTAGTAGAATAATTTCTTATGCAAAAATTTTCAGAATGATTTTATTTTAAATCTGGCCGTCTTCTATTCATTGTCTCTGCTTTGGTTGGCTGATTTAAGGAGATTTGGGGTTTGTTTGTTTTTTTTGGAGTAAGTCATCTAGGAAAGAGAAAAAGGCAGAGCTGGGGGAGGTTCCTAAAGTAGATCATGGCAGTCCACAAAGTAGGTGTAGCGTATCTAACTCTTTGGTGAGTGTTAAGAACAGCCTCTGGAGCCAGACTCTGTTCTGGGCTTTGTGATCCTGGGTGGGCTCCTTAACCAGTCTGTAACTTTGTTTCTTCCTCCACGAAATGGGCGAATGGTAATAGACGCCTGTCTCACAGAGCGGTTGCAGTGAGCACAGAGGAAGGCACTTGAGACGTCTAGCACATGAGTAATGGTCAGTGACAGTCAGCAGTGGTTATTTCACCGTGGATGCTTGGGTGTGGTCGTGACCTACAGCTTGGATTCTAATAGCAGAAAGACCTGAGTCCAAACTCTGTGGGACACCTTGGGCAAGTTGCTGAAACTCGGTTTCCTCATCACTAAATGCGGATGGAATAGCAGCTGCATACAGTGTATGCGAAATGCCCAGGTTAGACAAGGTGGGGGCCCCTGGCTGGCTTAGTCGGTAGAGCAGGCAGCTCTTGATCTCAGGTCATGAGTTCAAGCTCCATGTTGGCCATGGAGCCTACTTTAAAAAAAAAAAAAAATATGGATTAGGTGGAACGGGGGAGAGGGGGTGGAACATAGCTGTTACTCTTCGTTTCCTTCTTTTTTATATATATATTTTATTTATTTATTTGAGAGAGAGAGAGAGACAGAGTGAGAGAGCATGAGAGGGGCGGTCAGAGGGAGAAGCAGACTCCCCATGGAGCTGGGAGCCAGACACGGGACTTGATCCCAGGACTCCGGGATCATGACCCGAGCCCCGAAGGCAGTCACTTAACCAACTGAGCCACCCAAGTGCCCCACTCTTCATTTCCTTCTAAAATGCCAATAAAACAACAGTGAAAGGACCCCACAAAATAATAGTAATCCTCTATGACTAACAGAAGACAGTATCGACATTCTGTAAGGTGGAAAGCTGAGAGTGGGAACGGACTTAGCAAACCCGAGAAAGCCATTTATACTGTAGAATGCAGAAAAGGCTCAGGAGATGCTCAGCCTAGATACCTCTGGACACGGATGTGAAAGTGGACCTAAAAACAGGAGGATTCGTTGAAACCCAGGTCTGCGCTTTCATTCCTTAGCGCCAGGCACTGTTAAGGGCAGGGACACACCAAAGTGAAATCAGGGCTTTTAAGTGAAAGCCTGCATTCCGAATGCTGAGATCCCTGGTTGTCTTTCCCCACTTGGCTCCCCAGTATGCTGGCAAGGACACTTAGACTCTCCAAGACATGATGAGATGCACCTTCTCCGGCCCAAGTAAACAGACAGACCCAAGTACACTGCCCTTGGACTTTCTGTAACTGAAAAGCCCATCACATCCCTGAGTCCCACGGTCCCATGCCCAGCCTGTGTGCATGAAGCTTCCACCAGCGGTCGAGTATTCCATGCCGAGCTGGGACGGATTGCCGGGGCCCCCCGACCAAGGTCTCCCGAGGGTGGATCACGGTGTGGCATATACAGTGGGGCATATTACAGGTTTTTACATCTGCTTCTAACAGTATGGCCTTCAGCCAAGTCCTTGATCTCTCGAGGCTCTAGTCACTACTGATGTAAAAGAGAGGGGATAGATTAGACCTTTGTTTGTTTGTTTTTAGACCAGACCACCATCTCTAAAGGTGCCTTCCTTGTTCTCAAACAGCCCAGGACATCAGAACAAGTCTCAGGCCGACCTGGTTACTTTTCAGAAGTGTATGTACATACATCCTTATTATTAGTAATAGGTAATACATATTATTAGTAATAGGTAATACATCATGAAGATAAATAATAATATCTAAGCATTATTTGAATATCCACCGTGTTCCAGATGCTTGCATTATCTTCTTAAACCTCACTTCATGGGATACTAGTGCTTTATGAGACACATTGTTTTATTCCCATTTTGCAGAGAAGCTAACTGAGGCTTCAAGGATTTATGTGTAAAATTTACAGACAGTCAGTGACAGAGTCTGGGTATTGAGGATCTGACCATCTCCAGAGAACCAGTTCCCTAGATCTCACCGTGCATCTCTTTTTTTGAACTCCGCTCGGTACTTCCCCAGTGAGAGCCTTATACTCTTTTGAGTTCCCTTGGTTGCTTTCGGTTTTAGTTTGACTTCATTGGCTCCCACTGGGGAGTTACTTTTTTCCCTGTAACGTGGATCGGCATTGGAGTCCTCAAGGAATTGAGCCCTGTATTCCTCTCACAAAGGTCATTTGCTCTGAGTTCTCAGAATCTCCATTTAAAAGCTTCTACGTGTGTGACATTACATTGTTCCAATCCCTGCCCATCTAAACCTGAACAGGAGGTGTTGTGTTTGCCACGGCCACCAGGCCTCCAGATCCCTTTGTTCAGTGGATCGTGTGACACAACAGTTGTCTTCGGAAATTGCCAGACTCTGTAGACTAATAAGTGACTACTGTAACGGATCTTTATACATAAATCTTTTTTCCGTTTAATGTCAATTTAGAGTATATAAAAATAAGGAGAGAACATAAAATAGACCTGATGAAGCGTCAAGAAAATCTTTTAAAAGAAGCCTGGGGGCGGCTAGAGGTGAGAACTCCTTCTCCCTTGTGCTGTGTGTTCTTTAACATTGGGTGAAATGGACGTAACATGAAATTTACTACTTGAACCATTTTTAAGTGGACAGTTCAGTGGTATTAAATACATTCACGTTTTTGTGCAAACATCACCATCATCCATCTCCAGGACTTTTCTCATCTCTCTGTACCCATTAAACACAAACTCCCCATTCTCCACCCTTCTCTACCCCCAGCCATTGGCAATGACCAACTTTCTATCTCCATGAAGCTGACTCCTATAGGTTCTGTAGAAGGTCTAAGCTGACATGATCAGTACTACAATTAAGAGAGGAACAGATGTTATATATTACTGTTACTACCCAGAGGGTTTATGGTGAATATATTTCAAAGGTTTTTAGAGTGAAATAACATATGTTAAGCTCTTTCTCTTTCTTTGAAATAAGTTCAAACCTATTTTTTTTTTAAATCCTGAGGTTCTTGAAATTTTTAAAAGTGATGGTGCCATGAGCTTGGATAGATGCAATCCCTCGTTCTTTTCTCCCATGGGGCCCACGCGTTATTTTAGTGACGGCTACAATAGAAGCTCCCTTCCTTCTTCCCTTTGGTGCCGCCACCCTCCCAAGTTCATTCCTCGGAACCACCTGCCCAGCATCATACTCCGAGTGGGATTAATGTTGCCGAAGAGTGTAGCAGTCCGGTGAGGGAGGACAGACATTCAATCGTTTCTCTTCCTCAGCCTTTTACCGAGTGCCTCCCACTGTCACATACCGCCTACAAACGCAGATCAGACGCTATCACTGTCTCTAAGGGGCTTCCGTTCCAGGAGACCGAAGCCTTTAAAAGGACCTGTGGTGGGTCGCCTGGGTGGCTCAGTGGGTTAAAGCCTCTGCCTTTGGCTCAGGTCATGATCCCAAGGTCCTGGGATCGAGCCCCACGTCAGGCTCTCTGCTCAGCAGGGAACCTGCTTCCCTTCCTCTCTCTCTGCCTGCCTCTCTGCCTATTTGTGATCTCTCTGTCAAATAAATAAATAAATCTTTAAAAAAAAAAATCCTGTGGTAAGAAGACAGAGAGAGGTGGATAAACAGATAAGCTGAGGCACCAGAGCAAGAACAGTGAAGGGGAAGCCGGTTCCACACAGGAGGCTGAGGATGTCAGTCATCATGGTGGCATTTTGGGGTGGGGGGATGCCTTTCTCCACAAGGCTGACAAACTGTACCATGCCACTTTGAGTTGCTTCTACAACTCCTCAGGTTCTAGTCTCTGGAAGGCTTTGGAGCTATTCGGATGATAAAGGAGCAGGGGACCAGGTGGTGTTCATTAATTTGGATAAGAAAGCAGCATTGTCTCTTGACCTTGTCTCATCTCCCTCCGCAGCAGTCATTAAATGGAAGCGTGAGAATTTTGCAGAGCGGGGTTGAAAGTCCTGTGGTACACAGATTAGCTCAAATCTCTTCTTGCCCCACATTTTGTTGGAAGCTGGACTTCCCTCTTCTGTGGAAGGTTAAACCAAAAACAACTCTAATTCATTTCCAGGTTACAGTGTCCTTTCAAAGAAAATCCCTAAAGAGACACCTGCCTGATTTGGAGGAGAAATAATAGAACTCCCTGCAAGACATAATTGTGATAGAAGCTAGTCATGGCCAGGTGAAGCTTTTTTGGCGACTGGGACCAGGGCGACAAAACAGTGAGCTAGGGATGGAGAAGAATCCCATATCATCCACTCAGGAAGAAGTCACCATGCTGTGGAGAGGATGTGACATAGCTGTTTGTCCTAGGAGCTGAGCCGATGGAAGTCAGGAATTTCAGCTCCCTTAACCCAGTTTTTTTTAAAGCATCACGATGACAGGTCAGCCTCGTCCATTTAAAGCATTCCACTGGACTGTAGTTTCCTCTTGACCACATATAAAGGGTATTTATTTAAGGAAAAGGCTGTCAATTATGTAAGGTCCCCTGACTTTGGTCAACAAGGACCAGGTAGAGATGACAAACGAATCGAAAACCAAATCCTTTATGATTTTATAGAGAGAGACACTAGCTTTCGGGGGCGGGTGGAGAAGAGGTTTGATGGATACTGTTTGTCAATTTCCACCGTGCAATTACTCCCACAAGGACTGATTTCAAACTCCCAGCCACTGGCTATCAGAATTCCTGCATATTTAACAACTGGCTCTCCTAGTCAGGGCCGGCTCCAGAGTACCACTGTACATCTGACTGGCCGGTAGAAATAGCCTTTTTTAAAGACTTAAATTGGAGTGTTTGCCAGAGGCGGGAGGGTAGGAGGCACACAACATGGGTGAAGGGGGTCCAGAGGTCCAAACTTCCAGTTACACGATAAATAAGTTATGGGGATGTAAAGTACAGCATGGTGACTGTAGTTAATAATACTATATTACCTATTTGAAACTTGTTAGAAGAGTAGACTCAACAGCAGTTCTCATCACAAGAAAAAAATTTTTTGCAGCTATCTATGGTGTTAAATGTTAACTAGACTTAACTGTGGCGATCATTTTGCGATATATACAAATGTTGAATCATTGTGTTGTACCCCTGAAAACTAATTTAATGTTATGTCAATTCTACCTCAATTTTTTAAAAGATTTTATTTATTTATTTGACAGAGAGAGAGAGCACAAGCAAGGGGAGCAGTAGACAGAGGCAAAAGGAGAAGCAGACTCTGCTGAGCCAGGACCCAGATGCGGGACTCGATCCCAGAACCCCGGCTTAACCGACTGAGCCATCCAGGCGCCCCTCTACCTCAGTTTTTTAAAAATGTAATTTGAATGCCTTTGGCAGGGGTACTCACTGCTGGCTGTCCTTATCAGTCATACCTGGTGCCTCTGCTCCCTGTTGCTCACTCAAGGGGCCATCAGCTAGTCACATGGCTCGCCTGGCTTTAAGTTGCTTTGGTCTGGGAGGTACCGCTGCTGTTTTTCACCAATGGCCGTGGGGTTTGTGCCTGTGTCTTTGAAACTGGGTTTCTTCCAGGCTTCTCGTCTCATCTTCTGTTGTTGAAACACAAAGCAGGTGATAAAAATTATGTGGACTGCTCTTATTCGTACCCTCTTTAATTTATATAGATTTGGGTTTTTTAAGAATGAACAATATTGGGACACCTGGGTGGCTCAGTGGGTTAAGCCTCTGCCTTCGGCTCAGGTCATGATCCCTGGGTGCAGAGATCGAGCCCTGCATCAGACTCCCTGCTCAGAGGGGGGCCTGCTTGTCCCTCTCCCTTTGCCCTCCCCCCCCAACCCCCATTCACGCTTTCTCTCTCCCACTCTCTCTAAAACAAAACAAGACAAAAAGAATGCACAATATTTATTGAAAGAGATGAGATGCCAGTGCATGTTTCCTGCCTGCCTTTGGCCAATAACTCTCTGACCTTGGGCAACTCAGAAAATGTCTCAGAGCCTCCGTATCCTTAATGGTTTCCTTAATGTTCTCATCTGTGAATGCTTGCCTCATGCTGTTGTTGTGAGGCTCAAATAATAAAAAGTTTGAATTATAACAATAACAGCAGTTGCTGACATCTGTTGGGCTCTTACCACACGGCAGGGCCCGTGCGTGGCCATTGGTCTGCGCTAACGTAATGAATGCCCGCAGGCCCTGGTGTGGTGTCTGGCACCTGCCAGGGGTGTTCAGTGAGAGCCATTATATTGACTTGTTACTGTTTTTGCAATTATAAGAACCCACAGTGATAAAGAATCAAAAGCTATGTTTCTCTATTGTCAGATAATCGCAGGGGCGTCAATTACGTACATACCTAACAGCCTCGTATAAGAAACAGATTAAACACAGTTAGATGTGTACTTGAGGAGTTTATCTTCTGGAACAATGACTCTGGGAGACAATAGGGACTTGGGCAAGCACATCAGCATACGTATAAGTTGTTCTGCGATGTTTCACAGCCCTCGGAATGTTTCCTACCAAATGACCGTTGGACAACAGATGGGGCCCTCAACATTGGTGAGATTTCATTTCAAGATTCCCCTTGAGAGATGGGATAAAGTCTCTAATATTTCTATTGAGTTTTATCAGGAAACCTTGAACGGTGGTAAAGGTACCCTTTCCGTTGTATTCACATGAGAAGTTTTCACTGTGTTGTGGTATTTTCCAAAATGCAAGCAGGATTTTTTTTTTTTAAGTCCCTGAGAAAAGTGGCTGCACCTTCTGTATGAATCACATGGGATGGGGCATTCTTGTCCCTTTGAACACAAAGTTTGAGGGAAACATTAGTCTAAAACACCGGCTTTCATCAGGGAGCACTTGAAGGGCTTCCCGAGAGGGGCCTGCTGACAGCATTCGTGTCTGTTTCTAAATGAGGGAAAAAAAAAAATCCCATTCTAATTTAGTAATATTTCTGTGCGTCATCAGAACAGCCTTTTTAACAGTTAACGCTGAAAGAGTAAAGCAGAAAGTGCTGAAGAACACGGAGATCCGCACTCCTAACCTGGGTATTGATGGCTTGGAATAAACACCCAAGACAGCTGCCTTCGGAAATTCAACCGGCGTTGTGTGTCCTCAGGTCGGAAGTAAAGATAATATGCCTTGAAAAACATGAGAAACTCAAAAAGTGGGGGACTGCTGGTGGGAACACTGAGGCCGGGTGCACCTGGGACGTTTACGTTGACGAGACGTGAATGTGGGAAAAAGTAATTTTTCTAAAGTCTTATAATTTTGTACACAATATGTGGTTTTAAATATTTGTGTAGCTGAACTAATATTTATTGTAAGTCCGTCGCCTGAAGGTTTCGACTGCATTCCGGAAGGATGGATGATATATTTAAGCTTGTCAGGACGCGTCTCTGAGGATCTTGTCTTTGGAGGAACGGAGATCGTCCCGTGTTTAGGACCGTGTGGTTCATCAGAGCTCTTAGACCTGGGGTCTAACATGGTCTTCTCTCCATGCCAGCTCTACCCTCCCCCCACCCCCAGGCCTTTGACTCAGGTAGGGAAAGACTGTCACTTCAGGTGAGAGGCAAAGGAGAAGGGAAAGGAGCAAGCTGTCTGTGAAGACGGGTTTGCCTGGTAGGATCTAGAGTGAGAAGAATGGAGAAAATGGGATCAAACATTCAGAAACCACTTTACATAAGGCCGACTCACTAAACTAAAGCTTGTCGTACCGCTGATAAGCCCCTCACTGGAAAGTCTCCTTAAAGAACCTAAAAGAGATGAGAAATGACAGTGGCAGAGAACATAGATCACTGGCTCTTAGCTTTTCTCCCCTGCTTGATTGTCAGGCTGCCCAAGCGGGGCCCAGGCCCAGTAAGGGGTCAGCTCAGAAGTCTTATGGGAGGGTACACCAGCTGTGAAGGCAGATGTGGAAAAAGATGAGTATGGGGGCTTTTCTAGAAAGCTTCTAAAAAGACTGAGGAGGTAAACAAAGACACTCCTGGTTAAACACAACCCATTACAACATTTCTGGATGATTCTGTTTGCAAAGTTTAGAATGAAGATATTTCTAGCAGCCCATTTCCCCCAAAGGAGTGGGGACAGGGGAAGTGGGGGGGAAAATAGTGCTTACCTTTTATTGCCTAAGTACCATATTTTATTTTAAAGAGCTTTTTCAACCCAAATGCTAGTTAGAACCAACCAGTCTTTTCCTAGCCTTGGGCTAAAAGTTACATCAATAATGGAACAAGGCCACATTTGATTATTGACTGTCAACACTGTGTATAGAAATCTGGTGACTGACTCGGCATTGTAAAATTATCCTGCCGTAACAGGATTGACACTTGTATTAGCTAGGAAGCCTGAGGGCACTGTTAAAACATCGACTTCCTTCATTTACACCGACTTCTGGTGGGAGAGGTGGCAGAAGGGTATAGAAGAAAATGTATGGGGAGGGACCTAAATTTAGAATTAGCCCAGACTAATCCTAGAAGTGATGGAGAAATAATCAGAGATAAAATAAATCTATTCTTTAGAACTCCCGTGTGTGAAAACATAAAAGGATCTTTTTAAACCACACCTTTTAAAAAGAGAAATCCATGCAACAGAGAATGTGTATGTTTTGTAAATATGTCCAGTAATATAAAAGAAAAAACTTTTTTCCATGCAGAGAGCTCACAGGCAGAATAAAAGATGGTGGTCTCCTGCCAAGTCGGCACTGAACGAAAGGCAAGCTAATCACTGTTTCCCTGAGATCCTTGAAAATGGCCCTAAGAGGGAAGACTTTCTTGCCTGTTGAGCCACAGGGTTGTAAAGATTGACTCTGGCGTTGCCTCAGGGTCCTGGAAAAAATGAAATCAGGGTGATTAGCGAAGGAGTGAGGGAGTGTTCCTCGTCCACCTGGATCCAGTCAGGCCTGACCTCAGATCCGCTCTTGTGAGGTAAACCAGTATGTCCCAGGCCTTCAGACAGGTGGTCTCTCCATCAGCAGGGCCCTCACCTTCAGCCTTCTCCACGAACGCTGGTTGGGTCACATGGAGACACTATGTGGTAAGGAAAGGGTGTGGTCTCAAAAGGAGTTGCATTCTAATGTATCCATTCAGAAAGACTACATTTTCTCTCTCTCTCTCTCTTTTTTTTAAGATTTTATTTATTTATTTGACAGACAGAGATCACAAGTAGGCAGAGAAGCAGACAGAGAAGGGGGTGGGGGAAGCAGGCCCCCTGCTGAGCAGAGAGGCCCGATGTGGGGCCGATCCCAGGACCCTGGGATCACGACCTGAGCCGAAGGCAGAGGCTTTAATCCATTGAACTACCTGGGCGCCCCTACATTTTCTCTTAATTTCTTCTGACTATTCAGGCCATCTGGGGATAGGCCCTGAAGCTTACATTTCATTCCCATCAAGAAATGCACCTCTGCCCAGCCTCATTTCTGCTTAATAGCTGTGTCACCTTTCCTTTGCTTGCCCAGAAAGATACCTTCCCTTGGAGCTGACTCGCCCATTACACATACATAGCAAAGAAGAAAAAAACAATTTTTTTTTTAAATCAAATTTTGAAATTTGAAATTTCAACCTTTTAATAAGTAACCCCAGATTTCCTTTATTCTCCATTTGCCACTACCATTTCCTTTTGTCAGCTCAGCCGAAAACCTGTCTGTTGTCCCTGACTTAACCTTGTCCTCTTCCAGCCCGGTACATTCAGATGACCTCAGATTTCATCAGTGCTTTTACTTCTCTAAGTATATATATAAGCGCTATGTTTATATATATTTATTTTATTTACAGATATTTGTATTTAAATGATATGTAAGGGCTATATTTAGTATTTGGGGTTTTTTTTTTTTCCTCTGACATTTGTAATTGCTCCCTGAAAGTGGGGATCTCCTTTGCCTTTTTCTTGTCTCCCTCAAAGGAAAGCAAGGTGCTCACCATGCAGTGGGCATTCGGGAATTTTTGTGGCAACTCTCAAATCCATTTCCTCATCCTTATTTCCAGGGTAACTATCTTCTCAACACAAGCTATCGTTTGTGATGCTCTTCCTGCCCAACAGGTAACCCAGTGAAGGAGGTATGACTAACGTCCCCATTTCACATCTAAGGAAACGGAAGCACACAGGTTATGTAATCTACTCAAGGTCACACAAGTAGAAAGTGGAGAGGTTGTGTGACTCCAGAGCCTATAGTCTTGTTATCCACTATGTCCTGCCCCTCTGGTCTTAGGTTGCTTTCATAGATTTTCTGCTAATTTATTGTCACGGCTTCCCCATGGGCTCTCTGCTTCCATCTCTGAAATATTTCGCCAGAAGGTTCATAAACTTCTTCAGTAGTTCCTCCTTGTTTCCGAAGAAAACCCAGTGTCCAAGCATGAGCTCCACCCCTGCCCACCTCACGTCATCTCTCATATGCCCTCCTGGCACCTCAGGCTCTCCCAGGCTCTATATGGTTCCAAGTACTTGTCAAGTTCTCTCCTTTCCCTGTCAGGGTGTACATTCTTCCTCCTTCCAGACCCATCCCTGTCTGGTTCGCTCTCCAGGAAGCTTCCCTGTCCTCCTCCTCTGAGTTAAGTGTCATCTCAAGCGCTTCTACCACACATACGTCTACCGTTTCCAAACATCAGTTCATACTCTCTGATTTTTTAGTGGCTGAGGATGATATCGCCAACTCTCTAGCACAGTCTGGTGCACAAGAACCATTAAACATTGATTTAGTGAAGGATGGACCATTAGGTTTCTCTACTATGGTTTTCCGTAAGTACTTGTCAATCCATGTTTCTTTTCCTATGTACCTTTTCATTGTGGGCCATGGGACTGGTGCGTCCTGATAAGACTGAGTTTTGCAGATGTGAGATGCCGAGTTCTTCACTAAGAAAAGGTAGAGGCAAGAATGACCCCCTCCCCCAAGATGTCCGCATCCTAATTCCTAGAACTTGTCAGTATGGTACCTTACATGGGACTTTGCAGATGTGATTACATTAAGGGTCTTGACATAGAGCAGTTATCCAGGGGGGCCCAGTAGCATCACAAGGATCCTTCTAAGAGGAATGTAGGAGGATCAGATTGGAAAAAGAAGATATAAGAATGGAAGCAGAGCTCAAAGAAGAGAGATGCTAAGCTCTGACTTTGAATATTGAAAAAAGGAGCCTTGAGCAAAGGTGGTTAATTTCTAGAAGCTGGAAAAGTCAAGGAAACATTCTAAAAATCTGTAAGTCAGTGGTAATTTGTTAAGTGGCAGTAGGCAGCCAATATAGATTTGGTACCTTGATATATAATAGCGCTCTAACAAACACCTGTAAATGTGGAGGGGCTTTGGAACTGGGAAGTGGACAGAGACTAGAAGAATTCTGAGAAGCACGGTAGAAAAAGCCTAGCTTGTCTTGAACAGTTAGTAGAAATATGGATATTGGAGAGTCTGCTGGTGAGGTCTCGGAAAAAAAGTTAAGACGTCTTCATAATGAAGAAAACCCGTATCTCTTAGAGAACGTCGGACTTCACAAACATACTGTTGGTAGAAATATGGACGTGAAAGTCACCACTGGTGAGTTTCCAGTTAGAACATGGAGGAAAGGTGACACTTGTCATATGGCAAACACAGTGAATCATGTCCTACAAGGATGTGGAAAGCAGAACCTGCAAACAATGAACTTGAATATTTAGCTGAGAAGATTTCTTAGCAGATTGTTGAAGTCACCACGTAGTTTCTTCTTGCTGCCGATAGTAAAATGGGGGAGCAAAGAGATAAATTGAAGGAAGAATTGTTCATCAAAAAGGAGCCAGGACTTGTTGATTTGGGAAATTCTTAGCCTGTCCAGATTGCAAAAGATGCTAAAACTAGGAGATTTGCTCTCGGGAACACATGCTCTGGAAAGAAGGCCAAGGGTGTGGCTGAACAATCTTATGCTAATCCCTGGAAAAAATTAAAAGGCACGGATGACTCTCTGAGTAAGATGAGGCGTGTATTCCCTCAACCATCCCAGCAGAAGCCAGAAATCGAGATGGGAGCATCTAGGAAATCTCCGTGGAAGGGCCTCCTGGGTAACGAAGTGAAGCCTCATGACATCCACAGGTGGCCCATGGCGATCTTGAGGAGGTGACACCAGCAGAAAGACTGCCAGTTTGAACCGGGAGGGACAGCGAGAGGATGAAATGGAAGAAATGCGTGTCAGGCCCCTGAACTTGTGCAGGCAGGAAACAAGCTGATAAAAGGGCTAAGCTGCAAACATGTCGCTGCCCTTCAAGAAAAAGGAAGAATGACCACAAGGCTGTTGCCTCAGGTCCAGAGATCGGAGTCTTAACCCACAGAGGATGATTCCCAGGCCTTGAAAGCTCATGGAGTTTGCCCAGTTGGATTTTGCAATTGCTTGGAACAAGTCACTCTTTTTTTTTTTTCCTTCCATTTCTTGCTGGTTGAGTAGGAAGGCCTCTACTGTCCTCTTACGCCTCCCCCACCAGTGTATTTTGTGAGCAGGTCCCTTGATTTCTAATTCCACACATTCACAGATGGAGACCAGTTCTGCCCTAGGATGGATTAGACCCAGAACTTCATTCATATCTCATTTATTTAGGTAATGAAGTTTAGGGACTTCCGAGCCGATACGACTTGGCTAATGCTTGAGACTTGGGTTGATGCTGTAGTGGGCTGATTGGGGGTACCTTGAGGTGGACCTGTTTTGTGTGTGGGAGAGTTCTGAATCTTTGGTATGAAGCCAGGCGGACATGGTGGTAGGCCAGAAAAAACCCGCCCCCAGACATGTCCACATCCTAAACCATGGAACCTGTAAATATGGCACCTTACCTGGGAAAAGAGATTTTACAGGTGTGATTAAATCAAGGATCTCGACATGGAGAGAGATTCTTGATTTGAGCCGGCCCAATATAATCCCAAGGATCCTTTCAGGAGGGAGGTAGGAGAATCAGAGTTAGAAAAAGAAGACGTAAGGACAGACCAGAGGTCAGAGAGGAGTGAAGATGCTACAGTACTGCTTTGAAGATGGACCATGAGCCCGCGAGCGTAGGTGCCGTGTAGAAGCCAAGAAAGGCAAGGAAACGGAGTCTATCCTAGACCTCCAGAGGCTGCAGAGGCAGCCCTGCAATTGTTTTCAGACTTCTGGCCTCCGGAAGTATAAGAAAATAAATGTGTGTGGTTTTAAGCCCCTCGTGTGTGTTGACTTGCTACAGGAGCAGAGGAAACTGATGGCGCAGATTTCCTGGGCACTGGCAAATTTGGAATTAAAAAAGAGTTGTGGGTGTGTCCGGTGAGTTCCGGAAGGCTGGAGCCTGATTTTTTGGCTGGCTTCTACAGCACAATGAGTGCGAGAAAAACACCGTGCCTGTAAGAAAAACTGATCATTTAACTTTTTTGTTTTCTGCTTTGACGCAGACAGTTTCTTCAACTTAGATAAACTCGTTGGGATTTCTGTTCATCACAGGGAATGTTTAGCAACTCTGCGTAAATGGTGACTTTTTATTTGCTAAAATATTAAAGACATAATGAGTGATACATTTCTTCATTCTCATATTTTATTAGCTTTGATCAAATATACTTTTGATTTTTCTGACGATGTTTTTACCCACCAGAAAAATCTGTGACAAAGCACGTTTATTTTGTGCTCAAGAGCTCTTAAATGGGGCGCCTGGGTGGCTCAGTGGGTTAAGCCTCTGCCTTCGGCTCAGATCATGATCTCAGGGTCCTGGGATCGAGGCCCGCATCGGGCTCTCTGCTCAGCAGGGAGCCTGCTTCCCCTCTCTGTCTCTGTCTCCCTACTTGTGACCTCTTTTTCTGTCAAATAAATAAATAAAATCATTTTTTAAAAAAGTCTTTAAAAAAAAAAAGAGCTCTTAAATGTGGTCTTTTAGGGAGCACCATCCATTGATAGTTGAATTCCTAAAATCTTTGATCTTGTTATTATGGATGACAGTGAATATGATTGGCATGTCTGTGTGTTTTGTTTTATTTGGTGGTTGGAGAGAAGTGAGAAATGCAAAATTCAAGAAGTGTGTGAGTGTGGGTGTAGGTGTGGACATAGGTGCAGTTTTCTGGGGTATAAACCACAGATTTTGTCTCTGTTTCCCTCTTCATGTGTCCACCTGACACTTAGCCTGATTCACTAACGCTTTTCCCCTACAGTCAGCTAACCACGTGGTTTCAGCTTTGTCTTGAAGACTAAACTCAAATTTTAGCCCAGTCTAAACTTTCAGTATTTTAGTTTCTTCCATATTTGTGCAAATTACACATATTTTAGTTTGAGTAAGGTACTTGACACAGTTGCACATCAGATTATTAAGAAAAAAAGATTTCTGTGATTAACATTAGGTAGTTCTGTGATCAAGAAAACATACTTTAAAAAAAAATGAGCATCGTGACGGTCATTAGGGCTATTCGTAAATATTCCAATGTTGCTCTTTCTAAGCACATACTAGGGTTATATGTTCTCCATTCTCTTGAATTTACGTGTAGTTCTCTGATTTGCTTTGGCCCATAAACACAAGCACTTAACTATTGCTCTGCTGTACCGTCGCCTCCTCTGCTGTGATGATTGTGACAGGAGGTACCAACATGGGGCCTCCATTAGCCTGAGTCCGTGAGGGGTTAGGATGAGCAGAGCCCCGCCTCTAGCTTGTGCAAGACATAAACTTGTATTTTATTGAACCACCGGTATTGGGATTTTTTTTTTTTTTTACTATGGTATGATGTCCCCGGTTCAAAGTGACAAAGCGTCCAGGGCAAAAACTGAATATGGTTCTTCCAGATTAGTTCATTGTCTGGGTGTGTATATAATACTTCTTGGAAAAACTCAGAGATATATTATCTTGTGGAAAACATCCTCGACTTAAAATTCTCCGTGTAATTTGACAACATTATAGAGAGCTTGTTACTTTTAATTACTGACATGCTGGCATAGTGACTTAATGACTTTGTTTTAGATTTGTTGGTACACAACTAAATCTGTTCTAAGCAATTTCTTGCAACTCTGTTTACTTTTTAAAGATTATTTTAAATGTTTACAATCTACCTCAAGGGACAACTGCGCAAGATATATTAGGTCTTTAGAACTGATTTGCCCCCCACCTTAACATTTGCTTGACATAAAATGAGGTACAAGGCTGTATTTTAATTTATAGAAAAAGAATTGCCATAAAGCTGATACTTTCCATGCCAACTTCATTACTACTAAATTCTAACAAAATACTAATAATTCTGACAATTTCCCTGGATAGGTAATTTATAAATGGAAGTATTGAGTTGCTGAAATTATGAAGATATAGGTCGATCCAAGTCAACAGTTGCATCTGGTAGCTTGGGCCTTGTTGTTTGTTAATAACCAGAAATTCTGGTAGAGTGAATATGTCACCATCCTTCAGAAGACAGAAGCTTAAAATTCCTTTATATTTGAAGAAAGTGGTATCTTATCCCACTAATGCCACATGAGAAATGCCATATAAAACATCAAATGAGGTTGTGGAGTTTTTTGTTTTTTGTTTTTTGTTTTTTTTAATTTTATTTATTTATTTGAGAGAGAGAATGAGCTGGGAGAGCAGCAGAGGGAGGGGAGAAGCAGACTCCCGGCTGAGCAGAGAGCCCGATGCGGGGCTTCATCCCTGGACCCCGAGATCACAACCTGAGCCAAAGGCAGATGCTTAACCAGCTGAGCCACCCAGGCACCTCGAGGTTGTTTTCTTAGAGAGTTCATCCTATGGGTTACTCCCTCAAAGCTGGAATGACTACTCGTGTATTTTATAGCTGATGTCTTCCTATTTTAAAGATGTGTGTACCCCCTATCTCCTAATTGTAGTTAAATTATTTACTTTTCTAGTTTTCATGTACTTTCTGAAATGCAGTGGTTAAAATTACACACACACACGCACACACAGTGTGTAGGGGGAACCCCTTGCAAATTCATATTTAGTGCTTTTGTGTCTTTTCTCTGCACTGCTCCCTCACTGGCAGTCCCAGAGGCTAGTCCTCCAACCCCCACTACTTTTCTCTAGGCCTCTAGCTTCCTGCATCCATCCGGCCCCTGGGATTTCTTTATAAGACTGAACTTCCTCCTGTTGGGCCCAGAAAAAGAGATTGAGATTCCTCCCCATGTTTCTAGCCCAGAAAGAGCTCAGGGAGCCTTACGGGGTTACAGCTATCTATCTGCTCAGACTCAGTAGAATGACACAGGCAAAGGAGTGATGGGAGAAAAGAAGTTCCATCCCTCGCCAACGGGGAGGGGGCTTTCTGTCATCTTCCTGAAGGCACAATGCGGCTCCCTTCAAATTCAGGAGTGGTGGGGCGCCTGGCCAGCTCAGTGGGTGACACATTCTGCTCTTGATCTTGCGTTGTGAGTTAGGCCCCACACTGGGTGTAGAGATTACATAAAAATAAAGTCTTTAAAAAAAAAAAAAAGAATTAAAGAGGGGAGGTTTGGGGGAATTTCTTCAAGAAGCTATCAGTTTCTCTTAGGGGTCCTGACTTTCCCTGTGGGAGATGCCACCCAGGGACTGGGGAGCAGCAGCATAAATATGGCTGGTTTGATTTTCTCCATCCTCAGAGAAACTAAGAGAATGGTAAGTCGACTCTAGACACTGACAAGTGTGTTCTGTTCATCAAGAGGGAGAGTTACTCCAAGCAAAGGAGTTATTTGATTTGCTGTTTAAATAAACCTGTCACTACCTGGCTTTAGTTTGATTTCAGCTCAGTTCTGGATCTCGGGTCATGAGTTAAAGCCCTGTGTTGGGCTCCACACTGAGTATGGAACCTACTTAAAATAAAATGAAATACAGATTCCAAGGCCTTGATCCCAGAGACACAGTCTTGGTTAGGGCCTGGGAATCTGTATTTTAACAAACATCCCAGAGGACTCTGATACCAAAATGAATGGATCATGAAAAACACTGCTCTGCAAACTGCTTCCTGGGGGATTGTCCAATGGCTTTGTCTTAGTCCCAGTTGGTTCCAGTTTATTTTAGGTACTAGTTTATAAGTGTCAAATACCAGTAAAATCGGTTTTTCTGCCAAGGAAAATGATATCTTAGTTACTGCTTCCATCATCAACCAGATTCTCTGTTCTATTTCTGGAGCACCCCAGACATGGCATGACTCTTGGCTCTCTCTTGGGTCTTCTCCATCTGAGGCTCCCATTAGCCTCGTCTTGTCAGTCCTTCTTGTTTTCTCTGTGTGTTTGCTTGTTTCTTTGCCCTTTTTTTTTTTAAGCAGGTCTCTGTAAACCTCCCCTTCCCCAACAAACAAACCCAGACAAGAAGTTAAGTGATGTTTATAAGGAAATCTAAAACTGTCTTCTTGAGGCAAGTATAGCTAACTGGTAAGCATGTAAATGCTCCCACGTGGCAAGGTGTTGGGTGTTCTGAGGGACACAAAGAACAAATCCACGTAAATCATATTTTTAAGAATAAATAAAGCCTACATGAGGCACCCTCAAATGGCAATAATTGAAAAGACACTATCAAGTGTTGGCGGGGTTGTGGAGAAACTCGAACCATCCCGCATCCCAAGTGAGAATGTAGAATGGTGCAGCCACTTTGGAAAACAGGTTGGTGATATCTTAAATTGTTAAATATACACTTAGCATATAATCTAGCATTTTCACTTCTAGGAACCTGCCCAAGAGAAATGACAATATGTGTTCACACAAAGACTTAACATATATCTGAGTGTTCCTAGCACCATTATTATAATATCCTAACTTGAAACAACCCAAACGTCCATCAAGTAATGAATGTATGAACAAAATACAATATACCCAATACACTAGAATATTATTTAGTAACTAAAATAGGTGAAATACTGAAAGATGCTACAATATCAATGAACCTCAGAAACATTATGCTAAGTGAAAAGTGCCAGACCCCAAAGGCTATGTGTTCTAAGATTCCATTTTCTATGAATCTATAAAAGGCAAATTTATAGAAACAGAAAGCAGATTTGTGGTTGCCTGGGGCTTACAGAGAGGAGAGAAGACCTGTAAATGGATTAAGGAAACTTTTTAGGATAATAGAACTGTTCAAAAACTGGATTGTGGTAATAATTGTACAGTTGTATAAATTTACTAAAATCACTTCATCATACACTTACAATGGAATTTTATGGAATGTAAATTTTACCTCAATAAAGTGGTTTTTTATTTTTATTTATTTATATATTTATATATTTTTTATTTTTTTTAAATAAAGCATATAGCAAATTAAATAATCAATAGTTCTTTTCTCTGCAAAGGAAATCAAGGAACACTAGTCAAGCTATGGCTGCAAACCTGGGGTCCCTACAACAAACAGTCTTAGGATGCCCTCCAGCTCATTTTCGTGACCATACTAAGAAGCAATTTGCCTTTTTTGCTGTGTTGACATTTGCACTGATGGTGCAAAAACAACGGGGGGATGAAACTGCTGGTGTCCCAGCACAAATCAGGGCAGTGGCACCAAACTTCATAGTCATTGTCTTCACCCCTTCTCCCTTACCCCCTCCCCCGTGCACTTACAGTGGAAGCATACATTCCGTTTTCACTTAAGAATGTCCTGGATGAAACAGTCAATTTTATTTAATTTTATTAAGTCCTGTGCCTTGGGTACAGAGCCTTTTAATAGTCTATGTGATAAAATGGCATTTCTTCTACACACCCAGGTGAGATGGTCATTTCAAGGAAAAGTACTTGTGCAGTTGACTGAGTTGCAGGCTGAAAGAGTGGTCATTTTTATGGAACACCATCTCTACTTTAGGAAAAAATTCCTGACAGACAAATTATGGATATTCAGACTTGGGTATTTGGCAAACATTGTCTCAAGAATAAATGACAAACTGTCACTTCAAAGAAAAAAAAATGGCATGATGTGTTGCTAGTCATAAAATTCAAACATTAAACCAAAATTAGAATTTTGGAAAATTTTGTACCACAATGAGCTTGACAGCTTCTGGCAAGATTTTCCTAGTGAGACTGGTGGTGATTTTAACAAATGGGATTTTTTTTTTCATATTGTACAAAGAAACGTGTCAAAATTTGGAGAATATGGCAAAGAGGTCTTGATCCTATAGTGTTTGAGAACTGCTGGCCTCGTGGCTATATCATGGCTTCTGGGGCCATTATGCTTCTGTCCAAATCCTGCCACTATCACTTACCACCTGTGTGGTCTCAGGTAAAAGCCTCAGCCTTCTCATCCATACAATGGGAATAAAAATGGTACCTATCTCAGAAAGACATTGTGGACATAAGAATGAGCTAATGTATGTAAATATTTGTGAACATTAAAATGAGTTCCTATATAGAAATCACTTAGAATAGGGCCTGACTTATATAGTAAGCTGTTATTGTGATCTTGGCGAGTGGTAATTTGTAAAAACAAATACGTCATACAAACATAATCAATAGAAATCTCTCTGTAATTATATATACTTCCTTATTTCTTTTTTTTAACTGGGAAATCTGAAGCTGACATTCCCTCCCCGTGCCACTACCACATCTTCGGTCCTCCCAATTCCTGGCAGTGCGCGCCTGTGCGCATGCGTAGAGGGATGGCTTGTCCTGGGCCCGAGCACCACCACCTCCCTTAACTACTGAGCCCCGTTGTTTGGGGTTTCCTTCTCTTCCTAGCAACCACGCACAGTGTTTTTAAGGAAGATGCGGTGAGGCAATGTAATTGTGAAGATTACCGTTTAATACATTGACTGTAAACGATACAATTGTGTGTCGTTTACAGTCGTAAAATTAGAGGCCTCATTCCTACCTCAGCAATGTTTTACAATTACAGTGTCAATCAATCAATAACAAAATTACAATGTATCATTTAGGCTCAGCGTTTGGGAATTTATGTGAATAGAGAAAAGGCACAAGGCTCTGTCCTGGATCCATTTTCGGTGATTAATCCAAGCAGACAGGAAGTTTCGGGGGAAAAAAAAGGACTAACTCGGAACCTCCCTCCGCAGTCCTTTAGGGAGACTACGTTGAAGCTATTTTTATCTCTCATGAAAAGAAGCTCATCATCTGTTGACCTTGTTCATTCGTGCCACCAGTATACAATGGGTAACTCCCATGAGTGTCAGGCCCCAGCAAGGCACGGAGGCCCTGCTGGTAAAGAAGGGACTGGGCCTTGCCCTCCCGGAGCTGCTTTGTGAAAGCTGAGGTAGTTCATCTGTTGTTCCCCAGCTGTGTCAGCAGAAGGAACAGTATACATTTTATGCCTTTTAAAAGTGTATGAAAATACTCTCTTCAGTTTAGCGTGAGGCAAAGAAGGTAGGATAGAATCGTAAGGATTGTTTCTTTTCCTGGAAGATCACAAACAAAAAATTACCCTGTATTTTGAAGTCCTGACGTTCTACAGATAAGCTCACCTAAGAGCATGTGAATCATCAGAGGTTCACTGATTTAAATGGCTTCTGCTGTCCTGAGAGAAATAGGAACTCTCGAAAAAGGTCTTTCGGGGCCCATCTGTTTTAGGTGCCATCACTCTGCATGTGGTAAGAGCAGTGGGTTGGCCCACAGGAGCCTTTATTTGTTGCCCTCGCCTGGGTCTTTAATTATTGCTACATGTCAGGTTCCTTGAGTGGATACAGTCACCTGTTATAAATAGGTTTAGAATAGTCTGTCCTTTCATTTCAGGGGTTGTTTTCCTAGAAAATTACAAAGCATCCTGAATATTTTTTAAAGATATCTTATAAATATAGAGCAGCACTGTTATTGAGAGAGTATACCCATATATATGCTTGCAGTTTTTTTAAAGATTTTATTTATTTATTTGAGAGAGCCAAGCAGCGGGTGGGGGGGGGTGCAGAGGGAGAATCAGACCCCCCACTGAGCAGAGAGTCCGATGCGGGGCTCGATCCCAGGACCCCGAGATCATGATCTGAGCCAAAGGCAAACACTTAACTGACTGAGCCACCCAAGCGTCCCAATATACTTGCACTTTAAGATTTGAAAGTGTTTCTTTCCTGTGAAGCTGGTAAACTGGGAATAAGAAATCAGATCAGATTAAAAGCCAAAGAAGTGCTTCCTGAGTGTAAATTAGTATTGAATGTTATGAATTCAGTTGAATTCAGTCTCAGTGTTTGTTATGGGTGGAATCAATTAATGTTAATGTTCTTGTCTCTGTCACTGCCAGGGCCTCGTGCAAACTTTCATGTCTCCCTAACCACAGTTGACTAAAAAAACCAAAATGAACTAAAGGGGGTGCCTGGGTGGCTCAGTGGGTTAAAGCTCAGGTTAAGATGTCAGGGTCCTGGGATCAAGCCCCGCATGGGGCTCTCTGCTCAGTGGGGAGCCTGCTTCCCTCTCTCTCTGCCTGCCTCTCTGCCTACTTGTGATCTCTGTCTGTCAAATAAATAAAATCTTTTTTTAAAAATGCACTAAAGTCTGTTAACCTGAGCACATAAACAATGTCTATAATTACAGTACTGCTCTCTTTGGGACTAGAATCTTCTGTTCCTTGGTTCTCTTACTATTTTTTCCTAAAAACACCTAAACATCAAATATTAGTTGCACATAATTTTCTAAAAATAGTTATGGCTGTTGTAAGGCTAACCCGTTTTTTCCTGACAGTGTTCCCTGTTAAAATGCTGGGCAGTTTCACCATACAGCGTGACCTCTTTGCAGGGATTTTTGTCCTTGGGAATGCTGATTCTCACCTTGTCTTTTACATGTGTGTTTATGTTTTTCAGGAAAAAAGTGCCAGTTCAAATGTAAGACTTAAAACTAATAAAGAGATTCCAGGATTAGTTCATCAACCCAGAGCAAAGTAAGTTCTAGTTCCTATTTTTCCTTATGTTGTTTTTAAAACTATTCATGTCTTCAGAGTGAGCTCAGTTTTGCCTGCCAGGTAACCAGGACATATTGTAAAGCTTCATTGAATTGAAACAGTGTGGTTTGGTCAAATGGAACAGCATGGGGAGTCCCAAAACAGACCCGCAGTAAATGACAGCACTGACATTTCAGATCAGTTAGAAGAAAATAAAGCAGAATATCTTTATGACCATGGGGTAGGAGCATTTTGAGTAAGTCAGAAAAGATATAGAACTTAAGAAAAATGATTCATTAATATGACTGCATTAAAGTTAATTAAAGTTAAAATTTACTGTGGGAGCATAAAAGGAAATGGTGGAATATATCTATATATTTAGTTATATTATATTAGCATATAAGCGACAAGAGTTGGGTTTCAGAATATGTAAACTTCCCCTATAAATCAGTAAGTACAAAACAGAGCTCATAGAAAAGGAGGCTGAAGATGAGAACAACCATTTCACTACAGAGGAAACTTGAAGAGCTAATCATGTCTCGGGAAATACCATTTTATACCACAAGATTGGCAAAAATTTAGTAGAAGTCTGACAGTGCAGATGGTTGACCAGGATGTTGAACAATAGGAACCCTTCACCCCAGTGGAAGCATAAACCGGTACAATTACTTTGGAAAACAATTTGTATTTTCTAATAAAATCGTGCCTGGACATACCTTGCCCTCCAGCAACTCCCCTCTCAGGCGTGTAGCCTAGAAAATCCTCACGCACGTGCGTAGTAGACCAGTCCATAGCAGGATTGTTTCCATGAGCTCCTAAGGCTCTTGAACATCCTTGAACAAAACCTGAACATCCTTTAGAAATATAATGTATGACCAAAAACTGAGGCGTATTCTTAGGACAGGAGTTGTACATATCGGTGAAAATGGAAAACCTATGACTGTACATATGAAGATGGCGGACTGCCACAAAGGTAAGATTGTGTGCTGAAGGAAGTAGTAGCACCTGCCTGCGTGTAGTTTCACTTACATAAAGTTCACAAACAGGCAGAACGAGTTAGTAGGTAATATAAATTTGTGATAAAACAAAAAGACAGGCAAGGAAATGAAAAGGCATTAAACTAAAAAGAGTGGTTCTTTCTCACTGGATGGAAGACAATGGAACCAGGGGTTCTGTTTCTTAACCTGAGTGGTGATTACACGGGTGTTCCTTTCATTGTTATTACTTAAGACTGTACAAATAACATTGTATGTTTTCCATGGGTTATGCATTGCACGATTAAAAAGTTAAGGAGAATAATGAGTATTTTTCTAGATTGTTCTAGAACTGAACCTCTCTTGGCAATAAAACGCCCTTTGTGTGGCTTTGAAGCTGTCTCCCCTTTCCTTCAAAGTGGCTCTGTTTTCCCGAGGCTACAAATCTCTTTTGTGGTGTTGCACCTAAATAAGAACAAATTCTGAGGGTGCCAATTACATTAGTGCAGCTGGTGGTCACGCCCGCCCCCAAAATAAACCTGTTACGTCGATGCAATAGTAGTTCCATAAATCCAGGTCATAAGCAGAAAAAAGTTGTGTTACGTCTGGTTCTTCCCAGGAAATGGAGACAAAAATAGCTGAGGTCAAAGTAGTCACTTTCCCCTGGCTCAGTGTCTCTGGTGGTGCTGTAGGTGGCTAGGACTCTACCAGTGGTGAATGAGCTCAGGGATTTAATTGTTTACTTTCAAAGAAAACTGCGGCATTTTAAAATCCACTTACCATTTACACTGACAGTGGGATGATAAAACCGATTTTTGCACCCTTAGGGACCCATTATGCCGTAATGACAACCTACCCCCCACCCCAACCCGGCCACGTCCACTTTTATCTACTCTAATTTTTAAAAAAAAAGATTTTATTTATTTATTTGACAGACAGAGATCACAAGTAGGCAGAGAGGCAGGCGGGGGGGGGGGGAGCAGACTCCCCGCTGAGCAGAGAGCCCCATGTGGGGCTCGATCCCAGGACCCTGAGATCATGACCTGAGCCGTAGGCAGAGGCTTTAACCCACTGAACCACCCAGGAGCCCCTATCTACCCTAATTTTATCTGTCTTTGAGGGACAACAGGAATCTGACGATAGAACAAGTCATCTTTTCATCTAAGCCATTCGATATATGCTTTTTTTTTTTTAAAGATTTTATTTATTTATGTCAGAGAGAGAGAGCACGAACAGGAGGAGCAGTAGGCAGAGGCAGAGGGAGAAGCAGACTCCCCACTGAGCGGGGAGCCTGATGTAGGGCTCGATCCCAGGACCCTGGGATCATGACCTGAGCTGAAGGCAGACGCTTAACCAACTGAGCCACCCAGGCACCCCCCGATATATGCTATTTTTAAATGTCTCCCTTATCTCTGAGTTCTAAGGAGAGGCTGCATTAAGGAGAATTTCTTCCTTCCTTTGGTGTAAATACTTCCGGAATTCACACGCACTAAAGCAGCATGCTTTGCAGACTGGCCTGTACTGAGGCTTTCAGAGAAGTTGATTAAACTGGTTCATGTGTTTACATTAAAATTAGGAAGAAAATCCTCTGTTTTGTGTGTGTGTGTGTGTGTGTGTGTGTGTTAAACTATGAGTCAGAACCTTGGGTTACTGGAATTCCACTACAGAATCTTCCTGTAAGGCCATGAGGGGTGAGTGGTATTTTCCTTCTTACTGACACAGAAGATAGGGAAACTCTCATTTATTCTGCAGTGTAGAAAACAAGGTAACGAGTTTCTTTCCCCCAGAAGTGGAAGAGCAATCCCATATGTGGTGACAGGGGATTTATTAATAATAAAGGAGACAGGTAATAAAAGGCAGACGATCTTCACGCTTTCATTTGCTGTAATGTGCAGAGCACATTCTTACTTTGTGATCTCAGGCCAGTGACCTAATGTCATTGGGCTTCCGTTTTCTCCAATTAAAAGGAAAGAGAAAAGTCTTCTTCCTAAATGGAACAATGTGTGCCCGGTGCCTATCACAGTGTCTGCTGCTTGGTAAGAAGGCCTTAACAGTTAGGGGCGCCTGGGTGGCTCAGTCGGTTAAGCGTCTGCCTTCAGCTCAGGTCATGATCCCGGGGTCCTGGCATGGAGTCCGAGCCCCACGTCCGGTTCTCTGCTCAGTGGGGTGTCTGCTTCTCTCTCTCCCTCTGCCTGCTGCTTCCCCTGCTTGTGCTCTCTCTCTGTCACATAAATAAAACATTTAAAAAAAAATGCATTAACTGTTAGAAATAGCCCAAATGCCCTTTAACAGGAAATTGGGTAAATAACCTCACCACCTTCTCACAGTGGAATATTAGCCATGAGAACAGATGCACGGCCACAGCACACAGTGCTGGATGGCGCCGAGCAACGTAATACCTGAAGAAAAGACTAGGTCCTGAAAGATGGCGCAGAGCATGACACACTCCTCGTAAAGTCGAAAACAACCGGATAAATCATCTGCTTTATAAAGCACATATGCAGTAAAGCCTATAAAAGGGGTGGGGGGGATCTTGGTTTCCTGGTGGGGAAACACGCCTCGGTGGGAAGTAAGGTAGCTCTAGGTTGTTGTCAAGGTCCTAGCGCTTGTTTTTTGTTTTAGTTTCATAGATGCTTATTATACTATTTAAAAAAAATAAATTTGACTCAATAGAAGTGAGCCCTGCATGAACTGCCAGCAAAGGTGTGTCGTGATTTGGGGATTAGGGTGAAGCCACTTTCCCCAAGGACCCATTGAGCAATGGTGACGATAGTTATGAAAGAAAGAACTGTGTTCAAGCCAAGATTTGCCAGGAACGCCCTGAGTGATTGCATTTTATTTTTGCAGGTGAAGTATTAGGGAGTCAGGACCTTGCCTTCTGATACTTTGGTGGCTTAGGTTTTTATTATCGGAAACTTTTTTTTTAAAGTCACTAAAAAATGAAAGCTGTACCCCTTTCAGCGTTCAAGCTCATATTGCCCACCTGTTTCGTTCCTTTGATTATTTGTCATTAAAATTCCATATGAGGGGGCACCTGGGTGGCTCAGTGGGTTAAAGCCTCTGCCTTCGGCTCAGGTCATGATCTCAGGGTCCTGAGATCGAGCCCCATATCAGGCTCTCTGCTCAGCAGGGAGCCTGCTTCTCCCTCTCTCTTTCTGCCTGCTGTTCTACCTACTTGATATCTCTCTCTCTGTGTCAACTAAATAAATAAAATCTTTTTTAAAAAAAGATTCCATATGACTGTCATCCCCCGTCTCACAAAGCTAAGGAATCACAGCGGGAAGAGCCTTTGGATGATTCAGGGTTAACTCACAAGAGCTCTTCCAGCACCAACCGGGGACACAGGAAGTGCTGGGGGAGGAGGGAGCATTGTGATTTCCCCGGCTGAGTTCATTAGAGAGAAATAGGAATTACTGAGACTGTTAAGTCTTATCAGTTAAATCAAGTACCAACATACAGGCTTTTGTAAAAGATTTTTAGATATAATTAATCTTAGCATCAAATAGTCATACTTTATAAACTGAATCGTAAACAATTTAGTTATCCATTTCTGTTATCTTGAGGAAAGGTAGAAAGGCCAGTGGGCCTTTTTCCTCCCTCACCACGTACAGTCACCAAAGTGTGCATCAGAAAGGGTTTCAGGATGGAGTTGTTACCTATGGACTGCTTCTCACAACGCAGTTGGGACTCTTGAAGGTAAAAACTAATATTAATGACATTGTGTTGATAGAGCTTCTACATAAGAAGAGAACATCCGTGTTTCTCTAGGCAGGAGTCCGTGCAGGTGGGGTAATTTATTTACCCACCCCTCCCACCCCCCCGCAGAGTAACAGTGCTGCCTCTGTCCCTGTTGAAGGGACTTCAGGGCTTGTCTGTGAAACAAATCCACAGAGAACAGAGAGGGAGGAGCGGATGTTTGCGGGTTTTGCCATCCTGAAGATGGCGTGCGGGCGGCAAGGGCCTCATGTGGGCCTTTGTGCCATCTGCCACACTTCCGGGGATGCTGGAGCTTATCGGAAAGCGCTCATTTGGTGCATCAGGATTTGATAATAAATAAGTCAACTTTCCATTAGTCTTTTCTGGCTAACACAGTCCACATGCTGTCTGTGGCAAGATCGTGAATCCGTCTGGCGGAAGACACGACTTGGTAGGTTTTGAAATGAGACAGAGGCGGGCAGGGACGTTCTGATGCTCTTACCCAAAGCCAAAGCAGTCAGCATGTCTGTGTTGTGTGGTGTGATGGTGGAGATGCACTGACTGAAAGCCATTTGCCTCGGTTTGGTTAGAATTGTTTCTCAGAGGGCACACATGAGAAAGAACGTGGTTGAGTGGGCTTCCCAGCCGTAGGACCCTCTGCCCCTGGAGTGAGGGTGCTGTTTGGTTTAGGATTCAGGCGGGATCGCAGATACGCTGTCTTGTCTAATGAACTCTGGGTTACATGGCTTTTGTTCGGTTTGCTTTAATCAAGGAATGCTTTTTAAAAAAAAAATGGTTAGAAAGTATGTAGTTAAACTACACAAAACTGGAAGTACTGAGATGTTTGCGCTAGCTCACTGTATATGCATCTTAAGGTCTTCACCGTTACCTTTGGTGTCAGTCTCCTGATACGGATCCCAGAGCTCTGCATTCTTTTTTTTTAATTAATTAATTTTAGTTATTTATGTAATCTCTATACTCAACGTGGGGCTCGAACTCACAACCCCAAGATCAAGAGTCGGATACTCCCCTGACTGAGCCAGCCAAGTGCCCCTGAGCTCTCATTCTTCATCCCAGGGATTGCAGACACATTTGCAGAATCGCTTTTACTTAAGACTAATCATTTTGTTAGTCTGGTATGCATATGTATGAGTACTAACCAAACATCCCTGTTTTCTTGTTGTGATCGTTCAATTAAGGAGTTAATGGAAGTTAGTAATAATCCCAGAATATCAGTGCCGGCCGGGACCTCAGAGACCAGCCTGATGGTCTTAGAGATGAGGATCTGAGGCCTGCACCTCACCTGTCCCAACATACTGAACTGCCTCTGGGAGGAGTCGTGAATCACTAAATAAAATTGGGACACTTGGCCACCTGATTAAATATGTATTGCCCTTCTGTTATTTGCAAGGCAATATATGTTAAAAACTCTACCCTGAAAGTTATCACAGTGAACGTCAAATCCTAAACATGCCATTTTGGTTCGTCTATACCAAGATATGTGTGCGTGCATGTGTGTCTGCGTGGATATCGATGTTAGGGTCTATCTGTGTCTGTCTTCATGCCTTTTCTCTCTGGGACCCAGAGCTGTCCAGCATCCTCATTGGCAGAGGGTTTGACCAGGAATGGGGGGCCGGATGGGGGGATGCCCAGAACGTGTCTGAGCAGCCGTGGTGACTGCCAGGATACGCCTGTTTCACACTCACAAGAACCACCCCCCTGATACAAGCTCTCCCTCAGAGCCTGTTTACACTGACTTTAGACACAACTCTAACTGACCTGGATGGGCTAATTAAGCATGGAGAAGCAGCAGCTGGGAAGGAAACGGAAAGAGAACCAATACCTTCTCTGACAAGAAGAAAGGGGGAAAGTTCAAAGCAGGCAGAGTACAAAACCCGCAGTTTATAAGGCCACTCTGCTGAAGGAGAGCCAGCTCTCCCCATCTCAGAGGCTTCAGGGTGGGGGAGGTCCCAGTATTACAGAGGGGATTGTGATTAAAGATCATGGGAGTGGCCACTAGTCATTAAGTGAAAGTTAAATAAGGTTTGTGATAGATCCTCTATTAAAGTTAGAAGTTTGCATCCAAAGTGGCTTGAATAGTAAATGTTTTGGCACTTAAAGGAGTAAAACCTTGGGGAATCTGGAAAAACTCCGGTATGCAAAAGTGGCTTTTCCGCCCAGCCAGAGAGGAGAGGAGACTGTTTTAATATATTCTCATCATCACAGTTTCTGGCCCCCTTCTAACCTGCAACCAGGGGGGGAGTGTTTCTGAAACAGGACCTTTACCTCACTTGAATTATCATATAAAGGACAGGAAAAATTATATGATGTGTGTGAAAGCTGATTGCTGGTATCAGATACTTTATCATTTCCCTTTTATATCTGAGCTGATGTCATGGGCTCCCAGTATTAAATCTTGATTTTCCACACAGGGGAAAACGCTCGAGCCCCAAGGGTTTGGGGTCCCTTGGGCATTCTCTGCAGCCCCTAAAGGCTGAGACAGAATGCTAAGGGCTAGCAGGTGGGCTGCCCACACGTAGACTTGTAGGGAAGAAGCTATTCCAGAGCCTCCCCTGCTTCCATGCCCAGCCACTGCAGCAACCGAGCACTAGGAAGAAGCACTATGCGCGATGTGTCTCTTAGCCCAGTGTCCTGAACCTCCTTGGACCACTCCTTGTTTGTTGCATGGAAATTACTATCATCAAGTCTATGTTGCCACCAGGGCCCTTTCCTCCCATGCCCTTCCCATCTGTGATTCTTCTCTGCTCTCCTTTACCTTCTTATGTTTGGTGCCCAGCACCCACGTCAGTGTCACTGGGTATACAGTTAAATAGCATTAGATGAGCAAACACACAGGGCAGGTGCTCCTCAGATAGGCTTCCTGACTCGCTCCCACAGTGCAGTGGGATTTCACTTCTAAAGAGCTGCATTGGCTGTCACCACTGCACAAAGGGTTCAGGGGCAGTGTCAAGTTCTTTGCCTATTTGCTGCCGGCCCATACCCAGCCCATCAGCTGAAGACCATGCTGATGATGACAGTCTCTGTAAAATATACATTTCCACATAATAACTTGGATATATTTGCTTTTCACAGTTATACACAGGCTTGAAATATGCCATGTAATGCTTGGCTGTGCTTTTTTTTTTTTTTTTTTAATCACAAATGTGTATCTGAAGAAAAAAATTGGCACACACCTCCCAGTAACATCACTATAAATAATATGTGTACGGTGAAAGGAAATTTTATACCTTAAATCGTAGGAACTGATAGACTCTAATGAAACACATTTATAGGAATTACTGTAATGGCATTTATCCTCAATAGAACTTGGACTGTTTCAGTAGAAAAGTCAGCAATAAGTAAATATCTGCTTCAAAGTTTGGGGACTCGGCGTTTTTCACTGGAGGGAGCTGGTTGGAGACAACATTGAAACACGCACTGAACTACTCTTTGTTTTTTTTAGCATGCACATCTCTGAAAGCCAACAAGAATTCTTCAGAATGCTGGATGAGAAAATTGAAAAGGTAAGAAGTAAAATAAATGAAACACTTGTTTCAAGGGACATGTGCTACTGCCTCCTGAGTTCAGGTAATAATGTTCTGATTCCTGTGTCACAAAGCTGTTCTTGTGAGAGGAGGGGTAGAGAGCTAAAACAAAAGTCTCCCCTCACACCAAAAAAAAAAAAAAAAAAGTGACTCTGAGAATGTTTGATCTCTGCTAGAGCATCCAAGGTCCCAGGCTTGTTGATCACTAATGAACAGGTGTAGGGCCAAAGAGAGACTAGTCAGAGCCTTTGCCCAGAGACAGAACATCGATGTCACCGCACATTGTCTGCAGCTGGTACCCTGCTCTCACCCGAGACCATGAGCAAGGAGGTCATCAGTGCCTGCCGACGCCTCTGGAGTGTCCACTCGCTCTTCTCTACAGACATCGCATCTGGGTTGCCGTCAGTGCCTGCCGCGGGGAAATGGCTCTGAGACACGTATTATTTGCTTGTACAGCCAAGGAAACTAAGGCTCAGAATATCTGAATAACTTACCAAGGTTTGCAAGGCTGATCGTGGTCAAGTTGGAATTCCAGCCCACATCTGCCTGGCCCCAAAGCAGAGTCTTTGGAGCCGCTTCTCCTGGAGTGGGGTGGGTGGGGGGGGTTACAGGGACAGGAAGATCTGTGTGGAAATTGAACCCAGACTTAGGATCTCAGAATGCCATATGCTAATCAGCTAAATGAAGTAGGGAATATGGTAAGAATTAAAGGCTTACTTCCATACTTGTGGAGTTCAAATTCATCACTGCAGGGGGTGAATTTTAAATACGACCATTATAAATCGGAGTAATTCCATTTGAAAACCTTGTTCTGAAGAAGAGTAAAATCCTAAATTCAGAACATAATACAACCGTGATGAAGGCATCGCGGGCCAGTTTTGCCTTTGGAGTTTTTTCCACTTTAATTTTTATTTATTTTTTTTTTTTTGTGGCCCTTTTATCTGAGCATTCCTTCATGAATTCCTAGGTTATGATATGTATCCGTCAATGGAAAATAATAAAGGGCTTAAATTCTTGAGTATTTTAGCAGCAGACCCCATTCTGAAGTGGACCTCCGTAAAGAATAGTTGTGTAATCTTCCCATGCACCATTACAGGACCAGCACATGCTGTCAGTGTGAAAGGTAGAGATGGAGGATGGATTAGAATGGAACTTTAACCTACAGCATTACTTGGCTATGCGTAAATACTCCTTTGCATGTAATTTATTTTATTCTATTTTTAGAGAGGGAGAGAGGGGGCGTGGAAGGGCAGAGGGATAGAGAGAGAGAGAGAGAATATTAAGCAGGCTCCACACCCAGTGCAGAGTCCAACCAGGGCTCCATCTCACGACCCTGAGATCATGACCTGAGCCAAAATCAAGAGTCGGATGCTTAACCCACTGAGCCACCCAGGTACCCCTTTTTTCTTTTTAATTTTTAGTGAAATCCCAGCTTACATATGACTTTTTAGATTGAAAATTTCACCTAGGAATAATTACCAAGTTTCATGTATTGGTTCCAAAACTGTTGAACTTGCCAATAACATTTGTTTTATTAAGAGAGGTTAAAAAAAAAAAAAAGAATATTTTGTTCCCGCTGTAATGGTGAAGACCTTTTCTTTCTCGGTTTGTTTGGACTTTTTTTCCTCCACTAGCTCTGTGGCAATCTTAGTAGTTCAAGTTAGTCTCTAAAAACTGAAACCTGAATGGTAAGTTATCTTTTTAAACAAAATTTACAGACCCTGACAAGGCATTTAAGATGATCTAATCCCATCCTGGTGTGTTTCCATAATTGAAATTCTACCCACTTTTACTCAAAACTGGAATTCATTGTTCCCATCTGAAATCCGATTTCCGTTTTTCCTTTTGCGTCCAGGGTGTAGAGTATGATGTGTCTAACACAACAAAAGCAAAGTTTATAACTTGTTCATTTGTTGGATGGAACCTTCCCTAGACAAAGGAGCATTTATAGATTCAACATAAACAGTATTCTCACTATGGAATATATTTATGTTCAAAGAAGAGCTGTTATGTAATCTGTGACATGCTCCCAGTTACAGATTTCTAGGGGAATTTTCTATCCGGTCTGAACCAGGCTTTCCTGTTTCTTCCCTCTTATCTAAAGTTCATCTCTCTGAATATTATGAGTGTGCTGTTCTGTGTGTTATTTAACCATTGAGCCGCCAAGATTAAAGTATTCCTTCTTAATATACACATTTGACTTAATATAATCTTTACGTATTTTATATAACCAAAATTGGAAATTGAGTTCTTATAAATTATTTTCCTGACTTTCCATCATTGCTAAATATTTCTTTGGTCCAAGCTAGCCTGAGGGCAACCATAAATGCGAACTCAATCTATTTTTCAGGTTTTATAGAGTTGATTTTAAAAAACAAAAGACAGGGGCACCTGGGTGGCTCAGTGGGTTAAGCCTCTGCCTTTGGCTCGGGTCATGATCCCAGAGTCCTAGGATCAAGCCCCGCATCAGGCCCTTTGCTCAGTGAGAAGCCTGCTTCTTCCTCTCTCTCTCTCTCTCTCTCTCTCTGCCTGCCTCTCTGCCTACTTGTGATCTCTGCCTGTCAAATTAATTAATTAATTAATTAGTAATAGACAAAAGACAGGGCACCTGGCTGGCACAGTCAGTTAAGTGTCCAACTCTTGGTTTTGGCTCAGGTCGTGATCTCAGGGCCATGAGATTGAGCCCCACATTGGGCTCCACCCTGAGCACGGGGTCTGCTTCAGACTCTATCTCCCTCTGCCCCTTCCCACTAGGCACTCGTGTGCTCTCTCTGTCTCTCTCTCTTAAGTAAATAAATCTTTAAAAAATGAAAACACCTCAGGACTTCGTGCTGAAAATTGGAGTCATTCTAAGAGGACTTGAGTTTTGAGATTTAATATCTCTCAGAAATGTCCAGAGATTTTTTTTTCTTCCTTGAGTTGATGAGAAGCAAAATTGACTGACTGTGCAGATTGAAACCTACCCTTCCTTGATCTTCCTTTGTATTTATTGAATGTCTGTAGGACATGGCTTCAATTTGCCCTTCAACTCTCAACATCAAAAGAAATCTCTACTGTATCTCTCTCAAGAGAGATGTAGAAGTACTGTTAGTACTTCTAACTAGGACTGTTAGAGGTTCTCATATTTAGTGGAAATTAAGTTGGACTGCCCTAGTTCACACCTTCAGCTGGACCAACCTTTTCTAAGATGTTAATGATGTCAAAGAAAAGCGAGTAGCAAAAATGCCTTTAAAAAAATTTACTTACCACTTAGTGAGTACCAGAAAGTTACTCAGGATGGAAAATAGGAAATTTGGGATACAAAATATGTAGGTAACAGTCCCTGGCCTTAAGGAGCTCAATTTTAGAAAGTGAATTCCTTTCACAATGTAATCATTTTACTGATTGGAGCCCTTCATCCATTAGCCCTTCTCCTCATGACCCCCTGTCCTCCTGCCGTCACTGGGAGCCAGGCCTTCCTTTACCGGACACAAGTGTTTGTTGGGTCAGGTGGTAGAACTTGAGGTCCCTTAACCAGGGAGCTGGGTCAGCTTCCTGGACACTTTGTACCATTTCTAGCTTCTAGCTGTACCATACCACCTTCTAGCTGCCAGGGCTAGAAGGCCAGGACCCCAAGCTACGTCTGGGAGAGCTTTGGTCAGGAAAGCAGTGAGAGTTCCAAAGAGCTCGATAACCTCTCTTTGATTTACTTCTGCATTTCCTTTGTGGAGAGTAAAAATCCTGTGACACAAAAGGAGCACCCGTTTACTTTTCCCTCATTATGTTTTACTCAGATATTCAATTGGAATCTGTAGTTATTTCTCCTGACAGTTCACAGACTCCCAAACCTTACAGGAAGTGGCGACATCCACCTAATTTTGCAACAGAAGAAAATGATGGTTTACTGCAGAGCAAGATAATGACTTTAAATTCTACTCTTTCATAAATTTTAAATTCTACTCATTTCGAATTTTTAAATTCTACTCATTCATATTTAGAGAAGATGATATCTAGATTATTAAAAGTCAGACCCATGGGGGAGAATCTGAATATAATACCAAAGACAGAGCACATCACTTTTTTTTTTTTAAGATTTTATTTATTTATTTGACAGAGATCACAAGTAGGCAGAGAGAGAGAAGGGGGGAAGCAGGCTCCCTGCAGAGCAGAGAGCCCAAGGCGGGACTCGATCCCAAGACCCTGAGATCATGACCTGAGCCAAAGGCAGAGGCTTAACCCACTGAGCCACCCAGGCGCCCAGATGATATCACATTTTAAGATATGCTTTCTTCTGTACATTTGAGTTTACATGTTAGAAGTCAGAAAGGTAAATACATTTTTAAGTGTCTAGAACAATAGGACCTTCTCCAGGCAAAAACAAGGATGTATGTTTTGCTCTACGAGGATGTAAGAACAGCTGATGACCAAGGAGCCTTTTGCCCTCTCAAAGACAACTCTTTTTTTTTTTTTTTTTAAGATTTTATTTATTTGAAAGAGAGAGGGAGAGGGAGAACAAGTGGGGGGGACGGGGCAGAGGTGCTCTGAGCCCAGTGTGGGGTTTGATCCCAGGACATGACCTGAGCCCGAAGGCCAAAGCTTAACAGACTGGGCCACCCAGGCCACCCAGGCCTCCCAGGACAACTCTTCGTATTAAATAAAGAATGTCTCAGTACAGTGCCATTTGCATCTGATTAGTTTTTCGCAAGCAAAACTTTGTAAGCTTTGTTAGGCTGTGAGCATCTTTTTGGAATCTTACCAGAGTGATAGAGACTCTCCCTATAAAAATGCATATATCCTGTACACAAATTTCTTAAGTAAAATGTCAGGGTTGGATCATTCCCTGGAACCTCTCCCTGGGCCCCAGGCCTAGAACCCGTGGATTTCTTCATGATGCCTTTCATTGGTGTGCTTCCCTCAGGGCCAGGACCTATCTGTACCCATGAACCTTACTAGCAATGATCCAGATAGATCTCTGGTTTTGAAGACTAGGAAACTCCACACAAACCCATTTTCCTTCTTTCCTTACTGCCCTTCCTTCTCCTCAAAAGTGGCTGAGAGCGCTGGTGGCCCGCACACCCACTGCGTCATCTTGCTCATTCCTGGGTGACCGTGAGACTCTGCCGCTGTTGACTGGAATTACTCATTATAACCTTTTGAGGAAATGTATAAGACCAGCTCTGGATTTAAAATCGGCTGATTTTAAAGGACGTTTGTTCATCAATAGACCTGTACATCTATTTGAAAAGTACAATAGGACTTTTTTTAAAAGTACAATAGACCTGTACATCTATTTAAAAAAAATCATTCACACTTAGAAAGTGTCTGCATTCCTGATCCCCTTGGCCCCAGAACTGACCTAGCTGGTGAGAACGAGCACGTCTGCATTTAGAAGTTTATTTCAAGAGCTCTTCCTCTGAATAGTACATCAGCTCAGTCTGAACCATGTCTTGAGTCCCTGTGTCGGAGATCAGAAGGTGTTTGCTTTCCACCTGGTGAAGAGAGTAATTAGCATGTAATTGACGAACCGTGGTGTTTCATTCTGTATATAAACTATCCCCCCAGGGGACCGTGTAACCTCAGAGTTGCTATCGAATCAGCTACAAGGTGTCGTGGATACAGCTGATGATAGGTTTTCCTCTCTGGGCGTGTGTTTGAAGGCCTCCTTGGTGCCCGCTAGGAAGAGAAACATAGGGCTGTAGTATCAAATCCTAAGGAATGTTCCACAGCCCGCCTGCATGTGCAGAAGAAATCACAGGGTGTACCTCGCGTCTTGCTTTTCACTTTTAGCAACAGCCAAAGTCCTTCTCAGCCCTCCACACTGGTGGAGGGAGGCTTGCCCACGTGTATATTTTGCAAGTGGGCTGGTTTGCCAATATCATTTCATTAAACAATTTTTTGTTCCACAGTAAGCATAGTATGGCCTTGCCTTTGCTCATAATCAGACCCTTCCCTGTGTCCCCTATCCCTCCATCCCCCTGCCTTGCCTTCTCTCTCTCCTGTGTTAACTTTCCTTATTCATCAGCGAAATGAAAGCTGTGATTACAAGGGTAAGGATGTGACTCAGTCCTGGTTTGTTTTTCTCCCTCCTGAAGAGTCGTGACGCTAACGTTGGTGTAGGAACCACTGGGCTGCGATCCTAAGGTAGCTGATCGTAAGAGATGGCACGGCTGAGGAAGATAAAGCAGGCAGCAAGCCCAAAAGAAATGAAACACTCAGTCTCTGCCCGCTTTCTTTTTTCTGGAGGGCTTGATTTTCAGAGAATCCTTGAGGTACTCTCTGCCAGACGGGCTCTTAGGGAGCAACAGCGGAGAAGAGTTAGATTCCAGAATGATGAGAACCCTGCCCTGCTTAGGAACGAAGCCTGGCTGGCAGTAGTGTGGGGCACAATCAGGGGCTGGTGTCGTTTAGCCGTGGGTGCAGTAGTTCGGCAAGGGAGGGCGACCCAAGGTACCACTCGGAGCGGAGACACAGTGACGCTGGTGTGCAGTCATTCCCTTGACGTGTTCCCATTCAGTTCTTCCTGTCTTCTTCCTGGGCCGTTCCTTTCTCTGTGTGTCCGTTCTTTGTTTGGCGGCCATGGGGATCGTCTTAGCCCTCTGGGCTAAGATTTGTCTTTGGGCCTTCTTTGTTTCCCTGGAACCTAGCACAGGGCCTGGGACAGAAGACATGCTTAGCAAACTCGTTAGAATGAGGGAATGGTACAGATAAGACCGTGGGGCTCAGCAGAAGCAGACAGAGGAAGGAAGCGTGGTCAGGCAGAAGCCTCCAGAAGGAGGTTCAGCAGGATAGGTGCTCTCCACCAAGAATAGCGCCAGAGGTAGACAGCAGGTGCAGAGCCGAGACCTGCCTTGAGAGAGGTCACGGAAAGAGGCAGCACCGAGGAAGAGAAAGAACCTGTGCTTCCGATCGGGGGCCAGACCTGAGAACCAGCTCCAGTTGTAGCTGTGTGGCCCCAGACTGATAGTTAGACCTTTCTGATCCTCTCACTCCTCCTTGAAAATTTGCATAATAATACCAACTTGTCTGGGAAATTAGAGATAAGTTACAGTGGTCTAGCAGAGAGTTTAGTCTGTTGGACAGGCTTGAAGTTGTTTGTATCCTTATCATCAAGGCCTTTTGTAGAGATGGGGGGCGCACCTTGAGGGGGCTAAAACTGAAACTGAAAATGCAGAATTTAATAGCTTGAATTTTGCACGAGCAAAAGTGCCTTCCTGTGGTACAGAGATCTCCTTAGAGGTAGAGTATTAGAAGGGGACACCTTTCCAGTGTGCGCTGACCTGCCTAACTTCTGTGTGGTATAAATGTGTTCAGGAATTAGAGTCATGTGGCCATTTTTAGAGCCATTAAATAACCTTGTGCTAGCTTTTGAGCTGTGATTACAGAATGAGTCGGTGAGTCAGTAGCCTGGGTAGAGCTAGATCCCTATATAGATTTTTCGTGTTTGGAGGGTTCATTCTTTTTTAACTCTTCTAGGTTTTTTAAAACATGCTTTTATAAATAGCAATACCAGCCTCTAAAAGCTTGTAACAACAACAAAAACAACAGAAAGTTAGGAAAGGGATCTCTCCCCCAAAATCATTGAAACAGTAAAAAACTTCTTTTGATTCATTTAATGAACATAACTGGGATCTGTTCTCCCAGACCCAGAAATGGGCCAGGAGCCATAGGGGGTGTGTAATTTAAAAGTTGGGTTCTTGCCTTTGGGGAACTTCTAATCCAGAAGCAAAGTTTCGAGTTGAGAGGAACTTAAGAGAATATCTTATACGATTGCCCCCCAACTCTTGAAAGTTCCCACTAAGGGAATCCTCTGTAGCACAGAATGAAACATGCCCATTTATATCATTTGGGAAGGAATTACGAAGCATATTTTGTTCTGCACATGTCTTGAAAGTTTTATTCTGAGATAATCTTGTTATTAATGGATACTTATTCCTCTCTTTGAAGTTCTGTTGAGTGGAGACAGACTCTGTTTGATTCCTAGAAAAAGCATTCCTGGAGCAGACAATTCTTGACTACCCTCTTTTAATCCCATTTTCCTACATGGATTCAAAAGAGGAGTACCAAAATTCCTTAAACTCATATTCCCAAAATTGGTTTTTGGAGGTTTAGAGATATTTAATCCTATCCTGCCTCCCTTCTGGGTTCTTTAACAAACTGAAAACTGACATAGGGATCCAGGTGACTGTCATGGATCAATGACAATGTTAATGAGCCTCATCACTCCCAAGTAAAGGGTTTCTCGTAAACTAGTTGGGAATACATATACAACACTTAAACGTAGAAAGGATCTATAGCCAGATTATATAAAGAAGTACTATTAATACAAACCAATAAAAATCAGGGATGAAACTTCTGGGTCTGTATCCTTGAAATTTTTTTACATCTGTACAATATAGTTTACTGAAGCATTCTGTGTTTGAAAGCAAAAAAAAAAAAAAAACCTTGAAGGCACTGGAAGCAGCCTAAGTGTCTACCTTTAGAGGAATGAGGAGATGGAACTATAGGATGCTGCAGTGCAGTGTTAGACAGCAGTTAAAAGAAATGAATTGGGTGTGTAAATGGAGTGTATAGATTTGAAACCATATCATTAAGTGAAACAGAGGAATATGCAGAATGATAAAAAAAAGTTGTATGATTCCATCCCACTTTAAAAACATAAAAATTCCATATGTTGTTTAGAGATGAATGTTCAGCCAGTATTTATGAAGTAGCAGCTGTATACCATGCACTGACACACAGGTGTGTATGCATACATCAGTCTGGTAGATTTGTATGTATTTATAAATGGCGTGTGTTTATATCTGCTATATACTTAAACATCTATATACACATCAAGTATAGTTTATTTGATAGAGTAAAAATTTGAATATTCGAGTATCAAAAATGAGCTGGAAGGCCACATACTAAACCCATGACCATTGCTGTACCTGGGGATGGAGGAGGGGGAATGGGGACGGGACAGCGATTTCATCAGGGCTAAGTGTTACAAAATATTCCTGCTTCTTGTGTCCAAGTGATAGAAATACAGTGTTTGTTACGATCTTTTTACTTTTCTGTATCTTCTCAATTTCTCAAGATTAACTGAAGTCTCTGAAAAGAGGACCTTGTTTATGACAAAATGTCTAGTGGGGAAAAGATTCTGTAGTGGTCACGAGTCCTGCTCCCACTTTCCTCCACATCCCAGTGTGTGCGGTTCGGTGGAAGACAGCCGACAAGCTCTAATACACGGACACTGAGAAACGCTCTAAGTCACCCGAAATAGCCGTGTTTTCAACTTCCTGTGAAATCATTATTCCCAAGGATTCTGATAGTCATGACCAGAGATGGCGTTGACTTCTGTTAATTGTTACTCTCGTTGGCCAGTTGGCCAAATATGCGACAATCCTTAATTTCAGTAGAGCTTCCCATTAGGCTAAAGAGTCCCCACAAATCCGGTCACTTCTGCTTGCCCCAGCCTGCCATGTGTCCTCTGGACCTCCCTCAGTTGTCATCCTTGCAGAATGCTCATTCCTAGGAAATGTTTAGTTTCATCAGGCCAGGGGGCCCCTCAGGATCCATAATGAAGTCCCACAGACCCTGCTTTCCCTTCTCTTTTAGGCTGCAGCTTGGCCACCTTGGCCATGTCCTGGATGAGGAGGGAAACCACATGGACATGTTCTCCTCCTCCTGGGGCCCAGGACACCCACTGTCATTGTCCTCTGGGCCTTCTCCACCTCCTATCTGGCTAATCCACTGTTCTCTGCCTTTTATAGGCAGGGACCTCCCACCAGGAGCTGTGGTCTGTTCCTGGCCAGATGCATGTGCTTTCTACTCTGAAAGCAAAGAGAAAGGGAAGGGACGGTGAGCACTGATCCAGCAGACAAGGTCACTCCTCTCGGTGAGGAGGAAGAAAAGGAACCAATGTTTCACACTTTCTCCTCACTAGTCTGCTAGCTTATGAGCAGTAAGAGGGGCAATAACCCAACATCCTCCATTCTGTTCACATATGACTGGCTGGGTCAGTCACCATCCATCCAGAGGGCCTCAGGGTGGGGCAGAGGGTGGTGATGAGAAAGGGCCTGCTGGGTTCCCTAACCCAGCAGGAGAGCTAATAACCGTCTGACTCCTGATTGTTCTCAGTTAAAAACTGTAAGGAAAGGAAACGGGTACTTAGTCTCACCAAATCTCCGAGCATGCTCAATATACATCCTAGGGTATAAGCAATTAGTTCCAAACAAAGAGCTCTCAAGAGTTTGTCTGGAAGACACATCTTTGTCAAGAGGCATATGGATTGAAATCCCAAACTTGCTGAAGCCATTGTCCTGAAGGCCAGAGAACCCCAGAGAAGCCATGAGGCTTCACATCCTACAGGAAGTGAATCCTAGAGGGAACCCACAAGGCTTCATGTCCTAGAGGAAGTGAATCCTAGAGGACACCCATGAGGCTTCAAGTCTAGAGGAAGTGAACCCTAGAGGAAACTTCATGTCTAGAGGAAGTGAATCCTAGAGGAGACACATGAGGCTTCATGTCCTAGAGGAAGTGAACCCTAGAGGGGACCCCAGGAGGCTGAACCTACCAAGTAGATTGACCTGGCCTGGGGGGTCAAGGGATGGTATTTAAATCTTAACTCTTACACCTGAAAATACACTAAGACATCCCTTGAATTAAGTCCATCAAACGGCCCGGAAATCTTGCACAAAGAATTCCGCAGAAATTTATGTTATAGCTGTTTATCATTAGAAAGAATCGGTTACTACAGGGAAAAATTTTATAAGATAACATTAAGTGAAAAAAAAAACAAAAAGTATCTATCATAGCATTGAAACTATATAAAAATGACAGATATACAGACAGATTTAAATGAAACTTTGGAAACTCTCCAACTTGTTAGGTAGATTATAGGAAAATTTGATTTTGATTGATGGTTTTCTTGTTTGTAAAATAATAACAATTTTATAAAATGACATTTTAGAAGAGAACTCTGGCCCCATCTTGAGAGAAATGCCTCTCAAGATGGAAATTATCTCTGTTGCTTAAGCTTCTAAGAAGAGGGCCAAACCTTTGACAATGTTAGCCTCTGAACCCACTGATGATAATTCTGTTCCCTGGAACAGGGATGGGCAAACTGTAGTCCATGAGCCAATCCAGCTCACCAAACAACAATGATTTTTACGAAAAAAAAAAAGAATGATTTTTACGTGTTTCAATAGTTGGGAAAAGCAAAAAGCGGAGTATACTTTCTGACATGTGAAAAATTATGTGAAATTCCAGTTTTAGGGTCCACTAATAAAGTTTTATTGGAACACAGCCACACTCATTCTTCTGTAATCTATGGCTGCCTTCATGTTTCCAACAGCAGAATTGAGTTGCAACAGAGACCGTATGGAACCCAAAGCCTAAAATACTTACTGTTTGGCCCTTCGCAGAGAAAGTTGCCAACTCCTGCCCTACGATGGCAGTTCACTATGGCCTAGAGATACGAACCTTCCACCTTTATCCTCATTCCTGCTCACCTCCTAGGAGCAGGGAAGGAACATCATTGAAGTCCTCTGAGCTCCGAAGTCAGATAAAGCTTGAGAAACATGTGCCTTCAAGCTTCTAAAATACCCTCCTTTTTGTTCGTAGAATGAGGATTCGGGTATTATAAACACTCCGTGGGGGTTTTAAAGCCGTGCAGTTAATACTTGTTCTCTCTTGGAAATGAAAAGCTCAGTATGCTGTCACTGTTGTCCCTGCTGCTGTTATCGTGGCGATTATGCCTCTGTCTGGTCAGAGATACCAGCAGAAGCTGTCACACTCCTACTGCTCTTTACAAACAAGACCTTCTTCCAACCGAAATAGTAACGCATGAGTCTAATTAGAATAAAGCTCATTAGAAACAGAGATGGCCATTAATGCCTTGACTGATTTTTCTAATGAAGTAAGCCGGAGGAGGAGACTTGAACAGCGTGGCGAATTATTTTTGCTTTTCTTTGGCATTTCCTCAAAACTGTGGCTAGAAATTGTTGTTGGACTGTTGGCGAAAACACTGCTGGAGCACTGACTGGAAAGGCCCTGCCACTTCCAGCCCCGAGGAAGCCAGGGGAAGGCGCCTGCTTTGGCCCGCTGCCCCGCGACGGGACTGGGGGGCTTTGTTCCACTTCTCCTCCCTTTTCCCGCCTCCTGCCTCCACATCCTGGGTGCTGGGTTCTAGCTCATCACGCACAGATGCTCAGGCTGTGGCGTACAGCTCTCCTGGCTACAGCCTAGGTGTACTCCTGGTTCAGGGACAGAGCTTTTAAATTGTCCCGATTCCCATGGAAATTTGGATCCAAGGTTGCCTCGGGATGGTGATGCCTGGAGGAAAAGATCGGGGGAATGAAAGGTGTTAGGTGGGCAGAGCGAGGAGATGGCCCATTAAATTTCTGCAGCAAAATGCAGTCACAGCAGTGTGTTTCCTGAATCAGGGTGTTCTTGGGTGCCCGCGAAGCCACAATGCAGGATAGAAATCTATCCAGGAGGCCAAACTAAGTCAAGAAACTGAAACTCAGGATGCCCATGACTAGGAAGAGAGAGGAGGAAGATGAATCATATCAAGGAGGCAGACGGGAAGTAGGAGAATCAAAATAATGCACGGGCCAGAATCTAACAGTGGTTCCTGGTGTCATCCGGAGGGATAAAGGAGGAGAGAATGAACGCTTCCGTTGGTCAGTCAGTCAGCGAACAAGAGCCTGTTTTATGATGAGTGTAGCTCACGGTACAAGACAGAAACATTAAAACAAACTTCTGTAATGAGCCTTCAGTACAAAACTTAATGTTTGCCTTCTGCAAATAATGAGTCTTCCCTAAAATATTTAGTTCTCTGGCCCCTTGGCAGTACCGGTGAGGTTTTTAGTCAGAACTTTGTGACAACAGCAAAGACTGAGTTTGAGACTCCTGGCTGAATATTATAAAAAGAGAACCAGGCTGGGAATGCCAACTGGTGCAGACACTGTGGAAACAGTATGGAGGTTCCTCAAAAAATTAAAAATAGAAATACCATATGATCTAGTAATTGCACTACTGGGTATCGACCCAAAGAAAATGAAAACACTAATTTGGAAAAAATAAAAATAAATATATATATATATGTATATATATCCCTCTGTTTATTGTAGCATTATTTACAGTAGCCAACGTATGGAAGCAACCCAAATGTCCATGGGCAGATGAGTGGACAGAGACGATGTGGTGTGTATATATGTGTGTGCATATGCACAATGGGATATGACTCAGCCATAAAAAAAGAACGGAATCTTGGCCGTGGACAACAACACGGATGGATCTAGAGAGTATCATGCTAAGCGAAATAAGTCAGTCAGAAAAAGACAAATACCGTATGATTTCACTCATATGTGGAATTTAGAAACCAAACAAATGAACAAAGAAAAAAAGAGAGACAAACCCAAAAACAGACTGTTAACTATAGAGAACAAACAGATGGTTACCAAAGGGGGATGGAGGAGATGGGGGAAATAGGTGATGGGGATTAAGAGTTCACTTTGAATGATGAGCACTGAGTAATGTGTAGAATTCCTGAATCACTACGTTCTATACCTGGAACTAATATGACACTGTATGTTAACTATACTGGAATTAAATTTTTTTAAAAAGGGACAGCTGGTGTTCCTATTACACTGGCATTAGATGGACACTTATAATTTAGCTGTCGAGATGCACATTTTTTAATCAAAACATAAAACTGCATTTGCCTTGTCCAAAAAAAAAAAAAAAGAGGGAGAGAAAGAAAACCAGACGTGATTCCTTATGGGGTTTACATAAGTATTATTTATATAAATGAGAATGCTAAGTAGTGGACCTGGGATTCTGATATCAGCTTTTATTCCCCGCCTTGCATTCCTGCTGCCCTCGGCTCAATTCCAGGCTCTTCTTGGGACAAGGCTGTGCCGCAGTCTCTGCTGATGCTGGTGTTCAAAACTCACTCTTTATCAGCTGTGTTGTTGAAGAGGACTGCTTCTAGTGCGATCCTTAAAATGTTGACAACTTGCTTTACTTATTAAAGTCCAAGACACTTCCCGAAAACATCACGTAACAGCCTCCACCCCTACACACACACACACACACAGAGCAGTGCCTCCCTCCAAACGCCTGAGTATTCATAACCATCGTGACATGAGCCACACGAGGATTCCAGTAAATACCAAAAAAGACAAGGATGAATGAGACATGTCCTGCTGCCTAGAGTAAGGGAGGCAAAACATTTTGGCTAAAATCACTACAAAGCATGGTGGTCTAGAAGGGAAGAGATTCTCCCTGAGCAACTGAGGGAAATGAAGAGAATCATAATTTAATAATTATCATCACTTGAAGATATGATGTTGGAACACCATCGTGACGACTGAGTGGCCGCTAGAGACAGCTGGCGGGGCCGGGGGCGGGGAGGGGTTCTGCGATGAGGTAACAATACATGTGAAAATGCAGTTGGTGTCCAGGCAGGAGCTGCCTGGGACACAGGGTGATTGTTCCTGTTGTTTGTTTATGTGCCTCTTTGGTCCCAGAGTGTGCCTGAATCATACCTTAGTAACCACTTTTTTCCTTTGGAATATTTGATTGAAGTTTTTTTTTCATGCCTAGTCAGAAGGCTACAATGAAAATATTTGTACATATACTTCTGAGAACTTTATGAAGATATCATTTACATGGCATAAAATTTACTCATTTTATATGTGCAGTGCAGTAATTTTTTAGTAAATTTGCCAAATGATGCAACCAGCACCACCTTCCAGTGTTAGAACATTTCCATCACCTCAAAAAGGTCCCTCCTGCTTTCTTACACAATCCCCATGCCTATCTCCAGTCCCAGGGAAACAACACATATATTTTTTAAAAACATATCTTTGGGGGTTCATCTTTGAGATTGATTTCAGTGATTGCTATAATAAAGGGTATGAACATTTTTATGATTCATGGTAGGTATTACCAAGTTACCCTTCAAAGCTGCCATACCGTTCGACACCACTGCCAGCAAGCTTGGAGAACTACCTTCCACTGCGTACTTTCAAGAATTGGGTGTCGCTGTTTTTTCAATAATATTTAATTACTTGATTTGTATTTTTTGATCAGTGAAGCAGACCATCTTTCTATTTATGTGTTCACTGGTCTTAGATCATTCTGAATGAGTTTCCAGTTTGTACCCTTCCCTCTTACTGAGATCCTCTTACTGTCCATTTTTTATTGCTATGAGCTTCTCCTATAACTTACAACTTATGGACACATGGTATGCTACAGGTATTTTTCCCATTAATGGCATTTGCCTTTTTATTTTATTATTTTTTGCCCTGCAAAAGTTTGTCTTCACGTGATCAAGTGCATTCCTCTTTTTATCTTCTTTCTTGTGACCTTTTTCTATTCCTTTGTATAAGTTTATTTCCCTCTTTCCCCAGAGAGCTGTTTCCCTCTCCAGAACCTTGGCAGAAGTTCTCTTGTTAAGATTGAGCACATCCATTCTCTTGGAATCTGTCATTCCTGGTGATTCCCTTTGTCAGCTCCTGAATTCTGACCTCTCTTATGCTGTGTATCTGGGATATTTTATTCTGTGCAGGTGATATTCTTGATAGGTCCATTTTAATAAGATCATGGGGAAGTGGCACCCTTGTAAGGCGGAGACCTAGATAGAGCCATGTTATTTGCAGGTGCAGAACCAAGGGGTGATGTCATTCTGGGAAGAATCATCCTCTGGTTCCAAAGGCCTAGAGTAAGCCATTCTTTGGGAATTACAAAAAGGCAGAGTTTGGGTCCAGCTGTTGAACGGTGTCATGGGCAGCTTGGAAAACCATCTGACATTTTCCAACCTACAAGAGAAGGCTCCCAGTCTGGGACGGGGTAAATGGAGGCCCATCCTGCATTAGATGCAAGGTCAGAGGGGAAAACCTCTAAGTCCCCTTTCAACTCTGAAACTGCACAACTCTAGATATTTTTCATCCTTTCGCTTGGGCAACAAATATTCACTGAGCATCTCCCATGCGGCTCACACTAGTCTTGAGTCCTGAACACGCAGCACTGCATGAAAACAGTCTCTACAATCCTGATGTTTCTATGCGAGAGAGAAAACAGCCAATAAAGAAAGGAATTAATACATTAATGTCGGGAAATGATACGTAATATAAATAAAAATGAAGCAGAGTAAGGGAAGTGCTATTGTGTATAAGGCGTTCAGGGAAGACAGTGAGGTGGCATTTAAGCAGAGATCCAGAAAATGAGAAGGGATGGGTGTGGGGAGGGCTGAAGGCAGGGAGAGCCAGTCAGGACGGAGGACAAGGGACGAGCACCCAAGCATCCGGCTTGTCTGAGGACCTGAAAGTGACTTACTCATTCAGCGGTGGCCCAATGTCTTATCACAACAGTTTATTCACTCCCGCATCTGTTGATCTCATTTTTCAATGTCATCGTTAGAGCTCTAACTTATTAATTACCTCCCTCCCATGTGCAAAGCTTTGCCAAACACCTTATGTGTGTTACTTCTAATTCCTTCATCAACATTGTGTGTTGGGTCTTACTGTCCCCATTTTACAGATGGAGAAATGGAGAGTCGCTGCATCTTTTTAGTAACAGCCATATGGCTCTGATCTACCCCACTGGAAAAATACTCAGTTCACAGCTGAGTGTTATGTACTTGAGGTATATGTATTGGGCTGAACGCACACAGGTCTACAGAAATGTACTGGAGACTTCCAAGATAAAACCACATCCGCAACTGGGCAGCCAGTCCTTGACCGTTTGTCTCGTTAAACTTAAGGAGATAACACTGTAGGTACTTTGGAAAACGATTCTTGTTTGAAGTCAGTCCTTGAGTTGCCCCTCTTTAGCAGAATTTAAAATTAGGATAATGGTCTTCCCTTCTCTGTTCCTTAATATCCCTAATTCCTAGGATATTGAAATTCTGGACATTTCAATAAACAAAAATCCTCACCCTAAAACCTTGGAAATGTATATTCTGAGCTGACAGAAATTTCTTTACATTTCCAAGGAGATAGCACAGACAGCTGACGAGGACACAGAAACCTGTACAGAGTAGGGGTGTGGCCGTGGGCAAGAGCTCTTCGAGATTTTCGAGTCTGCACCATGATGCCCCTGTGGGTCTTCAAACAGCCCTTCCTTTCAGCATCCCCGGGACTTTCTGGCCTTGCAAGGGCCTCGTCGGAATCTTCTTCCCTGTAGCTTTCAGTGGGTCCTTTGCACAAGGGTGGAATTGTGTCCCCCGGTCCCAATTCTGACTGTGGGAAGCATCTTTACAGACATCCCTTTTGCAGACCCTTTACGGGGAAGGACTCCCTCAGTTGGAAGAATTGCCTGTCCCCCCAAACCCGGCCGACTCCCACCTCTGCCTTCTGCCAGCTCAAGGTTTTCAGGTTCTCTTTTTAGCACAGTTCTTTATACATTTACATGAGACGTGCAGTCATGTTGCAGAAGGCCTGCTCGCATGCAGGTGGGGTGTTCCCGTGGCAGTTCTCGGGTTCCCCATCCTTAGAAGGGTGCCAGCCCCCTAGGGGCTCTTACCCTCCAGACCTTTAATTTCCAAATCTTCCATCCATGAAATATTTGGTTCTCGGAGCTGCTGGCGGGTGATAACAAGCAGGGAACTGATTGCCATTTGAATTCAGTTGTCAGCCCACTGCAGACATCACAAAAAGGGGGAGGATGAACCCTGTGGTCTTGGGCCCCTTTGAGATTTCCCTCCAGGTAACACAGCACCACTCCCCCGACAGGGTCAGTGTCAATAGTCAAGCAAATAATGTCTGCAAAGCACCTGATGGCATTTTCTTCCTCCTCCTCAGAGTGATGATAATTTCCAAGAAGCAAATGCTCAGGAAATGATTATTACAGTCTCGGGTTTACAGAGACAGCTGATGTGGGTTTGTCCCTGAAATGCTCCTGCTGCGTTAATACCACATTAGCTGGCCAAGCCTTTTATTTGCGGGCTCGTTCAGATAGAAGGAAAGGGCCTTAGGTGTCTTTCACAGAAGTTTTATCCAAGTGCACAGGGTTCTGGCCCATCTCAGGTACAAGGCTGCGGGGCGGGAGGAAGGTCTCGCCGCCATCTCTCCGATCACAGTGTATGACCACAGTCCTCACTCACCGACAGCCACAAGGAAGGAGACCCCTGTCCCCCTGTGGCGGGGCTGGTCAAACATGGGGTGTCTAATAACAATGATCACAGTGAAAGCAGCAGCAGCAGTGACCTTAACTGAATACCTGCCACACACTGTGTTTTCCCATCGAATCCTGATCACAACCCAGAGAGAGAGAGAACCACGATTATCCCCAGGAAACCAAAGCCCGGTGTTTTGCCTGCTGTCACAGTGTATCTGTCCACATATATGCTGGATATGTCCTCTTCCCTTTCCTAATAAAAACTGCACGAGCCCTGCCTTTCCCCTCCAGCTAAACCCCTGGTGCCCGCTGGCAGATCTCCTCCCCGAGCCTCACGAGTTGAGGATCCGTGGACAGCATCGCCAGGTCTGTTTCTAGCATTGTGCTGGTATGCCTGGATGTGTCCTGTTTCTCCCCTTGAAGGCTGAACTCCCAACCGACAGGGTCCACGAGGTTCTCCTTTCCAGCTCTCCAGCATGCAGCTCTCCCAAGGGGTCTGGGCCAAGGCTAGGATGACATCCACTTGAGCGGTGTCACCAGGGAGACTGCTGATGGGTGCTGAGTCATGCTTCTCTCCTTGCCAAGTAAAGTCAACCTGGAGATGACCCGGGGCTCAGACATGCTACAAGTTGCAGGGGGGGGTGGGGGACCAGACCATGCCCCCTAGTGAATCACGTTCGAGGAGAACAGGCAAGGTGGGGCCATTTAGCGTGGGAGCTGGCGACCTCTCGTGCTCCGCGGGCCCCTGAGACTTCACGGTGTGGCAGCGTTTTTTTACCAAACACATCTGCATACACACTACACACGTACAACGTGTACAAAAGGCTGTGCTGGGCACCATTCCATCACGTTATGACTGTTAATTCGTTTAATCTTCAGCAAGCGTGTGAAGTGGGTATTGTTGTTTTCTTCACTGAACAGATGGGGAAACCGAGGTACAGAAAGGGAGCGTGATAGAGATGCCAGAGTTAGTAAGTCACAGAGCCAGGATGACTGCCTGGCCGGATGGTACAGCCCTCGTTAGGATGACGCTTAGCTCTTCCGTTCGGTGTACACACGGTGACAAACCTGTAAGACACTTGAGAACTAGTTTTATGCAAAATTTTTTTTTCTTTAAATTTACCTTTGGGAATAAGTTCCAGTTACGTAGGGAATTCTGTGTTTCAAGGAATATTCCCTCTGCCGCTCCGAAATGTAAGCGTGTGGTGCGTATACAAAAAGAGACAGGTTGAAGGGTACAAACGGTATTAACACATGACCTTTTTATAAAGCCCTGGTCTGGGACCCTGTGGTACAGGCAGGGCAGGTTCCTGTCCTATCTTGAGGGATTACGGACCAAGAAGCTGAAGGCTTTGACCAAGACAACCCACCTGGGTCAGACGTGACGCTTGAATCCCAGTCCTAACCATGCCCTCGTAGACTGTATAACTTCCTGGAGAGAGGATGAAAACTGTTCAAAAGTAACGATGGTGTATTGTCCTTAAGCCTTCAAGTGACCTGTTTTCGTGGCGAATGAATCAAAGAAGCATTTTCGCCTTTCTTGTGCCTCCTACATAAACCAAGCATAGTCCCATAGTCCCAGATTTGTTATACAAATGTCAGTAAATCTTTGAGTTTTTTTTTTAATCCCCTGTTTTAATTTAGAGGGGATTCAAACTAAGACATCCCTGGATTATACCCTCCCCTTCTGTAAAATTATAAATTCCGGGCATGGAGATACACCACCATAGATCATGAGCAGCCCTGACGCCAGCCAAAAGTGACTTGTTCATTGTTTATTTCAGTTTCTCTTGGTCTTGAGAACTTGGTCTCCTGATTGGATCGTCCATTTGGTAATTTTGTGGTGAAAGACTGAGTCTTGTATGTGCCTAACGTAAGTTCTTACCTATATAAAGCAAGGGTTTATTTGGGGCTCGGTAACACTTCCGTGCCCTGAGGCGTATCCCATTGATAAATCAGCCAAGACGGATTTGTGGCTTCTCTCCCTTGTGCCTGTAGTCACTGATACAGCCTGAGCCCTCTTCCAAGGAGACAGACGTTGGGAGAAAATTGCCAGTGATTCACTGTCTTGGGTTCTGCTTTGAATTTCTCACTCACATACTGTCCTTCTCTTTTCCCCTCCAGGGTCGAGATTACTGTTCCGAAGAAGAGGATGTCACATAGCACCCATCCTACCACTGAAACCAGGAGCTACTACTGTGTAAATAGGTTACACCCCAGTTGAAATTTTTGCAAAGGTCGGTTCTCTCTTCAGCGAACAGCACTATAGCGAAAAGAAGATCGTTCCATATCGTATGCCCCATTAAATTACAGTGTTTCTTAATGAACTTGCAAAGGAATATTGCTAAAAACAAACACACAGACACACACACACACACACACACACAAACTGTTCTCGAACTTTCTTTGTTGCTGCTAGTTAAAACTTGTTGCAACTTCTCACTTCTCTTGTGTCCAGGTATGCAGCAAAATTCTGCATTTTCACCTTAAAGATCCTGTTGGTTTTCCAGATGCTCTCCAAACGATTTTCTATATAAGATGAGGTAGTGGTGAACTCAGACATCCAACTTCTGTCGTAGAACTGTTCTGCTTCTAAGACAAGCATCTCCTTCCCTCCCTCCTCCCTCTCTGTCTCTCCCGAGCGGTCCAGAGCCTTGCTTCCCACTGCCAGTGCTGCGCTTTGGAGACGGGATGGTTGCTATGGCAAGCCTGGTTTCTCTGCTAAGAAGAGGTAGAGAAGCCATTACCCATTAAGAGCATGTGGGGACGGGACTGCCAGAGTGACGTAGGCGCGAGCGGCAGGTGGTTTCGTTGACGAGGTGTCTTCATCGAGGATTAAGCTTGCAACATTAGCTTTGCTCAGAAGCAGTTGGAAGTGTGATCACAATCATTTTGAATCCCTCTTCCCCACTTTTTTTTCTAAGAAAATAAACATTTTACTGTTTTTATGTATCCTTGTCTTCTCCCATTCGTCCCGTTCAGTGTCTAACGGTGATCCTGGGTGCGGAAGAGGAGCCCTGCTTTGCAGGGGACACCGACAGTTGAGCTTCATGGCTCCCTCCCCTCCCACCAATCCGCCACCCATTGGCAGGGCCTCCGGTGGTCAGAGGAGATGAGGGACTGCCCCTTGACGTTTTAGGAAGGCCCGAAACCACCCCACGTCCTTTGATTTTATTAGCAGATCAGCCACCCTACGTCCTCACTCGCTCCTTCCCGAAAGTTCCGTGAGCCTTGCCACTTCCTTCCGCGCTCCCGCACAGCCCTGGCCAGGACAGTGCCGTGCGTTCCCGTCCTGGACATGTAGTACGTTGACCCTGGTGATGCTGTTTGGAGATGCAGAAGCCGAAGCCCTGGGGCAGTCAGTGCTGGGGGAATGTGAACTGTGGGTTTGGTAGAGTTTATTTTTCCATATTATATGAAGAGAATGATCTCTTCTCAGAGACAGAAGTAATATTTTTAACAGATGTTGTCACAAGTAAATAGCAATCAAAAGGAGAAAATAACTTTTGTATTTTTTTAACGCGTTTGATAGCTTTGACGAGGGTTCTCTTTGTGACCTTCAGGGCAGGGCGCCCTGCTAAATGCTACGCCCGCAGGCCAGGGTGCACTGTGCACCCCAGAAGCGCAGAGGGGGAATGTAGGTTTCTCTTCCTGTGGGGTTTGAACAGGGGGGGCTCAGGATCAGCCACGCTGCCACCCTCCAAGGTGGGGAGTCGTGACTCGTCCCGAGTAGCGGAGAGCTCACCTGCCACAGGCCAGAATAAGCCGCTGAATTCGCTCTTGCCGAGAAGATGAGCCTTGACTTTAAAATCCGTGTAACGGATGGCGCCGTGGATGGATTCCCGATCCGCCGTCAGACCCCGGGGCACAGACGTGGGGGGCGGGAAACTCAGTCAAGTGCTACAGAAAACGGACTCCGATGGTAGCAACAAAAGCCCTTCACTCTTTCAGCCTGCAGCCGCTGTTCTGGGGAGCAGCTGTGGTTGTTCCATAAATAGAGATGCGGCCAAAATTTAAGGCTTTTTATCCTGCTTCAAGCAGAAAAATGCAGAAAGAGTCCAGTCGCAGAGGGGTTTACGTTCCCTGCCTTCGTGTGGCTTTTGGCCAAGTGACTAAAATAGTTTTCCTCAACTGTCAGTAAACTGCTGAGCGCCCCCTGAAACTTGTCCACGTGGAACTTTGTTCACTGTTACATGATTTGCTGATTCTTCTCGAGCAAGAGTGACACAGGCGCCAAGCATCTCCCACAGGCTGCTCTACCTGGTGTTCTCAGAGCGCATCCTGTCCTCCCAGAAAACCACCACCTTCTACCCAAAGATGATACATGCTCATACCATTTTTTTCTAGTCATGTTTAGCATGTGGACATGATACATGTGCACCTAGAACCAAGTGTTCTTGGGAAGTTGACTTTTGAGTGTTTCGTAAAACTAGAAACTGGTTCCCGCTCGGGGGGGGGCTTTTCACCTGGAGTTCTTGTCTCCCAGGTTTAACTCTTCAATGTGCAGACATGATTTCATCGCGGACAAGTTTGGTATATCTAGAAATAGGTCTGAGAAGCGGGGTGGTTGAGTGGGTTGGAATGAGATGCTTGACGATGTTAGCAACACTCAAAACTGTTTTTTCCATCGTTGGCTTTAATCATAAAATTGTCAAGTGATTTGTGTTTGTACTTTTTTTTTTATGCCTTCTGCAAAGGGTCTAATGCGGAAATATTTTGCCTACCCCCCTCCCCCCGCCATGTATCTGAACATGAAGCAGATTGTCTCAGATACCATGAAAAGAATCATCCAGAAACTAGTGCTTCTGCTGGCTGAGGACTCAGGGAGATGGAAGGAGGGAGGGAGTGGAGTGGCCTGGGGGGAGGAGGTAGAAGAAGGAAGGACGAAAAATGGACTGTGAGAAGCATTCGGCAGAGAGTTGATAGCATGGCTCCACGCTTGGGTGCAATTTCAAAATACAGCTGCCCGGCGGCCAGTGGGTGGGGCCGACAGTCTAGAAGATCTATGGCAGGGTCTCACAGGCTGTCTGTGCTCCTGGGTTGTGGAGCTGTCAAAGTTCAGCAGCGTATGTGCTGCTTTCTTTTGGTAGGCGGAGATTCAGGATCATGGAGTACTTTCTGTCTTAACTGAGCACGTGTTTGTTACTGGCAGAGAACCTCAAAAGAGTCTTTTACCTCAGCCAAGCCTCTCAGCCCCCAGGCTGGAGTCGAGAGGGGTGTTAGGGTCTATTTAGGGACAAAGAACGAATGAAGTCCAGAGACGAGGAAACCAGGTCAGCCCTCGGTGGCAGCAGGGGCCACCCACGGACCTGCAGGGAGACGGGTCTCTCCCCCTCCTCACAGGCCCCGCTCTGAGACTGGGCTGCTCTGACTCGAACGAGGGATGAGCCGGCGGCAGAGGAACGAGTAGCCTCAGGGCCTTTGTGGTCCACGCTGGTGTGGCTGCCAGGCAGGGAAGTCCCTCTGCGTCAGGGGAGCCCCCAGAATCAGCCCAGGATGAGCCCCCCCACCCCACGCCCGACGCTTGACGGCTCCCAGGAGCAGCCCAGGGATGATGGCGCCCTCGTCTCCATCCCACTGGATGCCATCCTGCTTTGAGTCCTAACTGCCCTCCTCCCAACCTCATCGACACTTTTTTTTCTCTAAGGGCCAGACTCTCCCAGAAGCCTGCTAAAAGCCGAGATTGTACCTCTCGTGAATTTCACCTCAGTACCTGTGATGCAGGCAGCGTATTGATTACAAACTGCTTAGACATTAGGCAAGAATTGCAAAGGAGCGCTCCATCCTTACAGGTCTTAGGAAGGAAACCCCATTAAATATGTTGGTTTCATAGGAAGAAAAATGATCCATGTCTTAAGCCAGGAAAATATTGACTCTGAATCTTGGACTTCAGGACTCTGATATGTTCTTTTTGAAAAGCCTCCCAACTCCCAAATTAAAAAAAAAAAAAAAAAAAAACATTAGCTTGCACTGGATCATTTGACAGAAAATCTGCCTTCCGTGCTTTTGCCCCTGGGAGGCATTTTTAGAGCTTTATTTCTTTGTACTTCTCAGAAATTAAGCTTTTTGTGAAGTTGTGCAAAACCCCAGTAGAGAAAGAAGACCAGGTCGGGGAGAGGGAATGCCTGTCTGGGAGCACGGTGGAAAGGTGGCTGGACGCAGGGACACTGGCTTCTGGATGTCGCGTGTGGATCGCTGGGCCCCCACAAGCCTGTGGGCACCTGGGCGAGGCAGTTGGCTTCCCTGCCGCAAAAGTCCTTGCAGTGAACCTTTGGAATTTTGTGACTTCTATGAATTGCCTTTTGCCAATGAACGGACATGTTTTTCCAAGGGGAAAACATGTCTGTCAGTCTGTGGAAAACGATCAAAAAAACTACAGCAGAAACCGGGGCTGCTGAGTGAATGTATTTGACTTCCATGACCGACCTTTAGACTCACTAGCTCCCCCACGTCTCTCAGGAGACTCTTGTACCTTATCTGGGATCTAACCTAATCTTGGGGAAAGAGGAAAAGGAACTAATATTTATTATTTACACTCACGCTGTGCCAGATACTGTTCTGGGCATTTTGTAATTGTCTTGTGTCATCCTCCCAGTGTGATCCTGTGAAGTGAATTTGTGACCCTCATGTTCTGAGTGGCATTTTCTAAGTACAGAATGCATCTATCCAATATTAGTGCCCGCGTGGGAAGAAGGAAAGATGTCATTCAAGTAGTCTCCGAATTTTGTGTTCTTACTCTGCCCTTCGCAACACTGTGAAAAGAACCCTTCGGGGCTTCTCTCTTCCAGAATCACTCTTCGGCTCATCCCCAGCTGGGTTTGCCATGGGGAGTGTTTTCCTTGGCCTTCCCCGGATCTGATGAGCTACACACAAACCACCAGAGGCTGCTGGCTAACAGAAATCTAGAGCCCAGAAGGAAAAGGCTTTGGGGATTTAGGCACATGTCTCGCTTTCTGGAATCCTTTCAGCATCTGGAAAAGGAACCTGTTACTTCTAGAGAAATTCCAGATGCAGCCAGAACAGGCCTTTGCGTGCTGTGATCTCTTTCTTGGCTCCCAAGGCTTAGTTCATCCCAGACTGCATCGTGTTAGGGTGAAAAGCCTTAATCTTGCAGAGAAGTGTGGGAGAACCCGATCACCCAACGTAGACGATGGGCCTGGACCGTTGACTTGAAATCCTTTCTCGTGGGTCAGGGCTGGATGTCTCTGTCCAGTGTTTGAACTGGGTCTGCATTTCCCGGGCTGGCTGACACGCCGCAGGCCACTGTGAATCTCTTCTGAGACTTTGAATGTTTTGGAGAGTCGAGTCGTGTCGTGACTTAGTCACTTAAATAGCGCGTGCAAGGTCGGAAGAGCCCAAGAACTCCCCAGAGTTCCTTTCCTTGCTTCTCAAGGCACGTCCTCTAAAACAGAGGACTCACGTCTCCATGGCAACCGTTAAAGGTGCTGTCTAGGGGGGGACCCACCCCTGCCGGCACTCGGCTTGAAAGAATCAAAAAAAAGTTCCTTGTGGAGAGGGGGTGCTATTACGTTCATTTTTCTCTGAAAACTGTCCCCAAGATCTTGCCTCTTTCAACCCTGGCAGCTGTCAAATTCCTTCAAGATAATGTGGGAAATGGCTCTCGTCTCCCGTAAGCCAGAGAAGTGGCTTTAATTCAACAAGATCGTTCCTAAACCAAAGGCCTCATTCTAATACCGTCTTCCTCCTCTACCCAGAATTCTCCCCTTTTCCCTTTCCGGGAGTTATTTTTAGCCCAAGGCTTTGAACATGATTGAGTAAGACTTAAAAGCAATAAAAAGAACACGGTAAACTCAGCCAGAACTGCCGGAGGGTCTCCAGGGTTGCAAATAGTTCTAGAACCTTAGGGGCCACTCGGCCTAGACCCAGAGGAAATAGAAGAGCCACTGTTTGGGGGCATTTCAGTCCTGACCTTCAGGGACTGTTCTTTCTCGACCGTCAAGTGAGCAAGGGAAGGAAAGCTTCGTTATAGATTTCAAGCCAGCTTTTCCATTCAAAACAAGATGCAAATTTATTTTTTAAAATTCATGTCTATTTTCTGGGATCAGAACCAGGCAGCTGCCTTATTAGGACTCTAAATTCGGATCTATCTATTTTTCTTAACACACACACAGACACAGGTACTTAGAGAAAAAAAATACGTATCTACTTTATCATTGAAATATTCCAAGGAAGAGCTGTACTTTGCTTTTCATACTCTCTAGGAGAACATCTAGGAAGGTATTAGCATAACTCTAATAATGCCCAAATAGAAAACGCTTTGTGATCTCTCTTGTGAAACTTTGAGTTAGACTCAATGAGGGGGGTGGAGGTCTGTTGGCCACCCGGCCTCATGCCCTCTCTGGACCAGGATGCCCTGCCACTGGCACGTTTGCCTCACCTGGACCTCTGACCTGGACACGGGGGCCAGCATCCGGTCCCAAGCCCTGGTGCGGAAAGGGCTCGTCCCTCGGGACCCGAGCCAGGTGCAGCCATCTAAACCAGTGTCCCTCACTCTCGTCTACTTGTCCAGCATGGCCTTGACCGGCAGCCCAGCCATTCCACAGCGACGTTCTGCCCCCGAGGTGTGGATCTGGGGCCCCATCATCTGGGTTGTCCCAGAGGGGGCATCGTTAGCGTTGCCCTCTCCAGGGTTGAGGACTCATTCGTGCAGCAGATTGGGTGTAGAGCACCTAGTGTAGGCACCAGAATGCCCAGTTAAGCCGCACACGGCTGCTGCCCTCAAGGAGCCTAGCATCAGTCAGGGAGACAGTGTGGAAACCGTAAGGGTCAGTCCTGGGGGCTGTGGGAGCATCTCAAAGTGGCAGCTGCCCAGCCTGGAGAATCGAGGCTTCCAGAAAGAGGAGACATCCAGGCTCAAGTGTGTCAGAGGACTGAGGGAGAAGGTTACAAAGGGCGTAGGGGGCTGAGAGGACAGTCTGGGACTCAGCCCAACGAAGGGACAGTGCAGGCTGTCGGGAGGATAGGACAGGGGATGAGGGCAAGCAGTCAGCTGGCTGGTCCCAGAGGGCCACGGGGGCTTCGCCCTAGACTGGGGAGGGGAGGGCTGAAAAAGAGCTATAGGCCATGCTCTGCCCTCGGAAGCAGAGGTCACTGCTGAGGTCCCCCAGGGAGATAAGTGCGGTCCGCATCGGGGCCCAGACTTGCCCGCTTACTGTGAGACCACACACTTGCTAGCTGAGATGATTTGTCCCCATGTCTCCTCTGCCCCCAACCACCCACCCACCCAGCACCTTATCCTCCCGCCAAACGCTGTTCGAATTCAGGGGCTTTAACAGGGGCTAGACCTGGCTTAGAGACATACAAGGGGCAGTGCCTGGTCATCTTGACCTGTCCATAGAGCCATCAAGGCTAAAATACCCCTGGTACGAGGCTGGCCTAGACCCCAGGATGAGGGGATGCCCTAAGATGAATTCCCAGGAAACAGCCGACAGCCTGCTGGCTTGTGTGATGCCTTCCTTCAGCCTGCCCTGGGACAGCCCTTCCCCGGGTTCGGTCATGCCCTGTGGCCAAGCCTCTGCTCCGTCCCACGTGTACACCTGAATCCTGCCAAAGAAAAGGGATAGTAAAAAATTTAAAAAAAAAAAAAAAAAAAGCACAAATGGATTGTAGGCACATGGCAAAAACCTGCCAACTTAGACAGCCAGCAGGGGCCTCATGGGGACGGGGGGGGCCCCCCCGAGCTCAGCTCTGCACCCTCAGGTCATGAGGCAGGGAGGCTGGGGGAGAAGCAGGCTCTCTGTGGAGACACCTCACAGTGCCTTTTTAGGTTTTCCAGAGAACCTATTCCGAGTTCAGAGCAGTGGGTTCTTCCCTCCCCCCACCCCCACAAATAATTGGAAATTTTATAAAGAGAAGAAAAAGAATTCAATGAATCAAAAATACTAGCTGTGAGGAAGCATGGTTTCTAGAAACTTAAGAAAAGGCTCAAACAAGTGAGAGGTTGGAGGGATTAGGCGCTAAAGACACTTTTCTTAGCTGAGTGGTTGGGTCTCCAGGGATCCCCAAGGGCCCTGAATATTCCTTGGGGCTGACCTCTTTTGCAAGACCCCCACACCCACCCTCCTGGGTGCAGCCTGGCTTATTCAAAAGCAACACCAGCCTTCTGAACCCTTGGAAAGAATTTAGCTCAAACACACACCCTTTTCCCAGATCTTCCTCTGGCTCCCTGGTGAGGAATTTCTAATTCTGCGTCTTGTGGTTCTCACTCAAATATCTCACCAGCCTAGTCCTTTCCATTAGAGTTAGGCCTGTGGCAGTCGCCATGCTGGAAACTGACAGAGCATTCGGTCTCACACACACCTACCTGAAAATTAAGGTCCGTGGGGTCCCCTTGGTGGCAGCAGGGGGTGTTCATGGAATACGGTGGGCTTCGCCCTAGGGCACCCTCTCCCCATTGTCTGCTCTGGTCCCTTTCCCTCAGTGTCACCAGGAAAGGATCAAAATGCCTCCTTGCCCGTTGCCAGTGGCTGTGTATTTGCTCTGTGTGCTGTGGTTTTTAACTTAGGAATAAGGCCTTACATTCAAGTGAAATACCGTGGCAGGATTAGGAGGCATCTGCTTTCAGTTGGGTCTGAGAGGTATCTTGGGGCGGTGTTCTTCTGAGCCCCTGCACACTTCCTCGGGTGGGCACGGGAGCCCCCCAGGGCAGGCTCCCCCACACTCTGCATGCACGGAAACTCTACCAAGCAGTGGGTGCCCGTTTATTTCTACCGCACACGCCTCTCGGCAAAACCTCTGTGAGATGCACCCCATCTGGATGTTTATTAATTTATTTAAAGCCCATATTCACCTACTCCTGGACTATTCTATTTGACGCATTGTAAAAAAAAAAAAAGTACACAATGTAACCATTTTAAAAGAATAAGACACAAAATATTATAAACAGAGGTTCTGGTATCTTCTCTCTGAACATCTCCAGGGGGATCCTTGAGTACCCGCTGGTCTGCACACACCCACTTTGGACACTACTCTTTTAAGAGCAAATCGGCACACTTTCATGGCATCCATCCCCAAACCACTGTGCTGGCACTTGGCCTGCAGAATAAGAAGGTCTTAAGATCAAAATCCCAGGAGTTTCTCATCTGGGAGACAGGGCAAACAAACTCTTCAAACAACCTAAATTTCAATAATGAAAACCTGCCCGACAGGAAAGCTATCCCTGGACAGTGGTGGCTACAGGTGCTAAGAAAAGATCCGGTACGATGTCGGGAGCCGTGGAATTGTTCATCTCGCCTCTCTGGGTCTCCCGAAGAGGACATTTGGCAACCTTCCCGGCTCTTGCGTGATTGGAATTCTTTGAACCCTCCAACTGCTTCAGTGGGATGTTCCCCAGCGCACCAGTGGGGCCACGTCGCTGGGCCACGTCGCTTGAATATTCTTGTTGATTTGACCACCAAGATGTAATGATGATTCCGTTCCATTTTGAAAAGGGTCTGAGAAAGTATACAGGTCTAATTATATATACATATTTATACATGTGTATTTTTGTTTATTGTTACATTTTGACATTGGACTTTCTATTAAATAATTTTTAACAGTTGACCTGGCTTTGTTCTTTTTTGTGCCTTTCTTCTTTCCTGAGTCTGAGAGAGGGGGCTGTTTAAATGTCGCAGAAGGTCTCGTCCCTCTGGTCGCTCTGGTCCCTCCACTTGTCTCTCTTGTTGTCTCTCTTCCCTATTCTCAGTACAGAGAATATTCCCTATTCTCCACTCTTTTAAGTTCTGTTTTTAGAGACAACTATTGCATCAGACACCCTCTTGGAAAACCCCCAACTTTGTTTTCATTGTCCCCAGTTTCCAGGGGCGGCCCACTCAATCCCATCAGCTCTACAAATGCACAAATTCACAGACTTGCTGACGTTGCAAGAATGAGCAATAATAAAAAATGATGCCATGAGCCTTTTAAATCTCTTGTAAATCTCCACCCACCCTCCCCAAAACACACACACACACACACACACACACACACACACACGGTCCTAGCTGTCAGACCTGGAACAAGTCACTTAAGCTTCCTGAGCCTAGAGGGTACCTACCCATCAGTAAAAAAAACAATACATTTTTCCATAGGTTGGACATGAGGAAACCCCATAGTAAATGCTCAATAAACAGCCACCAGCTTCATGAAGGCAGTCACTCACGCAGTGACATTTATTCATTCCACGGTGTACGCCAGGCCCTGGAGTCTCCCAAACAGGGGCAGGACTTAAGGAATGCCGCTCTGCAAAGTCAAATGCAGAAGCAGCAGCATAAAAAACGAGGCACGTGCCTTACAGTCTGTCCCCTGCCCAACTCCAACACAGTAAAGACCTGGTACCTGTTGAAGGCTCAGAATAATGGATTCTCCCACTGCACTGGGCTTCCAGGATCTACCAAAGAGAAATTACACACACACACACACACACACACACAGCCTCAAAGCATGACGTCGAAGCACTATCCCTTGACTCTGTCTTCCCTGCCGTATCAGCCTGTCCACATCTGACATCTGTTGGTCCATCCGCCAGCCCAGCCAGCCTTCTGCCCTCCACCCTTGCCCTTGAGAACATTTTCCTCGTGATTTCCCAACGGTGTGGAGCTGAGAGGTGGGGATCCAGGGTGGACACGGGAATGTGGGGGGACGGCCAGCCAAGGGGAAGGAGTGGATAACTGCCTCCAGGTCTTATCCTGGAAACAGTAGAGCTGGAAGTCTAGATTTGCAGTTGAGTTTTACAGGCTGTCAAACAAGGCAAAAGCCCAAGCTTCTGCCCAGAGTGAATTCTTTCAAAAACAGTAAGCCTGTTTCTCCCAACAGAAGCTCACTTGAAAGCACAAGGCTGGCCAAGCTTGAAGAGTTCCCTCACCCCAAACCACCCCCCGCCGACACACATGCTGGTCTCCTGTTCCCTCGATCAGCGCTCTGGGAGCTTCCTTTAACCTCAGGCCAAAGAGGAGTTGAGAGGACGCTGGACGGCCCCTTGGTGTCAGCTCCCCAAGCCCATGGCAGTGACATCAGCTTCCAGGTCCCTGGTCATCTCTGGGCTGAAGCCTGCACGGGGCTGCCCAAGTTCCTTCGCCTGGAGGCTGGAGGGCCAAGAAGCAGCCTGTGAGCCCTGGAGGGAGAAGAACGCCCAGCCTCCTGGAGCCTCAGCTCCCAGTGGGTTGGAGGAAAATGAGGTTGCCGACCGCAAGTCCTAGGAGTGAGTAATCCCAAAGCTCAGAGCCAGGTCCCTGGGACAGCTGTGGGGGCCGGTGCTTCTTCCCAGAGCTCCCCCAGCCACCATGACCCTGCCGCTGCCGATGTCGATCCACCTCGTCCTGCCAGAACGCTCAAGCAAAGGAGGCGGACATGAGGCTTTCACTTCCTCCACTCACCTCGTGTAACAAAAGTGCTGCCTGCTCCCACCAGAACCAGCCTCCATTGGGCAACTGGCTCTTCAGCCAGTCCTCGCCCCACACTGCTCTGCCATGTTTATTCTACTCTGGTTCCCGCTGTCCCCTCATCAGGAAAACCCTCCATGTCTCCTCATCACCATAAACTGAACTTCCATTGGAGTCCTGTTAAAACTGACCACTTGCATGGGACCCCGCCGTATGGCTCCAAGACTCACCAGTCTCTCCTGACAAAAAGAACCTCCCTTACAGGAGGGGCCAGAAGGTGGCGGGGGTTGGGGTAGTAGAAGCCCTGAGACTCGAGCCACGGGGCAGTTCTGGTGTCAGACTAGGTCATCAGACACCAGGCGACCAGGCTAAGGGCAAACACTGACTGACTGAGAGCCAGATTGCCAGTGCCGAGGACGGTGACGGTGGCAGAGCCCAGTACGGTCTGAAAGTGGCAATGGTCGGGGAGAGAGAGGAACACCTGTGCGCAAGGACACTTGTGCCGTAATAGACATTCTGCATCAGGTTATAGCATTATTTCTGACGGGAAAGAATTAGACACAGTCTTACGTGACCATCAAAAAGAGAAGGGATGATTAAATAGTAATGCAGTCAATCTTGTGTCAACAGGGATTAGCCTCAAAAACAATAAATGGGATATACCTGGGTGGCTCAGTCAGTTAAGCATCTGCCTTCGGCTCAGGTCATGGTCTCAGGGTCCTGGATGGAGCCCTGGGTCGGGCTCCCTGCTCCCCTCCTCTGCCACTCCCCCTGTTCCTGCTCTCTTTCTCACTCCAATAAACGAATAAAATACTTTTTTAAAAAAGATTTTATTCATTTGTTTGAGATAGAGAGAGAGCATGCTTTACCGACTGAGCCGCCCAGGTGCCCCAATAAATAAAATCTTAAAAAAAAAAAAAAAACCCACGGTGAATTAAAAACGCACAGAGGAGGAGCCCACTGGATTTCCGAAAGTCCATTCCCCACACACGAGAGCACAGGAAGCACATGCCCCAACCACGCACAGAGCAGACGGGGATGACGGGTGAAGAGACACTGTGCCCCCACCAGATGCCCCAGCCATTTGCTTCCCTTTGCTGGTTTCTTATTGCAGGCTCTGAAGGCCAGGTGTCTGGGATGGACATGTCTGACTTAATTTCTCCTTGCCCCAGAAATGACGCCAGCTCCCTCCCGAGCCCTCCGGCCCAGCCTGCACACATTCCCGGCGGGGCACCTTCAAATGTCCTAGCTTTCATGATGTCCACAGGCGCTGAGAATCCAGCTCCCTCCAGTAAATAAATAAATAAAAGAGAAAGGGCCACTGGGGCAAAGCTGCCTGATTGGCTCATTCTGAGACAAGGTTCTGGAGGCCTCCTAATGATGACAGCGCCCTGGGGCCCCCTGGGGACCTTTCCAGCCCGTCCCCATCGGGACATCAGGCAGTTAACTCGGGGTCTCCAGGAGTGGGACCGGGCCTTTCTAAATCCCTCCCCAGGCAACGGTGAGGCCCAGGGAAAATTTCAGAACCACGCGTCTACACCGCATGCCGTGGACCCCGGGCACCGCAAACACAACTGAACACAACAGACCCGGGCCCTCGGGAGTTAAGAACAGCAGGCTGTAGGTTTGTACACACGCTCACGGGGCCGAGAGCACTCGGAAAAGAAACAACCGGGTCCTCATTGCTGATGGAGAGAATGAGCAGGGAGTGAAATGAGGAGCGAGCAGGGGAAGGAGGGCAATGAGCAGGGACTCCCCAGGGACCCGCGGAGGGGCGTCCCTCTTGTGGATATGGGACAAGAGAATGAGTCAACTTCTGCAAGTCTAGGGGTTGAGGCTCAGGTGAGGCCTCCAGGCACCATCTGCTTGCCAGGCACGATTTCCCTCCATCATTCCAAAGATGGAGAATTTCATGAAGACACCCCGATGGGAAGCCTGCTGCTCCCGCTGGCAGCTCGGCCCGCCCGGGCGGGAGGCTTAGCCTCCATGGTTCACCGCAAGCAGCAGCCTAGGCCAGCCCCTGCTTCACCCTGTTCCTCGGCCGGTTGCCCCTCAGCCTTCAGGACAGCCCTCCTTGTGGGAGGCGCGTTCAGGCTGGAACACAGCGTTCAGAAACGCACCCCTGCGTCCCTAAACTGACCAGTCTCCGGGAAGGCAGAACCCTGGACCCCCCCAGCAAAGCCTTTGTGCGAGTGAAGGAGGGGTCCCCGGTTTCAGGGGAGTAAGGGCAGTGGCTGCTTGTCCTCCGCAGAGCCCCTGAGCTGAATAAACAGAAAAGTAGGATTTACGCACCCAGCGCCTTTGGGGTGGGGGCAGGGGTGTTAATATCAGTGTTATAGTCAGGGGCTGCGGTGGCTGAATTCCTGGTGAATTTGGAAACTGCCTGCCGGGATGTGACCCAAGACATATGCATCTCTCCCCGCCTCCCCCGCCGGAGCAGCCAGGCTCATGGCCAGAACGCAAACACTCACTGGCAATTGTTCACACGGGTCTGGTCGTCAGTGCGCTGGACACTCGGCCTCTGACCTGACACTGGGCTCTCATGCTTTACTGTCCTCCGGGGGACTGAGAGCCTTGAATACCACAACACAGAAAAGAGCCAGTGACAGGTGGTTGGAAAGGCTCTCACCCTGCTCCCCGGGGGACCCAGCCAGGTGGTGAGGATGCTGAGAGGGATGCCGGCTGGTCTCCCCACAGTTTTGGTGTCAGCTGAAGGCTGCCCTGCCCATTTCTCATAGGTACAAACCCAGCTAAGGTCCCAGGAGATGAGTCTCCCACGATCACACTGGAATACAGATGGACTTTTACATTTAAAGATCAGGTGAGGGCGCCTGGGTGGTTCAGTCCATTAGGCCTCTGCCTTTGGCTCAGATCATGATCCTGGGGTCCTGGGATCGAGCCCCAAGTCATGCTCCCTGCTCAGCAGGGAGTCTGCTTGTCCCTCTGCCTACTTGTACGCTCTCGCTCTCTCTGGCATATAAATAAATAAAATCTTTAAAATAAAATAGGGGGGACTGGGTGGCTCAGTGGGTTAAAGTCTCTGCCTTCAGCTCAGGTCATGGTCCCAGGGTCCTAGGATTGAGCCCTACATCGGGCTCTCTGCTCAGCAGGGAGCCTGCTTCCACCCCACCCCCACCCCGCCACCGCGCCGCCTGCCTCTCTGCCTACTTGTGATCTCTGTCAAATAAATAAATAAATCTTTAAAATAAATAAATAAAATAAAGATCAGGTGAGGGCACCTGGGTGGCTCAGTTGGTTAAGTGTCTGCTTTTCGTTCAGATCGTGATCCTGGGGTCCCGGGATCGAGCTCCGATCAGGGGCTCAGGGCTCTCCCTGCTCAGGGGGAAATCTACTTCTCCCTCTGTCCCTCCCCATCCACTTGTGTTCTGTCTCTTGCTTTCTCTCTCTCTCTCTCTCTATTAAAAAAATTTTAAATTAAATTAAATTAAAAAATAAAAATAAAGAGCAGGTTAGATGACACGTGATGGGAGGGGCACATGAAGGAGAAAGCGCTTTCCCAAACTCTGTCATTCTACATTGAAAATTCAAGTCCCTAACAAGGCCCTGTCCGTTTTCCGTCCCACCCCTACTCCCAGGCCTGTGCCCAAAAAAGGAGAAAGGGGAGCTTTGAATCAAGTCACCCTAAATCCTCTTTTATCCTTGAGATAATCATCTGGTATTTGTGCCTCTGCTGATGCAGTGGGATTCGGGTGCCCCAGGCCCCTCTCTGGCTCCTGTCCCAGGGGCCACAGAGGTGGCTTTGGCCTCAAACATTTTGCCTCTTCTGCTCCCTCCCTTCCCCACTGCAGAAACACAAGCAATTGGAAGGCAAAAGCTTGAGGATCTTCTGAAATATAAGTGAATAGATAGGGTCATCGGGATACGTAGGAAGCCCCCAGCGCAAACTGATCCTCTTCCTGCATTAAAACTTGGCTGTGGTCAGTGCAGACCCACCCTCAAGTCCCAGGTGAGATTAGCTTCCTGGTGGACACCAAGTCTGCCAGACTCCAGCAGAGTCTACATCATTCTGGGCAAGTGTGGCATGAAAGCTGTCCCTTGGGTCCCAAGTGTTCCATCTTCATAACTGTCACTGCCATTTATGAAGCAGTGACTAAATGTATCTCAGAAAACCTTCCAATAACCCCTATAAAATAACTGCTGAATCTTCATTTTACAGTTGGGGAAGCTGAGCATCAGGGAGACTGAGTAACTCGCTCAAGGTCACACAGCAATAAGTGGTAGAGGCAGGATCAGGGCCCATGACCCAGAGGTCTGGCCAACAACCATTGGGCCATAATGCTGCTCACATGTGTGCCTTGGGTCTCTGTGCTGTCGTCTTCTTGGTTTGGCTGTGTTCCTTGCCTAACTCCTCCAGCTTCCCTCCATGATCCCTGAGCCTTCCTGTCTACCCTTTGTCCCTCTTGGACCAACCACCTGTGGACAAACACTAATGTGAGGCCCATGAGTGGGGACCGCTCACAGAACTTACCACTTGGGAGTTCCTGGCATTCCTTCCTACCTTTCCTTCTCATTCACTGTGTTTCCAAGATTTTGGCTTGCTGTTTTAGCTCCTTGACTCCTCAGCTGGATGACCTGGAGAGAGTGAGTCTTCAAAGGAGGTCTCACAAGTTTGGCCCCCTTCCCCTCAGACCACACCCCAGAGATTTGTCCCCATGGCGGGATCCCTGTAGCATCCTCTGAGCCCTGGCAGCCCAGGACCAACCACAGCTCTCAACAGAACACTGCCTTTTGTCAAAGGAGCTCTGCTGTCACCAGATTTGTTTATATTTGCTACATGTCTCATCGGACCAAGGAACGGTGAGGGTGGGCATCCCTGCACCCAGAAGCCTCCTGAGCCCGCACCCCCAGAGAGCTTCATTCCTGCACCTATTGGCTGAGACCACACGACTGCTAGAAGCCAATCAATACCCCCTAAACTTTTAAAGCTTCACAGGGGTTTAATGCATATAAAGTCAAGGAAAGAATAGTCCGGGTTCAGGAGCAATGTTCTCTACAATCACAGGATGGGGTTTAGAGGCAAGGGGAAGAGGCCATACGAGCCACACCCCGACACGTTCAAAAAGAACCACGTCCAGAGCACCCCCCACCTGCAGGATGATGTCGCTTTCTCCCGATCGCGGCCAAGGGGCACACTACCAAAAAAGCATGGTGAGAGCTAACCCATATGGGCCCAAGGTGCTGGCGGGGGTAAGGGGGGCACTAGTCCAGAGGGAGGACTAGTAAGAAGGCGCTGAGGCTGCTGGCCGCTGGGCATGAGCTCCGACGCTTGTCCGCCATCGCGCAGGCGCAATGGGACAGGCTGGCCAGCCCTGGGGGCAGGGGTACCCCTGCGGGCGTGCTGAGGTGGTGCCTAAGAAAGTCCCACTTCTCGTTGAGGTGGGTCGTGGCTGCCGTGAGTGGGAACAGGGTGAGTCCGGCCTGGCCCTGGGAGCTGATGAGCGCACAGCCAGCCTGAGGCGCACGACGATGAACTAGCAGGTGGGGCAGATCGCAGGGCGCGATCTCGGGGTCTGCCTTCAGCAGGTCTTCGACCCCATGGTTTCAGAAACCCTTAAAGTGGGGGATCTTCCTCATCGAGGAGTTGAGATGGGAGCCCACGGCGAGGGAGGACTCTATGTCCTCATGCACTCCGTTTTCCAGGCTGCCGGCGTCCTTGCAGAGAATGAGTCATGCAATCGAAACACACCCCCACACTGTGGTCACACAGTTGATGCCCCAGGCTGTCCTTGTCCAAGGAGTCCCCCACCTTACTGCTGCAGAAGATGGGGATGCAGGATCCTCAGCCTTGTCCTGCCTCACCAGTCTCTGCTCCTAGGTCTTGGAGGCATTAACACCCTGTCACAGCATGTCCCCAAGGGGGCTGTCTACCACCTCACTGGTCTCCTGGACCTCTGATTCCTCTTTCCCTGGGGGCTGGAGCTGGGGGTTCTTGTTGTCTTTACTGAGGATTATGAGAGGCTTCTGGATGCTGGGGTCCAGGCTGCTGGGAACGATGGAAAACCTCGTGGAATGGTGAGGCAGGTGCAGGGACAAGGGCAGGGATGTGGCCAGAAGTAAAGAACTTGTCATTGAACAGCTCATGTGTGGTCTGACAGGCAGTGGGATTTTGTCTGAAGCATCTTGTGAACTTGGGAGGCGGCCATGGGGTTGATGTGCTTGGAATACACCATTCATTTTTCCTAGGCGTCTTTGAGGCAACACAACTCAAAAGGTGGTTTGCCCACTGACGAGGTACACATGACTCACGCATTCCAAACCGTGCCCTCTTGCTAGGCACTTCTGGAGCTCTGTTATTAGGGGCTTCTTCCTCTCTTTGCTATACTCGATTTTGGTTGCTAATCAGAATCCCCGGGTTCCTCCTCCAGATCCTCACCGAGTAAGAGTTAGCCCAGCTTGAGGTCCCGAGGATGAACCCAGTTTCCGGACAGGTTCTGGCATCCAACGAGGTGGTAGCGGCCCCAGGCCGCTTTTTTTCCCTCCAAACTCCTGGCGAGCCCTGCATCTCACCCGAGGGCTGTGGTTCGGGAATGTTTTGACTTGAAACATTCAAGCCAGTGGTGGTAGTTGGAGTTGTGAGACCCTTCTGTGCTGAAAGGAGAGATGAATGGTCTATTTAGAACCTGCTAACAATTCGCAGTATAAAGAACAGGCAACAATTCTGCTGCTGAAATTCGACTTTCTGAGGGTACCACTCCCAGGGGAGCTGGCTGTGTGGCCAACATGGCCCCAACTCTGGATTTTCCATCTGGAAGACCACCCTTGCCGGTGGTGGCAACACTTCCAGAAGATTGTGCCTCTGCCTCTGCTTTTTCTGGGCCTCTCTTCAACCCCCTCCCAGAATGCTCTCTTCCTGGGGCCTGTGGTGTTCTTGGGCTATGAGTAAGAGGACTTTTCCAAAACCACATGAACTTTGCTCTGGACAAACAAAGAAGGGTGGCTGTTTGGAAATGCCTAAAACAGCTTCTCTTGGGCCTAAGTTGTGAGGTTTTACCTCACATCACAGATACAGAGTTCACCTGGAGGAGGAAACTGATTTTCCTCTCAGGACAAAATGGTGGCCCCTGGAGCCTTGGGTACATTCCCAGGTGTTTCTATCACCAGAGCGAGGCTTCATTTCATTGCATCCTAGGATCGGAAGAGAAGGTGAGAAGCATGGGCTTCTAAACACTCAGCCAAGAGAAAAATGGGCAGTTTACTGAAACGCCAAAGCTTCTTTCAAAAATCAATGGCAATTAGGAATGGTATTCCTCTAATTTGTTGAAAGGAATTTCTATATAGGTACAAGTAATCTCAATCAAAATCCTGGTAGATTTTGTTTAGAAATTCACAACCTTATTATAAAATTTACATAGAAATGCAAGGGATCTAGAATAGGAAAAACAATTTTGAAAAAAGAACAAAGGTGTTTTTTAACTAATACTACCCGATTTGAAGACTTAATGAATGTAAAGCTACAAAAATAGACAGTGTGGTCCTGGACACACAGAGTACAGACACACAAGTACAAACAGATAGGTCAATGGAACAGAATACGAGTTCAGCAGTGGTCCACACATATATGGTTAATAAGTTGTGCTGGTATAATTGGACATTCAAGTGCATAAAATGAACTTTGGCCCTTCCTGCAAACCACACCCAACAATGAACTTGAAATGGATCATAGTACTAAATGTAAGAACTAAAATTATAAAGCTTCTGAAAGAAAACTGAAGGATAAAACCTTTACAGCTTTGGATTAAATAAAGATGTTTAGGGGCACCTGGGTGACTCAGTCATTAAGCGTCTGCCTTTGGCTCAGGTCGTGATCCCAGGGTCCTGGAATCGAGCCCCACATCGGGCTCTCTGCTCGTCAGGGAGCCTGCCTCCCCCTCTCTCTGTGCCTGCCTCTCTGCCTACTTGTGATTTCTGTCAAATAAGTAAATAAAATATTAAAAAAAAAGTACAGACTGTGATAAATGTGTGTAAAGTACATATAATCTGATAAAGATGAACGTAATATATGCGCACATTTGATAGCTATGCTCAATGTCATTAGTCATTAGGAAAATACAAGTTAAAACTGCAATGAAAAACCACTACATATCCACCAGAATGGCTAAAACTAAATTTTAAAAGCGGACAATACCAAGTGTTCGCAAGAGTGCGGAACAGCTGGAACAGCCACACGTCGCCACTGAGGGTACAAAAATGGTAGGGGGCACACTTTGCAGAATTTCATAAAGATAAGCATCCACTTATCATTTCCTTCAACAATCCCATTCTTAGGTATTTTACCCAAGAGAAAAAAAAGCATATGCCCACAAAAAGACTTGCACTGTTTTTTCAAGATTTATTTTTTAATTTGAGAGGGAGAGCATGCCAGGGGAGGGGCAGAGGGAAGGAGAGAGAGAGAATCCTTAAGCAGATTCCCTGCTGAGCGTGGGGCCCAACATGGGGCTTGATCCCAGGCCCCTGAGATCATGACTTGAGCCGAAATCAGGGGTCAGCTCCTTAACTGACGCAGCCAACCAGGGGCCCCAGGACTTGCACTTTTAATGTTCACTGGAGCTCTGTTCCTAATCTCTGAAAAGTAGAAAGCACTCCAATGTGCAGCAAACAGCAGACAGTTTCACATAATGCAAGATATCCGTACGCTGGATACTACTTGGCTGACTACTGATACAGGCAGCAACGCAGATGAACTAGTGATTGAAAGAAGTAGCACCCTGGGGTGAGTGTCAGGCCTGTTTGACACCCAGAGCCCACACTACTGCTACCCTTCAGCCCCCTGGCCCCAATTTTACCACCCCCTAGACTGCAACACTTAGGAAATTAGGAATAGCTCCCTCTCCTCCTTGAACAATCTGTACTTTTTCTCAGTAATGCTGAATTGATTTGAATAATTACAGTAACAAGATTTCAGGACGCAGGAGAGACCTACTTTAAATACTCAGGACAAAGTAATGTTGATTTTTATAAATGGAGAATGTGATCATAATAATTGATCCTTTCCCCACCCAGCATGCCCTGAATTTTTGTGAGCTCAGGACCCAGTGACAGGTGCCAGGGACGCCAAGGGGTGCCTCCCAGCCCTTGCTTCCAATCATGTCTTACAGGACCTATTGCAATGAATGCTTTCTTAGCTTAGACGTTCACTCATCCCACAAATACTTATCGAGAACCTACAATAAAACCAAAAGTCAAATTTGAAAATATTTTTTCTACAACAGACTTATTGTCAGAGCCTAGATCGTGTTGACCTTTGACCCATGAGAACAAATAATTAAGAGTTCTGTTGTTTGTTAGTTTTGTTTTCTGAACCCACTTTTTTCCCCCCCATTCTGTTCACGAGAGGAAGGGGACGAAAACCCAGAATGGCGGGGCCTGCCGTTCAGAAACAGAGAAGGCCTCCCTCACGCTCGGGGATCTCCTCGAGGGCAGAAACTGACCTGCTCTTGCTGGATTCCGGGGTCTTAGCAAATAATGAATTTTTGGGTAAATGTTCGTTGAACTTCACTAAATTTTAAATGATTCAACTGCTCGGGCTGAAAAACAACCAGTCCCAGGGAAATGACTAAACGCACTTTTTAAATTAAGCTTCAGGAAAAGTCAGGTGAGTTGCATTTGCTCTAAGGGAAGTCATGCGCTCGGCCAAGGTAAGGACCAGAGTGGCTCCGGCAGAAAAGGCTGAAACTGGAGCCTGAAGACAGGGCAGGTAGGGGACCACGGACCGAAACCTGAAAATGAAAAGGCGGAGACATTTTTGTAGAGGATCAAGGGGGCTTTGGGTTTGACAGGACAGTGTTTGTCGGTAGAGAGACCTCCCGCCAGCAGCCTGGAGGTTGGGGAAGAGCCACTCGACAAGGGATGGTCAAGGTCACCTTGAGCGCTCAGCCTCACCCCTCGGTCCACGTCCCACCACCCCTCACCCCACCACTAACCGACAGGTTTGCTGGTGTTAGCTTTTAAATATTTCTTGACTTTTCCCTGCCTGCCTGCCTCCCATATACAACTCCGGGCCCTCATAAGCTCTCGCTTCTCTCAGGTGTCCCCTGCCAGTCTCTGCCCCCTTAAGTGCACCCTTCACATCAGCACCAGAGCGTTCACCTGAAACAAAATTCCCAGCACCTCCCTTTCCCGCTTAAAACTTCCTGAATGCCTGTCCCCATCTCGTTCCTCAACACTCAGCACGAGCATCCTCTCCTCCAGAACACGGTCCCTGATGCCCCCACGATAAGCTGGGTGACCGTGACCCCTGTGCACTCAGAGCACACGGTGCAGCCTGCCAGACCCCACTGAGCGGCAAGTACCTAGTGGCCGCTCCCCAGCACTCAGCCCAGCACACACAGGTATATGGTCGTCTTGGGAAGGAGGAGGAGAGGGCGAAAAAAGAGGCCCAGGGGCGCCTGCGTGGCTCAGTCGGTTGAGTGTCTGACTCTTGGTTTTGGCTCAGGTCATGATCTCAGGGTTGCGGGGTCGAGCCCCACATCAGGCCCCACACTCAGCACAGAGTCTGCTCCAGATTCTCTCCTCTTCCTTCTCCCTCCCCCTCAGTTCCTCCCATGGCTTGTACTCTCTCTCTCTCTAAAATAAATGGATAAAATCATAAAAAACTTTAAAAAAGAAAGAAAGGAAGAAGAAAGATGGCCAGATACTAATCTTGAAAACTGTCTATGTATGGTAAGCAATCAGCCAAGATTCCCACATCTGACCAGAAGGGGCCCTGTCTGCTGCTGAGGCAGGACCCATGGGAACTCCTAGCTTTGCCAGCGCTTCACTGGTGGACGCTGGTCAGGCTGCCTCATGTCTCTGGCCTCAGTCTTCTCACTAAGATTAGGGGGTTGGTCCAGATGAACTCCACAGCCTTTCCAGCCCTCATTCCAGGGGCACTACAGGTCCAGCCCCCTCTCAGCACCCAGGAACCTCCAGCATTGGCCCTGCCTGTGCCCCCCCCCTCCCGCCCCCGGTCCGGTCCCTGGACCTCCCTCATTCAAAGCTGGCAAGAAACCATGACAGCCTCTTTATTATTATTATTTTTAAAGATTTTATTTATTTATTTGACAGAGATTACAAGTAGGCAGAGAGGCAGTCAGAGAGAGGAGGAAGCAGACTCCCCGCCGAGCAGAGAGCCCAATGTGGGGCTCGATCCCAGGACCCTGGGATCATGACCTGAGCTGAAGGCAGAGGCTTTAACCCACTGAGCCACCCAGGCGCCCCCATGACAGCCTCTTTAGATAATGGTGACAGTCACAGCCTGGCCCGTGGACTCCCCCAACAGCTTTTGCTGGGGATTAAACTCTGCTTCTCTTCAGAGATTACACAGCTGTTTGAAGAGACTGGGCTCACTTCTCATAAACTGCTGAGTCCAAAGGCCATGCCTCTGAGCATTCTTTATTGTCTTCTTTAAAGCCTCATTAAATTCCTCTTTCCCCCCGCTGTTGGAGAGGAAGCCACCAGAGCTTGGGGAGGCACAGTCCTCCTCCCACAGCAGCTATCCCCCACTAACTGGGCGACATCCTCAATGAATAAGGAAGCACCGCTGGGCGCAGACCAGGCACTGAGGTGCCCCTGGGCCCCCTACCGGTAAAGAGAGGAATTGAAGGACACAGTCTCCCCAAGTTCCTGGGAGACTTGTAGGAAACACAGGTAAGAGCTATTGAGGAGGATGGTGATAAAAGGAGTACACATCCTAATCTTAAATTAGTTCTATCTTTTATCTCCCAATGCTATACAAGTTCCACAAGGACGGAGACCTTGTCTTGCGTGCTCACCACTGGATTACCTGCGTGCTGTGATCCGCACATTCAAGAGGAATCTGTTGAATGAAAGTGTGTTTTGTTCCTTGTCATATCCCCAGCTCTTAGAGCAAAACTTGGTTTAATAAATTCTTGCTAAAAGAGTGAATGAATAAATGAGGGAGAAGCAGGGCAGGGCTTTGAAGGATGAGTAGGAGTTAATGAGCCAAAGAACATAAAAAGAGAGGGGCAGGTGGGGGGGGGCACCTGGCTGGCTCAGTGGGTAGAGCATGCAATTCTAGATCTCAGGATCATGAGTTTGAGCCCCACACTGGGCATAGGGTTTACACTAAAAAAAAAAAAAAAATTTTAGGGGCACCTGGGTGGCTCAGTGGGTTAAGCCTCTGCCTTCGGCTCAGGTCATGATCTCAGGGTCCTGGGATCGAGCCCCACATCGGGCTCTCTGCTCAGCGGGGAGCCTGCTTTCCCCCTCTCTCTGCCTGCCTCTCTGCCTACTTGTGATCTTTCTCTCTGTCAAATAAATAAATAAAATCTTTAAAAAAATTTTTAATAAAAATTAATAAAACAAAGGGACAGGAGATTTCAAGGGCACAGAGGATGAGATTTACAAAAGCAAACGAAACCTGAACTTCCAGCGAATAGAGACTTGTTAGAAGTGGCTCAATATTTATCTGAAAATTATTTTAACTAAAGTGTGATAGAAAAGTGGTAGAAGACCAGCTAGGCTTTGTCATTTCTTTACCTTCTACCACCAAAGTATCTGCTTGAGATCGTTAACACAGTCACAGAGCCTTGGGTTTTTCCACTATATCAATCACAATTTTTTTGTCTGCAAGTGACAGAAATTTAATTCAAGCTAGCTCAAGCAAAAGAACTAGCAAGTGTAGGGTTCTTTCATTCTATGTGTGTATGTATCTATCTTTCTGTCTGTCTATCAGCTATCTAACCTTGGATCTTCTACCTTCCAGATAGAGTAGTCCCATTCTCTCCTATCTCAAACAGCTTCCTGTTTGCAGGGAGAGAGACATCTGTTTATGACCTCAGCAGCTCTGGAACCACCCATATAAAAATCCCAAGAAGAGACTCGATGGGTTTATCTAAGTCATATGCTCACCCCAGACCAGCCCCTTGAATGGGCTGGCAGGCATCATGTGCCCTCCCATGATGGACCCAGGAGAAGGAGAGGAATGTTGCTCCCAATGCTAGGTAAGATTAGTCCATGGCCTGCCAGGTGTCAGGCAGCCGGCCAGCTGCCACGTGTGGACCCCTGGCAGTCAGGGCCTCATTCAGCATGGAAGAAAGTAAACTCTGAATATGGCCTCTTTTGTGGCTGACTGTAACTTCTTCTCCAGGCCTTAGTTTCTCCCTCTGTAGAATGAGTATGTTGGGCTATAGCCATCCTCAAAGGTCCCTTCCAAATATGTCGTTCTGAGATGTTTATTTACGTTTAAAGTCTTGCTCACTTCACTTGGATATTGGCAATGTCTGGTTTTTTGCTGGATTAACTCATGAGGTAGGTTTGGATGTTTTATCTTTGCTGTTCTCAGTCATTTCAAAAATACCAGATCTATTGTTCAGCAAAGGAATCTAATCTTTTTCCCAAAGCACATTTTTCAGTCTCCTTCAGAATGTTGGTTATTTGAATCATCACCTTGGAAAGAATGAGATATTTGGCGGTGAAGGGCTTTCAATGACCCCAATTTATCATGCTGGGGCCCCAAACTTGTATTATTTTCTAATTGATGCTGGGAGCTGCAGGAAAGGAAATCATTGCTCCTTCATGTTATGTGGGACCCATCTGACCTTCGTGTTATTTGGGGAATATTTCAAAGGGGGTCCTCTGAGCCTGGAAGCTTCGCTGCTCTATATTCATTGAGCTCCACAATGAGGCGCAGGGAAATGTCGATCGCGGATGCACCAGCCCTTCACCGCTCCCAAACCCTGCTCCTCTTCCAAGCCCGTCCACTTGTCCCTCCCCCGTCTCCAACAGTCCTGGGCCAGAGCCCGGCACAGAGAAGGAGAATGGGCTCACAGTCAACTGCTAGTTGGGAAAGCTTGAATTCAAAACCCAAGACGTCTGACTTCTGGTCTCCACGTTCTCTTTCAACACCATTATCCCCTGCCTCCTCTTCACCTCCAACCACATTCAGAGCCTCCTTGTCCAGGGGACTAAAATCAAGCCCAAGACTTCCTCACCGTTAGTTCCCAAGGCCTCCTTCGTGACACCGTGACCTTGACCACCAGCCACTCCAGGCCTTTCTATTTTGCTTCCCGCAGCCTCTTGAGTTGGCACTCTGGCTTCCGGGCACCTGCTCTATTTGCAGAGAAAGCTCTTGCCTTAACTCAAGCCTGATCATCAGACTCCCTGAGGGAGCCTCTAACACAGCCAGGCCTTTGTCTGATGGCGGAGGCTGGCTCCCCTCACGTGTATCTGTGCTCTGTCTGGGGCCCCCACCCGCAGCCTCCCTCTCCTGCACACAATGGAAGGCCTGTGTCTTTCTCTCACCACCACAAGGCTGTTACAGCGGCCACCAGAGCGGCTGCCAACCCTCGGGGCTGTGGAAACCTTCGCACACGGACTCCCGTTGCTGACAAGGTCAGCATTTGGGTTGACCCTGGGTCACAGGCCTACATCCAGCGAGACCGCTGGCTCAGGGAAGAAGTGACCGGACTTTTCCAGAACTTCACCCTCACATCCAGAAGAAGCAGCCTGTTCCTCAGAGATCCCAGCTTTCTTCAACTGTCTCGAGAGGGAGAGGCCACGGCCTGACATCAACACCAAAAATTTTCTGATGGGAAGAATCCCCGATTGTCCTCTTCATCATTTTCCCAGTGAGTCTAACACAAGCCACTCCATCCCGCCATCCATCCATTTTCATCTATTCTTTCATTCGTAAAAATATTTACTGGACTCTTCCTGGAGAACTGATGAGGCCGACTACCTTTTCAGAGCTCTCCTGTTCCCCATGCCTCAAACCCCGTATGCATCCTCAAACACCACAGTCCTCCTAGCGTTGCTATTTTAATTCCGCTTCGTAGCAGAACCTTCTAACCCTCGCTACACCTGCTGTCCCCAGCACTCAGGCCTTCCCAGGCTTCCTGTGGTTCCTGTCAGTGCTGCTCCAGGCTGGGAGGGAAACACCCACAGTCAGAATTTCTTATTCTCCAGACCCCTGGATCCATCACCCTTTCCAAGTCCATCCTTTCCGACAGGACACCTCTGCCCTCGCTCATCATGTACCTCATTAGCAGTCCAGACTGTCTGTGTCCTGCTACTCTGGCCTTCTCAGCTGGATAACCGGATTCATCCTCCCCGCAAAGCACCAAGGTCATGCCTTGTGTGGACTCTAATGTGCATTCATGTCTGCTGCTTGGAGGATTTTTTTCAGTCATTTAACAAATATTTATTGAGCACCTGCCATATTCCAATGACTCTGCAAGGCCGCTGAGGCTCTAACAAAATATAAATGCCGTCTTGGCAGAAAGATAACACGGGCCAGGAATGCAGTAAGGGTGACTGGCACTGGTTGGGGAGTGTTTCACAGCAGCGCTGAGCTGGGCCCTGGAGGGGTCTGTCAGGAAAGGTTTCCCAGAGAGGCGGGACAGGTAACCCGAATAAAAACTCCCTTGACCCCGTTCAGGGTCTGTTCTTGTCCCCGAGCTGAGAATGTTTGCTTTGAGTCTGTCACTCCTCCACCAGCTCAAACACCCCGCCCCTCCCACCTTCCTCCTTCCTCCTCCATTGTGAGTTGTTGGTCCGCATGTGGAATGCAAATCCCCAACCAAATGAGAAAATTCCAGCAGGGCAGGACCGGCTGTCTCTGAGCCCAGCCCAGCCCCACGGTCCACACTGCACTGGTCCACGAGATGCGTTGTAAATGTTCGAATTAGGCATTCTGGCAGAGCCCCTCCGTGTTACAGCGGGGTGGGGTGAAGGTGGCCCTCCTAAAGGTGACATTTCCCCACCAATCGGAGGACGTGCGCCAGTGGAACTGGTGGCCACTTTCTGGCCTGGACCTTAACAATACCGCTCTCACTCTCGCCCACGCCCTCTTCCCTCTTCTGGCGAACACCCAGATGTGGCTGCAGCCCCGCCTTGACCGTGACTTGCAAAAGAAATCAACATCCCGGTTCCTTAAACCACTGCAGTGTTGGCTCCCTTTGTTAGAGCTGACTAGCTTTACCCCAGCTGATGCTCCTGCCAGCATGTCAGCTTCCAGTTGCCAAGGTCGGGGGGCTGGGTGGATTTCTAGCAACATGGTGCTGCCATCCGCAGGAGCTAAGTCCCCCTTTGCCACAGCTGCAAAGCTGCCCCAGGGAGGCTGAGAGCCAATATCCCGCAGGACCTTTGCACTTGCTTTTCCGACCTTCCCTCTTCTCCAGGCGCTGCCTGAGGCTTGCGGACAGGTGTGTTCTCAGAAACATGGAGCCTCCGAGTAGAGCGTGACTCAGGGGATACAATTCCTGAGGATTCCCAGGCTTGACTCTTCTCTCAAGAGTTTTTGCTGTTTTAAAACCCAAACCCAGGGGCGCCTGGGTGGCTCAGTGGGTTAAAGCCTCTGCCTTCGGCTCAGGTCCTGATCCCAGGGTCCTGGGATTGAGTCACACATCGGGCTCCCTGCTCAGCAGGGAGCCTGCTTCCCTTCCTCTCTCTCTGCTTGCCTCTCCGCCTACCTGTGATCTCTGTCTGTCAAATAAATAAATAAAATCTTTTAAAAAAAACAAAGTAAAAAAAAACAAAACAAAACCCTAAACCCAGTCATCTCAACCCTGATTTAGGACCTGGATCAGACCCAATGCCTCCCGCCAAAAACAAATATCCTATATTGTCCCCTTTGTGTTCCTGAAATTAAATTAGTATTACCCACTGACACACGATTCTGAAAAGCAGTATCATGCCCTAATGGAAATATCAAGGAGAAATAAAATGAGGGTCGCTTGTGATAGCAGCACATGTTTCAATACAGAGAGGTTTGGTGGTACCACTTTAGGAGCCAGCGGGAAGTATGAGTTGCTCCCGGCCTGGAGCAGAGCCCCCCCACCCCATCCCCTCCATCCCCCTCGAATCTGACAGCTTCGAATGCAGACTGGTACAGCTGTGGGATTCTGGAAGCTCACGGCCACAGGCGGCATTGCCATTAGGGATCTGATCTTTTTGAAAGGTGAATAGCTCTTAGGAATGTTCCCCCCACCTCCAAATCCAGTCTTTCCTTGATTTCCACAACAGTCGCCTTCCTGGACAACCCTGTGCATTTGAAAATGTGCAACAAATACTTTATGAGTAAAACAGAGATCAGTTTTAGGCTCAAACACGTTCTCCCCTCCGCCACACAAAACAGGCACCCAGCAGTCGTGCAGGCCAGAGGATAGAGAGTTCTCAGTTGGGGCACCATCTGGAGGATTTCAGCCTGTCTAGCGTCTCTGCCCCTTCCCCCACTGAGTGCTGAGAGCGTCCCAACCCAACCCTTAAGACAACCCAACATACCCACACATTTCTAAAGGCCCCCTTCAGGCAGATGCTTCCTCCCCCACGAGAACCATTGGCTCAAACCGAGAAGACGCAAAGAGAGGTGAAGGCAATATTGAAGCTTTTCCTGAAGATGACTTGAGTGTTTTTCTTCACAGCTTGCTGGAAGTGAGGCATCACCTCATCTCGATTTTCTGTGACTATCTGGACTTGCTAGACGTTTGTTCAGAGAAGGAATCGGCAGTGTTCAGAAGAGACCGTGGGGGCCTCCAGGTTTCGGGTGGTGCTCGTCTCTCCCCTCCCCCCGCACCCCTCCCTTCCGTGGCTCTGGGGTAGACACCTTACCTCCCAGCCTCTGTGTTTAAAAAGGACATATGAATGAAGCCAGAGCCTGAAACTGAAAACCAGTTCTCACATCCCTCTCATCTCCTGCCTATTAATAGTGTCTTGGAATGAGTCGCATGGAGACATTGACTGCTTCTGAGAGTGCGTTCACCTAAAATGCCATTTTTCCATGTTTCTGTGATGCCAGGCAGCCAAGATGGACCCCATTTCTCAAAGAAACACGCCTGTAAATCAGGTTTCACCTGGGCTGCGGTGGGGCCCAAAACACCAGTCAGCCCTCCTCCAATTTAGGAAACTGGGGGGCTTGAGTGCTTGGTCTTCTGGATCCTTTCAAAGAGACCAGCCTCTCAGCTTCCCCTCATCAAAGGAACCCCCATTTTCTCCACAGGTATCTGAGGCTTGTGGACTCCTATATGGCTCCTCAGGTCCTCTGAGGCTTGTGGAACTCCTATATGGCTCCCTAAATGGCCTTGCGGATAAGTACTGCTGTGCTCACAGATGTAGGCACCGAAGGGATAGTGACAGGGGAAAGTGAGCCAGATGTCCCTCCTGTCAGGAACGTAGGGCCAGGCAGGCTCCTCCTGGGCCCTCAGATCCTGATCGCCCCTCCCCCAAGGCAGCGCCTCACCTACCTCACCACATGCCACTGTCACCTCATTTCCCCTTCTGTCCTAGGCCATTTTTAACTGTCTGACCGGGAAGGATCTGACCTGACAGGCCAATTAAATATTAATACCGTGATTGAAGAGTCTGTGCAAATCAATTAAAAATAGGACTTGTGGAGCTGAGACATTTTCAATCTATTTTTCCTTCCTGTCAGGGAAGCTCTGGCCAGGGAGCTCAAACGCCAGGGCCCTGAGGTGGGGATTGATCCTAGAAGGTGCCCATAGGTTCTGCCAGTGGGGCAGCCCGTCACTACTACCCTCCTCAGATGGTTGCGGGTAAAGGGGCTCATGTGACCTTTCTCCTACCAGGAGGGGCAGGGACCCCTTGCACAGTGGCCTCCTCCATCAAAGTCTTCCTCAGGACAAGCTGCCACTCTCGGGACTCCCATCTGCTGCCAGTTGCCTCAGACGTTTGTAAGGATTTGCTTGTTGTGTTTGCGCTGCATCCTAGAATGTGAGGGACTAAGAGCAGGGCCCATTCTCTTCATCTTTCCACACAGATCCCCACCCAGTTTCTAGAAACTGGTACGCAATTAATAAATCTCTCTGCAGGGAATCAACAGGGCAATGAAATCTGCCACTTTGTTATGCTTCCTTGTTTCTAATGAAAATCTGTCCAATGACAATTATTAATAGCTTAACTTTTCTACCCCCTTCCAGCTCGACTTGAGGTGGCATCTGAGTGACGGTAGAAGGTACGGATTTTGTCTCTGAGCTTTCTGGAAGCCCAGGCTGAAAGGGAGAAAATGTTAGTTATTTCTCGCCTGAAAGAACACAGATTGGTCAGTAGGGAGAAACTTTTCCTGAAATTCTGCCCCTCAAGGGGGATTTGTTATGTGAATCTTTACACAGAAATCCCTAAGTGTCATTGTGCTGTTTCTCACGTAAGTCGCGCTCGTTCCTGCCACAGGACTTGTCCTGCTGCCTGGAATGTTGGCCCGGAGCTTTTCCACACGCGCCTTGCTGCTCAAGTGCCCCTCAGAGCAGCCATCCCCGCCTCTTCTCCCCTGGGGTTCCCCATGGGCCCCCTTTTTTATTTCTCTGCCGTGCACTTACCCCTTCAAAACCATCTTACTTCTTAGCCTGCTTACTTGTCGTCTGTCTCCCTCAAAAGACTGTAAGCTTCACGAGGGCAGGAATTTTGTCTGTTTTGTTCATTGCTGTACCCCAAGCCCCTCCAGTAGCCCTTGGGACCTAGCAGCCTTTAAATATATATTGTCTGAATCCGGACTGAATTGAGACATAGTCTCAACCAGGGTTTGAGGGAAGCACAGAAACATTGTTTTAAAAAAAGGAGACTCTAGTTTTGGACACCCTCTGACAAATATGAGATAACATGTTCCAGACTCTGCTTTCTTGTAATAATTTCATGCAGAGATAGAACACAGAGGATCTATAAATGGATAACATCAATGGCTTCTTGTCATCTGCCTCACACATCAGGGGCCCAAGATGAGCTTTGACAAATCTTCACTCAAGGTCAGTTCTTTTTTTTTTTCCCCCCACATATATGGATATATTCTATAGAAAGGGTTGCACTGTGTTGCCCAGGCTGGAGTGCAGTGACGAGTCACAGGCACGTTCTCACAACTGATTAGCCTGGGAGTTTTGACCTGTTCTGTTTCCGGTGTAGGCTGGTTCACCTTTCCTTAGACAACCTGGTGGTCACCTACTCCCAGGAGGGCACCATCTTGATGCCAGACTTCATGTGGACCCCAACTGGAACGATGCTCTCTATGCCGGCACTCCTGAGCTCAGGTGGTCCTTCTGCCTCTGCCTTTCAAGGAGCTGCGACCACAGGTGCCACCACCACACCCAAAATCAGCTCCTCATTGGCCTCTGACAAGTATTCTAATAGAACTCTTCAAATTTGCCTAAAGTGAGAGCCTTCTAGACTGTCAGACAACGAGGCAAATTCCCATTCACCTGCAAGTATAAGGGCTGCACTTACAGTCTCATCCGCAGAAAAGTCAACCATCTTCAGCAGAAACATGGCTATTGGCAGAGAGCCTCAGTTCTTTCCCACAGGATCTCTCCACAGGACCCCTTGAAGGTCTACATGGCATGCTAGCTGGCTTCTTCTACAGCAAGTGACCCAAGACAGAAAACAAAAAGGAAGACTCAGTGAATTCTACTACCTAGTCTCACTGATATACACTTTTACTTCCACCATATTCTATTTTTGGAAGTAAGTCACCAAGTTCAGGCCATACTCAAGGGAAGGGGAATTAAGCTCCACTTCTTAAAGGGAGGGGAGTGAAACCACTGCATCATCGGACGTGCACAAAATAGCCTCAGCCAGAGAAATAGATACGACAGCCATTACCAACCAGAGAAGTTGTTGATTGCGTGAGAGGGACCACAGTGTCCTGAAGAGATCATGAATAGTAATTAGGCCTTCCAGAACTCAAATCTCTAACCCACCACATACCAGCCGAATGAATCTGAAGAAGACTCTTACCTTCTCAGAGCTTTCATTTTCTTTTGTTTAAAATGGAGATGCGGGCACCTGGGTGGCTCAGTGAGTTAAGCCGCTGCCTTCGGCTCAGGTCATGATTTCAGGGTCCTGGGATCGAGTCCCGCATTGGGCACTCTGCTCAGCAGGGAGCTGCTTCCCTTCCTCTCTCTCTGCCTGCCTCTCTGCCTCTTGTGATCTCTCTCTGTCAAATAAATAAATAAATAAAATCTTTTTAATAAATAAATAAATAAATAAATAAATAAAATGGAGATGCTGTTACCTAATATGCTGGCATGGCATGAGAAATGGAGAAAATGCATGTCAGTCTCTTTTGGACACACAGTAACTATTCGTGAAATGACAGGTGTTATTCAATTATACTGAGACACTTCTTCAGTTTTTGAAGAACTATGAATTGGTACACTGTACAGTACAGAAAATGAATTACTTAATTGAAAAGAATTACTTAAGATACATCATATATTTGCTACTGTCCAATACCATGATTTTGGTTTCATACTCAGCTCCTCCTTCTGGGATATTTGTGTGTGTGTGTATGTGTGTGTGTGTGTGTGTGTGTGTGTACCCTGCCTAATTCTCCAAAGGCTCAAGGCTAACAAAATATCAATTGCAAAATGAATACATTAAAAATGAAATTTTAAGGCACCAGGGTGGCACAGTTGGTTAAGCATCTGCCTTCGGCTCCAGTCATGATCTCAGGGTCCTATGAACGAGCCCATGTCAGGCTCCCTGCTCAGTGGGGAGTCTGCTTCTCCCTCTTCCTCTGCCCCTCCCCCCACCATTTTTTTCTCCCTCTCTCTCTCAAATAAATAAATAAGATCTTTAGAAAATGACATTTTTAAAAACACGAAAGGAAACAAACAGAAACTCGGGAATATGCAAGCACAAATCAAAAGAGCAAAAAAAAAAAAAAAAAGCTAAAATGAGGGAGTGAAATAAAAATTTGAGGCAAAATTTAGCTCTAAGCCAAAATGAGGGAAGAACTGTCAAGGTCATAAGGAGATACAAAACATCTTTCCTAGAACTTGATTCTGAAAGGAATGTCTCATGAGGAAGTCACCATAGAGCACACAGGGATGTAGGACCATCCCAGAGGGAGGTACCTAACGACTGTCATGAACCTGCGGCATCCCGCCAACATATAGAGGGCATGACCTCAAGGCACCACTCAGTAATGGCAACTCTGCAGGGGTCACAACTGCCTGGCACGTCTGGGGAAATTAATGGAAGGTGGCCTGCCCATCTTCTGCAAATACACAGTGACCAGACGAAGAGGATAATAACCATAGTGTGAGTTTTCTGAATACCGCCTAGGGACCGGGCAGCAAGCGGAGAGCTTTACATGTATGATCTCATTGAATCTTTACAAGACCTATGAAACCGATAGGTTTCACCCCCTTTTGCTGATAGGCAAACTGATGCACAGAGACAAGGGACAACACAGAGAGTGAACAGGAGGGTCAGAATCTACACCTGGGCAATCAGAGCCTACCTTCCGAGACACCTCAGGATGGAACCCGGAATACGAGGAGCTGAGATGGGAGCAGGTATCCATGAGGAAACCTGGAAGATTTCCTTCCAGGGGGTGAGGTGGGGCCAAGGTGAGGCCCTCCAGTGGGGACCGCGGCTCATGGAGTGTGGTTTGGGTGGCTCTAGGATGACACGCAACATTAACAAGGAAGGAGGCAATCCAAGAGCCAGAGCAAACTCCATCACTCTTCATAGTTTGGTTGAAAACTATGGTGTTGCCCTTGTTCTGCTCACTGTGGGACTCGGACAACACAGCACCCGGGAGCCTGAACAGGCTAGCGACCCAGGTTGTGGGTCTTAGGTAGATGCTGCCCTAGAAGAAATCGGTCTCCAAATAAGATTAGCAAAATCATCAAGATCCATTAGCTTAATAAAGGCTCTGGGATATTCTGTGGTCAAGAAATCCATTTCACAGCCTTTAATCTGCCAGTTCCCCAACTTTGTTTGTTGGAACCTGGGTTAACATCCTGCAGGACTAAGCAAATGCTGGCCCAGCCTGTCTCTAAGATCCCTTCCAGCTCAAGGATTCCATGGTTTCAGGTCTTTAAAAAGGCAACTTTGAAGCCAGAATGTCTAAACTTGATTTCAAACTCTGCCTCTTGCTCACTGGAAAACCTGGGGATAGTCAGTGTCTCAGACCCTCAGTCTTCTTATCTGCGGAATGGGGATCATTATGTGATCTGTGTCATTATGCTGCTGTGAGGATCACAATAGGTCTAAATGCTGTGAAAGCAACTTACACACTGGACATGGCCTACTCATATTAGCTGTTACTATGATAAATTAAAAATGAAACGAAACTAGAAATGAAACTTGATCGGTTTCATCTCACCAAGTCATCTGCTGGGAACCGCTTTCCTATGGCCCTGCCTATTCTTAATACTCCAGGGTAAAGATATTTTTTTAAAGATTATTTATTTATTTATTTGACAGAGAGAGACACAGCAAGAGGGCACACAAGCAGGGGGAGTAGGAGAGGGAGAAGCAGGCTTCCTGCCGAGCAGGGAGCCCGAGGCAGGGCTCAATCCCAGGACCCTGGGATCATGACCTGAGTCGAAGGCAGACGCTTAATGACTGAGCCACCCAGGTGTCCCTAAAGTAGAGATGGGTATTTTCTTAAGGATTTTTATTTATTTATTTGACAGTCAGAGAGATCACAAGCAGGCAGAGAGGCAGGCCGAGAGAGAGGGGGAAGCAGACTCCCTGCTGAGCAGAGAGCCCAATGCGGGACTCGATCCCAGGACCCTGAGATCATGACCTGAACTGAAGGCAGAGGCTTAACCCACTGAGCCACCCAGGTGCCCCAAAGATGTGTATTTTTAAAAGAGAGCAAATCCTACAAATTCTCTTCCTCTTTTTCAGATTGATTTTTTTTTTATTTTAATTTATTCATTTGAGAAAAACTGAGAGAGAAAGCTCACAAGAGCACTAGGAGGGGGGAGGGCTAGAGGGAGAGGGAGAAGCAGGCTTCCCGCTGAGCATGGACCCCCCATGTGGGGCTCCATCCCAGGACCCCGTGATCATAACCTGAGCCGAAGGCAGACACTCAACCAACTGAGCCACCCAGGTGTCCCTCAGATGGATACTTTCGATGTCATTTCAACTTAGTATATGTGTGTCAGGAAGTGAAATGAATTAAAAACAAACAAATGATTTATTCTTCTACCCAGCAACACTCTGGTTGATGAGTTCCTCTGCTTGGTGCTTTTCATTCAAGACCAAAGCCTGGTGGTCCAACTGGAAACAGAACAGAAGGCAAAGGGAGACTCTTAGAAGAAATCCCTCAGAGAGAGCTGAATTCCACTACAGCAAGTCCCACACAGACAGTCCTAAGACACAGCTCCTCAGGAGAAAAGTCGTCCTGGTCTTTCCAGAGCAGGTCTCTTCCTAAATAGAAAAAAACGGTGCTTTTTCACATCTCATGCTGATACCTGGTGACAAAGAGTAATCCTGACCCAGACTATACCTCCTGCCTTCTGTACAGAGTTTGCTGCCTGTGTTCTCCTCTAGGATTTTGAAGGATTCCTGCCTCACACTTAGGTCTTTCATCCATTTTGAGTTTAAAATAAATTGGATATGAGTTTCGATGGGGGAAAATCACCCAATGATGAAACAGAAGGCCTTTGCAGTTTCTTCAGAGAGCACATGTCAAAACAATTTACCGATGGAATTTTCTATTTTGGAGAGGTTTGTCCAAGTCTACCCAAGTCTACAGGTGCTACTGTCATAAGCCTTTCTGGGTTATGACAAATAACCCAGAAAATATGGTAAATAAAATATGGTAAATAAACAAAACGAAGAGAGGTTTGTTAAGTTTAAACAGAGCTAAAAGAGATTTTATTTAAGCTAAAAAATGAATTTGTTTGGGCATAGCAGAGGACAAGCAAGCAATGGAGAACCGCAGGCTGGTCCGAAGAGACACAAGGAAGGTCAGCTTTTTACTCGGTTTGGGGAGGAAACCGGGGTGGGTTGTTTTAAACAAAAGAAACGAGATATACGTTGTAGCTCCTTGCCAGTGCAGGGAAGGACTTTCCTTTTCTTTTTTTTTTTTTTAAAGACTTTATTTATTTATTTGAGAGAGATCACAAGTAGGCAGAGAGGCAGGCAAAGAGAGAGAGAGGGAGAAGCAGGCTCCCTGCCGAGCAGAGAGCCCGATGTGGGACTCGATCCCAGGACCCTGGGATCATGACCTGAGCCGAAGGCAGAGGCTTAACCCACTGAGCCACCCAGGACTTTCCTTTTCTTAACAAGCAGGAGAGGGACAAGTGGCTGGCTCAGTCTGAAGAGCATTGGGACCTCAGGGTCCTAAGTTCGAACCCCACTTGGGTGAAGAGATTACCTAAAACAAACAAACAAATAAATAAACAAACAAACTTATTATAAAAGTGGGGGGCTGGAGCTTGAATTCCTATGTGAGACATTTCTTCCCTTGTGGAAATAATTCTTAGCTCCTGCTGCTGGTTCTGAGGTGGCAAGGAGCCGCACGTGGGTGAGAGCTCCCCCTTTAGGGCTGTCTGATTCTAAAGTCTCCTGTACATCATACTGACTTTCTCACAGCCAACAGAACAGGAGCAAGGAATTCCATAAATTCCAGAAAGAAGCCTCAGACATCATCTACCAACAACTCCATCAACTCCATTCCATGGCAGGAATTGGACCCAGAGAAGTGAAATGACTTGCTCTCATTCATGGAGCTAATTAGGTGACAAGCATTGTCACTTCTCAGCATCTCCTGACTCTGGGTCTCTTCCTGGACGGTAAGACTCGGGTGTGAGATTTTGCTGGGAATCCCCCTACAAAGGAACACATGAGAAAAGAGCGTTCGCCCTACTAGGATCTGTTTTGACACATAACACTGGCAAATGTGTGGGGTTTCCACACCAAACAGTTCTCCAATTCTCTGCAGACATCAACTGGGTATCCTAGCATTTAACTTAATCCTGACACTACCTGGTTAGAGCAGACCCCATTGGTTAAGGGCTCAATTCCACAAGACTGTCCCCAACTTCAGACACCAATCTTAAGTGGTGAGTCCCAGGTCATCCACACTTGAAGTCCAACCTGGTTACAAATTGGGGGTTCCCATGACCCCCTCCGCCTCAGCTTGATAATCTGCTGTTTATGGCTCACAGAATTCAAGAAAACACTTAACTTACTACTATCAGTGTATGATAAAGGATGTTATAAAGGATATAAATGAGCAACCAGATGAAGTCAAGACGTACATAGGACAAGGTCTATAAGGGTCCTGAGCTCAGGAACTTCTGTCTCCGTGGATTTTGGGGTGTACTACCCTCTTGGCATAGGGATGCGATCACCAATCCAGGAACTTTTTCTGAACCTCATTGTTTAGGGTTTCTATAAAGGTTTCATTACTGAGCCATGATTGATTAAATCATTGGCAATTAGTTAATTCTCTTAATTCTAGATTCTCTCTCCTCCCTAGAGTTGTGGGTGGGGAAGGACTGAAACTTCCAACCCCAGAATCACGGGAATCACCACTTGATTCCTCTGGCAACCAGCCCCCACCCCAAAACTATCTAGGGGCCCCCCCGCTTAGGTCACTTCATTAGCATACACTTAGGTAGGTTGAAAGAAGCTTATTATGAATAACAAAAGTTGCCCCTCTCACCCTTGCCACTCTGGAAATAAAACTTTTAGAATCTCTTGCTCTAATAACCTGGTTGTAGACCAAATATAAATTTTTTAAAAAGATTTTACTTATTTATTTATTTATTTATTTATGGAGGGAAGAAGAGAGCATGTGAGCGGGGGGAGGGGCTGAAGGAGAGAGAGAACCCCAAGCAGACTCCACACTCAACCTGGAGCCGACACAGGGCGGATCCCATGACACCAAGATCATGACCTGACTTGAAATCAAGAGTCGGATGCTCAACCCACTGAGCCACCGAGGGGTCTCCAAATATGGATTTCTTATATCAAAATATCACACACCCATCTACATAAAATTGTAAATATGTGCAAAGAGATGCATGAAAGATGATCTCTAAAACATTAATGGAAATTATCTCCAGATGGTGGGATTTCAGATATTTTCAATCTTCTTCCTCATACTTCTTTGAATATATATATTTCACATAACATAACATCCAATAAAGGCAGACACTCAATTAACAACCTTGTGTGTGATCTTTCTAACATTCTCATGTTCATATGACAATATACAAACACATATAAATGTATATAAGGGTGCCAATATTTGCTTTACAAAAATGCTTTCCCCCCATACTTTCTCTAAAGTTTGCCTTTGTCACTTGAAAACATATTGTGAAAATCTCTCCAAGTCAACTGGCAAAGCTCAAAGTCATTCTATTTATAGATTGCATAATATTACCAGGTTGGGAATATGCCATGATTTGACTCAATCCTTCCCTTTTGATAGGTCCTCATTTTGTTTCATACAAACCAGGCTGCAGTGAATATCTTTATACTAGTGGCTTTATTTCTACAGGATAGACTCCCAGCAGTTGAACTGCTGAGTCATAAAGCAGTAGATGGACTCATAAAATGTTTAGAGATATCGTCAAAGGCCCTCCAAAAATGATCACGACATTCCACGTTTCCACTAGTAATAAACTCTCTTCTGATGAATTCCAATGAATTCCCACCAGCAATGTAGGCACACTTGTCATGTTTGCCAGCCTGATCGGTAAGGAGTGCTATTGCTCTGTTATTCCAATTTGCATTTCCCTAACTTGTAATAGTAGCCAATACGTGCCCAATGTTTTACTCTGCACTGGGATTACTATGTGTCACACACTGCATGGAACATTTTACAGAGAATCGCTCTTAATCCTTAACAACAATCCTGTGAGATAGGTACCTTGAGCATCTCCACTTATGATCTAACTGGGGCACGGGAAAGTTCAGTAACTTGGCCAAGGTCACTACCAGCTAATCTGTCTCTAGAAGAACTTAATTACTCCAACCTCTACACTAGTCTCCAGTATCTCATGCATATATGGATTTTTGGAATCGCTTTTCCAGAAACTACGTATTTGTATCTCTAACCCATTTTCTATTGTTTTTCTATTTTTTTTTTTTTTTACCATGCAACGGTTTTAAAACTTTGTCAAATGACAAAGCAAGAACAATTTAGTTAGGAGTTTGATGTCCTTTGTTCAAGGGAAAATGACCCATAGCTTAGAGGCAGTGCGTCACAAACACGGGAGCATCTTCCTAAGGAATTTTGGGCGAGAGCAAAGTTTAGCATCAAAAGAGAAACTTGGACACAGCATGACTGACTAAAAGCTTGGGGATTTCCTGATAAGGCCAGCAGGTCCTATTTTCTAGGGTAAAGTAAGCTGGCCAGTGCTGAGTTGGAGGATTGTGATTAGCGCGTTAGATTTCCTCGACAGAAAATAGTAAATAAATAAATAAATAAATAATCTCCCAGAAAGTGCAGGCTGACTTAGGTTTAAATTTGTGACATGGGCTGGGTGGGCCACTGAGGGCTGGGGCGGGGGGTGTTCCATTTGGTGGATCCCAATATACAAATTTATCTAATGTGTCAATCATTCATATATACGTATATATGGCTTCTGGTTTTCCTGTCTTAATAAAAATATTCTCCCAAATAGGCAGGTTTTAATATACACGGTGAAAGCTCTACTTAAGCTTTCTTTTTATTGTTTTAGGTCTTCATAAAATCAAAACTTCATTTTTTTTAAAAGATTTTATTTATTATTTATTTGATAGACAGAGATCACAAGTAGGCAGAGAGGCAGGCAGAGAGAGAGGGGGAAGCAGGGTCCCTGCTGAGCAGAGAGCCCAATGTGGGGCTCGGTCCCAGGACCCTGGGATCATGACCTGAGCCAAAGGCAGAGGCTTTAACCCACTGAGGCACCCAGATGCCCCAAAACTTCATTTTTGAATACGGTGTGAGGGAGGGATCCAGCTCTCCTTTTTTCTAGATTTAACCACATGGTGCCAGCACCATTTATTACAGTATATCAACCTTCCTTTCCCTACTGGATTAAAATACTACCTTTTCATATCGTATATTATATGGTTATGTTTACTGAGATCTATTTCTGGGCTCTTTCTGCTGTTCCAGGGATTTTATTGATTTTTAAAAATTCCTGTGCTACAATGTACTGCATGTATTACAGTGGCAAACTGCTGGGGACTTTTTAAGCATTGTTTGCAAGACATCCAGAGCTGGAGGGCAGAGAGGAGAGGGGCTTATAAGAGCAAATTGCAAGTCTGTAAAAGATAAAAAAGGTAAAAAAGTAAAATGGGCTATGCCTGGGGCACCTGGGTGGCTCAGTAGGTTAAAGCCTCAGGTCATGATCTCAGGGTTCTGGGATCGAGCCCCACATTGAGCTCTCTGCTCAGCGGGGAGCCTGCTTCCTCCTCTCTCTCTCTGCCTCCCTCTCTGCCTACTTGTGATCTCTGTCTGTCAAGTAAATAAACAAAATCTTAAAAAAAAAAAAAAAAGTTCCTCTTAAAAGCAGCAGGGCTGAAGGGAGAATTAAGGAAGCTGCTCCCCGATGGGGATGGAGCAGAAAACCTTCCTGTGGGGGTGCAGCCAGCCCCAGCCACCAGAGGTCCACCTCGTCTGCAGAGGACATACCCGCCTGGTCATTCCCTCTCTGGGCATCTCTGATCTGGGGTCTGAGTGAGGCAGCTTCTAAGAACCCTGCCAAGTGACACAGCACACCTGGATACAAACCTCCTGTAGAGTTTTTCCACCTGGTTGGGGGAGCCCTTACAGGGTGTGCATTGACGTTCTTCCCGTGCCCTCCCCACCCCCCTTCACAGTGTTGCTCTCAAATAAACATCCTGAAGCCCAAACTCTGTCCTCCCTTCTGCTTCCAGAGAACCCAGACTGCCGGGGTGGAGGGCAGAAGTCGCCGACATTGGGTGGGAGAGGATTATCACACCTGGGGGGTGAGGGGGTCCCCTCATGAGGATGGGGCCAAGTTCCTGTCATGAGGCGGGAGGCTGAAGTTCTTCTTCATTCGGGTATTAATAGTATTTGGTAGGCCTGGCCTGAGTTTCCATTTCCAAGCACAAACTGGGTTCTCATTAATATCTAAAAACCTCATTTTCCTTCTCTTGTTCGTTCCTTCTTTCCACAGTACGGGAAAGTAGAGCCTTCCCATGAAAACCTTCACAAGTGAAATGAGGCAACGTGATCAGTATTCTCCGCTCTCTGAAATTTCGAATTGGGCCACTTCGCTTTTGCGAAAAACGTCCCTTAGAACGTGTTTTAACCAACTGAAAGAAACACGAAGAAAATTTATAGGAAAAAGCCATTACGGTACCAGCGTAGGTCTTGGGTAAAAGCGACGTGGTAAAGCTTGAACTTTGGAAAGTGAAAGATACTAGTCTCCCTTTCACCTGTTCCTCCCCCCATTCCATGTCCACAGTCCCGTAGGGCAAGGCCTGTTTCTGCCAACCCAAACTCATATGTTGAAATCCTATACCCTGAACGTGATGGAACTGGGAAAGGGGGCTTTGGAGAGGGGATTAGGTTATGAGGGTGGAGCCCTCAGGAATGAGATTCGAAGAGAGACCCTAGAAAAATCCCTAGTCCCTCCACCATGGGAGAAACCAACATAAAGACGCTGTCTCTGAGACAGGATATAGGCCCTCACCAGACACCAAATCGGACCAGGAATTTCAGCTCATTTTCTTCACATGCCATCTTTACAACATCGATTAACGCTACGCCAGCCCTCAGAAGCATGGTCTACAGGTCTTCAGCCGCTCTCAGAAGCACTGCCTGGGGAACCCGGGTGGCTCAGTAGGTTCAGTATCTGACTCTTGATTTCCGCTCGGGCCATGATCTCAGGGTCCTGGGATCGAGTCCCACGTGGGGCTCCGAGCTCAGCAGGGAGTCTGCTGGAAAATCTCTCCCTCTGCCCCTCCCCTGCTCATGCTCTCTCTCAAAATACATAAATAAATCTTAAAAGAAGAAGAAAAAGAAGCAGCAGCAGCAGCAGCACAGCCTGTCTTCAGATTGTCTCTACCAATGGTGTGCTGGAAAAAGACATAAATAAATCAGCAAATAAGTAATCCTGGTTTGTAACATTTGCTGTTTTGCCATTTTGGTGGTGTAAATATTCCCACTACAATAGATTTCAACCTACGGATGGCTTCATAACCTTTATAACCAGCTTGAAAGTCCTTGAGTATTTAACAATTGGCTTGTAAGAGCCGGATCTAGCCCCACACGGGCAGGGCTACCCTCTAATTCTCCAAGGCACCCCCAACCAACACCCGTCTTGTTCTCCTTGCACTGTCATTGCCCAACACAATTTGGTCACTACTGAGCACTCAATATGGCCCATGCTCTCCTGGGGACATCACACACCCGATTGCAAATAATCCTAACAAAACCAGCTCTCCCCATCTCCATTTCATACGTCATGATTACTATGGGGAGACTGTCACCCTCCATTTGGCCTGAGCTACACATAAAACATAGGACGCAACACCTCTTAGGCAAAGTAGTGCACCCCCCCCCACCCCCCAGAAGCAGGGCATGAATGTCTTTCTAACAGTGAAGTTCTTCTATTTATTTATTTTTAAAGATATTTATTTATTTATTTATTTATTTATTTATTTATTTATTTAACAAAGAGAAGAGAGACAGCGAGAGAGAGAACACAAGCAGGGGGAGTAGGATAGGGAGAAAAGCAGGTTTCCGGCCAGGCAGGGAGCCCGATTTGGGGCTGGATCCCAGGACCCTGGGATCATCACTTGAACCCAAGGCAGGCACTTAACAACTGAGCCACCCAGGGGCCCAGTTAAATTCTTTTAAGTAAAATTGGTTTTTCCACTACAAAAGTAATGAACCACCTTGCAAAGAAAATCTAAAGACGACCATTAACTCTCATATGGATTAAGAGTTATTTGATGTCATGGTAAAATGTTCATGATACATTACACTTTACAAGTGGAAAAATACAGAGGGGCCTGGGTGGCTCAGTCCGTTAAGCAGCTGCCTCCTTGCTCAGGTCATGATCCCCGGGTCCTGGGATCCAGGCCCTTGTCAAGCTCCCTGCTCAGCAGGGAATCTGTTTCTCCCTCTGCCCACGACCTGCCCTCCCCCCCAGCTTGTGCAGGCATGTGTACACTCTTTCTCTCTCTCTCAAAAAATTAATTTTTTTTAAAAAGTGAAAAGGACAGTATGATGCCAATTCTGTAAAACAACAACAACAACAAAAATGAAATACTGGAAAAAACAAAAACAGAAAAAAATGTTTTGACAATAGTCCTCTCTGAACAATGGAAAGTAAAGATTTTTCTTTCTTATAGTTTCTGTATTTTCCATAATAATGCATCAGCATGTTTTCCAATTATAATGAGACAATGTAATACATACGATTTGTATTTGGAAAAATATAAAAAGGAAAACAAAACCGTAACCTCATCATTCAGCCCCCACAATTGCTACGTTTTGATGTAATGTGTCGTTTTTGAAAGTTGTTTGGTGTAAAAGAGCAGCAGCAACAAGCCTGGGCCTTCAGTTCTAGCCCAGAGAGGGTTGGGGCCTCCCCCCCCCCCCCCCGCACCCCCCCACCCCGGCTCCCACCACCCTCATTCTCAAGGACCTCTCCCATGCTAATTTTCGCAAAAAAAACCCAAAATGCATATTATTAGTCCCATGTTGGGGATGACGAAACTAAGAAACTCACTGTCTATGCGGACACGCACGGTCCCATAGATCATGGTCCCACTCAAAGCATCTTTCCCCGGGAGGCCTGGCAGAGGAGCTCGTATGTCTGTCGGGCAGCCCCAAGTTCCGGGCAGGGCACCTGTCCACCCTGAGCACGTCTCAACGGGCAAGGAGTTGAACGAAGCTCCTGTTCCTTATAAGGACTGAAGGATAATCTCCCTTAAAGGGTCGCTGTGAGTGTTATGACTGAACAGTACGGCGACAGTGCGGTGACTCCCGTCAGCCGAGAGCTGAGATTTGAACCCAGATCTGTCTGGCTCCCCAGGCCACAGCTTCTCCACGATGCCAAAGCTCTGTTCTCCTCCAGGGCCCCCGTCTGCGAGGGGTTTCTCCAGGTCAGGGAACTTGGCCTCCAGACACCCAACAGTCACGGGGCTTGGAGACCTTTCCGCAGCCTCTTCCTCGGCCCCGTTGTGTCCCCGGGGAACCTGGGGGATCGGACTCCTGGGGCCTGGCAGGTGGACGGAGGATGGATGAGCTCGCCTTGGACGCTGCTGGGACCTTCCTCTCCCCAGGCCGGGTCTCCTCCTTGTGGACCCTGGATTTCAGCCGCGTCCCTTCCTCTAGGGATTCTCTCTGCCCAGCTGTCAGGACCTGATTTTCCCTGTCTACACTTCCCTCTTCCACTTCTGCTGGCAGGTGGCCCAGGCCCCAGAAAATGTCAGAGCGCAAGCTGGGAACACGGCCTCCCGCGGGTGAACAGGCAGCCCCGCATCCTTCCCTGCCGGTCAGCTCTGTGCTGCCCGCATGCCCGGGGCTGACAGGGAAGCAGGCCGGGCCGAAGCCCGATTAGACAACCGGCTCCTGGAACGCGGAGGAGGCAGGAGCACCTGCTGTTCTCTCCCTTCTGGGCCCAAACTGGGAGCGGAGCTGGAGGAGGGGCGTGGCTGGGGGCGGAGCCGTCTGCACCTGCTGCAGGAAGCCCCTCCTCCACGTGCCAGATGCGTAGGGGCTGGGGGGTGGGACGGCCCAAAGAAAGGGCTGAGGAAGGGCCCGGCTCTGGGACTGGAGTCTCCCCGGGCTCTTAACACCTGGGGTTACCTTTTAGGTAACCCTTTAGGACAGGGCTGTGGCTTGCCCAACCTTGTGTCCCCTGGGCGCGCTGGCCGCTCAGAGCCTGCTTGTGGCGGGGGTGGAGGGGGGCAGCAGGTGTGGTGGTTGAAGACGAAGAGTTTCGGAGAGAAGCAGACATGGGTTCTGGTCCACCGCTCTTCCTCCCCCGCTGTGTAACCTCAGTCCTCCGTGGAAGTTTCTTCCTCTGGAAAAGTGAGAGTAAAAATGTCCACCCCCAAGGGTTACCGTGAGGATGAAAGGGAAGGGACTGGAAGACCAGGCACACAGAAAGCATTCGTTCCATGGGGGCCGTTATTACTTACGGAATCCACATAAAGCCTGTTTGTAGAATTACCAGACTCTCTTCTGGGATGAAGAAAAATGTCAGCCTTCCCAAGGTACTATTTAAAGGGTATAAGACACAGAGGATGAGGGGAGTGTGACAAACATCTCTCAAAGACACCCCCCCCCAGGTGCCACACCCTGGGCTAGGCGATCACCTGTGTTCTCATCTCACACCACAGGTAACACATCCCAGAGATCAGGCAGCTCAAAGTCAGACAGCTTGCTGGCACCTTGAAGCAACACAGGAAATGTTCAAGACCGAAAGGCCTGCTGTGTCAAGACACCTGGTTAGAAAACGACTGGAAAACGATGTCCTAGGGAATTAGAGCAAGTCTCCAGCTCCGCCGGGAGAGTTCAAATAAATGTGCCAAACGGGGGAATCACAGAGCAAAGTCAATTGTCATCCCGGTCACCCTGTTGACTCCACAAGCATGACCCAGAGCTTTGACAGAACTGGACACATGGGTAGTGACTTAGGGCCGTGCTATCCAGTAGCACTTCCAGACACCCTTGTCACATCACTGAGGAAGACGTGTTCCCATCAGAGGTCTTCATGACCCTTGAACTCGTCTAGTTCTAATGAGGAAACACCAAAGTAACTCAAAGTACAAAAAATAAACACTTCGATGATGCCCGACCAACAACAGGCTCTTGGACTTAGAGATTCTTTCAACTTGACAAGACACTTCGCAGAGGAAGATTATAGATTATCTTCAAGTGCCATATTGGGACCCAGAAATCCTTTGTTACAAAGACAAGATTGATGTCATTCCTTGGTTCATTCATCCATTGCTCCCTTAACTTATTTTTCCGTGCATGCTACTCAATGAGCTGAATTGATAGAAGTTGGGGTGACATAAAATATCAAATAAGAAATTGTAGGGGTGCCTGGGTGGCTCAGTGGGTTAAAGCCTCTGCCTTCGGCTCAGGTCATGATCTCAGGGTCCTGGGATCAAGCCCCGCATTGGCAGAGAGCCTGCTTCCCTCTCTCTCTCTCCCTCTGACTGCCTCTCTGCCTACTTGGGATCTCTGTCTGTCAGATAAATAAATAAAATCTTTAAAACAAGAAAAGAAAGAAATGGCACATTCCTTCAAGGGATGGTGTCCGTTAGAGACTAACCCAGGGGCAAAGAGTGGCAGTTATGCAGATAAATGGAACTCAGGGTAGGATGGGATGTCTGTGCTAAAAAGTATGACATTTACTGTGCAGGTGATAATGGTGTTATGAGCGGATGTTAAGCCCGGGAGTGTCGTACTAGCCCTGAATGGTGCGCAGGAGGGAGTAAGAGGCAGGGGCCAGGTGGGAGGTGAGTGCAACCATTTTTCATGGAATCTACTCTCAGGGTTCCTTGCTACCTTGTCACCAATTTCCCCCTCCATCCATGGCATCCAGGCTTTTCCTCCCCACCTGTTGGCTGAAACTATCCTTTCCTGTCACGAATGAACATCTACTGCCCAAAGAACAAAAGACTGTAAGGTTTAGCCCTACAGGTCCCATGGACCTCTCAATTCCACTCGCAGGGTGAAGACACTACCTTGAGCTGGAAACGTTCCTCTGAAATGCAACGCTTGCTGTCTGTAGCTCTTCCCACTCCCATGGCTGTTTCTCTGATCCGGACTTTTCACCACTGCCCATCAAGGAGTACCGGTGTCCTTAAGGCACATCTTTTGCCCTGTTCTAGACTGAAGCTCTCCCTGGGAAATATCTTCCTTCTTTGCTACTTCTACAGCTAAAACCCCCTTCTGCAGAAAGTCTCTGGATAAGGAGAATCCGAAACTAAGGACGGTCTAGGGGAGGTGTCAGCATTGTATTGTAATGAATTCATCTCCACTTATCTATCTTAAGACGAAGATTTGGGGTCAGGTAAGTCATGTCCCCCTCCTCTTTGCACCTCTCGAAACTGTGCTGGGGCTGGTTTGTGCCCACCGTTGAGCTAGTGGATTGACGGCATAAGAAGAACGAGACAAAGAAAGAGAATATCTAATCTTCTGGGTGACTTTTTCCAAACATGATCTCTGGGTCCTTTCCCGTCCCTCAGGAAGTCTTCTGCTCCTCTTTCATCTCCGTTTCGGTGAATTAGTGCCTAAAACTAGAAGAGAGGCTTCATGGGGGGTGGAACTTGATTGAGTTCATTGCCGTTTCCCCAGGACCCAGGAAAGGGCCTGGCACAGACCGGGGACTCATAAATAGTGAGGAGTTCCATCAGTTTCGTGTTTGGGGGGATGCCATCATACCCTGCGCTCCTGGTTTGCTGAAGCAGGGAAAACAGCTGTAACAGGAACTTTTTCTAAGCTGCTGAGACCATGGACTAATAGAATTTGGAAGGGGTCAGCTTTAGAATGTATTGGCTTCCTACCTTACATAAACTTATGACTGCATCCAAAAGACTCAAATCTTCGTGGGAGGCCCAGGGTTTGGCAGTTACAGTCATGAAGGAGCTAAGATGTGGGAACAGAATCAGCCAGGCACGAACTGGCTGAGTGTGAACACGGAAGCTTAAATCCAGATCCACTCCTCTCTCTTTCCAACTCTTCTCCTTCAGCACAAATGTCTTAAGATTTGCAGATCACAGGCTTCTCTCTGATTGGATTTTGGTCCTGTCTTCTCAGAGAGTTTAGTTTATCTTAAAACCTCAAAAAATTGTAATAATTGAATAAAGGTTTCTTTCCCTGAAGGACTGTTTGCGGTTTGCTCTAGCCTGTAGGGTCCAAGGCAAGTCACCAGTTAAAACCCACTGGAAAGCACCGTGAATGTAGGTGACTCCCTGATTCAAACTGTTACCCGATTGGTTTACTAAACACATTGTGTAAACACTGTGCTTATGGCCTTCCTGGTGAGGGCCAACCTGAAATTTCCAGGGCCACTCAGCCTGATTCCAGGCCCATGGAACATTCACAGCCTGTCTGTCAGCTCAGGCAGGATTCTCTCATGAACAAAAGATGAGACAGTCTCTTGTCCCTATGTGGAGCTTTCCTCAACCCTTCCTTCTGTGGATTGAAATCAATTTTTGGATTTTGCTGCTTATGCTCAAAATAGAAGCTCAGTGACTGATCCTTGTAACGAACCAGCATTTTATACCCGCTCAGAGTTGGAGTCAGTTAAAGTACAGTTTCTTGAAAATAGACAGTTTTCTTTTTTAGTCAAAGAGGGTGCCAAAGGGAGCAATGTTTCATGCCCTTTGTTTAAAATATATGCTGATTTATGGCCTCTTTTTGATCCTTGCAAAAAATGCCTGCCTTCCCACCTACTCAGTTGTTCCTTCTGGTAAGAACATAGAGCGCCTTCCTGTGCACTGGGGATTTCAGATGATGGTCAAGGGACCAAGTCTGGAGCTTGGACTCCTTTGCCTTCAGACTGAATGGTTTAGAATCAATTACTGCTAAGCCCAGATCATTTTGGCATATGCTCTCAAAAACACAGTTTCTCAGTTGACAACTCTAGATAGCCAGTGAGCTCATTCCATTCTTGGAGGTTCATTTCACAACCAACTTTTCCTGGAATATTCGAGGAGCCAATGCTGCTTAAAATGGGATGTGTCACAGATGTGCTCTTGGGGTTTTTTCTCTAGAGGAAGTTCATGGTTGTTAACTGAAGTTTTCTGAATTCTGAAGAATTCTGAAGTTTTCTTCATTGGTCTCTATGGTGAAAAATAAGAGGTTCTTGTGTGTGTGCTTGTGTGTGCATGATCATGTGTTCATGCATGTTTCGTGCATGTTTATGGTTTGGGAAAGTCTTAGAACTACTTTGTAAAGAGGCTCTGGGCCCTGCCCACATGACATGGTTGCCTCCATCTTTCTTGTTTTCCTTCATCAAATACTTGTTCATACCCATATATTTCAGGCACTGTGCTAGGCACAAAAATAACAATGGTGAACAAAATGTTTCCTTCCCCTCATTAATCTTCCTCATATTGGACTAAGAGTCTTGGGTCTGCCTCCTTAATGTTTGTTAGAAGCTTCAAGCCTTGTTTTGTGCTCGCTTGATTTTGAAACCACATGGACCTGCCTCCTGAAACCCAGAATCCATGTCCAACCTCACTCCATGCAGCTCTGCTGCCCCAAAGGCTATTTCAAATCTCTACCTCCTTTTCCCTTAGAGCTCAAGGTCTAAACACTACCAGTGGCCTCTACACTTTCTTTGAAATAGAGGAAACTCTTTCACAAGCAAATTAATTTTGAAACCAAATACATTAATACATTGAAATCAAGTAATTAAATAGACTATTTTGAAGCTACTCCATTTCTTTTCTTTTATTCTCTTCCTTCTTTCCTTCCTTCCTATTTATTTACTTATTTACTTATTTGTCAGAGAGAGAGAAGGGAGAGCACACAAGCTGTAGGGGATGGCAGGCAGAGGGAGAAGCAGGCTCCCCGCTGAACAGAGAACCCAATGGGGACTCGACACCTGGACCCTGGGATCGTGACCTGAGCCGAAGGCAGATGCTTAACCGACTGAGCCACCCAGGCATCCGGAAAGCTCCTCCATTTCTGTTTAAAAATGAGGTGGGACATCAGCTGCCTCCCTGACTCTACTACTCTCCCCAGAGCCCTGAGAGGACCTTGCTAAACCTAACTGAGAAAACCACTGTCTGGTCGCCGGTGGATTTATCTGGTGAAATTACCCTGGAGCTCCACCTCCAGGAGCCACCCTCTAGGCTGAATGCCAGTCCCAGGTTGGCAACCAATTTGGTCCTCAAGCTCATCCTGGTTCTTTTGTGTAGATTTGAGAATGGGCTGCCCACCTTCCTCAGGATTGATCCTCACACGACCTCATGTCCATCCGGTGCTCCGAATCCTGTTCCAGGAGACTGCAGTGGGAGACACACTAGGGCTGAGCCCTGAAAGGGAGACAATCAGGGTGCTACTGTTGAAACAGGCTTTCCAAGGCTTAACGGTGCTCTTTTTCTTTGCAGTTGCTTGTCTAGGGAACCCCTCGCCCCAGTTAGCGTATCTGGTGGGTTCTTACTTTGCAGTCAGGAAACAGAAACAATTAGATAAGGGGGTCAGGTCTTTGAGATTTGCAAAGACGGTTGCAAAGAGAATGTCTTGGGAACATATTACAGAGGATGAAAATTCTATGTCTGGTCCAGTGTACGCATCTCAGGAGAGGGAGAGAGGGAGGAAAGAGAGAGGGAGAACACGAGAGAGATTTCTAATCCAGACCTACAGAATAATTTCATCATCTGTTGGAAAGAGTCCCTATGACACAAAATTCTGCAGTTTCTCTACCTTCTCACAACCCCCGCACTGTTTCCACTTCATTGCTAAGAGAGGGTTTCTAGAACTAGAAGGTTTTGAAAAGCTCTTGATGGAAGAATTGTTTTATACACCACCTCCTGTGCCCCAAATCTTTCCCAGAATTTGGGGGAAAGGAAGGCAAGACAGTTTTGGTTTTGTTCCTGTTTTTAGAAACATTCTTTTTTTCCTGACTATAAAGGCAATAATATATCAACAGTACCACATGTTTGAATGCTAGCTTTTATATTGATCATTGGGTTTATGAGCACTTATAAGAAATTAATAAATAAGATTAAATTAATAAATGAGAAGAGTATTTGTTGAGTTGAAGTATATGATTAAACCAATTCAGAATGTGTTCTGGCATCCAAAGGGAAAACTGAAAGCAAAATTACACATTCATTATGAACAATTTCGGACCCAGCAAAGTACATGAAGAAAGAGTCATCCCTAACAGTATCATTCCAGAAATAATCATTATCAACATTTTGGTATATTTCCTTCTAGCTGTTTTTTTTCTAATTCAGATTTTTATTTTTATTTTTTTTAAGATTTTATTTATTTGTCAAAAAGAGAGAGAGTGCCCGCACAAGCAGGCAGAGGTGGAGAGAGAAGCAGGCTTCCCGCTGAGCAGGGAGCCCCATGTGGACTCGATCCCAGGATCCTGGGATCATGACCTCAGCCGAAGGCTGTGGCCTAACCGACTGAGCCACCCAGGCGTCCCTCTAATTCAGATTTTTAAACAAAATTGCAATCATGACGTCTAAATAGTAATCTTATTCTTGATACAACATTATATTATATATATTTTCTCATGTGATAAAATAATCTCTGAAAAATAATCTTGGAAAATGTTTTTAACAACTAAATGGTATTGAATTACGTTTTTGCACCAAAATTTTTTGACAGATCATTTAAATGTGTTTATTTTGGTTGCTCCCAATATTTTGTTATTATGAATAAGGTTACAAAAAGCATTTTACACATAAATCTAGGAGCCATCTCTGATGATTTCCTTAGGATAAAGTTTTAAGAGTAGAATCAAGGTATGAGAGATTTTGAGTTATTGTTACATGTTGATAAGTTGGAGGGTACTATTTTTATGAGTAATAAACTGAAAAAGTGCACATAAAATGCTTAATACATACACGATAGGTATTTAATCAATATCAGTTGAAAATGAAACTGCCTATAATTACAAGGTAAGTTAGACGATCTTGGAAGAGAGTAAAGAACAATCTTCTTCATCTGCCAGGCTATGAAAATTAAATGACTTAGTATTGTTTCTTAACTTTAAGTGCAAATACAAGGACATGCCATCGGAGTGATTCCTTTTGTTGCACTAATGATAGTAAATAAAATTTATATATCATGTTATTCTTTCAGAAGTGTTTCCCTATGCATTAACTCATTTGCTCTCCATGACAAGCAATCTTCTAAGGTATATGTTATCATATTATCTCCCACTTCACAGATGACGAAATTGGCACTTGGGTTAGAATCCTTACTCAATGGCTCTGTTGGTTAAGTGACGGACTCGATTTTGGCTCAGGTCATGATCTCAGGGTCCTGAGACTGAGCCCAACTTAGGGCTCCGCTCTGGGCATGGAACCTGCTTAAGCTTCTCTCTGCTCCCCCGCCCACACACACATGTGCACTCTCTCTCTCTCTCTCTTAAAAAAAGAAAAAGAATACTTACCCAAGACGATTAAGCTTGAATCTGAATTGCAGGGGCACTTGGGTGGCTCAGTCAGTTAAGCTTCTGACTCTTGATTCTCACTTAGGTCCAGGGTCCAGGGATCGAGCCCTGAGTCTCTCTTAGCAATGAAGTGGAAACAGTGCGGGGGTTGTGAGAAGGTAGAGAAACTGCAGAATTTTGTGTCATAGGGGACAGTGGGGAGTCTTTCTCCTTATGCCCTCCCCCAAAATAAATAAATAAATTAAAAACAACAACAACAACAACTGGATTCCAGTTCCAATAATGGTGGAATGACTTATATTAAAATAAATATCCTCCAGTTAATGCTTATAAAGTATGGAAAAATATTTTACCCAGCTGTCCAAAACATAGGAGAAAACAACCAGAAGAAGGCAGAAACTGGAATGAAAATGTTTAAAAGCAGTAATTTAAGTTTTATCTTAAACTAGAAAAACACAGCAAATTAAACTAAAAAAATTTAGAAAGGAGAAGATATTACAAACCTTATAGGTGATAAAAAATAATAAAGAATTATTGTGAGGGGCACCTGGGTGGCTCAGTGGGTTAAGCCTTTGCCTTCGGCTTGGGTCATGGTCTCAGGGTCCTGGGATCGAGGCCCACGTCGGGCTCTCTGCTCATCAGGGAGTCTGCTTCCCCCGTCTCTCTGCCTGCCTCTCTGCCTGCTTGTGATCTCTCTCTGTGTTAAATAAATTAAAAAAAAAAAAGAATTATTGTGAAACACTTTATGTCAAGTTCAACAACTTAAATGAAATGCACAAATTCCTTAAAGAATATCTTACCAAACTGACAAAAGAAGAAATGGAAAATCTGAACATCCATATATCTGTTTTTAAACTGAACTTATCAAAAACATTCCCACAAAAAGAACTTCAAGTCAAAAGGATTTCACTGGTAAATTCAATCAAATATTTAGGGAAGAAATAACACCAGTCCTAAGTCATTTCCAGAAATAGAGGAGGAGATACTTCCTAGCTTGTTTTGAGGCCAGTATAACTAATACCAAAGCCTGATAAAAACACTCTAAGAAAAGAGAATAGGGGCAACTGGATGGCTCAGAGCATGTGACTCTTTTTCTCGGGGTTGTAAGTTCAAGCCCCATGTTGTGTATAGAGATTACTTAAAAATAAAATCCTAAACAAGAAAAAGAAGGGGTGCTTGAGTAGCTCAGTCAGTTAGGTGTCCAACAGTTGATTTCAGCTCAGGTCTAAATCTCAGGGTCATGAGTTCAAGCCCCATGTTGGGCTCAACTCTGGGAATGGAGCCTGCTTAAAAAAAAAAAAAAAGAAAAGAGAATAAAACCAACCTCATGAATACTGACACAAAAATTCTTACCAAAATATTAGCAAGTCAAATTCAGCAATATGTAAAAAGTATAAATACATCATTACCATGTGGAGTTTATCCCAGGAATGCAAGTTTGGTTAAATACTTGAAAACCAATTAATATAATCTAAGATTAGTAGTATATAGGAGAAAAATCACATGTTCATTTCAATAGATGAAAAAAAAGGTGTTAGACAAAATTCAATAGCTATTCATGATAAAATTCCCAGCAAATCAGGAATAGAGGGAAGTTACTCAATCTGAAAAATATACAACTAATATCACATACAATAATGAGATTTGAATACTTTCTCATTTCATGAATAAAACAAGAATGTTAAATGTCACTTCTTCCACTCACCATTGTACCAAAGGTCCTAGCCAGTTTTAGATGGCCAAAAAGTGACATAAATGGATCAAGATTGGAAAAGAAAAAGTAAAACTTTCATTTCTTTATAGACATCATGATTGTTTACACACAAAATACTACAGAATCTACAAAAAATGTTCCTACAACCAAAAAATGAATCTGACAAGATTGTTGGAGATACGGTCAATATACAAAAATCAATTATTTGTCTACATATTAGCACCAATAGGTAAAATTTTAAATAAAATTTTTTTTAAAAACTGAGAACTCCATATAATCATAAACACAAAACACTTGAGAATATAATAATAGACATGCAAAAAACTCTACATTAAAAGCTATAAAACACTGCTAAGAGAAATTAAAGAAGGTCCAATTACGTAGAAAGACATGTTCATAGAACGGATGACTCACTATGTTTGCTCTTCCCAAATCTGATCTCTAGATTTAATGCAATCCCACTCAAAATCTCATCAGACTTTTTTGAAATAATTAACAAGTTATTCTAAAATTTATCTGGAGGGCGCCTGGGTGGCTCGGTGGGTTAAGCCTCTGCCTTCAGCTCAGGTCATGATCCCAGGGTCCTGGGATCGAGTCCTGCATCGGGCTCTCTGCTCAGCGGGGAGCCTGCTTCCCTTCTTTCTCTGCCTACTTTTGATCTCTCTCTCTCTCTGTCAAATAAATAAAATCTTTAAAAAATAAATAAATAAAATTTATGTGGAAATGCAAAGGAGTAGGATAGCCAAGATAATCTCGACAATAACAAAATTGGTGGAATCACACTACTTGAGTTCAACACATACTAGAAAGTTAGAGTAATAAAGAGAAATTGAAATTTGCATAAATGTCATGCAAACCTACTGAATGATGTAGCTGCATGAGTATTATTTGAGGCTCATTTTAAAGGAGCTTACCATTTCTTACTTTCAGACAAGAACAGCTATGGTAATTAAAAAAAAAATGGGACACCTGGGTGGCTCAGTGGGTTAAAGCCTCTGCCTTCGGCTCAGGTCATGATCTCAGTGTCCTTGGATCGAGCCCCGGTCTCTCTGCTCAGCGGTGAACCTGCTTCTCCGCCCCCCTGCCGCCTGCCTCTCTGCCTACTTGTGATGTCTGTCTGCCAAATAAATAAATAAAATCTTAAAAAAAAAAAGGATTCTGTAAAGCATAATACAGTATTTTCCAAAGTAAAAGTCATGTATCACTGGTCTGAATGTGATTTTAAGTAGTACACATATATGATCTTTTTAATAATCATGCATTTAAAGATCATCCCGTGCTTAAAGAACTTTTTTTATATATAAAAGATGCTCATATAGGACTATCTGGCTGGCTAAGTCAGGAAACGAAAGCATGTGATTTTTTCTTTTTTAAAGATTTTGTTTATTGAGAGAGAGTGCACACAAGCCTGGGGAGGAGGGTCTGGGGAGGTGTGGACAGAGGGGGAGCGACAAGCAGACTCCCCACTGAACAGGGAGCCCAATGTGGGGCTTGATCCCACTCCCTCTCCCCCTGCCCCTGCCCTCACTTGTACTCTCTCTCTCTTTCTCTCAAATAAATAAATAAATCTCTTTAAAAATCTCTTTCTGAAATAAACTTAAGCTTTAAAAAAGCAATAGCTGAATGGACTAATGCAGAAACACTAACACCTCATTACAGAATTAGGGAGACTGACCCGCCCAGGAACTGGCAGAGCAGGAAAACCCAGGCTTCCCCTTGCACTCAGAGGCTGAGTCCTTTGACTGCACAAAAGTAAACCAAGAAGCATGTTTTCCACAAACAGGATGGCTTCCAATTCAGCAACCCAGTAGCTAATGGATAGAGAAGCAAAGCAGGGTTAGAGAGGACCTTCCCCATAGAAGCATGAGGGGTAGGAAACAAGTATGTCCCTCAGCAACACACACACACACACACACACACACACACACACACACGGGACATAGACCTCTCAGTGTCTCTGGACCCAAATGTTGTCACCATGTCTCTGTTGAATGTAGTGGCTGCCACCACTCTCATGGGAACAGATTCCAGGGGATCCTGTCCCAAATTCAAAGTTCCAGGTCACAGAATTGAAGCTATGACCTCACCCCACGGCTGCGGGAGAGGCTGACAAAGCAAGACCGTATCTGATAGCCTCTATTTCTATAGCGTCAGTCCTGCTGGGGGATCCACCAAACAGAGAAAACGGAGGAGAGCTTGCTGGGTAGATGAAACCATACTCTATGGAGGAGAAAACCAAGTCCTAGAGAAGTTAGGTAACTTGCCAAGGTCACAGTGCAAGCGAGTGGTTTTGCATTACAAGATCAGACAGACATTTTCCAAGCAAGTTCTGGGAATGAGGGGCTTTGGGAAGAAATTTTGGTTCTTATATGTGAAAGAGAAAATTTCTGCAGGGGAAAAAGAAAAAGAAACAACAATAAAAAGGATGCAACCCTCAAGAACCAAAGAAAAAATTATGTCCCAGCCTGAATTTATAAGGCTCTGAGTGGCCCAAGGCTACATGAAGGAGACACTTTCCCCTACTTTTTCCAGGGAGATGTGTTGTGCAATGGGCTTTTTTCATAGTGATGTGAGAATTCCCAGGAAATTGGCTTTGCGTTTTTTCCCTTGTAAAGTCAGTACTTCATTGAAATAATTGCCTTTCTTTCTCTCTTTTTTTTTTTTTTTTAGATTTTATTTATTTATTTGACAGACAAGTAGGCAGAAAGGCAGGCAGAGAGGAGGAAGCAGGCTCCCCGCTGAGCAGAGAGCCTGATGCAGGGCTTGATCCCAGGACCCTGAGATCATGACCTGAGCTGAAGCAGAGGCTTAACCCACTGAGCCACCCAGGTGCCCCAAAATAATTGCCTTTCTTTTTCTTTTACAACTTTTCTCTTTTTCTTCTTTTCTTCCTCCCTCCCTCTTCTCCCTTCTTCCTTCCTTCCTTCTTCCCTCCCTTTCTCTTTCTTTTTCTTTCTTTCTTTCCTCTTTCCTTTCTTCTTTCCTTTCTTCCTTCCTTCCTTCATCCCTCCCTCCCCTCTTTCCTTCCTCCCTCCCTCTGTCCCTCCCTAGCTCCATCCCTCTCTCCATCCCTCCTATGCCTTCCACCTCCATTCCTATACAATTTTTTGACAATTTAGGGCTCTTTTTCTAGCTTTAGAATCTGTGCAAAGACGTGGGTGCTCCATAGCCCAGACCTGCTGGCAGTGGGCTGCCCCCCTCCCCAGAGCCCACATTCTGTGTGGTAGAAGTCCTCCCCGGTAATGGCCGCCTGGGCGCTGCCGGGCCCTCCCCCCCACCCCCCTGCCACGCCAACCTGTGTTGTTCAGAGGCTGCTTTAGGGACTGTGTCAGACAGCTGGTGAGCACCCCCACTTGGCAGGTCTTCCCCTGGGAGTTCTTGGGGTAGTGACAAAACCCGATGTCCTCAGGACATGCCCCGCTCTCCTGTGTGTAGTTTGTTTCATTCCGAGATTTAATTTATTATTCTGGTCTCCTGTTGCACAAGACCTGTATAAATAATCCAGGCCACTCCTTTGTTTCTCCCCGAAATATGGCCTTTGAAAGCTGCTATTGTTCCAAGGGGACTTTTCTGCTGTCTTGAGAGAAAGAGATGATTAGGTCTGTCTCTTCTGGTTGGAAAAGCGGGGAGAGTTCCCCACTTTTCCATCTGGAGACCCATCAGAAGTCCAAGGACAGAGCACATGGCCAAAGCTCCTGCTAGCGATGACACTGAACTAGCTAATATAGTTAGAATTTATAGTTGAAGTTCAAGGACAGCAGTCTATGGGGAGGGAAGGGGAGGGGAGGGGAGGGCAGCGGTGGACAGGAGGGGACGTAAAAGCACATTTACCTGGCACTTTACACAGAACTAACAAAAGGTTTTATCAATAATCCCACTTTACAGATGAGGAAATGGAGACCCCCAGGTGAAGGTCACATAGAGCAAGGAGAGGAGCCAGGATTCGAATCTCCGCAGTCTGGCTTCAGAGTCAGTACTTGTAACTTCCACGTTGAGAACCTCTTCCCTCCCCCAGCAACCCTCGTTGCTGCAGCTAGAATCCTCCAAGAGAACACTCTCGCCAGTGCCTCCCCACCACCCTGCTTTGTTTAGCCAGAGTGTGTTTCTTGGAGTTAAAAACCCCAACTTCTATTGGTGGGACTAATAATTGGGAATAACAATGTTAACCTGTCTCATATGGCTTTATAAATTCTAAGTATATGGTAAATATCCAATCAGCGATCATTCTTACTATAAGCTATTAGCGAACTTTACAGGGGTTTAGAAAATCCTGCCTGAAGACGCGATGTCTCTGACTTCATGAGGCTAGAATTCTCCCTTATTGCTTTACCAGAACAAATACTAACAGGTTGTTTATCATTGTAGTTCTGTATCTTACTCAGAGTTTCAAATTTAGAAGTTTCAGTTCAGTCATTTTAGGTCAAAAGAGAACCATTTCAGCCAACCCCAGAAAGAAACCTGGGGAACCGCTAGGTTTGCGACCCACAAGAGGGCCCACCAGGCAAAAGATCTGTATCTTGGTCTCACCGTTTGAGCTTTGCCCACCCACATTCATTCAGATGAATAACAGAACAAAAGAAAGTACACAGCGTATTCTTTCATTAATGGGTTTATTCATCGGGAAAGGAAGAGAAGAATAAACGCTAACAATGACAATGGCCCGTTTTCAGGGAATTAAAGGACACTTTTGCTTGAACGTGCTGAACGTGTAAATAACAAATAATAAATTATCTGAGTCAGTAGCTTGTAAAGCACGTTCAGGGGCGTCCTGGAGTTTTGCAAAGGCACCTCAGGAGCAGCTCTGAAGTTCGTCATCATCCCACTGGCTAAATGTTAACTTGCAAAGGAATGGAGGTACCAAGGCCCTGAGGCAGGGGAATGAATGACTTTGAAACAGGTGCCTCAGACCCTAAAGAGGTGATCAAGCCTCGTATGTGTGACCTTGGTCAGGTCACTTCCCCCTCTGGGTTCTTTTTTCTTTTCTGTCCAGCAGGGAGAATCAGTGATGGAAAGGAAACAGAATTCTTCTGGCCCTAAAACTCTGAGATCACTGCATGAGTTGTGTTCCCCACAATGTCTGCTTCCAACAAAAAAATAGTGTGGGATTATCTTCATACCACCGTCTTCAAAGCCTGTGCGTCGTGTCTTTGACATTTCTTGGTGATTGCGAATCCTAGCTCTTTTTGTTTGTCCCTTTGTTCAAAACCAGTTTTTTGGTTTTTGTTTTTGTTTTTTTTCCTTTCACTCCAGAAGTGTTTAGTGAGGGCTTTTCGACAGTCAGGTGCTGATCTAGGTGAGGAGAAGAGGAATAGGCCAAATTTTCTGTTTTCTCCAGGAATTCCCAGTCCAGTGATGAGCTGGTAGACCCACTTGTGTGGCTTTTTGGTGTGGTTCAGACATGTCTCCTAGGTCTTGCCCTTCTGACTAGGGATGATAATATGTTTGAGCCAAAGATCAGAGAAACTGGTAATTACCTTGGAAAGAGGGATACTCACCTCCCCAGCCTTTTGACACATTTCCAATAAATATCTTCTGGCGCAAAGACCATAAGGCTTGAATCCGAAAGCAGCCCATTCTCCTATTCCCACGTCTTTGGTAAGTGCGACGTACCTTCAATTTCCAGATCCCTGTGGTGGCTGGCTGGTTGGCTGGCTAGTTGTTTATAAGAATTCCCGATGCAGCCTTGTTTGGCAACCGTCTGTGCAGTAATCTGATTTAGATCAATCTAGACTCAAATTCCAGCCCCCTCTAACTGGGTCTTTCCTGTCTGGCAAGCCGATCCACTTTGCTGAATCTTCTTCTTCCTGATCTGGAAAATGAAATTACAGACCTCTCACGAGGTTGTCCTATAGGGAAGGACTCCCTGATACAGAGTGCCCAGTATCTGTTGAGGCCCGGTGAAGACTCAGAAAGTGGCAGCTCTTTTTATGATTGGCTCTGCAGAGGGCCTTAGGCATTACCCTGCCTGTGAAGAGGAGGTAACTAGACCAGATCTCTTAGATCTTTGCTGGAACTTGAAGGAATCACTGTAGGGTTGAGCAGAAGCTTACAGATGTATCCTGGGTGGGAGTCAGGGAACCCCCAGAACCACAGAAGGAAGGTGCTGGGGTGAAGCTGAGGCAGTAGTCTGGCCAGACATGTTGATGGAGTGGACATCTGAACTGGATTCAGAAGAGGAACTTGCATGGCCTCACACCAAAGAAGGTGTCCATGGTTGACATTAGAATTGTAGGAAAGTGAATGCATGAGGCTTTTTCTCCCTATTGACCTGCTTGATTAAACCAATAATCTCCGTTTGGAAAGCCATATCATCACCCTTTGAAAGATTAACCCAGAAAATCTCAACAGTTGGAAGGCGGCCTTTGGTGTCCATAGTAAGTCTGGAGCTAGAGCTTGGTGAATGGTACCTTGAAAATGGAGGAGTCTTCTCCCCACACTGACATTTGGAGGTCAAGGCTCTGCCAGCTCAGGGGTTGCATGCTGGAGGTCTTTGTTGTCTCATCATTTCAACCTGAATGGCGTTTAAGATGAAATCTCACCTAGTTTTCTTGGCTTTTTAAAAATATTAGACAACAGGACCACACTGAACCAACATTCTTGTGTAGTGAGTTTGCTGGTACCAACTTTTTGGGGGGTTTCAGATTATTTGCCAATTTTCTCCTTGAAATCATCTTTTCTTCTGGTTTTTGTAACACTGCTCTGTCCTCATTTTCCTCCTCTCTCTCCACCTGCCCTTTTACATTCCATACAAGCCCTTCCTCCTGTTGCCTTAAACACCAGCAATCTCAGGGCCCTGGTTTAGACCCTCTTCTCTTCTCCCCATTCCACATAATCCTCCTGAGCAGTCTTTTGAGTCCCAGCTATATGCTGTTGTAAAGGAGAAAAGCTTTTCCCTTCCACCCTTCTGAGTTCTTTGGTGGATCTAGTAACTAAATTGACCTAAGACAGATTAACAAGAGAAAAGCAAATTTAATTTTCTACGTAAGGGAGCCCATAAAAATACAAGATTCAAAGAGGAGACCAAAGCAGGCAGCTTTGTCACACTTTTCAGACAAGGAAGTAATACATTTGTGAAAAATTAGCAAGACAAAAGGGTTTGGAGTTGGTGTAGCAAATTAGTGAACAAGTAACAAGGTTTGCTAAATGGCCCTCTCTGCCCGGAATTTTCGGCTCTCTGGTGATAAGGATGCCTCTAGCCTCCTGGGACAGGGATGGTACCTTTCATGTGGCAGGTTTATTTCCTCTTTTCAGGGAACAAAGGAAGGTCAGAGTGTCCCTTTCACACTGGCTGTTTCTTGAGTAACTTTAATTCAAAACAATCAATTTGCCAAAGCGACATAATTCGGGTGGTCTATTCTGGAATCCTTCATTGCTTCTGTCCATGACAGCTCCACGGCACATCAGGGACTTGAATTGTGCAGAAGCTCAAGATGGTAGGGTTCTGATGTGGTATTTTTCTTTCTCCCTTTTATCCTTGAACTGAACCAGGCCATTTTTATTCTTAAAATCATACTCCTCATTTTGTAAACTTATGAAAACACAGGAAGTTATAAGTAAACAAAGAGAAATTGCCTACAATCCAGAGACAACCACTGTTAATATTTTGGCTAGTTAATTCTTTTACTATGCTGATTTCCATCACTATCCTCTCTCATTGTAAGTTTTTGTTCATAAACTCATTATCATATTACTACTTTATTTCCCACCTTCTTTTCTATGTGTTGTCCACTGCCCCAGGCAATGTCTAGCACACAGGAGGTGCTCAGTAAGTCTTTGCTGAATAAATGAATCTCTCTTTACATATACAACAGAGTTGAGATCGTATATATACAGTCCCAGGTTTTTCTTCATTTAGCATTATATTCCCATCTTGCCACTGACTTAAGCATTTTTCGGTCATCTGGGATGACAAGTATGTTCTTTTATGAACTAAGAGAATCCTCAAGGGTCTATCATTACTTCTTCACTGAAGATGAACACTACAGACCTCCAGGCTTATTAGAGTAAATCAAGAGCAAAGCTTTGGGAAATCTAAACTTTACTCGCTGGTAGATGCTGACACTATTCTCAACCCTCACAATCCTTAGCTTCTCTTAGTAGAGAGAATCTTAAACTTGCTTTACCCAGGAAAGAAAGGCAACCTCCCCTTCGAAATCTTCCAAGAGATACTATTAGATCCTTTAAACTCTTGCTGAAATAGTGTGGTACTGTCCTCGGGGAATAGAGGCATGCTGACACCAGAGTTCATGTCCGGAGACCCCGAGAATGGGTGCTACCATTTCTAAACTTTAACCCCAAATGGGAAGAAAGTGGTCAGGTGGGAAGGTAGTGGCTGAGTGAAAGGTGAGCCGAAACTGTAACGGAGGTGGGAGAAGGGGTAAGGACAGAGAAATGGAAAAGGTGCACTGAAAGGAGCATGGGCTCAGGAAATAGACCAGAGATCCCATCCCATTGCCCCGTCACCAAATGTGGGACTTTGAGATGCTTAGAACTTCGGGTCTCAATTTACTCATCTTTAAAGAAAGCAATTATCAATAGATAATAGTAATTATGATTAGGCCTTTCAAGAGGTCCGTGCTCAGAAAGTCTGGAACGGTACACATGAGAAGCACAGTATCCCAGGATCTGAAAGTGGCTGCTAAAAGGAAGTGGCCCCAGGGGCGCCTGGGTGGCTCAGTGGGTTAAAACCTCTGCCTTCGGCTCAGGTTATGATCCCAGGGTCCTGGGATCGAGCCCCGCATCGGGCTCTCTGCTTGGCGGGGAGCCTACTTCCCCCTCTCTCTCTGCCTGCCTCTCTGCCTAATTGCGATCTCTGTCAAATAAATAAATAAATAAATCTTTAAAAAAAATAAATAAATAAAAGGAAGTGGCCTCACTGGAATCAACAGGAGAGGCTACATTGACTTTGGATGACAAGAGCCAAAGATTTTATTAAGTAAATTCAAAATATAAACATGTCACCAATATTGACACTGTGAGTTATTAACTCATCGCTGCTCTGAGGGTCCTTGGCACTATTTGGGTTGTGGAACTCTTCAGTGCTTGTTTCTATACCCTAAACTATCCCCAGATTTACCCCCCTGGGGTAAAAAGAAAATTAAAGGGAAGACAGACTAGTGAAAAAAATTTTTTAAAAGATACCAAAGTATAAAGATAGGCAAAGTGATGCTGTAAATCCAAATTAAAACTAGACCAGAATATTTACATATTTTATTAAATCTTTACAATCAGTAATTATAATCAAATACACAATTATATACAAGGATTATATACATTTTGCCCAGACTTTTACATCACAGTACATAGTTTCCCTTAGAAATATTGTATACATTTATCACCAAACAACAAAATCCAACAACAGTAGTGTTACAGCACCTGTTAGTACAGACATCTTTTTCATAAATTACATCATAAGAAAATATACGGCTGTAAATTGGGCTTTTAAAAATGTCTTTTATAAAATCTGAACGTACAATATTTCATTCACAGAATGTTTTTTTTTTCTATGTTCTGACTGAAGCCTTGTGCATAAAACGACCGGTTGGAATATTTACTAAATCAGCTCCCCCCCCACCCCCCACTTCCAAAATTATAAGCACTATCTGAATTACTTATGCTGAGCTTCCTTTATGATGAATCTGGCATGGGGTTTGGTGAGAGAACAAATGCTGGTTTTATTGTAAAAAGGACTATGATGGTAATTTAAATTTTTTAAAAATTCTCAAAAGAATAATTAGAAATTAAAACAAGAGAGCGCACAATTTTTCATTTTACTCTCTAATACTGTGAAGAAAAAGGGGGAAAGTATAATGTCAAAAAACAATTTGATCTGAAACAACAGTTATATTCTTGTTGGAAGCCTATTAAAGGTTAAAAAGAAGAAAAACAAAACCTACCCAACAAAATATCCCATCCTAAACATATCCAGTAAATTACAATTCTGTCACACCTACTTTATGGGAAAATTATTGCAAATTAGGGTGTATCATTTTAATAGACTTTCATAAACAGAAAAAGCTACAGCTATTTTTTAGTTAGGTAAACAAGTTAAGTTTTAAAACTTGAAAATACCTGAATTAAATACTTGCTCTAATATCTAACTTTTCACTTTCAGATAAATCCTTACTTGATTCCAGGTTTGTAAACATTGTATAAATCCTTCTTAGTCCAACAATTTTATGGCTGTGGCGATCACTTCAGCTGTTTCCATGCAGTCAACATTTAACTGAGGTAGACCAGATGTTTCTAAAATTCAGGGTCTCATAGAATCCCCTGAATATTTAGGAAGTAAATAAAACGTCTATCAAAGGTATTTAAAAAACAAAACATTAAAAAAAAAAACACCTAATGCTGTTGGAATTTTTTAATGAACTCAAAAAACAACTTCATGGCAGTACGTCAAATAAGAATGTGTTGTTAATGATAACGTTGGGAGTTCTGAAGCTGAACATTACACCTTCTCAAATAGGGAAAAATCAAATATGATTCCTTCTGGGTGTTAAGTATAACTTGTTAATTTTTTTTTTTTTTAAAGGATTCACTTTTATAAAAAAAAAGCGAACAATCTGCTTCTAGACTTCAATGAATGGCAACAACTCCCCCTAATGGCCAACGGCAGGGAAAGTAATAAGGGGGCTCTCGTATACCTTGAGATCTTTGCTGGGGGGAAAAAACCACGTTGTTTTGTTAACTTAGAAAAGTTGAATTTAGACAACAATGGCTCTGAGCTACAAATACAAAATCAAATCAATGTATATAAGGCTTCTGTAATCAAAGTCTTAGAGGAACATCTGCTCCTTTTCTCCAAGCCCCAGTCCTATAAATCAAGGCAAGTCAAGTAATTAAGCTTCAGCTATTTTGGCAGCTTTGCAATTAATATGAACAAAGCACTATGTCTATCCTTCCGTATACTGTATGTATTATAGTTCTATCTTCTTACACCAAATTTCACATGCAGAAAGACTAAAATATCCATTTTAGTGTCAGGTTTAATTAAGGGCCAATAAAGGTCTTATACTACTACTCTTCCCTGCCCTCCCCCTAAAACGTGAATTCTCTATTAGTTTTATTATTCATTGACCCAATTATATTTGGCTGGAATTTTTGAAAGCAGCTATTTATCCCCTTAGAAAAGATTATGTTTACTTGGGATCTAAGACATACTGTACACGAATATACATAACTACAATACAGCACTGCTCTCCTTTTAACAGCTCCCTATACAGTTTAAGTTCATCAGTACCTCAAAACTGTGTTTTAAGAAAAGATTATTATGTAATGTCACGGTAAAGAGAAAGAAAATTAAGTCTCACAAATACTCCTTTAGAACTGATTTAGTAAGTTTAAAAAAAATAAATAAAATGAATAAAACCATGATTTCAACTACAGGGCTGTCTACAGGGTATCAACAACAGATTTTAAAACTTAAATGCGGCCAGCACCAGACTGCCACAAAAAAAAAAAAAAAAAAAAAAAAAGGGAGGGGGAATAAATTCTCATTAAGCTATATGGCTATATGTTAGTTGCCACCGTGTATGTTTCTTACACAGGTTACCATAGATTACTTTTCAAGTCCATATCAAAAGGAATATCTATTAAAAAAAAAACATTAAAAAAAAAAACAAACCTCAAAAACCATGATTCAACAGAAAATGTGACAGATTCCTTAGGTGCATCTTTAGAAACCATAGTTTCAAAGAAGAAAAATAGTAGTTTCCCTAGGATTTTTAGATCACTACCACAGTTTCATTATGGCTCCCTAAAATAGAAAAATGGAACAAAATGTATTCAGCTATTGGCGGTATGGCCCTTGTGGCTCAAATTGCATACTAAACATGGGATGGAGTAAGGCTGATGGCTAGAGGTAATCACCTCTAAGAGAAATGAACAGGAAAAGATTTATAATTTACCCGACAAGGATAGAACTTTAAGTTCCATTTCAGAGTAGTCATGGCTCTCCCTACGGAAGGCCCAATGGCAAGTTCATATTACATTATAGTTTCTCCCTTGTTCCATTTTTCCTAAGTATTAAGTAACCAATTTCCATAATATATTATATGACCTTTTTACCTGGTCCCAATGATTAACCTTTATGCAGAGAACTCACTGAGAAAGTACACTGGGTTCACCTTTGGTTTAAACAAAAAGGACACTGTTAAGAGAGGAAAAAAATCAAGTCATCTTGATCATTTGTTTCACCATGAAGCAAGTGGAAGTGATGAGCAAAGCCCGTTTTCATCATAAATGCATCTGCTTCATAACCACTTGGGTCACTTTGAGTGTTTTTGTGAAGGCAGCAAAACCAGAATGCCCACAATATCATATGTATTTTCCCAAAAGAGCCTCTAACCCCCAAAACGAGGAAAGTCAAGCTTCCCTTAACTAGAAAGCTAACAAATTCCTATTCTCCACTCCACCATCACCTGAATTTGTTTCTTGTCTATCCAGAGACTGCACAGAAATCTGGCTCCTAGGAATGCCCAGCAATCTTTTCCTGGCCTGAGGTGCTGCAGGGTGGTGTGATGCTGTCACAGGGTGGGAGTCAGGGTGGGGGAGGGACTGTGAGTTTCCATTCTGGATGGGACGGTTTTAAGCAAGGTCAGTTCTAACACATTATGCTCCAGATTCCTATGACCGCTATCTCAGTCAGAACGTGGTTACTCATCACCATACTTAAAGGCTCCCACTAGAGAGCCTGCTTAGTATCAGGGTGTCTGTGAACCACAGTTTGCCTTTTCTTTTTAAATACCTACCACCGGATTCTTTAGTGAGTCATAGTTCATCTTTCTCCATCATTTCAAATGCTTCTATATCTTCATTCCAGTCTGCTAATATGGAGTCTATAGGCTGGACCTTTTTACCCCAGCTAACATTAGGATTGGAATCTTCCTCAGTTTCTGATTGTTCCTGGAGCTGGTTATCTAAATCTGTACATTCACCATCAAGGCTTGTAGTCTCATGGTTCTCCATGGGGTCAGAATTCTGTTCAGAAGCAGAAACGCTTGCAGCATTGTCCGTATCTGCCGGAGATGATGATTCTGGTTCTGAGTTTAGAGAACTTTCCTCAGGAGACTCTTGATCAACCAAGCCAACCTCCTGAGAACTTGGCGTAATCTCTTCGGCACTCTGATCCTGAGAATCGTTTTCAGAGGATGGTTGTTCTTCACTTTCCATTTCAGGATCTGTATGTGAAAGAAACAAGCTTCATGCTACTTTCCCACTCAAAATATTTACTATGGCAGTTTTAAGAGCATACTGGTTTTCACAATAAAATGAAGAAATAAAAGAAAAAGAAAAGCATATTTTTTTATTTTAAAAAATCATAAAATTTTAAAGCAAATTTTGCATTAAAACAGTGAATATTAACATTGAAGGGTAAAAGTACTGCCTTCGAATAATAATGTAATCACATTTTTCCTTTATATGCATTTTGCAAAATTTGACAGTACAAATTAATATTCTCCCAAACTTAATGGATGACTCTAGTCATCCATCTAGACTGCCTTCAATGGGGATCAGTTATGCCAAGAAATACACTAAATAATACTGCTAAAATGCATACAAATTTGCACTAGATGTCTAAAACTTATTATTAAATATCTAAATTCAGAAAAGCTTGTACATGAGAACACATGAAACAGAAAATATTTTGAATAGCACTTATCACTATGTTTTAAGATAATATTCTTTTGAAAAGTGAAATTCCACTCAGTAAGCCATGAAAATGCAGATAATTCAAAACTATGGATTTGAGGGTGCTAATGTGGTTAGATAAAGTATTTTCACAAAGACAAGCAAGAACTGAGATTATTTATTGTATTTCATTATTGCAGGTCTATGAATTAGAAGGTATCATTTAAAAATCCACTGGCAGGCTGAAGAGGAGGTTAAACCTCGTGTACTGAAGATACAGTGAAACCTCTAGAGGCCTTCTGTTCAGGGCTCCCACAAGACAGTGTGTGACTCACACTGATAGCCCCTGCCGTGTGCTCCCCGTCTCTGCAGGCAGTGAGTTCGTGGGTCCTGAGGGGCCCCTCTCAGTGCGGCAGGCACTGTGCAAGGTGATAACGTGAGGCAAAAGCCCTAATAGATCTTTTAGTCCAGGTGGGGAAAACATTTACAAATAATTACACAAAATCAACAGAAAAGCGTAACTATGACATGTTTTATGTTGCTAGGAAAGCTTACAGAGAATAGGAAAGAGTAAGGAGAGCTGAGGGTTTCCTTCAGAAAGTGACACTGAGCTGAGATTTAAAAGGTAAGTAGAGTTAATGAGTCAAGGAAGGAAGGGAAGAGGGACATACTATAAAGCCAGAAAAACTAAAGGAAACAGGCATTCGGGAAGGTACAGACAGGTGTGTTTATGTATACCCTGATGAAGGATTCCCTGACTAGGAAGTTTAAGTTCTTGGGGGCTGGGGAGTCCCCACACTCTCTCTCTTCAAAGCTGTGGAAAAGGTATACTTTAATTCAACAATTAGGAAAATCACGGTGGGGACCAAAGAAGAGAAAACAGGAGCTGGCCGCTCACTTACAATAGGCCACCCTAAGTTCAAGGGAAAACAAAAAGAAAAACTTTCAGGGTTTTTTCTAGAACAGCACTTATCAATTAATCTGGTTTAGAAGTACAGGAAAAGATGTAGTACTGTCTGGTCTAGTAATAAAAATTGTGCTTTTGGCAAAAAATTACCCTATGGATACAGATTACGCAATACATTATGGAAATCTAGCTAAAACAATAGGATAAGAAAACAGAAGTCGGTATAAATATAGGAAAAGAATAGATCAAATTGTATTTTTAGACTGTGTTGTATATTTAAACTCAAAGCAACTCTAAATTTTTAAAAATAACATTAAGATAATATAAGAACTTGAAAAGGAGGGTAAAAATAAAATAGGCAAATAACCTCTCTATAGTAAAAACTAGTTAGAAATAAAGTTAAGTACCCTTTTCATAATAAAAATAAAACTATAAAATAATTAAATTTACTATGAAAGGTATGAGACCTACATTACTTAATAACATAAAATGTTAATAAAAACATACAATAAGACCTGATTACATTTACAGATAGTAAAACTTTCTACTTATATGTAAAGCATACAACTATACAATTCCAAAATGAACCCCATTTCTACTGTTTTTTTGTTTTCTTTTGGGACCAGATAGAATTATTTGGAAGTTCTTATGGAAGAATATACATCGAAAAGAAGTCAAGAAATTTTGAAAAGAATTAGTGAGAAGGGAGTTGCCTTATCAGGTATCAAAATACATTCAAAACAGCAAACTTTTTTATTGGCAGAGGAGTAAACAAACAGATTAGTTGAAAAGAAGAGCAAGTCTTTCCAGACTTTCCAGACAGAGAAAATATATAAGACTATCTGACAGATAGCAAAGCAGCAGCAATCAGGAAAGTAAAGATGGCAGCTGAAGAAACAGAAAAGGCAAGGAAGGAGTTAGTGTCGGTGTCGCACTGTCTCACGGCCTTATTCTACGGGGCGGGTCAGGATCCTGTAGGGAGCAGCTGAGTCCTCAGAGCATTAACAACTACATCATTAAATTCCGGAATGGTGCATCAGAAACACACACAAAAAAATGAAGAAAATCTCAAGATACAACGACAAGAAAATGATTAAGTTTTAATAATAAAAGAACAAGGGAGCCTTGGCAAAGACTTGAGACTGGATGTTCTACAATCATTGATACGTCTGTCTGGCCAACATTTGCTGCAAGCACGATTATAGAGATGAGAGCAGGTAAAGCAGCAGGATTTAATATGAATGTCAAAGTAGAACGATATTAAAAAGACCCTTGGAGCGCCTCGGTGGCATAGTCCTTTAAGTGTCTGACTCTTGGTTTCGGCTCAGGTCATGATCTCGGGGTCCTGAGATCAAGCCCCATGTCCAGCTCTGCACTCAGCAAGGAATCTGCTTAAGACTCTCTCTCCCTGGGGTGCCTGGGTGGCTCAGTGGGTTAAAGCCTCTGCCTTCAGCTCAGTTCATGATCTTAGGGTACTGGGATCGAGCCCCACATCAGGCTCTCTGCTCAGCAGGGAGCCTGCTTTCCTTCTCTCTGCCTGCCTCTCTGCCTACCTGTGATCTCTGTCAAATAAATAAATAAAATCTTAAAAAAAAAAAAAAGACTCTCTCTCCCTCTCCCGCTGCCCCTCCCCATTCTCTCTCTCTCAAGTAAATAAATCTTAAAAAAAAAAAAGACACCCTTACATTTCACCTATGAGAATAAGAGAAAATTCCATTAAGAAGGTGGTATTTAAATGGGTGTGCAGGATGCTAAATGTCCTCAAGAAGAAATGGGCCATGGGCGTGCGGATAAGGATGGATAAGCATCTCAGAAAAAGGAAGAGATGTACAAATGCAAAAATGCATGAGAAAACATGTCTGGCTATAGAAGGGTTCAGGTAAGTATCAATTCGGCTTAACAAGAATGCTTCAGAAGCTCCTTTCCAGGCAGAGGTCTTCTGCGTACATATTAAATTTTGCAGTTCAACTTTAGGGTAGATTCACCCCAATCAAGTTCAATGCGTGATAATCTTAGGAAAAGTAACACTGCTAGACTTAAATCTTGAGCAGTTCGAACCACGGGACCTTTCTTTTCTTTCCCCCATTTTCTCTGTCCGCCTCTGTATCAGGTAGATATACATATAGGAGCAGGACTGAAAACATCAGTCTACTGCTCTCAAGGCACCATAGACCTACACTGTAAACTGAAAGCATGATGATGTATGGAACCTTCAAAATGCTGATTCATTTCCCCTTTAAAATAATATTGAGAAAAGGAAATGGATTCTTAATTATAAACTATCAATTTGGATCTAAATGTAACAGCACAGTGTCATTTGTTGGTGAGCACAGGGTTGGAATAATTCTTAAAATTTGGAAAGGTGGGACACATGAGAGACAAGATATTAGAACTTCCGTGGCGAGCTCAACTATTAGAAGTAGGACTGGTCTGACCTGAGGAAGCAATATTTCCACTTCATAAATTATTAATGCTTTACTTCCGAAGAAGAGCGTGTAATAAGATATCTTTTTGCTAACAGACAAGACTATTGCAGATATTTCTGTATTAATCGCTGGAACTTCTCATCAGAATAAGAAAGCGAGAGTGGGAGTAGGGGCTGTTCTGGGGCTTTGGGCTTCTATTTTCTGTATCAACATGTGGGATGAACTGCTCAATTAAAACTGTGCGACTTTATAAAGGAAGTATGAATTTGTGGAATGAGATTTTTAAAGAGCAATCTGGAGGACATGTTAACGCGCAGATTTTTAAGGATGCTAATTACTGGGGGTGCTTGTATAATCCTACCTAGCCCCCTTGATGGTATAATATGGTTCATACATAACTGGGAGACTAAAAAAAAAAAAAAGGAAAAAAAGGTGCCTTCTTAGTGTTGTTCAATGCTTCTCAAAGTGTAGCTGAGTGGAATTACCTGGGATGCTTGTTTACAATTTCAGATTCTAGTCCCCTGCCTTCAGAGAGTCTGATTCAATATTCTGGAGTAAGACTTAGGAATCTACACCTGTAACAGTAGCATCAGCATCCACTGATGCAGAAGAGAAACGCGGGCATGCGGTAATAGCGCAGGACAAATTAATGACACTAGAGACATCAGCTTCTTAGGATATTTTCCTAAGTGAATAAAGTAGTTGATTTAATAAAACTATTACTGAGTTTCTGTTATACCAATAATTTTGTTATATTGATTTTGTTAACATAGTTGTACAGTTCTTGAAAGAGCTACATAAAAAGGGGAGGTTTTTTTTAAAGACTTTTTATCAAACGATCATTCTGTAACAGAATCACAGCTCACTAACTTTAGAGCCCAGCAAAACTTTAAAAATAAATCATTTATATAAAGCCCTTTGAACTGCACGGTCCTTAAAAGAATACTTTTCAGGAGTGGCTCAGTCAGTTACACAGCTGCCTTTAGCTCAGGCCTTGATCCTAGGGTTCTGGGATCGAGCCCCACATTGGGCTCCCTCTCCCTCTGCCTGCAACTCTGCCTACTTGTGATCTCTCTCTCTCATCAGATAAATAAAATCTTAAAAAAAGAGAGAGAATACTGTTCAGATAGTATTTTTTGTATAGTAGCACACCCCCCCACCCCCCACCAGTTTTCCTTTGTGACATTTCAGTTACCCACCGTCAGCCATGGTCAGGAAGCAGATGATCTTCCGCCTCCTGACCCAGCATCAGAAGGTGAACAGTAGCCTAATGCTAGGGTCACACTGCCCATGTAATTCCCCTCGCTTCGTCTCATCAAGTAGCATTTTATCATCTCATATCACCACAAGAAGGATGGGTATAGTACCATAAGATATTTTAAGAAAGGTTTACATAAATCTCATTACAGTATATTGTTATAACTGTTTCTATTTTATTAGTAGTTATTGTTATCAGCCTTTTATTGTGCCTAATTTATAAATTAGACTTTATCACAGGTATGTATGTATAGGAAAACATGGTATATATACAGAACACTGTATCATCCATAGTTCCAGGCACCTACTGGGGGATCTTGGAATATACCCCCCCAAAGATGTGGGGGCAGGGTAGGATCTATAGTAGAATTTATCTTTTTCTCTTATTCTTTCTCTGGTATGAAAAGCATATGCTTTACTATGACCTCGTAGTCCTAATCCCATGCACCCCTACACATATATGAATTTTTAAAACAAGCTGATATTTTAAATACTTTACATTATGTTCAAATAAAAGTGATTAAAAGTAATACACGCCAAAACAACAGCGTCTGCGTTAGACTGACTCTTACGTGGACTAGTGAGTTCATCTATACTATATGGATATGTAATTCATAGGATTCGTTAGGACAGGATCAATAAAGAATTATTATTGTGGGAGAGCTTACTAGACATGAAAATCTAATTACATTAATCCAGATATTATCATGGTATCCACTGAAACAAATTATATGTATATATATATTTGCACATGCATGTGTGTGTATATATACACATACACGCATACATATATACATATACATAATTTCAAGCTTAGTAATGCAAGATACTTACTACTATTAATAATGTAGCTTGGAATCATTTTACCTTTTAATATTGCTGCTGAAATTCCAATGGTAGCACAAATGGGGGGAGAAAAGCAAAGGCATTAAAGAGTTATATGGAATAATAATTTGCCTGTGTTTGATGTGCCTACACGCGTATATGTAGGAGAGAGGATCTGAGTTGAGAAAAAAGACTCAGAAAAAAAAAAGTCAGGAACACAGGAGGATTTAAGAAGATTAGAAATCCTATTCTGTTCTATTTTTATTTATACATCTTTACAAATATTTATCCTATTCACTTCATTGTTCTTAAATAGTGGACACGTGGAAGACCCTCAAAGAAGAATAAAGTAACACAAGGAGACAAGATAAAACACTGATCTGGCTAGTACCAGAGTACCGCTGAACTTTTTTTTTTTCCCCACTGTTTCACTTGGAAGTTACACTGAATTGAATCAATTACCTACCTAGCTGTTGGACAAACATCCCTAGGGATTCAAGAACCCTGCACAAATCCCACAAAGTTAGTCATTTACAGGGAATGAGAGAAATACAGTTCTCTCTGCAGATGCCTCCAGTGGATAAGGAAGACTGCTCCCATAAGCAGGATGGCAGTCTATGTCTGATGGGTCACTTTCCCTCATTCCTCTACTCCCTCACTCATCCCTGGGCATCAAACTAAAAAAGAGTACTAGTGAGACCTTGCATTTATACAATTATTTGGGTTTCAAACAGCTTTCAAGTTACTAACAAACATTTTGGCCTAGAGAGGACTACATATTGTCACGATTTAAGGCATGCTACCCTGTCCTTCAGACACCAGCCAGTTGTAACTCTTGTAACTTATAAATCCCTATGTGATAAACGTACAGCTCGGTGGACAGAACCTGCTAGATTTTTGCTGCCTTCACCAAGACAGTGGTCATCTGATTATTGGTGGCCTGCTGAAACTCAACTACTATTATATTGTATGTAATGTCATTCCATACAATCTTTTTATTCCTTATAAAAGAAATGTAAGATGTAGTATCAGTATAATTGAACGGTGAACATTTGAGACTGTTTAAATTGACTCTCTTGATATATCAGCTATATTTTTATCACTGGGCAGAACCACAGCAGAAGTGATAAATGTCATATAAAAAATAAAATTCGAAAAACATCCTAAGTCAGCAAACAAAGCAAAATAAATGTTTTACAACTCTTATTTCCAAAAATATTTTTCGAAACCATCTTCTATTTTACCAGTTAACCAAAAGTAACTTTTTATAACTCATTTTTATTATCTAACTAGTAATATCAATGCTAAGCTGTTTAAAAAACACATGATTTTTTACCCTTACCTCTATCTTTTGCTTTGTCAGAAAGAAGCACTTCCACCTCCTCATACTCCCGGATGGCATCCAGTATGATACTTCCTTCTTTACTGAATAAGAACAGCATGGGGATCTTGATGTCATCTGTGTCTTTTCCATCACCCGCCATCTGGAACAGAGGGGCAGTATCACTGCTGCTCCCCTCATTGTCATCTAGCCAGGAAATGAATACAGCAAACATCAAAACATCTGTCCATTAAAAAGATCTATAGACCAATCTTTATTATTTTTTTTGCCTGTTGGAGGCATTTATTTTATGCATCAAGAATCATAAAAATGAACATACTTTTAGAGCTCACTAATTCCATTCCTAGAAATTTATTCTGAGGAAGAACTCAGAACAAGCAAAATGATCTAGGCCTAAAGTAGTTTACTGGAGTACTATTTGTAATTGTGAACAACTGTGAATTATTATTTTTTTAAAGATTTTATTTATTTGACAGACAGAGATCACAAGTAGGCAGAGAGGCAGGCAGAGAGAGAGGGAAGCAGGCTCCCTGCAGAGCAGAGCGCCCGATGCGGGGCTCGATCCCAGGACCCTGAGATCATGACCTGAGCCAAAGGCAGAGGCTTTAACCCACTAAGCCACCCAAGCACCCCTATTATAAGCACATTATAATTAATTACTTAATGGAACACACAGAAAAAGAGAATATTATTATTACATAAAAAAAGTAGAACACAATAATCCATAATTATGACTAAAAACTTCCATATGCTTATGAGAAAGCCTAGAAATAGAAATATTCAAAGCCTTGGCTTGCAATGATAGAATTATGAATGAAATTTCATTGCTGTTTAAGATTTCCTTTAATGGCATTTACCAAACTATTAAATGATAGCTCCTATCTCTACACTGTTCACAAAGAAGAATGATGACCGTGGTTCTTCCTCTGTAAGTTGAGGTGAACACTACTGTTGTTTCACACGGGTGAGGTAACTGCAGTAGGACTGCTAAATACTGTTTTACTGGTGAGGCGGTCACGCCCCCCTCTAATTGCACGCCAGATGAGAAGCCTGCCTGTCCCTTCTCAGCTTGCTGTGATAGGCCCTGATACGTGCAGAAAACCATGTAGGACTCTCCTCCTTAGTGATAACTGATTGGACAAAGCATGGCCACCTGGCTCTCAGGAGGCCCCGGAAGTGGCACACGGCAAGACGGTTTCAGTTAGCAATGGACAGGGATCTAGTAAGCGGGCACAGGCTCAGGGCTGAGGCTCTAATTTTAGAATGACCTTTTTTGAACTAATGAACAAAGAGGGAGCAAGCTGGTGAGAAGCTGGAGAATGAAGCAGAACTGCAAAGAGATGCAGCGAAGAGAGTCTAGGAAGACCCAGAGATAAGAGAGAGAGATGTGAAAAACTCTAGGAGCTATCACGGTTCCTGATGACTTTTACTCAGCCGAATTTCTTACTCTCACATTCAATTAAAATAATCCAGTTCCAGGGGCACCTGGGTGGCTCAGTGGGTTAAAGCCTCTGCCTTCGGCTCAGGTCATGACCCCAGGGTCCTAGGATCGAGCCCCGCATCAGGCTCTCTGCTTAGCGGGGGGCCTGCTTCCTCTTCTCTCTCCCTGCCTGCCTCTCTGCCTACTTGTGATCTCTCTCTCTGTCAAATAAATAAATAAAATCTTTAAAAAATATACAAAAGATTGGGGTGCCTGGGTGGCTCAGTGGGTTAAAGCCTGCCTTTGGCTCAGGTCATGATTCCGGGATCCTGGGATCGAGCCCCGCATCAGGCTCTCTGCTCAGCGGGGAGCCTGCTTCCCCTCTCTCTCTGCCTGCCTCTCTGCTTATTTGTGATCTCTGTCAAATGAATAAATAAAATCTTAAAAAAAAAAATTTCCTGAGAGTAAGGATCATTGCCTCTTACTTGTTTACCCACTGAACTCAGCAGAAGATTCTGCTATTAACAGCTATTAAAGAAAACAAACTTGACCAACCTTGCAGAGTATAGAATACCATGAGAATGAGACTTACAGTGAAAACCTAAACTACTCCATGTGTGTTCCAGCCCTTATTTTTTATATTTTATATTTTTTAAGTCTTGGTAAAGAGGTGTTCAAAATGATAGTGATGACAAGTTATTACATTCTTCAATAAAAGAAACCTAACAGTGTGGAAAATCACCAAGGATGGAGAGATCATTTAAGTTGGGCAGCAGCAGCCTTTTTCTGTAATTGGCCGGAGAGTGAATATTTTAGGCTACGCAGTTCTCCACTCTTACTGTTGCTCGGAAGTAAGCATACACAATATGGAACAAACTGGCATGGCTGTGTTCCAGTAAAACTTTTATTTACAAAAACAGGCAGTGATGTGAACTTGGCCTATAGGCTGTGGTGTGCCAATTGCTGATTTAAGTTATTAAGCAGAAGTTCTCCTAATACTCAATGAACTAATGAAATCTCTGCACTCAATAAATCAGCCCTGAAGTGCCCGTAGAGGATAAGCAAAAGGAAGAGTAAATAATTATTTTCACTGAAATAAATCCTAGTATTTTATTTCAAATGCCTTAATTTTTACTTACCTTGAATTGGAAAAGGAAATCTATCCCAGAAAGAAGGAAAAAATTCAAAATAAATTTCCCCTGTGTGAGAAGCTATAAAAACTTAACTTCATAATTAGGATGTGATCTCAGGTCTTGTAGTTCTGAATATAAACTATATACTTAAAGCAAAGAAAAATTTGGGGCACCTGGGTGGCTCAGTCAGTTAAGTGTCTTGACTCTTGATTTCTGCTCAGGTCATAGTATCAGGGTTGTGAAATCAAGCACGGCATGGGGCTCCCTGGTTGGTGGGGAGAGCCTGCTTGAGACTCACTTTCTCGCCCTCTGCCTCTCTGCGCCCTCCACCCCGCTCCTTCTCTCTAAAAATAAGTAAATACATCTTTAAAAAGGAAAGAAAAATTTCTATTTTCCCTGGCAGTCAAGGTCTGCTTGTTATAAGTGATTTTCTATGAAAAATAAAAGAGCAGAACACACTGGTTGAAATATGGAGGTAAAATGATTTGAGTTTGTAATTTCAGTGGAAAAAGACCCAAGGAGGTAAAAATTTGCTAGGAACTAGTGCTTATACCTGTGATATGTAAACTATTATACTAAGAAATTTTGTATATATTATCGTCAAACCTTAAAACCACCTGAAAGATATTTATTACCACTTTTACTAGAGCTCAAAAAATATTCTACTGAATAAACCAATAAACTAAAGCTAGGCCAAGGTCACAACATGATCTCGTGGCAGAGCCAGGAACTGCACCCCAATGTATTTGACTCCAAAGCCTGCATCTTTGTGGAGGAATGGGTATTTTTAATGGCTTCCCACTGGAGGTGGCAGAGTGTAATTCTTGCCTTTAGAGGGCTTTGGATCTGAAAGTACATTTTCTTATCCATACTGTTGGGTGCTTTGGGGTACCCCCACGTTCTTATCTGTCCCCAAGTACTTTTACTGGCCTTAATATACAGAAACCCAAATCTAGACTTTCAAAAAAGATATACAAGACACAGAAATTATTTAAGAGAGTCACTGGATTACCCACCCATTAAGCTGTCTAGTGAACTAAAAATAAAGTGATGAATTCTGCTAAAATTTTGACAAACACAAGGAAAAATTCTAAAAATGATCTCCTCCCAGTCAACCCAATGGCACAGAGGAATACTCACCAATAACAATGCCACCAATGGCACCAGCATTCTGAATGTTGCGAGCCTTTTCTGCAAACATGCACTGTCCTCTTTGTATCAAAGCGATTTTTCCCATCACTGCCTCGGGGTTCGTAAGCTCTGAACAACCATTGTATGGTTTACTGCTTGCAACAAATCCTCTTGTCTGTCAGAAATATAAGGAAGTTAAATATCCTTTTGTCTTCTCAAATCACTCTCTAGTCAATACAATTTACCGTCTAGAGCTTTACTTCATTTCTAATGATAACATATCCAGTATAAACTTAGCAAAAAGTTTTTGTTTTGAACACTTTTGCAAATCATAGTACCCAACCAACACTGTACTGCGTTCTGCAGTTTCTAAAACATACTTTTTAAAGCATATAAAGCATATATATATTTGTATATAAAGCATAAATACAGTTTATAAAACATAAATTACTAAAGCTGATCTTTATAATGACTCTAAGAAAAAAACATAGAATATCTCCATTTTACATATGGGGAAACTAAGACTTGGGTTACATAATTTGCTCAAAGACACAATGTTAGTAAGTGGTAAAGTTGGAATTCATAGTCAGATTCACCTCATACCCACATCCACACTTAAAATAGCTGGGAACCACTTTTAAACCATCACTTATAGGCAGAAAAATTTTTTGAAAGAGGGGAAAAATGGATTTAATCTACATGAATCTGCAAGCAGTTCTCTTCCTAGAATGATTAATCCATCAGAGAACTGATTTTAAAGATACCAACATAAAGATACTTTAATATCCCCCTCTCTCCTAGAATGCAAACTCCACATGGACATGATCTGCACAAGCTTCATAAACATCATACACAGCCAACATCTAAAACAGGGCCTAGAATACAGTAGTACTGGACTCAAAAAAGATCTGCTGACTGGATGAGTCAATCTATAAAGGCTTAGAGCTTTAAAAAACACACACAAAAAAGGTTTCCATTAGGGGGAATGGAGTTCAAAGAGCACTGGCTTTAGATTATCAGGCAACTTGGGTCTGGTCCCAACTCAGCAACCAGTTAGATGAATGTGTGAACTGTTTAACAATGTAGGTCTTTGTTTCCTACGTTAAAACTAAGGGGCTGGGCTAGCTTAGTGGCCTTCCAAGTTGGCTTGGTGGAACCACAGTGTCATGCTCTCTATGGCCACCTGAGCTAGAGCATCTCTGCTTTTAGTTGTGTTCTACCTTAAAGCTCCAAGTTAGATTTCTGTTCAACGAAAGGTTCTAGTAGTTGCTAGAAAGTCCAAAAAACCGTTTTTAGATAAATTAAAGATACCAAATTACAGAACAGGCCAAGAACCGGACAATATGTGAAAAACATTTTAAGTAAAATTTTTTAAGCATGTTGTATACATAAATTATGACTCAAAATTTTCAAGATACGCTTTTAACTTTAATCTGCTTTAATCTGGGAGAATGAATGTTTGGGTTTTAGTAGATTAAATATTTAGGTTTAACAAACTGAAACTGCTAAATTAGACTTAAGCAATGAGGCAATACTTACACAACACATTCAATTTCAACAAGCATATTGTAAGTGTACACACCTCTTTGTGTTTAGACAGATCTAGCCCAAACTGAGCTGGTCCAGCAGTTAACACTACCCTGCCAAAAAATGGGTGGGAAACAATCTGTACAGCCCGTGGAGGAAGCTGCTGTTCTTTTTGTTGCTGACTTGACAGTTCAATCATCTCCTGCATAAACCTCAACCCATCTTCAGCATCAATTGAACTAGCAGCCTACGGAAAAAACAGATTAATTTTATCCTTTTGAAATGAAAACTTTCAACTTTTTGATGTCTTAAATACTAATGCACTATATAACCTACTCTAAAATCTCCCCTTTCGGTTTCAGTCCCTATCAAATACTTATGGCCTGATTTGTCCTAAAAATACTACTTCTGGAAATATTTTCTGAAAGTACATTTGTAATTTTTTCAACATCTCCTTCACTGTTCTACAAACCACTTCTGATACAAATTGAGAACAGGACTTCCACCAAATGCTGAAATGTTTACTTTGCTTGATTTTTCCACTGCTTCCCCTTATAAGAAATAAACCTCATACTGATCCATATTTCCCTTCTTTGGAATTATGAGCCAATAATCACACTAAATTCAAAATATATGTATCAGCCTTCTTTTAAGATCCCAGCAATGGACTAGGAACTGGGGACAGATTCTTTCACTTGAAGAAGTTTGTATCTAGAGGATACAGACATATAAATTTACCTATAATAAAATTCTCATGTGGGAAATTAGACTAGCAGCACAAAGGAATGTTTGATTCTGCCAGTGTGGATCTGGAAAATATTTAGAGAATGATATTTGAATTGAGTCGTAACAGAGGAAAAGCTGAAGAATGCCTACTGTAGTGGAAAAAAAAGGTGGATTCCTGACACTTAACAGGAAAAGTTAATTGTACTTGACAGAGTTAGAGGATAAGACAGAACAGAGAGGAGTTTGGAGACAGAGACAAGTTCAAGCCTATCTAGATATATCCAGGTTTGGTGACTTAAGAGAGGATGTTAGGGGCTATTGAGATGGCAAACAAAAAGGAAGAGAAATGGACTGAGGTGGGGGCACAAACAGATAATCCAGGTTTAGACAGAGACTGAGATGCAGACACATGTCATACATATGACCGGCAGATTAAAGCTGAATTTAAGAGTATAGGTAGGAATCAGGGTTACCTACGTACATCTAAGAAATCACATGTACAAAGACGACAGCTGAACTTGTAGAAACAGATGTGACTGCGGAAGAAGAATACAGAGAGAAAGGGGTACGATCCAGACTCTCTGGTAGTGCCTACACTGAGTGGCTGTGGCAAAAAAGGAAAGTTCCAAAGGAATGGACAAAGGAATGGACAGAAAAGTAGAAAAGATCTATGTTGCTGGAATGCCCTGAAAGCCAAGAAAGGGGTATATTTTAAAAAGGGGTCAGTCAACAGTTACAAAAAAATAAGGATTAAGAGGTCACTGGGTGGTAATTAGGCCATTGGTGGCATAAGTGAACATAATGTTACTACAGATGCTGCTCTCTCTACTGAGAAGTGACAGTAAGTGAAACATAAGGGAGCAGACAGAAGACTCTTTAAGAAAGGATCAGTATGACAACAGAGATGAGAAAAGAAATCAGAGGGAAAACTAAGGTTGTGGGAAGGCTGGATTTGAGATTAAGGGATACCATGTTGAAATTCTTTAGCAAACTGTGTTTTTTCTCACAATCAATATACTAACAAGGCAAATAAACTGAAAAATTAAAAGGTCTCATATTATGAAAGCTTTTAAAGCAAAAAACAATAGAATTTTCTCAAAAAGGCATGTTATTTTTCCTAGGCATAGACAAATACGTGCAAATTTTGATTTTCACAACGAATAAAATACTTAGATTCAGAAGATTTTTGGAAACTAAAATACTGTAAACTACAGAGTTATTGAAATGAATTACTAGCTTTTAAGATCTGCTGTAAAGGGTGGAAAGACAAGGTGCTGAGAAACAGAAAACTCTGAACTTGAGCCCTACATTTGACTCTACTGATTTAAGCAAATTACCCAACCTATTCGTGATTTTTTTTTGATGTTTTATTTTTTTAAATTTAGTTTTATTTTTTCGGTGTTCCGAGATTCATTGTTCATTTGATTTACACTAGGAAGGGGCCGAATTACATGGCTTTCCAAGATACTTTCACGTCCTAAAATTCTGATTCTCTAACTTTAAATCACATATTAAAAGTTTTTAGAAAGCCAAATGTCATTATCTTATGAAAGCTGACGAGATCAAAAAGGGCAGAGATGGTATCTAATTAGTACAGCAATGGCTTACTTGGATTGCATGTTGAACCAACTGGACTCTCCCATCTTTGAGGTGAATCAAACTCACCCCCATCTTCTTCAAGATTTCTAAATGTTCAGGGTTAGTGGCCATGAAATCTCTGGCTCTCAGAGGGGGTTTAGCTCCACTTCTGAAACTCTCCTCTCTGCTAAAAGTAATTATAGGCAAGGCTTAAAAAACTACAAATCAGAACTGGGGAAAACCTAAGACAAATAAAAATAATTTTAGATACTTGCAAAATTGCTAGTTTTAGAACTAGTGGAACTGGAAAAACTGGAAACAGCTATTTTCTCATATATAACTTAGTTTATTAAGTGGCATAGTCAAATATATTTTACAGTTACCAAAGCATGTATATTATCTACAAGTCTGCATTAGTCGACAGCCTTAAAACTATCTGAAAGCACAGAAAAGGTTGGCTTGGGGATTTGTTATTATTGACTTCTTCCTTGAAAAACAGGGTTTTTCAAGGAAGCAAAACAGTGTTTCTATCTGTGCATAATAACACTCACTTAAAAAAAATTTTTTTTTAATTTCTTATTGATGGCCTTTCTAATGTAACTATTTAGGAAAAAAATGAACTCATTAAGCCAAAAAATTTTATTTAAAAACTAAGAATCAGTACTTCATCAAAAAACAAAATCAAATGAAACAAGAAACTATATTTTCACTACACAGAAACTATAGATTAAAGGAAAAATACTTTCTACATAAATAAGATATGTGGAAGTATTTGAAGAAACTATTTTGTGTAAAAATGAACTACAGAAGTTAACTATTACATAACACCCACTGACTATTAACAGTTCATTAAACAAAATAATCACCATAATAAATTTCCATAATAAAAAAGACATTACTTCAGAATAAACTTTGCCATCTAACTTTACCAATGAATAATTTTTCATTAGTGATAACTACATACTTCAGTATGTTTTTGGTCTAAGTGAACATCTTCTTGGCCGTTATATGTTCCTTACACTCTCTGTCATTTACTAACAATTAACTTGGTTATTAACAAGTACGAAATAAAACATCTTACACTCTGATGATGCCTCTAGGACAGCTCTTATCCACCACATTTTTCAAGGGTTCACGAATACTCTGAGCATACAGTGGGTCATTAGGAAAGAGAATCTGAGTGTTTGGACAAGTCCAGTCAAAATTACTGTCATCCAGTTCTGTATATTCTGAAGTCTACAATATAAAAGAATGTTACATAAATAAAAATCATTATTTTACTAAACATTATAGCGTGTTCATATGAAACATTAAGTGAAATCTAAGCATGTATAGGATAAACAATATAATAAAACAAAACAAGAATACAATAAGTGTATATAAGATAAAACTGTAAGAAAACAAAATAAAGTATCAAGTGTACTTTTCCTCCTGCCATACATATATTTATTGAATTCTATTCATGAATTATTTTTCACTTGGAAAAATAACCACATAAAAGAAAATAAGACATTTAATTAAAAAACATAACCTACTGTATTCTTCTTAGAGATACTTTGATTTGTAGTAGAGAGCCAAAGAGGTAACAGATGAGCTTCTGTTGTAAAGATGTAATCTTCTATATCAAAAATAATGTCTTCTTTATCAGCAAATAACAGGTAAAGATACTTAAACATCTCAGCCAAGAAGAAAGAATCCATCCTGAGATAAAAAGTCACAAATAAATCTAAGAACATAAAAATATCCAATGCCAACTATCTGAAACAGACAGAGTCAAGGTCAATAAACAAGTCGATATCAATTCCGAAGTCCAAAGTACTATTGTATCTATCTGTTCCCCAATGGAACAGTCTTGACTCGAAGCATATTCCAAGGGAATGAAAAACACCAGAGGGGCTGCCTACCACACAGGTACACTAAATCTTGTCAATAGTACAGACAAAATTTTTCCCATTGGCCTTCCAATGAAGGAGAGTTTTCCATTTCTTCTACAGAGAACCAACAGCAGGGAGGTAATGCAGATAAACTTTACCACTGAGAGCCATACAAGAATTCAATTAATATTAAGCTGGATAAAGTAAAACAATTTTGATGGAGTTCATTATGTAGCCATTTAAGTGATAAGCAAGAAGGCTTTAAAGGTAAAGGAAATCACTTACAAAAAATTACATGAAAAAAGTACAGCATAAATCACAGGGACTACAATTGTAACTTTGTAAATATTTAAATACTTGTCAAAAAGGGAATACAGAAGAAACAAAGGGGATAAAAATATATGCGACTTTATAAATTATTTAATGTTATAATGTTTTAACATTTAAAATGTTTAATAAAATTAAAAGTGGCAGAAAAAGAGCATAGCTGTTAGATAGAGTTATAGTAAGATAGAATTTATCACATTTACTACCTCCCAAAGCATCCTAGGTTTTGGCAGTAATAACTCGTAATTTACTGGACAGACAGCATAGTTTCACACCTCCAGCCAAGCACAAGTCCTGGCACACAGTAGGCACTCAATAAACATTTACTAAATCAAAAGCAAGTTTTAACAGTATTACTAAAGAATGAACTAGAGAGGCAATGGAACACAGAGGTAAAGAAATGGGCTTTGGAAAGAGAAGACTTTCCACTGACTAGCTGTAGAATCATGAGGATATTATAGAAGGACTGTGAGCTTCAGTTTATTTTTCTGGAAAGTATATAATAATGCATGTCTATGTCTAACACTGGGGTAAAGACTAAATGAGATACTACACATTTATTATTTAGCACAGCACCCGGCATATGTAGGAGCTCAAAAACAGAGCTATCATTATTTTTCCTATACAACAATGATGTTTGTTTTAGAACAACTCACCTGTAATCTTTCAAAAATTTTTTGAACATTTTATATGTTAATCTTTTCAGAATAGATAAAACACTTCCTGTCAATCTGCAATATACTTATGATAATTTAACCTTCTCTGGGGGATAGTTATTATCATGAGCAAATGCTACCTTGAGAACCGTAGACTGATGAGCAGGGTGTTGATTTTTGGGCGAATTCTAGAACTTACTATGAAAGAGATGGTTAGCAAACACTTAGAATAGAGAAACGGTAAAATCACTACAGTACAAATTGGGTAAGGCTAGCAAACTGGGTATCATATCATATAATCTGATTTGTATTATAAAACCATAAATATATACACGAATGCAAACATATATGTAATAAAACTATCTGGAAGACTGTTTATCAAATTGCCAACAGTGATTATCTTAGGGTGGGCAAGCAGGGAAGTGTCTTAGGAAAGATTTTTGATATTCTTTTTGCCATTTATATTCTTTCACTGATCATTAAGGAAGATACAGATATTCCCGTTTTGAAAATTTTATGTGTGTATGCTGGTGAGCCAGGGGACAGCACTGACAGATCTGTAAGGGAATAAGGAACCAGATGCAAAAAGCTTGCAACCTGAAAGCCCTCAAATGTTACACCACAAGGTATACTAGTCATGGTCCAAACCAGAATACTTCCCCAACAATTTAGATGGAAACTTTTTAAGGTATGCCTATCTAAACCGCAGATCACTGAAAACAGGTAATTTAGGTAGTATGTTAGATGACTGAGATGAGATTCAAACTCTCTTTTAGGTCTAAACACACACACACACACACACACACAACCCAACAAAATCAAATTTTGCTAAGCTAAGGATAAAGTTCTAAGTTTACACCAAAAAAAAAAAAAAAATCACTTGCTTAAAAGCAGGTTGGAGAATACCCATTTGTCAGGCCACAGTTAAGTAACTGAAGTGAACTGGCCACAAGCTCACTGTGAGCTGAATATAATAAAGCTGCTAAAAATCTAAAGCTTATCTGGTAACACAGAATGATGATTACTAGTTCTCGACCTTTGGCTGGGCCAAATGCAGGAGAGATACGATGTTGCCATGAGGAACAGTGAGTTGATGAAGCCGCTATCCTCAGCTGGATGGAGGGCGCAAGCCCATCAGCTGCTTGGAAAATTAGCAATCTCACAACTGTTCTCGAACAGTGATGTTTTGCCAGGCACATCCTGAGGATGGCTAATTCTGGACATGACATTTTAAGATACACTCTACATACTGGAATATAATCAGACTGGGACAAAGGCAGCGGTGAATGGTCTAGAAACAATGTCATACAAGGAATATTTATAGGGAAAAATAGGAGATTGCTAAATTTACAAAACTGGAACTCTCTACATAGAGTAAATCATGCCTTGCTCTATAATTCCTCAACCTGTTACTCTTTTTTTCTACTATAGCATAAATCACGTGGTTTTAATTGTATCTTTACATACTTATCTTCACTAACTACAAGTCAAGGGAGGGCAGGAATGGGTTCTAATTTCTCTTCCCATCCCCACACGTAAGTGCAGTGCCTGGCATACAGCAGGTGCTTAATTATTTTGTTCCTTGCATGAGTTGCCAGAATAGCATTGCATTCAAGAGCCAATCTGCCTTGATAAGAATTCTAATTACTAATTGTGCGACCTTCGGTAAGTTCCCCAACCTTTCTGTGCCTTGGCTTCTTCACCTATACAATGAAGATTATAACAGAAATTACACTTCAGAGGGTTGTTGTCAAGATCAAAGGAATTAAACAAAGAAGGGGCTTAATCAGAAGAATGCCCAAAATGTAGACAGCAGTAAATAAATATTAAAAATAAATACACAGCCTATCTGCTTTCATTTCTTATTGGTATCTACATGGCTACTTCCAAAAACCTATCCATTTCTCATCAGCTACGATCAGGGAAGTAGGTCTCAAGCCTCATTAACTATTATCTAAATACTCTCGAGTGAAGGACTAAGGACAGCTCTGAGTAGATGATGAGGGCTGTATCTCACCTGCCTCTACCCCTCTGCCTGAAATTCCTTTTACTACTGTTTTCTCATCCTTATCTTGAAGGATGATACAGAAGCCTCCAGAAACCTTCCAGGGACTGTCATATCCCAATCTTTAATACGTTTCATGGCACACATACAATGTAGTAGCTAGCATCTCTTTATCTGCCTATTCTCAGTGATTCAAAGATGGAAAAGACATGTCTTCTATCTTAAATCCTCAGAAACTAGTATAACTCTGGCACATAAAACACTTCATAAACACCTGTGGAATGAACATTTGGTAACCAAATCAACAAACGTTAGTGTTCATTAGAGATGTGCTGCTAGGTTCTGGATGGTTAAAATAACCAGATAAGTAATCCTGGAATAACTGTAATGTTAGTGAATATCACATTAACCAAAGTGTGCTTTTTACAGCTTGAGTATTTCATGCCATCCACATCTATCCAATATGCGACGAAAGAGAAATTGACAATGGTCTTCCCCAGCCCTTCAAATCGGCAACAGAATAAGAAAGAATACACACATTAACCAAGATATGCTTTGAGGAATTTTTGACTCAGCAAAAATCATAATGCAGATCATTCATCATCATCTTGATAATTTCTAACATTGTGCACAATATAAAAACTATTAACACAGGACCCCCTCCCCGCATTCCTAATACTCCTAATACCAAGGTTCTGATATTTAACATTTGTTTATTCATCTACTTAAAAATCATTTAAGCACCTACTATATGCCAGGCACTATGATAAAAATACAAACTTTAAATAAGCCGATTCAAGAGTTTAAAATATAAACACAATGAACTACCTTTTGCATCTTCAAGAACCTTTTGTAAAAGCATTAAGCGTATCTGAATTCTAAGAGTTGTATTTTGTGTTGTTTCAGAGTTACCCTGAGGAAAGGGGATGTTAGGAATGTTTTACCTGTCCTCATGACTTCCAGTACGAACATCCTTCATGGCAGCAAATCCGCAAGGCACTCTAGCATATTTATTTAAATTTTCAATAAGTGTTTTCCCTACTTCAAGGTAGTAAGGATCTCCTGTAGCCTATTAAAAAGGAGAATATATGTATACATATATATAGCTTATATATTACCATATACCCACTCATTTATCAGGGATTTATTGAGTACCTACTAGGTGCTTAGGCATTGTATCAGACACTGGAGTACATGTTACACAGAACTTAGCTCTGAAAATAAGCCAGGGATCTGCTTTATGGAATATCTTAAACACACAACTGGAAAGCTGTCCAACTACGTCTCTCAGCCCTTTTGATAAAATTTTCAAAGCCCAAAAAGGTAAGAGACATGCTTTAGAAAGCAACTCTAGAATATAACATTTCTCTTTTTAGAAATGTTTATGTAAATATTTTGAAAAGACACAAAACTTGGGTGTCAATTCTTCTATCTTTCAATAATTATGGTCTAGATGAATGAAAACCGTAACATATCCAATCATGGTAACATTAAGCAAGGACTTTGAAAACCCAATAACTATTATAAGGTAGTGAGATATCCAACAGAGAATGGGGACTAAACAGCAAAAAGAGAGGTAAAAGAGCTTACTTTATACAAGAAGTAGGTACTTTCTGCAAATTCTGGTCTTAAAGGATGTTGAGCCCAATGTACCCTGAAATCTGTGGTAAATGCCTAGACAAAACAACATATAAATAGGTACAGAAATGTGATTAAAAAATAAACAACCGGTTCTAGAGTATATAGTACATAAGTTAGACCATAAGAAAGTAAAAAATTAAAATATTGGTAACAATTTTCATCAATAAAATGAAAATATTCATTGTTTAAAATCATAATTCATTTTTGCTAGTGCTATTTTTAGCAATTAAAGTAATTATTTTTGTAAATGATCATTTTGGCTATTAGGAAGCTTAGAGAAAACTATGAAACTCAGTAATGCTACTAAATGGGTCTTTGTGTTTTCTTCTTTTTCCTTATCTCCATTTTTCCCTCTTAATTATTAAGTCCCTTGTTCTATTTCTATTTTAGCATTTGAGTATATTCTTTCTTTTGTAACAACCTCAAATCCTCTGCAGAGTGAGACAAGGCATTATTTAAAAATAAAACTAGTCTCACTTGAAATTATTCACTAACAGAGCCAACTGGTTTTAAGAAAAAGATTAAAATAAAACCAAAACCTTTATGGGAACCAAATAAAACTTAATCTGTGATAAGATGTATTTAGTTGAACCTTGGTTTATTCTCAGTGAATATGAATTTTCTACAATGCACAGTCCTACTTACCTGTAGTCTAATAAAACTATACTTTCTCAAACAAACACTTAAGGAAGCAATCTAGCGGCACCTGGGTGGCTCAGTGGGTTAAAGCCTCTGCTTCTGGCTCAGGTCATGATCCCAGGGTCCTGGAATCGAGCCCCGCATCAGGCTCTCTGCTTGGCGGGGAACCTGTTTTCCCCCATCTCTCTCTGCTTCCCTCTCTGCCTATTTGTGATCTCTGTCTGTCAAATATATAAATAAAATCTTTAAAAAAAAAAAAAAAGCAATCTAAATTGGTGAAATGCTTAGGTATCTCGCAGAGTATAATGAATAAGCAGGGACAGAACACATACATGAATTTGGGAATTTTTAATGGTACATTTCTGGAAAGCCAAAATGTGTGCTATTAAGATTTGGCCTATCAAGCTAGCAAGAATATTTATTACTAATATATAAAAACTAGGCAGTCTATGTGATCAGCAAGAGTATATGTTCAATGCATATCATTTTCATCAAATAATCTTTAGAAAATAAAGAGTAAAAAAGTCTCTCTAGGGGCGCTTGGGTGGCTCAGTGGGTTAAAGCCTCTGCCTTTGGCTCGGGTCATGATCCCAGGGTCCTAGGATGGAGCCCCGCACTGGGCTCTCTGCTTGGCAGGGAGCATGCTTCCTCCTCTCTCTCTCTCTGCCTGCCTCTCTGCCTACTTGTGATCTCTGTCTGTCCAATAAATAAATAAAATCTTAAAAAAAAAAAATCTCTCTAGTTGGTGGGTATATGTAAAAGTTAGAATGAGAAAATATGTATGTAATGGCATAGATTAGGAAAGGCTGAGAAATACTAATTTGGGTTGTTTTCTTTTCACACAGAGGTCAGCATTACCTTAAATTAGACTTCTCTTAATACATGAGAAAAAGGAAAAACATACATAGTACTGTATAAACCAAAAACTACTTAATTAAATAAACTATTTAACCAGGAAAAAAACAAATAGGAAAGAATAAACTAATCCTGAAGATAACATTTGCTATCTTTAAATTAGCAATTTATAATATATGTAAATTAGAATTCCCAAGATGATGTGCTTACCTCTGGTAGGAAATTATGTTTTTTTATCACCTGATATAACATTTCATGAGTTTCAATAGCAGGTCTAATATCCCCCTTTAAGACCTAGAAGTCAATAATAACAACAAAATTACCTAACAAAATATGAGTTGACTTTAGAGTCATTATATAAACAGAAAAATGTATATTAATTTTAAAATGTAACTCCATTTTGGTAACTCAATTTTAGAGATCACATATGCATTTAATTATTCTATGTTAATACTTAAAAAGCACAGGTATTTTGGTGTGGGGTTTTTGTTTGTTTTTTTTTTGGTTTGTTTTTTACCTGCAAACCTGGAAAAAAGGCAAGCAAAGCATCCATCCAAGTTCGAGCATTCAGCATTGGCTTGTGGATGTGTACATCAAGCAGAAGAGGTGGCTGGCTAATGTACCTCATTATGGCATCGTAGTGCTAGAAGATCACAATATGTGTTCATGAAAGTAGATGAAAAAAGATGTATTATTCTAAAAACAGTAATTAAATCTCACTGTGAAGAAAGTTAACCTGAATTTATATATAAATACATTTACTTATTAACTATGTAAATATTTAAATTATTCTATATGGAAATCTTTCTAAAATATAGTATATATACTCCCCTGTGTTAATTCTGATGCAGAATATTAAAGACTATAGTTAATATAGAATCTTCTGAGGGGAGATCCTATTGCTGTCTTGTGGGAATGGCCCATGGCTGTGGCCAAAGGATGCTCTTATGTCCTCTTGAAATATAGTTATAGGCTTCTGTATTACAGAATTAGTTGCATTTTTCTCCTGTGTATAGGAAGTTTGGTCCCTTCTTAGCTAATGTAATACTCTGGTGGAGCTCACCACTACTTAAATTAATGCATCTAGTTACTGTTACCACTCTTACAGTCTGCTACATCTTTTATATTCTTAAAAAAACTCTTTTTCCCCTTCTTTTACCTTCTAGGTATTTCTCAGATTTGACAAAAACAGGTTGAGCTGTTAGTCAATCCATGAGCCAATTAAAAAAAACCTGTCCTGGTTCACCTCAAAAAAATCTTGTTATAATCTAATAATATGTGATCATGTTTTTTTTTTTAAGTATTCAACTGGCAACTTATTAGGTCTCTTACTGGTTTTTCCTAGCTCATCTATTATTTAATAAGTATTATTGAGTATCTGCTAGATGCTAAGGCATTATTCTAACACTTCACATGCACTAGCTTATTTAATGCTTCCAATAACTCTATGATAATACTAATATTCCCATTTTGTGGATAAGGAACAGAATTAAATAGTGTAAAGTTACTTGCCCAAAGTCACAAAACCAGTGGTACACCAGGATTTAAACCCAAGCGGGACAAACTCCCCTACTTTAGCCACTATACCATACTGTCTCACAGTAATGTGGGTGAACTGATGGGTGCACAAAGAAATTGTAAATGATGTTGAAAAGAATACAGTGATATAGCTGATGAGTTTACTGTACTGATTTCAATTTGCTTCAGTTACAAAGGCAAACCGATCAGGTTCAGTAATCCCTTCCCTTTTCCCCTAAAAATATGCCTGTGGTTCTGACCCAGACTTAAAAAAGAGTTATTGACCTGCTTTTGAAATGAATACTCACTAGTTTCCCTAAATCTCCAAAGCCCTGCATGCTTGGTGTGATCAAGGACTAGGCCAAATTTCCAAGATTTCAACAAGAATTGGAGTCCAAAGGAGAAAGATAACTAGTAATTTATTCCAATAAATTCACTTCCTTGTATAAAAGATTAGGTAAACTCAAATCTACTTATTTTATGACTTACTGGCAGAACTCAAAAACTTCTGAAAAGAGATGAAAATAAAATTACTTTGTAAACTAATTTTTGGAATGTATGTAGCCTTTGTCCTGCCCTTGTCCAACATCATCAAGGAATACTGACAAAAAAACCAATACACATTTAAAAAAGATTATTTCTCCAACTTTCACTCAGTTCAGTTTCTATCAAAATCTGGCACTCAAATAAAATTGGCTCTAAAGTTACTATAAAATTAGATCAACTTACTGTATTAAATCTTTCCAGAAAACTGTCATCTCCAAGCAAGACATAGGCTTTCAATAGATATTCATAATATGAATCAATCCCTGCTCCAACTCCACTATCTATGAAAAAAATACATATAAACATGGTTCTTTATTAAACAAGTCTTAAAACCTCCTGACAGAGTATAAGTGAGGGTAGGAGTACATTAAGAATGAAAGCTCAGCGGCGCCTGGGTGGCTCAGTGGGTTAAGCCTCTGCCTTCAGCTTGGGTCATGATCTCAGAGTCGTGGGATCGAGCCCTGCGTCAAGCTCTCTGCTCAGCGGGGAGCCTGCTTCCCCCTCTCTCTCTGCCTGCCTCTCTGCCTACTTGTGATCTCTATCAAATAAATAAATTAAAAAAAAATAGAATGAAATGTCAGTCTAAACATGAAACTGTTTAAAGTAAAAGTTCAACATTTATAGAAATATTAACCCTACTAGATGAATAACAATGGTTCCTTGCTGATGTTTGTATATTTACAAAAAAAGAATCTTACTTTGCAAAACTCGTTACATAAGTCTTATTTAAAAGCAGGAGATAATAGTTCTAAGAAGTTTTTTAAAGCTCATTTTCTCAGTGAGAAACTCCAAAAAGGAAACCTTAGAGAGGACCATTAGACGTTTTTAAAAACATTTAGATCCTTAATCAGTAAGACATCAATCTTTAAGTTACAGTAGAGATGAAATCAAGACTGCTGCTGTTTGGAGGGTCCAATTTTAATTGCTGCAACTTCCCTCCAAGATCATCACTGAGGACCAAAGGAAACCGTAAGAAGCCTGGCAGCATGGGCAGGGCAGGTAGGGGAGAGGGTGGTTTTGGCCTGGAGCAGAAGGCAGCCCGACATGACTAAGAAAGAATCAAATAGGAGGGAAACTGCTAGAGCTTTGCTCTTACTTCTCCCAAACCACTATCTTAAGACACACCTCCTCCTACACTTGCTACAACTCAGATCTGTGCTCCAGGTCTCCTCAGGAGTAAAATCAGGACAGCACTGAAACCCTGCATAAGGAATTGAACAAAAGAGGTGGGAACTAATTTTAGACATTCTTTCCCCTACCTTTCCCAGTAATTCCTGAGGTTGGTGAGTTTACAATTTAAATTACAACTACAATTACAATCTTAGAAATCCCTATACCCAGGGACCATGCAGCATCAATTAAATCAGACTCTCCTGGGGTCCAAGCATTGATATTTTTTAAAAAAAATTCTTAGAATTCATCCCTAAGATCACTGGGGATGACAGGGATTGGAATCTGACCTTCTCACAGAATAGGTGAAAAAGGAACATAAACTTATATGCCAAAAACATTTAAGCAGCATGACTTTCTAAAAATAAAAAGAAGGTGCTGGAATAAGAATTTATCAGAAGAAGAAATAATAAAACAGGCACACTTACTTTAAATTATTTAATTTTAAAATTAGCCTAGTAGACATACTAAAGATAGGGAAGATACTAACAATATAAAATAATAAGAAAAAAAATTTCAAGTAAGCTCTCCATCTTACATGGGGATTGAACTCACGCTCTATCAACTGAGCCAGCCAGGTGCCACACAAGAAAAATGTTTTAACCAGGCAGAAATATACAGAATAAAAAATGAAACAGTTAAAACAATAAAGCAGATGGGACATATAGCAGAAAGGATGAGGCTGAGGCAGAGATCAGCAAATTGGAAGATCACATGTGGCAATTTTCTAGAAGAAAGAAAGGCAGAAGGAAAAAAAAAATATATAAAGATAAGATATATGGAGCAGAGAAACAGAATTGATTTAGATAACAGGAAGTGCAAAAAGAGAGATTAATAAAAATGAAAAGAATATCTAAAAAATAAGACCAGGGGCGCCTGGGTGGCTCAGTGGGTTAAAGCCTCTGCCTTCAGCTCAGGTCATGATCCCAGGGTCCTGGGATCGAGCCCCACATGGGGCTCTCTCCTCAGCAGGGAGCCTGCTTCCCCCCTCTCTCTCTGCCTGCCTCTCGGCGTGCTTGTCATCTCTGTCAAATAAATAAATAAAATCTTTAAAAAATTTTTTTTAAAAATAAGACCAGTTTTCAGCAATTAAAAACAAAGATTTTAAGGAGAAAGGACCCATAGACTATCAAAAGGAGAGCTAAAGAAAAGTCTATACCTAAAATTAGAGAGACATTTTTAGAAATTTCTCTTTGCTTTTAATATTCCTAGTCTTCCACAGAGGAAGACTAGATCACACACATAAGGGCATAAAAATCAGAATATTTCTCATTTTTTAATATGATGTATGAAGACAACAGAATTGTATTTTCAAAGACTTGAAGGAAAAGAAATTAAATAGAAAATTATATATATCCAAATGAACACTCAAATATGAAAGCAAAATAAAGTTGTTAGGCATAAAAGGCCTCAGAAACTATTAAAAGCTACTGAAAACAGGGATAAATAAGTAAGAAGGGAGACAAATCTACCAGATGTTGTTAGCAATAAATACACAAGGTACAAGTGACCAAATACCTTGACAGTTTGGTTTGTTACCTTTAAAGAAAGGAAAAGAGGGCTGTGCTAAGACCAAAAAGGAAAAAGAACAAATTCACAGTGAATAAGAACTAAATAACTACATAATATTAACAAAACGAGGGGTGGAGGTTGGGGTGACAAGAGGTAGAAGATGCTAAAGTTCATGTCTTACTAGGAGGTAAATATAGGTTTCATTTAATAACAAAAGGATTAAAGAGAAAACAGGAAAGGTGGAACACACTGAAATTACAATTAAGATAGTATAAGTCCAAATATATTAAAAATAGAAGTAAATAGAAAAACATAAAAAAAAGAAGTAAAAATAGAAGTAAATGTAAATGGACTGAAATCACCAATTAAAAGACAAAGACTGACAAATTGGCTTTTTAAAATAATCTGTAAATTTCATAAGAGTTACACTCAGAGCATGGGCACCTGCAAAGACTGAAAGTAAAAGGACAGAAAATTTATCAGGCAATTAAGCAAAATAAAGCTGATGTAGCTGTATTACTATCAGATTAAATAGACTGTAAGACAAAGAACATTATTAGAGATGATCACTACATAATGAAGAAATACTTTAAATCATTTGTATGTTTAAAACAAAAGACACAAAAATATTTCTCTCAACTAAGGAGAAAGAGGTATTTTAAATGAATGCACCTAATAAAACAGACTATTGCACCCAAAAATATATACAAAGCAAAACAAAACTACAGGGAGATATTAATTAAGTCCACTACCACTGTCAGAAATTTTATCTACCTTTCTTAATTCTTGGTAGGACAAGCAAACAGAAAATCAGCAAATTGACATATACAGAAATCTATACCCAAGAATGAGAATATACATACTTTTTAAAGTACATGCAAAATGTTCATAAAAACCAGCCATGGTGCCTGGGTGGCTCAGTGGGTTGGGCCACTGCCTTGGGCTCGAGTCATGATCTCAGGGTCCTGGGATCGAGTCCCGCATTGGGCTCCCTGCTGAGCAGGGAGCCTGCTTCCCCCTCTCTCTCTGCCTGCCTCCCTGCCTACTTGTGATCTCTCTCTGTCAAATAAATAAATAAAATCTTTAAAAAAAAAAAAAAAAACAGCCATATTTGGGGCACCTGGGTAGCTCAGTTGGTTAGGCACATCCAACTCTGGTTTTAGCTCAGGTCACGTCCTGAGATCGGCCCCTGCACTAGGTCCCGCAATGAGCATGGAAGTCTGCCAGAGTCTCACTCTCCCTTTTCCCCTCCTTTTGCCCCTCCCCTACCCCATTCATGCAACCTTTCTCTCTCTCTCTCTCTCTCAATCTGGGGAAAGGAAAAAAAAACAAAAAAACCTGGCCATGTTCTAGGCCAAAAAGAAAACGTCAATAAATTTTAATGGATAGTTATCATATAAATCAATATCATATAGGTATCAACAGTATTTTTTTAAAAGTACAACTGAACAGAAAATGGAAAAAATACAAAAACATCAATAAAAAAAGGGAAACCTATAGAAAAATTCTACTCTTCCATACATAACCAAGAAAAACTCTTGGAGAAATATACAAATATTCATGGCACTACTTTTCATTAGAGAAAATCCAGGAAACAATCTAAATGCCCAGATTGTGATTGATTCATCCAATAAAATATTATACAGCAGTCAAAAAAAAAAACCCAACTACACCTTCATGCAACAATATACACGAATATTAGCAATATATTATGTGAAAAAGGTCTCAAATGCATGATGTGATATGATTTTATAAGGTTTAAAACAAAACAAAAAAATATACTTTTTAAGAATACATACTGATGCAATAAAACTTTATTAAAAGCAAATGATCAGTAGAAGATAAGAATGCTATTTCAGTTAGAGAAGGCAGAGGTATAGGACTGCAAAAGTGGAGTCAAGGATCATATGCACAAGTGTTTGTCATCAAGTAATGGTCCACTTGTGGGTCCTTATTACATTATTAAAAATGATTAAATAGGGGCACCTGGGCAGAAATGATTAAGTAGGGGTGTCTGAGCGGCTCAGTGGGTTAAGCCTCTGCCTTCAGCACAGGTCATGATCTCAGGGTCCTACGATTGAGCCCTGCATTGAGCTCTCTGCTCAACGGGGAGCCTGCTTCTCCCCCTCTCTCTCTGCCTGCCTCTCTGCCTACCTGTGATCTGTCTGTCAAATAAAATCTTAAAAAAAAAAAAAAAAAAGAATTAAGTAAAATGGGCCATGCATAGACCAATGATGAGTGTGTCATCATCTTTGATTAGGATTAGGATTAGGACAAGGATTAGGATTAATTTAAAATTAATTCTGCCTAATTAATTTGTACCTGAGTTCCAAGCAGATTAAAAAACAGAAAAGAAACGGTAAAATTCTGAAACCAGAATTCTGGTGATAACATCTAGTGATAACATTATTAAATATAGATTTCTACTTAATGTGAGACAACTGAGGTATTCTGATTCTTTAGTTCTTAAGAAAACTAGTTTTAGTATTTCATCCATATCACATCTATAATGCTATATCAATTAAGGTATGAAATAAAACAGTAAGTCCATCTAGAATAAATGTACTTTTTTTGGGTCCCAAAGAAGAAAATCAGGTTAAATTAAAATTCCAGCAATCTGGTGAAAAACTATGCTTTATACTGTCCCAAAGATTATTTTAACAAATGAAAATCATTTCTTCCCCATTCAGAGGATGTGAAGGCTTGATTTAAAAAGCCCAACTTACATGAAAAAAAAAAGAAAGTGCCCAACTTACATACCTTTTCTTACCCAATCTCCAGTATGAATATTTATAGTCACACCCACTAAATTACTACTTCGTTGTCTTTTTTCCCAGAGAAAATCAAGAGCTTTTCTTGCGTATTCCTATAATTAAAAAAAAGAAAAAAGGATACTAGAAGAACTGCATGTCTCTGGCAAACAGGAAACAAAAGTCAAAGGCTCATAGAATATTTTAAGGATTACATAAAATTCCTATGATAATCATTTATAATATACATTAAATTTCTTTACAAGTCAAATCTTGGCTCTTTTTCAGCCAATCAAGCCTAGTTAAAAAGAATAAGTCTAAAAATACTATTTAGTGGCAGTGATCTCAGTTTGAGACCTTCATGTTCGTCTATATTAGTAGTACAAGTTCACATTCATATACATGTATTAGAAAATTATATTAATTGCGGCCATAATTAAATGCACTTCTTAAAATAATTTCTATCACTTAAATACAAAGTGAAAATCTCCTCACAGACTCTTACTTAGAGAATTCCAAAGTTGGTATGTCATCTCTGAAACACAAACAGGCATTTCAAGAACCCACTTTTTACACAGCATACAAGTTTGTTAGTGAAGAGTAAATAAATTCACTAGTATTCATTTGACAATACCAAACATAACCTTATGACACCATTTCTCTTTTTCACTTATTTTTATCCATTGGCCACTAAATTAAAATAGTTTCTGATCAAATTCTTAGCTCTGGATAAAAAGTGGTTATAAAACATAAAAGCGTAAGACATGTACAGCAGAGTTTCTAAGTTAAACTTAATTTCAGAACGTGAATCTACTTAGCACTGGAGAAGTACGTCTACAGAGAAGCACTTCTACAAAAGAAAAAAAAAATCATTAAACCAATTTGCTACTTTGCAGATTTAAGAACAGAGTATAAAATAATAGTCTTTGCTCTTAAGTCAATTAATTTATGCTGATTTTTTTAAACAAAGCAGATTATGGCTTTAATTAAATGCTATTAATTTCAGAGCCAGAAAGTTTCATAAAGATTATATTTCCCTGTTCCTATCTTACAGCTAAGAAAACAGGCCCAGTGAAATCAAAGACTTAACCGAAGTTTAAAACTGAATTACAGAACGATATGAGAATTCAGAGCTCTTTATATGTTAGACCAAAAGTCATTTTGCCAGATAGTATTTCAGGCATTATGAATCCATATAGTCACTGTCACAATTACTCAACTCTTGTCACTTTAGCACAGATGCAGTCATAGATACAAATAAATAAATAAGCACGGATGTGTTTCAATAAAACTTTATTCACAAAAATAGGCATTGACTATGGCCCCGCGGCTGTTGTTTGCCAACCCTGTATTCGATCGATGCTGTCAACTGCATCATGTCGCTTCTCTTAAAATAAATTACTGTATATTCATGAAGTTAAAAACATCATAATTTCCAAATAGCTTTATTCATAAGTACAAAATAGACCAGTGGAAAGAGTATGGGCTTTGAATTTAGAAAGGCTTGGATTCTAATTTCAATTCTACTCATTCATCCATAGCTGTGCATCTTAAACTCTTTGAGTCTCACTTTCCTAACCTATAAATGCATCAGTATCTCAGAGTTTGTAGTTCAAATTAGACTGTGCAAAAGTGACTATACTTTTCAATGAAAGGAAAATACATCAGCAAAGTACAGAATAAAATCAAACCAAACGTGATAAATCTGTCCTTGACACTCTGAACATACAGATACACAAAGACCACTTGACTTGTTTTACTTACACTCAGATCCAATGTCTCTAATGCTAATATATATTCCCTTGTTTTGCTTGCTTTATGTGTGTCATTTGCTGAATTTTAAAAAAATTTCCCAAGTCATATTTTTAAAAAGAGGGTGTTTTGTGATACTACTCCACACAATAACATGCTTAAACATATAGATAAAATTAAAGTGTGAGACATAGCTACAACAAATTACTTGGGGAATATTAAGTCTTTTGGATAAAAAATAACATTAACCTTGGGGGTAAACAAACTTACAGATATGACTATCAAGACAAGTGCAAAAATTTACACTGTTTCAGCGAGGTTCTCAGAAATGCAACAGACCATCTAGAAGTATAACAAATAGTTTTCCATGTAAGACACCTGTGATATCAAATTCATATAATATGACTAGAAATCTCCTAAGAATAAACCTAAACATTTATAGTTTGTGAAAAATGCAGTTGTATTAATATATATCTACCTCACAATGACTTCTAGGTTTTTGACAAAAACCGTATAATGGAATCTAAACAAAAGTGCACTAAAATGATAGCAATCCTCCAACTAATAATCCTCATACTTGAACAATGAAAAAAAAGATATAAAGTTAGTTACACCCAATACCCAAGAGATCAAAGACTATGAAAAGCAAACCTCAAATATTGTTGCTCCTGTGAATCGACTTAAAGCCGCAAACTCAAGGATCAAGGTACCTGCACAAGCTGTACAGGTATCTGTCTCAGTTCCAGTCCGAGCTTCTGGTTTTCTGATACCAAACTTTAAATTAATCTAAATAAAACCAGAAGATTATCATTAGCAACTATGAACAGAAAATGGCTTCTGGATAAGAGATTACTTTTCAATCAAGATTCTTCATCAAATCATCATAAAATATCTCAACACTGAAATTTGATGATCTTTGTGACTTTCCAATTTAACATCTAGAGAAGAATATTCTACATATATAATATTCATGGGGTAAGAAAGTTTTCATTGATTTCCTTCCTTAATGAGACCAAAATTCAGTACCCATATAAGAATTACATAGGGGGGCGCCTGGGTGGCTCAGTGGGTTAAAGCCTCTGTCTTCGGCTCGGGTCATGATCCCAGTGTCCTGGGATCGAGCCCCACATCGGGCTCTCTCCTCAGCAGGGAGATTGCTTCCTCTTCTCTCTCTCTCTCTGCCTGCCTCTCTGCCTACTTGTGATCTCTATCTGTCAAATAAATAAATAAAATCTTAAAAAAAAAAAAAAGAATTACATAGGGAAAATACCCAGTTCTATAACAATTTTATTCTCTGAACAGTATGAAACTAGACTAGCTCTAAAAGAAATTAATTTGAAAATTTATAAAAAAAAAATACTATATTAATCCTTCACAGCCAAAAAAAAAAAAAAAAAAAAAAAAAAAAACCTGATTAAGTTATGGTATGTATTCAAAAGGAGATTAAAATTTTGTTTACAGCTTTTAAAAGTTTTAAAATGTAGAGTATATTGCCTTGCTGACAGGCTATCAAGCAACACAAAGAAAATTTTTTCGAAGGAATATTTTCTTAATAATTCAAAGACAGCCAAATTACATTATAAACCTAGATTAACCAGAAACAAACTGACCAGAAACTGATTAAAACTCGAATGGTTTTCTGCAGTCTAAATAAATATAAAAAAGAGCAAGCATACACCAAGGATTTCATATAACAATAAACAAAAACATCAAATACAAATACAGACTCTGTTAGGAGAAGTTCAAATAAATTCATATTTCAACTTATCTGCAGAAATCAACTGCTGGGTAAGCCTATTACCTTAACAGCGTCCAACTGACACTCTAGGAAGCAAGGAGACAGGGATAATATCCACTCACCACCAATAGACAAATAACAAAAGTGAAATGTAGGTGAGACATGAGGAGTGGATTGTTGCACTGGCCGTTCACCTCACTTTCCAAAATGTCACTTGAGGCATATAAATGCCGTACAAATGGAACTAACAACAAATGCTAAGATCTAAAACTCAGAAGAAATATCACAGATATTTGATAAAATATCACTGGATTAGGAGTAGCTGAGAGCTAACAATGGCAAAGTCCAGGGAAGTGGTCATAAGCAAGCAAAGGCAAGACAGAAAACATTTATATTCCATTTTTAGTATCTCTTAACACAAAAAAGGAAATACTTTGACACACTGAAGTTCTGTACATCAAAAATATTTAAGATGGTTGTATACTGCATTATAGTCATTACTATCCCAAGATGGTCGGTACTAATGATATAAAAGGTTTATTTCTTAATACAACTATCTATAGTATCATATCATTTCCATCTCCTATGCTGAAGATCCGCATTATTAAACAACTTCCAAATGCAAAACCTCCAGAGGGCATCATGGTTTTTATAAGACAAGGAAAAAGGGTTGAGTGCTTATGTTTTTTGCTTATGTTAATCCTCTCGGTTGAGTTTTGCTCTAGAGGCTGTTGAGATAAGCTGCAGTCCTCCTGACTAGATCTCAGAAGACCAGTGTAGAGAGGGCACTGGTAGGAGCATCTGTTTAGTCATGTACAAGTTAGAAACAAGGAGGTTATTGCCCTTTACTTGAAAGGCTTCAGACAAAAAGGGTTAAAAGTATAATAAAGGTTTTTTACTTAGAAGGAAATTTGGAAGCTGCTTTCTCCCTCCTCGTCCTATGTTCCTGGGAATCACAAAGTAGTCCTTGAAAGGAACATTTTTTTTATTGAAAGGTAGAAGTTTAAATTACCTACACTAAATTTATCTAGGTTATATATTTGCTATACCCTAAAGACCCCTAAAGTATGTACAAAATCAAAATGGAACTGCCATTAACCCTATGTTTTATGAATATAATCATCTACCTGACCTTAGAAATGAGGTGGTTTTTTTTAAATTTTTATTTATTTATTTATTTGACAGAGAGAGAGAGAGATCACAAGTAGGCAGAGAGAGAGAGGCAGAGAGAGAGGAAGGGAAGCAGGCTCCCTGCCTAGCAGAGAGCCCGATGTGGGGCTCGATCCCAGGACCCTGGGATCATGACCTGAGCCAAAGGCAGAGGCTTTAACCCACTGAGCCACCCAGGTGCCCCTAGAAATGAGGTCTTAAATGAAAAACTGGCAAAATGCTTTTAATTAACTTTGAGGAAATGGCATCACAAAGTGTGGACTGCCTCTAGGGTTTATAGGTAGATGTAACAAATGGCCATAAACCACTAAAATATAATTTCTGTCCAGCAAATTCTTGAGTTAAAAGCAATAATGCTATACTCTTAATTATGTATGCATACCTAAGAAACACTGTACACATTTTCATGAGTAAAAGCTCATAAGTCTGAAGAAGGCAAGGAAGACAGTTTCTATCAGCAGTCCTTTTCTAAAAAGCATTTTTTATAATTTTCTTGACACTTCAGAGAATAAGAAAACAATACATTTTCTTTATTTTACTCTAATACTCTTAGTAGCTATTGTTTTAATTCCTCCTCTATTTCTCGTGTTATGACAAAAGTGAAGAAATGCTAGATTCCCCCAAATGTGGCACCTCCAATTATAACAAAAACTAAAAGTATTTACTAAAAGTAAATTCAAGGGTGGGGGGCGCCTGGGTGGCTCAGAGAAAAAAAAAAAAAAGGTAAATTCAATTAAAAAAACACCTGGGTTATTTGAAATAACTTTGTTTTTAATTTTAATATGCTAAGAAAATAAAAAGATCAACAAACAAGTTTAACCACACCAAAAAGCAAAGAAATTCCAATTAAAACAAGACTGCATTTTTTCTCATCCAATTGGGAAAATAATAACAATACACACTGTTGGCAACAGTACAACGACACATACACTTTTATAAAACACTGAGTAACTATAAAAGTGGAACCCTCCTGCAGAACAACTGGGCAATAAGTACCCAAAGCCTTAAAAAACATTCCCTATTTGGGGCGCCTGGGTGGCTCAGCATGTTAAACCTCTGCCTTCAGCTCAGGTCGTGATCTCGGAGTCCTGGGATCGAGCCCCGTGTCGGGCTCTGCTCAGCGGGGAGCCTGCTTCCCCCTCTCTCTCTTCCTGCCTCTCTGCCTACTTGTGATCTCTCTCGCTCTGTCAAATAAATAAATAAATCTTAAAAAAAAAAATTCCCTATTTCTGGGACTTACTATTTCCTCTCCTAGTAACTTACCCTATGGAAGAAGTAAAGAGATCTGTACAAAGATGTTTGCAGAAGAGCTATTCAAAATATCAAAAGTGAGAAATTTAGATAAGAGATTTAATAGTCTGTTTCTCTAAACAAACAAAAGAAGTGTTGGTCACGATCCATTAAATTGGTGGGTAAAGCATTATGCCTCCAGTTTGAAAAGCACTGCTCTACATTATGCTCTCTAGTCAAAGGTTTCTTGATGGTGAAAGTGAGTCTTACTTGATTTATATTGGGAGAGAAAAAAGTTATTCCAGGTAAGAGAGATGAAAGGCCTAACAGCATGGAAATAGAAAAAAACAAAGGAAAAGATGACCTTAGGTGTTTGTGGGGGGGGGACACTATTAGATTCTTCTGGCTGAAATGGAACACTCATTGTATTGGGATGTGAGGTTCTGAGAGCACGGCAGAAAGTCTATTGCCAAACCATAATAAATTCTGAAAGTTAAAAGATACTCTGTACAGGGGCACCTGGGTGGCTCAGGGGGTTAAAGCCTCTGCCTTTGGCTCAGGTCATGATCCCGGGGTCCTGGGATTGAGCCCCGCATCAGGCTCTCTGCTCAGCAGGGAGTACCTGCTTCCCTTCCTCTCTCTCTGCCTGCCTCTCTGCCTACTTGTGATCTCTGTCAAATAAATAAATAAAATCTTAAAAAAAAAAAAAAGATACTCTGTACAATCACAAGTAGGCAGAGCAGCAGACAGAGAGAGGGGGAAGCAGGCTCCCCGATGAGCAGAGAGCCCGATGCGGGGCTTCATCCCAGGACTCTGAGATCATCACCCGGGCTGAAGGCAGAGGCCCAACCCACTGAGCCACCCAGACGCCCCCATTTTGAGATTCTGGGTTGGTAGTACAAGAAAGCTGGCTGCAGAGTCAATTGAGGGAGTTTTGTTTTCCCCCAGAGAAAATGTTATATTTAAAGCAAAGGGGAAAAAGCCATTGAATATGAAAAGAACTTTATATGCTGGTTTATTTCTTTATTATTTTTTTAAATTTTATTTATTTATTTGAGAGAGACAGCAAGAGAGATAGAGAGCATGAGCAGGGTGAGGGGCAGAGGAAGAAGCAGACTCCCCGCTGAGCAGGGAGCAGGGCTTCATCCCTGGACTCCAGGATTTCGGGATCATGACCTTAGCCAAAAGCAGCTGCTTAATTAACCAAGCCACCCAGGCCCCCCTGACTTATTTATTAATGCTATTGGTCTCTCCCTCTTGTCCAAGTTAGACACCTCAGCCATTACTAAGTTGTGTATAATTCCTAAACTACTGTAAATACCTATCGTACTCCTATCTTACTCTTTTCCCTCTGGCTTATTCTTTAGAAACTTAAAAAATTAATCTTACTGGGTGCCTAGGTTAAAGCCTCTGCCTTCAGCTCAGGTCATGATCCCAGGGTCCTGGGATCGAGCCCCACTTCGGGCTCTCTGCTCAGCAGCAAGCCTGCTTCCCCCCTCTCACTCTGCCTGCCTCTCTGCCTACTTGTGATCTCTGTCAAATAAATAAATAAAATCTTAAAAAAAAAATCTCAAAATGAATGATTCCTGTGTTTTCACCTAGTTTGAACCCTTCCCTCCCCTCTATTCTCTCACATTACACCCTTTAAGGGTCTGTTTGCATCTAATTCTCCAATAGTTTTCTAAAACACCTCCTTTTTTGTCTTAGGTGTTTTCTTAAGTACCTAAATCTCATCAAAATAAGGCTACCACTGTGTGGTTCCTCCAGAGTCTCTGAACCCCCTCCTTTCCATTGCTCTACTTCCTCATTCCCTTCTTTTTTTAAATTTAATTTTATTTATTTATTTTTTAAGATTTTATTTATTTATTTGACAGACAGAGATCCCAGGTAGGCAGAGAGGCAGGCAGAGAGAAAGGAAAGGAAGCAGGTTCCCTGCTGAGCAGAAAGCCCGATGCGATGCAGGGCTCTATCCCAGGACCCTAGGATCATGACCTGAGCAGAAGGCTGAGGGTTTAACCCACTGAGCCACGCAGGCACCCCTCCTCATTTCCCTCTGTCCTATGTTCTCTCCATATCCTCTCTTCTGGAGAGCCAACACCCACTCTCACTGTTTCAAATGTATCTTCCGCACAAGTAATTCTGTGCCCAAATTCTAGTCTGGCATCTGTTTCTTCCTTCTGCAGCATAATCTAATCTGTTACACAGTGACACATAAAAGCCTTAAACGAATCTAAACTCTCATATCACTCAAATGCAAAACTGAAATGTCAATATAAATGTTTTTTATAGCTATGAAGTATTTTTCTTCAGCCTTAAGCACGTGATGAACAATGGCTCCAATTACAAAAATTCATTTTTTTAAGACCACAAAGGAAGAATATAAAGGCTGCCATATTTTTCAGAATTACTTACTCTTGGATAAGGAAGGCCACTGGTAGTATTGAAAGCTGGTAAAAGTTTGTAACCCAATTGCTTGGCCATTTGGAGAAGTTCATCATTGTACCACTGCATGTACTCCCCTTTTTCTTTCAGCATGATTGCCAATGAGTGTCCACCCAAAAGACCCCTACAAGCACAGAGATGAAATATTATCCACTTCTTACAGATACTTAAAAGTCGCCACCTAAAAAGATGTGGGTATCTTGTTATCGACAATTTAGCACACGTAAGGAAAGACCTCAGAACATCATCTTTTTTACACCTAACTCTGGCCACTCATTTTATGACAAAACACAGGCAATACAAAAAAGTTTTAAATGTTCTATCTGCTGTGAAATATTTGGCATTCTCAAATACCTTAAAATTTCTTAAAATAAAGAAGACCCTTAAAAACAAAAGACTTGACAACTTTTGATTCTACCAACTTTAAAATTTAACTTAATGATATCATCATGTAACCTTTAACTCTTACAGTACAGCACTAAAAAACCCTCCCCAATTCTGTATTAAATAGATTAACAAACTCTGTGAAAAGCTACATAAATACTTTCTAAACTGAAAAAGACTAACAAAGTCTGTAAAAAGCTACATAAATATTTCCTAAACTGAGAGACTCACTTTACCTGTCAAAAGGAAATGTGTTACAACATAAAACTAACCATTAAATATAAAAATTTAATAATGCTGAAACTTGAATTAATAAACCCTGTAATTCAATATTTTTAAATGTTCTAAAAACATTTCAAACTGTTGAGTGGTAGTATTATACATTTAATTTCATTTGGCCTGAAGGGGTGCTGGCTAAGATTAGCAAACTACGGTAACTAGTGAAAAACCTGAGCTATAGCTGACATGCAAATGTTCAACCTCTAATCCTTTTTTAACATGGGGGGAGGGGAAGAGTCTGCAACTATTTCCAATGTCTGCAGCTGTCTGTGCCTAATATAATGCAGTCATCCCAGAGCCTGTTTCATCATATCCCAACTTTTATCTTTTAAACATTAGAAATATCTTGCTTTATTACCATCAAGAAATACACAGTAGACCTTGGCTTTTCTGTTATTAAAATTATAGCTTTAGTGTCTTACATACTTACCCAAGAACTCTGATGTTTGTTTCAAAGACTGATACAACTACATCATTATCTAAATTAACATCTCTTAAAACTTTTCTCACCGCATCTTCAAATTCTTTAGTTTTATTTAATACCTAGGAGAAGAAAATTATGAAAATAAAGTTCTATCAAGTCAAAGAGAAATAGCATTAGAATGAAATGCTAAAAGTTAATACAGTAAGACTCTAAAAAGTGACACATACAAAATGTTTCCCTTAAGTCAATGATAAAAACGTGGTATCTAAAACCCACCAAAATTAAATGCCTACATTATAAGAAATCTTTATGTATTTCTCTTTTAGATACACAGAAATCATTAAGACTTTAAAACAAACATCATCAGAACTGTTAACTGGTTTCTTAATATATTACCCATGACTTAGAGCTACATGAGATGAGCTCTACCAGGATTTGGTTTCCAAGTCAAAATAACACAAAAACCATCCTACTCACCAAACATCATTTTAAAGGTTACTTGTTTTCAAAAGAGAGCGCACCCTTCAGAGAATGACTGACTAATCCTAAACTACATACCACCCGCAATCCTCACGTGTGGATACCCTGACCCCTAACTAAAAAGGAGTTTAATGTTATAATCAAGAGCAAGCCCTGTTTTGAACTCACTACCTGAGTAATCTTGGTCAAGTGACTTCCATCTCTAAGCCTCTTCCTTCGACCATAAAAAGAAGAAATATCAAAAAAAATTAAAAAAAATTTTTAAAAAGAAATATCTACTCCTACAGGATTGCCCTCTTAAATGAGGTAATATATGTAAAGTATTTTCAGTCGAGTGCCTGACTTAGTAAGTGCTTAACATCATTACTATTATCATTATCACCATGAGGGTCTAGAATCCTAACTATGTTAAAATTCTGTGGAATCTTGTGATCAGTTCTGTGAAGGGGTCAATGCATTACACAGTTGCTTTGATTTTTCAGTCAAAATCAAGGTTGTGTCAGAGAGCTTTCTTGCTCAACGATTAAGCCCAACAGTTAAAACCAGAAATAGACAAGGCCACTTAACTCATGCTCTAGCTACAACCCATTGTGCTATTGCTCATCACACTTTCCTGAGTCACTGACAAGACATTATGCAGTGACCAGAACATTCCAACCGCCAGACCAGAAAAGTCCTGATATCAATGGAATGCCTGGAAGACCACAGCCTACACGTCCCTTCCCTGCCCCTGATCATGGGATGAACACCTACCAACCTCCGCCCCCAATCACACGTGCCCTGCCTGCTCTCTTGCATGTACCCCCACCCTCAATCTCGCCTTATAAAACTCTAGGTATCCACCTTGTCTGTGGAGAGGTCTGTATTAAGGCCTATGCCTGCGACCTCCCCAGCTGCCAGGCCCCAAAAGAAATCTCTCCCCTTCTCTTTTCCAAACCTTCCTCTCTTGAGTTATTGGCTTCTCTTGCCACAAGTTTATGAGTCTCTTCAACAACAGTGTTGGCACAACCAGCCAGGAGCTCTGCTTCTGATTTGTCCAGCTCCCTCGGCATTCCCAGGGAAAGAGCATCTGGCTGAGGCAGTGTGCCGGGCCTTACCTGCTCATTTCCTGGGTTAGCGGCTATGATAGGTTGTTCGATAACAACTACACAATTACCCGGTATTTAGACCCCAGATCCATTAAAAGTAGTTCTCCTTTTCCTTGCTTGTTTAATCTTTCTATTTGATAATATTTCAGAGTGCCTTTCACTTGATTTCTTTCATTAAAAATTCTAATTTAGGTATAAAACATTCCATAAGAATATTTGACTAAGGGGCACCTGGGTGGCTCAGTGGGTTAAAGCCTCTGCCTTCGGCTCAGGTCATGATCCCAGGGTCCTGGGTTTGAGCCCCACATCGGGCTCTCTGCTCAGCGGGGAGCCTGCTTCCCTCTCTCTCTCTCTCTCTGCCTGCCTCTCTGCCTACTTGTGATCTCGGTCTATCAAATAAATAAAATTTTTTAATAAAAAAAAAGAATATTTGATAAAAATTCAAATAAAAGTAAAAGTCAGGATAAGTTCTGAGTAAAATATACTATCAAGCCTGCCCTTAAACTGCTTGGGACACCTGGGTGGCTCTATCAGTTAAGCATCTGCCTTCGGCTCAGGTCATGATCCCAGGTCCTGGGATCCAGTCCCACACTGGGCTCCTTGCTCAGGGGGAGCCTGCTTCTCCCTCTGCCTGCCACTCCCCCTGCTTGTGCACGCTCTCTCTCTCTCTCTGATAAATAAATAAAATTGTAAAAAAAATTAAAAATAATTTAAAAAAAACTCCTCCTTATCAACTTCTAAATCCACGTAAATTCTGTAGCAACAAGTGCAGATGCAAATAGCCCTGAATCACTTTTAGAATGAAACAAAACTGTGCTACTCCCCACTCATCCACACATACACTTTTTAGAATCATTTTGTTAATCTTACTCTTCTTCCTAGGTCTATCTCCTGAGAATTACTCCCAAGAATTATACCAATGTTATTTGTTTCAAAGGAGATTAAAAGTGGAAAGAATTCTCTTTGTCCATAATTAGTTAGAAAATTCATTCCAACTGCTCTATTACTTAATGAACTCTTTAAGCTCTTAGCTGATAACAAAGAGGAATTCAGGTCTCTTCCTTTCCTCATCATCCTTAATTTGTATTGGTATCTATCTTTCTACAGATTACATGGTAACATAGACTATAAGGATCACACATGATATGTTCTATTAATATTTTCAAATAAGTCAAATAAAATAATCACAATGTAAAGGTAAGGTAAATCAGAAATATTATTAAGTGTGTTACTAAAATGTACCAAAACAATTCCTTTTAAATGTAGGAAAATTTTCTAAACTAATTTTCTGTTTAAACTAGACAGAAAATTCAATTTAAAAAAATGTTTCAAATAGTAATAAAAATTCAAAATGAATTCTTATCTTTCAAAGTTATGATGGTATGTAGTAAATTACTTAGGTTATTCCTACTTGAAGAGACTAAAATTTAAAGAGTTTATAAAGTATTCTTTTTTCAGTGTTCCAAGATTCATTGTTTATGTACCACACCCAGTGCTCCATGCAATAAGTGCCCTCCTCAATACCTAGCAGCAGGCTCACCCATCTCCCCACACCCCTCTCCTCCCAAACCCTCAGTTTGTTTCTCATAGTCCACAGTCTCTCGTGCTTCTTTTTCCCCTCCCATTTACCCCAATTCACTTTTAAGTATCATTTTTTAAATGTAAGATTTTTATCTATCTTTCTTAACTCCTCCTGAGGGTAATTTCAACAAATAGAGGAGTTATTTATCTGAATCTGAACCAAAGATAAGTAAGAAATAACATGTTATAGTTAATAGGAAACTTAGATACCTAATTTAGGCCCTTCGAAGGTGAAAACAGGAGCCCAGACAAGTTAAATGATTTGACCGAGGTTGCACACATCGGTATTATGTGATCACTTCTTATTACTACCTGCCACAAGGAGCCAGAACTCAAGTCTACACCACACAGTACTGAGAGTATGGCCTGCTAACCAGCAGGAACAGCACCACCAAGTGGCAGCTTATTAGAAACACAGATTCTTGGACCCTACCTTCAGTCTATTGAATCAGAATCTGCATTTTAGCAAGATCCCTAGGTGACTTGTAATACATTGAAGTTTAAAAAGTACTGCATCATTATACAGTATTTCTCAAACTTTAGCATATATCAGAATCATCTGGAAGCTTGTTAAAAAACAGACTGCTGGGCCTCACTCCCAGACTGTCTGATATAGTATGTCTGGGATGAAGTGCTAGAATTTTCCATTTCTAACAAGTTGTGAGGTGCTGCTGCTGCTGCCGGTCCTGGGATATTTTGCAAATTAAAGCCAAAGTATACAAGTGGTATAACATGAAAGACAGAACCTTTGTAATAATGAATGGCTCCTCAATTAGAAGCCAACAGATTTCTAAATTTAGGAAAGTTATGCAGCCTGATACTACCTTTTCACCTTCATTTCTGTTAAGATTTTTGAAAGCACATGATATCTGAGATCCATGTTCAAGAAAATCCACTTACAGAGAAATGATGGAGAATGTGCTATATGGAAAGATAAAGCCAAGCTGACAGAATGAGAGACAAAGTTCAGCTGTGATCCTTCCTAACACACAGCTACTGCTCCTCACTTACTTCGCCCACATCAAGGTAGACCTGAGAAGTATGACCTAGCTACAGTTACAAGGACACCACTTGGCTTCTTCCAGGGTGGCAATCTGTGCCGCCAGGGATATCTTGTTTACCTTTGCCTTTTATTTGTAGAGGAAGCCCTGTTACAGCAGAACACATAGGACCACTAATCCAAAAATAAGGCATATAAATATTCTCATTCTCATAGTCATGATAATACAGGTCCCACATTTCTTTAATCTCTGAGAAATAAAGTCACAACTTTTGAAACCCTGACCCAACTGTAAAAGTTGTAAACAATGCAGGCTTCACAACAAAAATCTTCTCAACCACGGCTGCATTTTATAAACGAAGAGAAGCTTTAGGAGCGTAAATAGTAATAAAGCCCTGCTCCAGAATAATTAAATCAGAGTAATTCACGAGAAGGGGATATTCTTTAATAAAACTTCATAGGCCAGCCTCCTAAGGTGCTGGTATAGAAGGAAGGAGCGATGAGAAGGGAAGTGAAAGGGAGAAGAGAATAGGAAAGGAAAAGAAAAGAAAAAGAGAATGCCCAGTGAAAAAAGAATGTACAAACAATATTGGAAAGAAAAGCTTGGTTCTGAAAAGTTCCTGCCATCCCAAAGATTTTTTTGTTTTGTTTTTTAAAATATTAATCAATCCTCAAGACATTTACTCAAAGTTGAGAATTAGGTCTTAAGGAAAATCCTGAAACAAGCCTACTGTTATATTGTAAGTGATCTCAAAGTAGAAAATTAGATACTGTATTTAGAAATTATGACATCTGGAACTCAATCTTTCTCCTCTGCCATTACAAACCATCCCAACCAGAATTAATTAAAATGATTTTTATCCCATGAGGTCAAAAAGGGTTGCCAAGAAGTGAACACTTGGTGCTAAAAATCACTGGTGGGAAAAAAAATTAAATATTTTTATGAACATAAGAATTCTAGTTTAACAACTTCAGTATCATTGTGGCATGCCATTCTGGATCAAGAATATCAGTGGCATTTTCTAGGATTAATTTCTTCCAATAGCTTCAACCTCCTTGTATAATGGGGAAACAACCTTCCTGATTAAAAGTGCCATCACACAAGCTAACATACCTATAAATTATTTTAATACCTCCATGACTTCTACATACTTTCACTTGATATTTACATGACATAATCAACTCAATACTGTGAAAGAGCTATTTAGAAGCAAAGCTCAGAACACCTTAAATTCTGAAAACTTCTACTTCAGACTTAATGCATCATGACTGTGTTCGTAATATTCTGAGTGTGCAAATTATGAAATTTATAAAATAAGTAAATTCAAGAGGATTGAAACCTACCACAAGAGTGTCCAAAGAATCAATCAGTGTCAGGGAAAATCTAAGAAACAAGTATAATGAGATACAAACCATTAGAAGTCTGAATATTTTATCCATGAATGTATAAGCAGATATATCCATGCCTTATCGACTGGCAGTTTCTATTAGCTAGTACTTCCAGCCATCTATAGTACGATGTTACCTATAAAGCACCGAAGGCACCCGAAAAGGCTTAAACATTATATTTAATATTCAGTGTATCTACGTATCTTTCAAAATGAATAGAAATGTTCATTAACTCTCTTTTAAAGCAAATAAAAATATTAAACCATCAAAATATTAAACCATCAATGTGCCTGGGTGGCTCAGTCAGTTAAGCATCTGCCTTCAGCTCAGGTCATGATCCTGGGATCCTGCGATCAAGTCCTACGTTGGGCTCCCTGTTCAGCAGGGAGTCTGCTTCTCCCTCTCCCTCTGCCCACCCTCCCACCACTTATACTCTCTCTCTCTCTCAAATAATTAAAAAATAAAAAATATTAAACTATGAACACTTTATAATGTGTCAATGACTTTATATACATTTCGAAAGTTATATTCATCTTAGCAACTTTTCACTGATCTAAGAGGTAAACTGATTTTTTATAAAAAATAACAGAAGGAAATAAAAGAGTTTCAAGTCTCACTTAAAGCAGTCCTTGAAATTTAACCAACCCCCAGAAATACAACTGTAAGCTGCATCTCGGATGTCTATGACTTCAGAACCCTGAGCTGCCACACCATCCACCGTGTTAATAATACTCACTTCCCCAAGGCATCATCAACATCACCCCGACTTGGCTCCTGGCCTCTAACACGACCTCTACAGGTTAAAGGCATGAGTTCATCAGCTGGGTAAGCATGTTCCTGCAAGGGAAATTATAGTGAGTCACTGAGGAAAATAAGAGAAAGCAAACATCATCTAGAGGACACAACCTTCTTGCAGTTATTTTTAAAAAAGGAAGATGCAAGTTAGTCAGAAGTTCTACTACTCTTAAGTCTATGGGAACCTTTTCAAAAATTTAGTTATAAAGTAATACGTGCCTAAGAAAAAAATGCTAAAAAATATTTCTTTAAAAATCTGATAATCTGCTTCCATTCCACCAAATCTCACTCTTCAAAGGTAACTACTGTTAAGACTGGCATTTATGCTTCCAAATTTATCCACATACATTAAAATACAGGCACATACGTAATTTACATTTTATTTACAAATAGGTGCTCATGCCATATGCACACATTGCTCTAAAATTCGTTTACTTAAATCACCATGGGGTTTTTCCACGCTAGAATTTTATAAATGTGTTTTTTAACCACAAAGTGGTCATTTAACACTAGCTAATATTACCGAGTACTTAGTTCATTTCATTATCACACCTTTGAAACAGATTCAATTATCCCTATTTTACAGAGGAGAAAACTGAGGCCCACAGAAGGTAAGTAAGCCCAGACATGCAACTAACTAGTAAATGACGAATCCAGAATTTAAGCCTGGCGACCTGACTCTAGAGCATATTATCCTTCACGGTGCCCGCCCTTCACAGTATTGCACAGTATGGATACACTACAATTCACTTACTCCTCTCTTGAGGAATATGTAGATTGAACTCAGTTTTTCACTATACAGACATCTATAGGCCTACATCTTTTGCACATACACTTGTATTTCTACAGATTAAATCCCTAGAAATACACCCAGTGGGTCCCAGGTATGGATATTTAATTTCTGATAGCTATCAAACTGAAGACACTAATTTACATCCCAACAATACTCGAACACAGGAGATGACCAATGATTTATATTTTGCCGATCTCTTGCATAAAAAATGGTAACTCAAGTTTTATTAATGAGGATAAACATTTTTTTTTATTCATCATTGCTATTTTTTTTTGAAATGTCTGTTTATATATTTTGTCCATTCTCTATTGGTTGTCTTATTGGCCAAGACATTCTCTATACATTGTGTTTGTTATATACAGTAAAAATATTTCTCCTGTCTTTTGTTTATCTTATAACTTTGTTTTGGTGCTTTTTACTTTAAATATGTAGTTAAGTCTATGAGTCCCTTCCTTTATGGTTTCTAGATTTCAGGCACGGTTAAGAAGGCTACCTTGAGCCTCTGAAAAGAGCACCCTTATTTTGTCTAGAGATTTACTCCATCTGGAATCTAATTTCCTTTATGATGTAAAATAGGGATATAGCTGTGTTTGGCCCCCAAAACAGCCAATTTTCTAAATTCCACTTTGTAAACAACCCATCCACTCCCTAATTGCTTGAAATGCAGCTTTATTAGTTCAAAATTGTCTACACATTCCTGTAGCCTCATTTTTTTTTTAAGATTTTATTTATTTATTTGACAGACAGAGATCACAAGTAGACAGAGAGGCAGGCAGAGAGAGAGAGGGAAGCAGGCTCCCTGCCGAGCAGAGAGCCCGATGCGGGACTCGATCCCAGGACCCTGAGATCATGACCTGAGCCGAAGGCAGAGGCTTAACCCACTGAACCACCCAGGCGCCCTGTAGCCTCATTTTTGTTCTGCAGATCGATCTGCTTGACAGACTTATTTCCTATTCCTACTGCCCTACAGATCTAGTTACTGCTCCAAACCATTATCTTAATTATTCTACCTTTGCACTATACCTTCCTACTTAGGACAGCAACTCACTCCCCCCAATTATTTTTCTTCAAAAATTTTTAAACTACTTTTTCAAATTTAGCTCTCTGGATAACTTTAGATATTCTTTAGAACTCCACTGCAATTTTAATTGGAAGAGCCTACTTTGGGGAGAAATGACATCATTACCAACTGGTTCTTCCCATATAGGAATGTACTATATCACTACATTAATTCAGATCTTCTTTTATGAATTTGGTTTTCTTCTCTAGGTCTCACAAATTTCTTAATATTTATTAATAGGAATTTTATCATTTGGGATACTATCTTGAGCAGAATTTTCTGTTAAAGATAGATTTATTTATTTGAGAGAGACAGAGAGTGTGTGTGTATGCACACGTCGGGGTAGGGGTAGAGGGAGAAGGAGAGGGGAAGCAGACTTCCTGTTGAGCACAGAGCCCTCTGCCAGGCTCAATGTGGCTCAATCTAAGGACCCGGAGATCATGACCTGAGTGAAACCAAGAGTCAGATGCTTAACTGACTGGGTCACCAGGGTCCCCTGGAATTCTTTTTTTTTTTTTTTTTAAGAATGACCATGAGAGAGTACTTCTAATCCAGATAATAATGAAACACATGCAAAAATCTTCCCTCTTATTCATTACAAATACACAGAATTGCTGTATCAGTATTAAATTATTTTTAAAACATAGCTGAGCTTAAGAACAAGAAAAAATTCTTAAGTACCAAAAGTGAATAATGGAGTACAGAAGATGAAACTGCAGTGACAATGGTATGGGCGTTAGAAATAAAGATAGACTTCAGGAGAATTATGCTAATGCCCAAAGGGTAGAAGAGCTAATGCTACTTGTCTTGTATACATGGCCATAAGCCAGAGAAGTAGGTTCTTTAAGTTGGATAGTTGCTTCAGTAAAACTAGACTGGATCCCCACCTACTGGCGGAAAAGGACAGAAACAAGAAAGTCCTGCTGAACTTTGTATTTTTTTTCACTAGGGGACAGTCCCTAAAAGATTCCTCTAAAATTAATTACATGAATATGATTAAAGATTAGAATCACTGTGCTTATATATTTCAACTTCAGACAATATTCACTGATTCCCTGTCAATAATGGTAAGATTAGGGGCGCTTGGGTGGCTCAGTCCTTAAAAGTCTGCCTTCGGCTCAGGTCATGATCCCAGGGTCCTGGAATTGAGACCCGCATCAGGCTCTCTGCTCTGCGGGAAGCCTGCTTCTCCCTCTGTGTCTCTCTCTGTCAAATAAATAAATAAAATCCTTTAAAAAATAATAATAAGAAGAAGATTAATACACTCACAACATTTCCCATTCAACTTAAGATTTTTGCCAATTATGCTACTACAGACAGTCTTCAACCTGCCTGGTCTCGCTACATACGAGTTTCTACAATCTAGTTAAATAAATCCTCAACAACACGACTTAAATTCAGTTACCACTGTGTATTAACTGCAAGTGAGCGCATAAAATACAAACTTTGGTGCCAGTTCCTCAACCCACAAGTCACTACATAAATAACCAACACTCATCATGGTCAGTGATCACTTGCATCACTTCTTTCAAAGTCAGCGTCTTGATTACCGTGTGTCTAGTTTTTAACTCATACATAGCAAGTGTGTGGTTATCCCCTTGTCAGCCAGTGATAATCAGACATGACAATGTGACAGTTTATGAGGATGGATAATCAAAAAAGGAAATTAGCCAACAAGGATGAAAGTTCAGTGAAGAAAAGAAAAATGAGGACACTGAAAGTGCAATTTGAACTGAACATAAACACTGTATAGAGCAGCTGGCCAGGGACAGTTGGTCACAATGACACTCCAGAGACTAGCAGATGCGCATCTACAGGAACTGAGTGAGGGCCTAATTATCCACATAGATGAAGAAAGTGGTTGCAACATAGAGTGACCAGGTCACAAAGGAAAGGATACCTGCAAAACACTTTCCATTAAAGGAATTCCCAGAGGTATTTCAGGAGAGGAAAAAGGGTAACATTTTTTCAGCTGATCCAAATTTTGAAAGCAGGAGGACAATTCACAGATGCATAGAAAAGATGTGTGCTGTTATCTTAGGTTACACAACTGAAATGAAGGCAAAGGAGACAAGACTATCCAATCTTAATGAATTTTTGGAAAGAAATAACACTTTAATTTTCAAAGTCCCTAATATTTTGAATATTAGTTTTGCTATTTTAAAATCTCTGTACATTTATAACCATCCAAAAGAGAATTTTCAATATTTTGACAAAGATTTTAAAAGGTTTGTAACATTTGTATTCTGGTCTGGAACCCTAATTCCCACAGTTGCTAGTACAGAATTTTACTTAAGTAGAGTCAACTCACACCATTTTTCTAATGGCTTCTCCATTTCTGACTTTTTATTTTGATTCAGCTGTTGGTTGCCTGGACTTGTCCTCAGGTATGTTTTTGTTTCTCGGTTTTTTAGAGTGTCATCAGTATTGTTATTTCTCTGGTATCTCTGGGTTAGGGTGTCTATTGTCTTACACTTGAAAAATAAAATGAATGTTATAAAATGCTTGAGAGCAATATTTTCTTTCCTTCCGAAATTTGAGGATACTGTTCCACAACCTTACATCCACTGAGAATCACTATGGCAAAGTTTCTAAGACTAGTCTGATCCCTCGTACCTTGAACGACTTGTACCACCTATGCCTGTACGTTCCTATGATTCTTAATTCTTGAAGTTCAGCAGAAATACTCCCAATCCATACCCAGCTCTATCCTACTGCCTCTCACTAAGCTCAATGATCTGTATGCCAAATCCATAGCACATCAGCAGCAGAAAAACAGAATAGAGGACAGGAACACTAAACACATGGTCAAACAGAAAAGGAAAGACAAAAAAATAATAATAAAGTAGGCTAAAGAATACAAAAAGCACCGAAGCCTACAACCCTTCAGATATTTAAAAAAGTTCAGTGCTCCAAAATGATTCATTTCCTGAGGAAAGGATCCCAGACAACTGTTTGTACTATAATTAGAATCCACATGCAGCTATCAAATTCTGAATTGAACATACTGTGATTTTAATGTTATATACAATTTTTAGCATAAATTCCTAATAATTTTGTCTTTTAACATTTTAAGTTCCTAACTTCTTTTTCTGTGTTAATTCCAAAAGAACTGTGATTTCCCAGAATGCATACGATTTTTTATTGCTTAAGTTTCGTATTTAACACATCTAAATAACACTCTGAAGTAATTGAAAAGTGATATATTTTCAGCCTGCTGATGAATTTTGAAACTTCGTAAGGTATCATTCAAATGTTAATTTGACTGCAAGGAGTTCTTTACTATTTAAACCACCACCGCTTAGAATACTTTATACTATTCCTAGGGTTTTGCAAAAATATACACATGCAAAAACACTTCTGTCTGAAATTAAATATGAAACTCAAACCCTAGGCTTGTCTAGATAAGAAAAATATTCGGAGCAATTACAAACAGAATAATCAAATAAGGGAGCTTTGAACAAGACATAAAAATACTTTATGCCCTGCTAATTCAAGATTACAGATAAAAACAAAAACCACAGCATCTTCTTTGGGCTAACCACAAAGTGAACTACAGCTGGTTTGCGTAAATCCGGAGCAATGCCTACGTGGCAAATAAACACCCATATTACACTTCAAATATCCTGTCTACTTGAGGTAATAGAGTAATACAGTAATACCGTCTCTTCACAATACATTGCCAGAATGAGGGACAAGTAATTCATATTGCTATGACTCAGAACCCCAAAGCACAATAATTATTACTCAGAAACAAAACTCAGGTAATAAAAAGAGTCCTATACAAATTAAGTAGAACAGGTGCCTACCTAAAAGCAAGAACAATTGCATAAAACAAAACCAAGCAGACTCCTCTTTCTGGTAGAAACTGACACCACGATTCTAAAATTTACAGAGAAATGCAAACCGGGGCACCTGGATGGCTCAGTAGGTTAAGTATCTACTTTTGCCTCGGGTCATGATCTCAGGATCCTGTTTGGAACCCCATGTTGGAGTCCCTACTCAGTGGAGAGTCCACTTCTCCCTCTCTTCCTCTCCCCATGCCCCACCCCCCACTCATGTGCACATGTCCCATGTGCACACCTGCATTCTCTAATAAAATCTTAAAAAAAAGAAATGCAAATAACCCAGAATATCCAAAACAATTTTGAAAAAGAACAACAATGAAAGACTTACACTGCCTGATTTCACAACTTAATATCACACTAAAGACAGTGTGATATTAGTATACATATAGATATTCAGATCAATGGGGAAAAAATAGTCTAGAAACAGACCCACACATAGATGGTTGACTAATTTTACACAGATACCAAAGTAATTCAGTGGTAAAAGGATATTCTTTTCAACAAATAGTGTTGGATAGAGATGGATATCTACATAGAAAAAAATATAAATCAATCTTTACCTCATTCTATATACAAAGATTAACACAAAATGAGTGACAGACCTAAATAAACAGGCTAAAATTGTAAAACACCTAGAAGAAAATCTTTGTGGCCGGGGCTAGGGAAATATTTTTTAGGTAGAATATAAAAGATAGGAATCATAAAAAAGGATAAACTGGATTTGATCACAATTTGAAACATTTGCCTTCATAAGACATTGTTAATTAAAAGGCAAAGCACAGACGGGGAGAAAGTATCTGTGCTATGTGATATATGTGATAAAGGACTGATATCCAGAGTATTTAACTCTTATGACTCAGTAATCAGGATAAATGACCTGATTTTAAAATAGACAAGAGATGTGGAGCAGGCATCACTAAAAAAGAGATATACTAAGCACACAGATTTTCAACATCATTGGTTATTGGGAAAAGTCAAAGTCACAACAAAATGCCACTACATACCTATTAGAATAGCTAAAATTAAAAAGACCAAAAATACCAAGTACTGGAGAAGATGTGGCATAACTAAAACTCATACATTGGGGCGCCTGGGTGGCTCAGTGGGTTAAGCCGCTGCCTTCGGCTCAGGTCATGATCTCAGGGTCCTGGGATCGAGTCCCACATCGGGATCTCTGCTCAGCAGGGGGCCTGCTTCCCTCTCTCTCTCTCTCTGCCTGCCTCTCTGTCTACTTGTGATCTCTCTCTGTCAAATAAATAAATAAAATCTTTAAAAAAAAAAAATAAAATAAAACTCATACATTGCTGGTGGGGAACACAAAATATTACAGACACTTGAGGGAAGTTTTTCAGTTTCTTATAAAGTTAAATTTATCCTTCTCATATAACCTAACAATCCTGTTCCTAGTTGGGAAATATATGAAAATGTATGTCCACATAAAAATTTGCATTCGCAGCAAATTTTCACAGAAGTCTTTTTAATGATAGGCAACGACCAGAAACAAGCCAAATATTTATCAGTTGGTGAACAGATAAAGTGTGTTCTATCAAACCAACTGAATACTACTAAGCAATTAATAGTAACTACAATATATCCAACAACATCCAAAACCATCATGTTAAAGAATCTGAATTAGAAGACTACATACTGTATGATGCCATTTATATGAAACCCTAAAAAGGAAAAACTAGTGCCAAAAGCAGATTACAGTGGTTGCCAGGGGTCAGAGGTAGGGAAAAGGAACTGACTGCTATGGAGCATGAGGAAGCATTTGGATGGAAAAGTATGTCATGACTGTGGTGGTAGTTAAACAAATAGAAACAATTGTCAAAACTCAGAATCAAGCACTTAAAATTTTAAAATTTTTTCAGGACACCTGGGTGGCTCAGTGGGTTGGGCCGCTGCCTTCGGCTTGGGTCATGGTCTCGGGGTCCTAGGACCGAGCCTCACATGGGGCTCTCTGCTCAGCAGGGAGCCTGCTTCCCCCTTTCTCTCTGCCTGCCTCTCTGCCTACTTGTGATCTCCCTCTGTCAAATAAATAAATAAATAAAAATCTTTAAAAAAAAATAATTTTTTCATCTGTAAGTTATACCTAATCAAACAAAAACTTTATTCTATTGAGTTAAAATCCTATACAGAGTATCAGAGTGTGATAATAAAATATTACAAGAGGATACTACAGAATTTATACCATTTGTACAAAGTTTAGGATGCTCTAAAAGTACAGGCCAAGGAACACCAGTTAAGAAAAGATAGTCCCACACTCATTCACATAAAAAATGACATAAATTTATAACTTCCCTCCTTCCAGTGATTAGTACCACTTTTTAAGTACTTTATTTACAAAATTACTCTCTCTTCTTTTTTAAAAGATTTTATTTATTTATTTGAGAGAGAGAGAAGGCAGAGGCTTAACCCACTGAGCCACCAGAAACCCCCAGAATTACTTCCTGATGAACAAGCAAAAAGAAAACATTAGGTACAGAGTATCAAATGGGGAATATGAAAAAGTTCTGGAGATGGTAATGGTTGTACAACATGGTGAATATACTTAATACCACAGAAATGTCCACTTAAAAATGGTTAAAATGGGGGCACCTGGGTGGCTCAGTCATTAAGCGTCTGCCTTCGGCTCAGGTCATGATCCCAGGGTCATGGGATTGAGCCCAGCATCGGGCTCCCTGTTCATCAGGAAGCCTGCTTCTCCCTCTCCCACTCCCCCTGCTTGAGTTCCCTCTCTCACTGTGTCTCTCTCTGTCAAATAAACAAATAAAATCTTTTTTAAAAAATTAAAAATGGTTGAAATGGTAAGAAAAAATATATATGTGTATATATATTTTTACCACAATAAAAAATGTTCAAAGAAAGTAACATTGGGGGGAAAAAAGTTATTCTAAGAAATCTTACATAAATCAAGAAATCTATAAGGAAGTTACATTTTCCCTTGGTTTGAACGATAAGGACTAATCTACTGTGTTTTTTGAACTGTGCTCTCATGAAATCAAGCTTAAAAGTGGTTATTGGGTATGATTCTACTAGGTAAAAGAAACTGTGCTTACCAACTCTTTTAAAGTTTATTTGTAATGTTTAAGGCTCTACCTTAACAGTTTTTACTTATAACAGTTTGGGTAGCTTAAAGTAACAGGAAAAACGTTGGGAGACAAGTATCAGGTCAGGAAGCGCAGATCTAAAACGGTTCTGCATTTGGTGGCCTAAATACATGTCATTTTGTCATCTAAATTAATCTGAAAAGTAACCTCAACATAAGTACTAAAAACATACTAACAAAAGCGCTAAAGTGGCTATGGTCTGAGGTTAAACAAGGCCACACAAGAACTGCCAAAACAAACATTTAATTTCATGTTATTTGAGGGAAAAAGAAAGCCATCTGTGCAATTTACTGTGGATAAATTGCAGTTGGATCAAGGCTAGAGATTTGCCAAACATAGTTGTTATGTTAATATTTAAGCCAATAATTGATAAAACCAGAAAATTCCTGGATATAACAAAGGATGGCAGTATTGTAGTACCCTACAGGGCACTGTTACTGAAAAATAGTATTTACAGAACTTTGGAGAATCAAAAAAAAAAAGGTAAGGGAGAAAATAAGCTCAAAGGGTACAAGCCTAGAACAGAAAAGAATGTGTTTTAAGAAGTTTCTATGTACAATGGGAAGAATAAGTTCTCAGTTAAAAGCCTGGATGAAGTTTAGAAGGGCAATTTCAATCTCAAGCAGAGAATGAATAATGACAGAAGCAATAAACTCTTATATAGTGCTTCTTATTTGCCAGACACTAGATCCACATACTTGAATTATATTAACTTGTTCAATCCTTACAACAGCAGTGAGGAAACAGACTCAGGGAGATTAGGTAACTTTCTCATTGCAACACAGCTAGCTCACGGTGCCCTGTTCCATTTCTAGACTTCTTGCTCACTTTTAATATTATACTGCATTTTTGGAAAGCCACTGGTCTCCTAGGAACCAAGAAAGTTAAAAAGGAATTGCTCTGAATGCTCACTAGAATGGAGAATAATATTAAAAAGGACTAGTGAGAAATGAAAAGCTTTCAGCACTTATTAAAAGCCCACCATGTGCCAGGTACTTACATTTCAGCATAGTAGGCAACTGACTACAACAAAACAAGCAGACTTATAGATCCCAAAACTCACCATAAACTTGTATCTTTCATGAAGTTTGTTAAATGATTTCTTTTAATTTAAAAGGTAAAGATATATCATAATAATCAAATGCAAAAAATCACTATTTGATTACATCTTCACAAGAATTCAATTCAGCTTCAAAAAAATTTATTTTTTTTAAATATTTTATTTATTTCAAGAGACAGAGAGAGCAAGCACAAGCAGGGGAGGGGCAAAGACAGAAGGAAAGAGAAAGAATCTTAAGCAGACCCCACACTCAGCATGGAGCCCCACTCAAGGCTCCATCTCATGACCTGAGCTGAAACCAAGAGTCGGACACTTAATGGAGCCACCCAGGTGCCCCTCTTTAAAAAAATTCAATAAGCGTCTGTGTACCACAAATGATTTCAGGCACAAGACATATAAAAGATGAATTTATTAAAAATTAAATAAAATGATCCCTGTTCTCAGGACACCTGTGTGGCTCAGTCAGTTAAGCGTCTACCTTTGCCTTAGGTCATGATCGCAGGGTCTTGGGATCCAGTCCCTCCTGCATCAGGCTCCTTGCTCAGCAGAGAGCCTGCTTCTCCATCTGCCTGCTGCTCCCCCTCCTTGTTCTCTCTCTCTCTATGAAAATAAATAAATAAAATCTTTTAAAAACTAAATAAAAAATAAATAAAATGATCCCCGTTCTCAACAATCTTACAAGCTACAATAGCCCTTTACAATTATGCGCATTTTACATAAGATAGTGCTCAGAGGGGTTAAATGAACTGTTTAGCGTCCAAGCTATTAAATAAACAAAACAAAATTTGAACTCAAACCCATCTAACTCCAAAACCTATACGCTTTTGCTATACAGCAAGCTAATACTGTTTCTGAGTATTACAACTGGAAAAAATTTTCAAGTGACTTCAAATAACAAATACAGAGCACCTGGTCTCTGCTTAATATTTTAGAACTGTTTCAGGTTAGTTCTGAACTTGAAAAAGGGAAATGAGAATTCCAGACTAAATCTTGGGTTACAAACTTCACATAAACTAAGCAGAGCACAAGTACATTGCAAGGGTCACTTGTGTTGTAAAACAGTTGAACATTTAAAAATATGTATTGCAGAGGAATGCAGATGGTGTGGATCCACTGAAAAATGAAGGGGCGTGTTAATTCCAGGAGTTCCCAGTTTTTGGGGTTGAAATCCCTCCCCTTTCAATCATATAGGTAGGGAGGTGTAATACAAAGCTTCCCAATTAGGGTCCAAAAAATAGAAACTGGCCCAGGAAGTCCTCCAAGAGCTGTTGTCAGTACTCTGTTGTCAGAGAGCTCTGTCATAAATCCATTTACTAAGTGAACTCTGTAACAGGAAAAAATGTATTGATAGAAAGTTCTGATGTTTACCTAAAAAGGGACAGGGATTTTAAAAATACTGTGCTTTAGGGGCACCTGGGTGGCTCAGTTGATTAAGCATCTGCCTTCGGCTCAGGTCACAATCCCAGTGTCCTGGGATCGAGCCCCACACTGGGTTCCCTGCTTGGTAGGGAGTCTGTTTCTTCTCTGTCTCTCTTTGTCCCCCACTGCTTTCTCTCTCTAATGAATAAGTAAAATCTTTGTAAAAAAAATAATTAATTAAATAAAATACTGTGCTTTACAAAGAGAGGATCCTATTCACAGTGAAATATACTGAACTGATCCAGCTGTATACCCTTTCATTCAACTTTGGAAGTAAAAGTATGCATTTATGAGATGGCTAATGTTTGAGGATATAGCATGGATCCACTTGGCCACCACAAAACTATTGGCCTAGATTTTTTCAATTTTGCTTGGCCCAAATGGAATGAACTAACCAGAGATAAATAATTTTGAAAGAATGATTAAGGGAATTATTAGGAGAATGGCCAAGGTCTTTAGAAATTAATTTAAAACTGTGTTTTCAATATGGTTAAAAATACCCCAAGTTACATTACCATTATTTTCAAAAAACATTTATTAAGAACTCAATATAGACTCCTAGAAAAACAAAATATAAGAAGGAATAAGAATTATCAAATATAAAACATGTTCAAACAATACAAAAATGCAGGGCGCCTGGATGGCTCAGTCAGTTAAGTGTCTGCCTTCTGCTCGGGTCATGATCTCAGAGTCCTGGGATGGAGCCCTGAGTTAAGTCTAGCTCCCTGCTCAAATGAGAGTCTGCTTTCTGCTTCTCCCTCTCCCTTTGCCCCCACCCCCGTGTTCTCTCACTCACTCTGCTCAGTGTCAAATAAATTTTTTGAAAAGCTAAAAAAACGGGGTGCCTGGGTGGCTCAGTGGGTTAAAGCCTCTGCCTTCGGCTCAGATCGTGATTCCCAGGGTCCTGGGATCAAGCCCCACGTTGGGCGCTCTGCTTGGTGGGGAGCCTGCTTCCCCCTCGCTCTCTGCCTGCCTCTCTGCCTACTTGTGATCTCTGTCAAATAAATAAACAAACACATCTTTTAAAAAATAAGATAAAATAAAAAGCTAAAAAAAAGGTACAAGAACACAAAGTACGTATACTTAGATGTTTATAAAGATGTTAATATATGAAGATATTTGCATTATATATAATGAAAAATGGATTCACAGAATCAGTTGAAATATACTTAAAGCAGAATCAATTAAAGTTAGTTCTCTGTCAAACTTTTCCCAAGTATATTTTGTAGGCTTTCATCATAAAAGAAAATCTGACACATTTTAAAATGTACAAACATTTTAAAATGTAAAAAACTAAAAACATATTTTAAAATTCATAAGAATTCTCAGAATAATTTGATTAATCTTTTCAAAATTATAGAAATTCACAGAGAATCTTCTTTGAATTCTAAAATTTGTTGCTAGTTCATCTTTTTAGAAATTAAACATTTTTTTTCCTGAAGTCTAAGATCATTTTATTAAGGGGCATGAGGCAGGGAGAAATAGGGGGCACCTACAACCCCCAGCCTTGCCATCCCCCAAGCGGCTCCCTGTACTATGGGAGGATTAAATTTTTAATTGTGGTTAAAAAAAACATAAAATTTACCATTTTTAACATTTTCAAGTTCAGCAACATTAAGTATATTCACCGTTGAGCAAGAGAGCTCCATAACTTTTTCATCTTGCAAAACTAAAGCTGCAATTTCATCCCAAGTGAACACTAAGACATTTTAAAACAGTACAGATCAGTGTATTTAGAAAGTAGAATATATTCAAATCAAAGCCCACTATTAAGACATAACTTGGACAGAAACTAAGTCATATTTTTTCTCTTTTCAACAACAGTTTTCTTCGTAGAGTATATGAAGCAATATTGTAAACAGTATTTTTAAATAAGAGAATAATTTCCCCAAAGGCTGGAGACAACATCTTATTCATGTACATCCACAATATCTAACCATATTAATCACTCACATTGCTGATATCATCAAAGGAAACTACTTAAATACAAAGTTACATAATCTAATGCAGTTTCGTAGCTATCCAATTAAACTCCTCTAATAACCAATTACCAAAAACACTGTTAGCTTATGCTTGCATTGTTTTTTTTTTAAACTTCCGTTAAAAAGAATGTGCTATTAATACAGGTTTCAAAATCTGCAGCTATTTTTATATAACCCACTCACATAAATGATGTATTAAGATAAGACTTCTACTTACCATATAGTTACCATAAGCATGATCAAACATTTCCAGCACTTGATTCCTAATTTTAAAAGAGCAGAAACGGAAAAAAGTTAAGTACATTCTAGAAGTTTTTCTAAAAAAGTTAATGCTCCTTCATAAACATACACCCATTAAAAAAAAAAAAGAAAAAATTAGAAAAGAATAAACAGAGTCAAGAAATACACCAGTGTTAGTAGACAAGCTTTCATGAACCACATAGAGCTGGTCCAAACTTTTACTATTCCTAGCAATTTATGTAAAATTCACCTTATGTTTCCCAAGAAAAATTGATAAATGATGCACGCCATGCAGAAAGAAGGAAATCTGATGCTAAAAAACAATTACCTCTTAAAAAACTATTCAATATGTCTGTCTTAAATGGAAGAATATAGCTGGATATTCTCTCAAGGGTGGGTATGTAATGATTTGAAATAACAGTACTCTAACAAGCTTCTTTCATTTTAAATCAAGTCACTAATGCCTAGTTTAATACATACTTATTAACATATATTTGTTCACACTTTCAAAAGATACACTTTATGATTTTATGATATACTCTCTTCTCCTTTAAAAAACTGTCAGAAGTCAAATAAATAATATTCATGTCTCAAATGAGAAGAGATTTGTGTGTTTTGGCTATCTGTCTTTCTTAAAATCCCCAAGACAACTATTTAAAATGTAGATTTCTGATCCCCACACCAGATTTACTAAGTCAAAATCTGTATTATCTGGACCAATAAATCAGTCTTTCAGTTCAACACTCTCAAGTTTGGGGGCTTGAGGACTACACGAAAAACTACAAAGTTAATGTTATGGTTAGACAAGGCCAAATATCTCAATAATTAGCAAGGGAAAAGTATTTCAGTAATCTTCTATTAACACTTACTATTGTTCCCAAAGCTCCAGTCACTAATAGCAAGAACTGAAGAAAGTGTTAGAGAATATGGCTGGGTATAATTCTATTTTACTTCCTGTTACATTGCAATTGTCATTTTATAAAAACTGTAATCATGGATGATGAAATATTGGTAATAATAAAGCTAGCAGACAGAAAAGAATTAATTTCCAGATCCTAGCTATAATGACCAGCAAAATCAAGTACACTCAAACTTGTAAACTGAATATATTAAGTCCTGACAAACGTTTTATGAATAATCATTTTAAAATAATCTTTATAAACAAGATCTTATCACTTTGCTAAAACATGAGTTCTTACATCTGTACATATATGATAGAATACGGACCAAGTTATCTCAGAAAACTATGAAGTATCTTAAAGAATTCTTCCACACATTTATTATATTGCAGATGATAAAGATCTCTCAAATTAGCTAATGAACCACCAAAAACAATGTTAAAATTTTCCTTTCAAGCACTGGTATCAATAAATGGAATATGGAAATTCTTCTTCCTTTCACTGAAATGGAATCAACACAAGAGTATGGCCAAGAAATAGAACCTCTTTTAACTGGTAACGGCAGTGCCTAGACATGCGCATTACAGATAACATAAGCTTTAACTGGTTAACCCAAACTTCATAAGCATTCAGCTTACATGATTATGAATAAATCACAACTACAAATGAGGACACATTATTTTCCAATCCTTACATTTCTGTAGCACATGGCCATCAAATTTCACAACACATACTTCAAAGTGGAGATATTTAATACTCAGTTGAACACTCTCTCTCCTAAACCTGTAAGTCCCCACAGTCATCTTTAAATACAGAATGGTAGCTTACTCTATTAACAGAAAAAATGTCTCTGTGATGGTTTTATTTCTATTCAGCCAGTGAACAGAAATGTATTGGGAATCAGATCCACAGTTCAAAAATTATGTCTTTTTAATTATGTTAAAATAATTTTTATAAGTCAGCTTTTTCTAAAACTACATTGCCTGTCAATGTCCTACAGAAATTGGATAACTTTATACTTCCCTTGTTTTAAAATGAAAAGATAACATTAACAACTGCTGTAACATTTAAACCACAAAAGCAAAAAACAATGCATTCCAGAAAGGGTAAGACTACATATGATCAAGTAAAAAATTCCACAAACTGGAAGCAGTTGAGCAACTGCTTCCAACTTGTGATAATTCCAGTCTTTATCATCATTGGTTTGGGGGGACAAGAAAAGGGATGAGGCATTTTTTGAGGTTTTTTTAATCATAAATCACTTGGGCTTTTAAAAGAATCACACAGGTTCAGGTTCCGGAAGGAAAATTCCCAAAGGGGAAAGCAGTCAAGCAATTGTGTATTTGTGGTTTATAGTTCCAGACTCTTACTCTCAAAATTTAAACTGACACTTCAAGTCATTTTCGTTAAACTTTCCCAGTTAAAAATTAATTTTGGACAAAAATGACTTAACTAATGACTTTTCTCCAAATAAAAATTTTTGTTTAATACAAAAAAGAGAGAGAGAAGAGTGGTAGTCAAATAAGATACTTTCTATCCTTAACAGACCTGAAGCTCCTCTTTCCAAGTCTTAAGAAGCGCAACACAGTGGAGAGAACATCAGCTCTGGGGTCATACAGACCTAACCTTGAACACTGAGTCTACCATTTAGCTCTGAGTTTGCACAAGTTGACTTGAGTCTCAATTTCCTCCTCTGCATAATGGGGATCACCTCCACCTCATTAACAGGGAGGATTAGAGAGATAACATATATAAAGTGCCTGGCACAGAGCAGGGCATTCATTAAAACAGTTATCAATGACACATTAAATTCATAAAGAGAGAAAATTTAAGATACTAATTAAGAGTTTACTGATCATTTTCTTTGGGTAGCTGACTTTTTTTTTCCCATCAGGCATCTTTTATTGTTACCTTATTTAAAAGTTAATACAATACTCTTGCAATGATTTAAACAATAAGGAAATATATAAAACGAAATCTGATGGTTCCATCTCACCTCCATCCTAACCCAGGGGGTAATCATCCTTCCATGTTTTTCCGAGCTTAGACAATTTCTTTTCTGCTTCTAAAAGAACATGGGATGGTGGGGCACCTGGGTGGTTCAGTTGGCCACGTGTTTGCCTTGGGCTCAGGTCATGTTCATGATCCCGGGAGTCCTGGGATCTAGCCACCACATCTCACTCCCTCATCAGTAGGGAGCCTGCTTCTCCCTTTGCCCTACCCCCGTTCCTGCTCTCTCACTGGCCTCTCTCTCAAACAAATATAACCTTTTAAAAAGAAAAAAAGATATAGAATGGCACTATACATATTATTCTACAGTTTACATTTTTTTTGGGGGGGGGGGTCTTGGGAATGTATCCTGGATAGCCTTCCAATGATCTACCTCTTCCCTAATGTCTGAATATTATTTCACAATACGGATGCTCCAAGTAACAGTTCCATTCTTTCAAAACGCACATCTTTGTACACCTATCTATACATCAATAGTGCTTTTATTTCTGTAAAATTGATTCCCTGAGTCGGGATTATTGAATCAAAGAGTACACACAATTTAAATTTTAGGAGATACTGTCAATAAGTTACAGCAATTTACACTCCCACCAACTCTCTTCTCACATTTCAACTAGTCAGTACTCTGTGTTTTGTACTTACTAATCCTTTTTTTAAAAGATTTTATTTTTCATTCATCTCTGAATTTAAAAAAATTTTTTTAATTAAAAAAAAAAATTAATTCATCTCTGCACCCAACATGGAACTCCAACTTATAACCCTGAGATCAAGAGTCACAGGCTTTGGACACCTGGGTGGCTCAGTGGGTTAAGCCTCTGCCTTCCACTCAGGTCATGATCTCAGGGTCCTGGGATTGCATCCCGCATCCCGCTCTCTGCTCAGCGGGGAGCCCGCTTCCCCCTCTCTCTCTGCCTGCCTCTCTGCCTACTTGTGATCTCTGTCTGTCAAATAAATAAATAAAATCTTAAAAAAAAAAAAAAGAGTCACAGGCTTTACTGACTGAACCAGACAGGCACCCCCTGTACTTATTAATCTAATGGGAAAAACAGCTATCTCATTGTTTTAATCTGCATCTCTCACATTTAAGAGGTTGAGTAACTTTTCATGTTTATTGACCATTTGCATTTCCTCCCATGTGGAGGAAATGAACTCTTCATGCTCCTTGCTCATTTTCTTACTGGTTCTTGGATTTTTTTCTTATTCCTTTGTGGGACCCAGCATATATTAGGAATATTGACTCCCAACTAAATGCTGTAAATATAACTGATAATTTTATGACACTTTCGAAACTGGTAAAAATTACTTTGAGTAAAGTGAACAGGTATATTTAATTGAGACTTCTGAATAATACCATTAAATACTGTTCTACTAGAAAACGTAGTGCAAGAAAACACTGCAAGGAAATGGTAAATGTGTAAAGTTCAAATTCCAATGAACGCCCCCTTTTTCCGTAACAGGTGTAAAGACTATTTCCTTAACTACTGTGAGATCAGCAACATTTTCCAAGCTGGGAGCTCACTTGTGCGAGAAATATCAACCATGTCTCCGACTAAAGACAACCGCAGGACTCTGTCGCGTAGTAACACGGGCTGTAGCCCCCTTCACGGGCCACTGACAAGGCAGCTGCGTTGACAAACGGCGGATGGCCTCAAGCAGCCTGCACATGTCACCGACGGCCCAGGCGACAGACACCCCGACGGCCCCTCGAGGTCGCACTGCAGGCGACGGCCCCCACCTCCCCGGACCCTGTCCTTCCCTCGTGGGGCAAGAACCATCCCAATCGCGAAAAGAGAGGCCACTGCGCGCCCGGGTCGCAATGACAGGCACCTCGCCTGTGGTCCGCCTCCTGAGGAAACCCACCCGAGGCTGCCAGGCACCCTTACCCAAGCTTCTGTCTCTCCTCCCTACTCATGGGCGCGGCCCCCGCCGTCCAAACGGACGTGGCCGACACCAGGCAGAACGCGGCCGTCGCCGCCACCAGGCTCCATGGCGCTCGCTGGGGGACCGAGGACCCACAGCCCCGGCCGCCGCCGGCTTCGCTCATGGCCCCACGGTTCCGCGCACGCGCAGCGGCTACGCCCGGCCGGTGGGACACATTGCCGGACGCCGGTGGCAAGGGGGCTGCGAGCCGTGCCGAGGGCGGGATGCGGAGCTACGCGAGCGGCAGCCGTCGCCGATCTGCTTCCCGAAACCACAGAGCCGGTCCCTAGCGCCAGCGCTGCCACCGCCCTCCGCCCTCAGCAGCCCCGAGCACCTCCCCCAGCTTTCCGGTGTCGTAGTCTAGGAAACCGCCTCCCCCAACGCTACTTCCGGGTAGGGCACAAGGCGTTGAGGCTCAGGACCAATGGGAACCGGATCGGAGAGGGGCAGGCTCCGGGAATAGGAGAGGGCATTGGCCGGGAGAAGTGAGACGTGGACAAAAGGCGGGACTGGGGCGGGACCTCTGACTTCGACCCTCCTCGGACCCGTGAACTTGTGACCCGAAGACTACAAGTCCCAGCGTGCACTGCTTCCTCCGGCGCGGCTCTCAATCCGACTCCGCCTGCCCAAATTTCCACCCAGGGTGGGCGCGCTGCACCCTGGGACATGTGGTCATCCGAGGGTCACGGGCGGTGCCTGAGACCCTGATTCTCGCTGCGTCTTGCGGCCAGTCCTTCCTCCCAAGCTGTCAGCTGCGGAGTCTGGGGAACCTGTCAACCATGTATCACTCTTCCTGTGTTTGACGCTTCCCGGAGGGCTGGCAGAATGAGGCTTACACGTCCCCAGCTCGGTGTTACACTCTTTAGAGACTAGTATTGGGGTTGTCTTTTGCTCTCAGGGGGATTACCAAACGGTCACAGCAAAAATGACGACCTTTGACGCAATGTGCTGAGAGTTTTACTTGCGCTCTCTCATGCAAGCTTCTCGACTCTTAAGAAGTAAGTACCGCCATTCCCATTTTGCAAATGAGGAAACTGAGGCTGAAGAGGTTGGGGAACAAGTCCTCATCCCGCTGCTGGGTTAGATGCGCAGCCGACCTCTAATGACTGAGGAGTCCTTGAATGGAACCGCATCCGCAAGGCTTAAAAAGGACACGTACCTGATTAATAAAAGTTCTCTAAAAACTCAGTGTAAGGAGAGTAGAGTGAGCTGCAAAGAAGATTAATGAAGGAAATTTGAACTTGTGATTTATTTTGATCACGGAGTCTCACATTAACTATTGATAAAATGACAAGTAGTTTCCTCTTGAAAGAAAAAAAAACACATTGTGTGTGTGTGTGTGTGTGTGTGTATGTGTGTGAGAGAGAGAGAGAGAGATAATTCGGTAGATAGGTGCGGGCAGATGTGATCTCTGTGACCACAGGAAATCGCCTACTGATCCCCTCAGTTTCAGTCAGTTCTATTTCTGGAAACTTTTCTCCCTTGATTTCTATCACCTTGCATCATCCACTTCCCTCTCAGACCTACCGTTCATGTGACACCAATAACTCTTCCTTCACTCCCCCCACTCTCCTCTTGCTTAGAACGCTGGTGTTCCCTGCATTTTAAGGTTTTCTTTTTGTGTTTTTCCTCTTTGTGCGTTATTCTTTGGTGATTTCTTCCACTCATACGGATTCAGCCAGCGTATGCTTGTGGTTGATTTCTTAATCCGTATCTGTCCTGATCTCTAGACCCCCATTTCCACTTTCCTAATAGAAATTCCCTTCTCTCTGGCCCAGCGTAGCCCAAATGTAGTATGTTCACTGGTTCAGGTTAATGGATTAGAATCATCTTCAACAACTCCTCCTCCTCCTTCATGGTCCACGCCCACTCAGTTGCCAAATTATATAGATTTTACTTCTGCTATCACTACCTGCTGTCATCACTCCTACTTCTGATCCGTTCAAGCTTCATTACCTCTTTCCTGAACCATTGCTGTTGTCTCCTAATTATCTCCCTGCCACCCTACTTTTTACCCCATTGTTACCAGAGTTGCCATTAAGGACAGCTACAGACCTTCCGAACATGTCATCTCCCTTCTATCCCTGCCCTGCCCTCAGATTCAAGTGATAGCTAACAAATTCACATGTCCTACCTTTTATGCCTTTGCTCTTACCTCTGCTATCCCACCATCTTTGCCTGTAGAACACTCTACCCACTAAATCATAGCTCAGATTCCATCTCTACAAAACCCTTTCAAAAGCTTACAGCCATCAGAAGTCATTCCCCCCTGTTCTTTCATTGTATTCTATGTTTATGATGGCATTTTTCACAGTCACCTATGTCCACTAGATTGTGACTGTTTGGAGGGTATGGAATTCAGCTTAATTATGTGTATGTTCCAAAACACTGCACTGTGCCTCTGCTGTTACAGATGCTTAATAAATGTTAAATATACTTGTTTCCTTTTTCCTTCAGTTTCTTTATCTATAAAATAAGGACTAATATAGTCCCTTGATCTACTTAGATGAAGGCTATGAAAACACATGAGGTCATTTCTGTACAACATTTAATTTTATTCTTTTTATGCACTTGCAAATCTATTCCATCCGAGATCCTCTTTGGCAGCTTTAAGGATGAAGTTAGCTAAATAACACCTGTGCATTGTTCTTGGCTCTGGCATAGAGAACATGACAAGGTAAAGGTCAATACCAACTATCCAGTATTTGAAAACTAGGAACAAAGAAAATAGAAAAATAAGGATGCTTGGGTGGCTCAGTCGGTTAAGTGTCTGACTTTGACTCAGGCCATGATCTCAGGGTCCTGGGATCAAGCCAGATGGGGCCTCATGTTGGTCCTGGTCAGCTGACATAAGCCACGTTTGCCCCTCCACCCCAGTCATATCATGTGGGGCTCCTTGCTCTGCAGGGAGTCAGCTTGTCACTCTCCTTCTGCCCCTCCCCCTGCTTGGGCACTCTCTGTTTCTCTCTCAAATAAATAAACAAAATCTAAAAAAGAAGAAGAAGGAGCGGGGAGGAGGAGGAGGAAGAGAAAGGGGAGGAGAAACATAGCCAATGACCTTCGATTTTATTGAAATTTAGTCAAATCAATTGTTTGTAGTAGATTATTGGCAGTAACTCAAGTTTTCTTTATCTTCATGATGTTCCAAGCCTTTTTAAGAAGTCAAAAACTGACTAGTAACTATCATTAACAAACAATGTTCTCAAGAAGGAGTTCTGGCTTTTAATGTTTGGCATTTTCTATCCCCCACTTTGGCTTATATATTTGTTTTCAAGCTAACACTACATTTAAAAAGTGTCTGATGAGAACATGGAACATATTTTTGTTGATTTGCTAAGTAATAAGCATTTTTTTACTCTTTTACTGAAATTCAATTTCTAGCCAGTTGTTGAGTCCATTTGCCACTAATCTCTGCAAAACTCTGAGTAGAAAATCTTGTGTGACCTAAAAAGCATTGCAAGTTATCATAGGTAAGGTGGAACCCCGTGGAAGTGAAAGAAAAATATATTCACGAAGTACATTTCAAAAGAGATTCTATTTTTAACCCCATGATGGAAATAATAAAAATTCTTAGCTAATTGGCCAGTTAGGAACACCAGGAATAATTTACATTCAGTGTTTTAAAACCTATACACATTATTTTAGAATCTATACACTTAGTGATTAAAAAGGATATAAGAGTTAGACAAGAGAAAATTGGTGTGTTATAAAGGGGGAAAACACGCTGGTGGAAAATATTAAGGAGAATAAGGATAAGGACTTTTAAACAATATGGAAAAGATTTTAGATGTATAAAGACTATTAAAAATTGTAAGAAATCATGGGGTGCCTGGGTAGCTTGGTCGGTTGAGCATCTGCCTTCAGCTCAGGTCATGATCCCAGAGTCCTGGGATCAAGCCCCACATTAGTCTCCTGACTCAGTGGGGAGCCTGCTTCTCCCTCTCCCTCTACTGCTCTGCCTGTTTGCGCTCTCTCACTCTGTCAAATAAATAAGTAAAATCTTTTTTAAAAAATTATAAATCACTACACTACAGAAATAAAAAGGTTTTGCATAGCAAAGGAGACCATCAACAAAACAAAAGACAACCTGGTGAATGGAAGAAACATTTGTAACTGATGTGTCTGATAAGGGGTTAATACCCAAAATATATAAAGAACTTATACAACTCAACACCAAATAATCCAAATAAAAATGAGCAGGGGACATGAATTGACATTTTTCCAAAAAAGACATACAGATGGCCAACAGGTACATGAAGAGGTGCTCAACGTCAGCAGGCAACAGGGAAATGCAAATCAAAACCATGATGAGCTATCACCTCATACCAATCAGAATGGCTAGACTCAAAAAGGATAGCAAATAACAAGTTATGGAAAAGATAGGGAGAAAAAGGAGCTGTTGGTGAAAATGAAAGATACTGCAGTCACTATGGAAAACAGCATGGAGGTTTCTCAAAAAATTAAAAAGATCATATGACATTTATCCAAAGAAAATGAAAACACTAATTCAAAAAACTATGTGCACCCCTATGCTTATTGCAATATTATTTACAGTAGCCAAAATATGGAAGCTCAAGTGTCCATCCATAGAGAAATGGATAAAGAAAATGCAGCATACAGACACGCACACACACACACACACGCGCACACACACACTCACACACACACACATATACTCATACAGATATAATGGAATATTACTCAGCCATAAAATAGAATGAAACATTGCCATTTGGAACAATGTGGATAGATCTACAGGGTTTCATACTAAGTGAAATAAGTCAGAGAAAGACAAATACCATATGATTTCACTCACATGAAATTTAAGAAGCTAACAAATGAACAAGGAAAAAAAAGCAAAAAGCCAGATTCTGAAATATAGAGAACTGGGGTTACCACAGGTGGGGTGGGTAGGGGGATGGATAAAATAGGTGAAAGGGATTAAGAGCACACTTACCTTGATGAGCACTGAGTAATGCATGGAATCGATGAATCATTAAAATGTATACCTGAAACTCATATATAATACTGTGTTGGGGCACCTGGGTGGCTCAGTGGGTTGGGTGTCTGCATTCCCCTTAGGTCATGATCCCGGGGTCCTGGGATCGAGCCCCACATCAGGCTCCCTGCTTGGAAGGGAATCTGCTTCTCTCTCTCCCTCTGCCCCTCCTCCTGCTTGTGCAAGTGTGCTTGCTCTCTCTCAAATAAATAAAATCTTAAAAAAAAAACCACCGTGTTAATTGCACTTGAATTAGGAAAATAAAGTTGTCAAAGCAAATGGTTAGAAGTAAGAGTCATTTGTAAATGCCCTTTTACCAGTTAAGAGTTTGTTTGCACAACCTTGTAGCTTATGTAAATATGTATGCTCACCTGGTGTCCTCTTTACTTTTTTCCTTGGATGGATCAGGACTTAGGGAGTGGGAGAAGTCCTGGTCAGAATCATGTGGATTTGCAAACACAAGGAAGGGTCCCCCTTCCATATCCCACCTGGGAAATAGTCCCAGGAGGCCACACGCAGCTGTGTGAGACTGACCATTACAGGAGCAATTACCCCTAAATGACTTGAATTCTTTAGTATAACAGATCTAATTACTCCTAAAACTGTAGTGTGGAATTTGAGAGTAGTGATTTTGTCATTCTTCAAATTGCTTTCCCCATTATTTGATAGCGGGTGGAATTTGCAGAACACTTCATGAGAACCCAGTCTTAGAAACATTAAATAGAGACGATACTCAGTCTACATTCACAGCCAGGGACTTTCAGGCCTTAGAAAGGCGATTCCATGAAGAAGATAGTGAATGTGGCGGCTGACTTCAGGCTTGGCTGACTTACCCAAATTCCAAGAAAGAGATGGAAAATACAGAAGATTCACAGCTGCTTAAGATGTCCCCAGGGCTTCCCACCTCTCAGTCATGATTCAAGATCTTAAAAATCACTTCAGCTTCAGATTATTATCTTACTTCTCTCCGTGACACCTACACCTGCTGTCTTAGATAAGAGATTTTGTTCCTGAGTCATGTTTCATGTTAAGCTCACTCTTGTGGTTGAGTGTCTCATTTTATAGCCATTTCCCACTTACTCCCCTGTATCACAAAGCAAGCCAAGGCACACGGCTCTTTCCAGGCAAGTGCATTTTGCTCTGGCCTCTCTCCTAAATCCCCACTTTGCATTACCAACCCAGTCCCCACTTTGTATTTTAGTCTGGCCACAGGGGTTTAAGTCTGCACCACTCCGTGTCTCAAGGGCGTTGTCTTCACATGGTGACCAAGAACAATGGTTCTGAGCCAGCTCTGCCACTTACTTGCCATGTTATCTTAAGCAAATCACCAAATTTCTTCGTGCCTTAGTTTTCTCATTTAGAAAATGAGAATGCCTCTCAGCATTTGTTTATTTTTTTAATTTTATTTATTTATTTGACAGAGATCACAAGTAGGCAGAGAGGCAGGCAGAGACAGCGGTTGGGGAGGGGAGCAGGTTCCCTGCTGAGCAGAGAGCCTGATGCAGGGCTTGATCCCAGGACCCTGAGATCATGACCTGAGCTGAAGGTAGAGGCTTTAACCCACTGGGCCACCCAGGCAGCCCCCTCTCCCAGCATTTATTAAGAGGATTAAATGGTTGCAGTGCCTGGGTGGCTCAGTAAGTTTAGTGTCTGCCTTCAGCTCAGGTCATGATTCTGGGTTCTCCGATCAGCTACATTGGACCCTCTGCTTCTCCCTCTCCCTCTGCTGCTCTCTCACTCTCTCGCGCTCTCTCGCCTGTGCTCTCTCTCTCTTTCAAATAAGTAAAATCTTAAAAAAGAAGAAGAAGAAAGATTAAATGGTTTAATTTTTTTTTTTTATTTCTTTCCAGCATAACAGAATTTGGTTTACTTGTTTTAAAACCTTCCTCCTTAGGGATGTTGTGAAAGTGGTGAGATGATGGGTGTAAAATATTTAGCACAGTTCGAAAGAGCTCAATAAATAGTAGCTATTGATATTCTGGTCATTCTGGAATGTCCAGGAAAAGTCACCATTGTTGAGAACGTTGGATTCAGGGGTAGGTACCGCTGGTCCCACAGGATCATGATTCTGCTCAGCCCTGAGTCTTGTCCTCTTCCTTGGCTTCCTGGCCACGTCCTGATACTGCAGGCTCACCATCCAAAAATCTACCTCTCGAGACCTGCAACCCAAGAGACTTGAATGCATGCCTGGTTTCTGCCACAGGGACCTTGCATAAGCTGGAGAGCTTCATCCATGTTTTGGAGTAAACACACATACAAACACAAGGTACTTTTCTCCCCTCTTAAAATTAAAAGTGGCCTCATCTGAAAGCCATTGGAGTTACATAGGTGGAATCGACTTGTCGGAAATCTTTTCAGTCTCTTGTGTGACTTAGCTCAGTTTTTTACTTTGTTTTCATGAAGGTGCATTTTACCTCCAATCTCCATGGGACTTAAAACATACTCAATCGTACAGGCTGATTTAATTATATATGAAATTGAGGATCAAAGTGAAAGAGGCCCAGGCTCTTTGAATAGGTCAAAAAGCATCTCGGGATTCTGACACTCAAGGGTTAAAAATTAGCTGTTTCTGGAAAGCCTGGGTGGCTCAGTTGGTTCAGGGTCTGCCTCAGGCTCAGGTCATGATCCCAGGGTCCTGGAATTGAGTCCCGCATCCGGCTCCTGGCTCAGCAGGGAGCCTGCTTCTCCCTCTGCCTGCTACTCCCCCTGCTTGAGCGCTTTCTCTCTCTGACAAATAAATAAAATCTTTTTTTAAAAATTCGCTATTTCTGTAGTGATGCCGATTTTAGTCATTATTCAACTGTGACATTCTTATTTTCTAGAAACCCAATTGTATATATCGACATACATGTAGAAAATTTGTACACACCTAATACTGTCTTTTCTTCCTCTTATCCCATAATCCTTAGACAGAGTGGTCCAAATTTGAGAAACCTCATCATTTGTTAACCTCAGAGGTGTGCTTTCCATTGAAATAAATGTTGACAGTTCTTAAATATTTAAAATTAGCTACTTCCTGGCTTTCTTCTCCAGCTTAAAGTTGTATAAAAATAGTACTTTATTTGGTTCTTCTCCAAATGTATTGAAAGATTTTTGTACTTTTTTTCGTTGTGTTTTTGTTCTTGATTTTTCTTTTCTTTTTTTTTTTTGTATAAGCAGAGTGTTTACTATTTTAGGAGATAAGCCAAGGGAAGGGAAAATTTGTCATGGATGAGAAATGGAATAAACTCTTCCTTTGGAGATCAATTTCCTTATGGTGTTTTAAAATCACTATACAATCTCCAGTACACATGATTGTACTTAAAACTTTGAGAGATGTGGTTTTAGATACCACTATCCTCTTGACCACGTTTTTCATGGCACCAGACAACAAGGCAAGCACATCTGCATTGTGAATGGAAATGTGTTATTGTTAGTCCACTGCTAATGGTTAATAGACCTTATTATTATTATTTAGAGCTCTTGGGAACACCTGGGTGACTCAGTTGGTTAAGCATCTGACGTCAGCTCAGGTCATGGTCTCAGGGTCCTGGGACCCACCCCAAGGGGGGCTCCACACTCAGTGGAGAGTCTGTTTCTCCCTCTGTCCCTCTCCCCCACCTTTCTCCCGACTTGTGGCAGCACGCTCTCACTCTCTCTCTCACTCAAATAAAAAAATAAAATATATTTTTTAAAAGAACTAGCTCTTAAGCAAATACTAACTCCAGAGTCCCCCAGCCCTACCTTTGGAGGCTTGCACTTAATTTTAGCACCTTCTTTGGGTTGCCAAAGGACCCCACAGTGTTGTCTAATGGTTTTTTTCTGTTTTTCCTCTGTGTCACCTCATATCATTTCACTTTCCTTTCTACTCTTTCTCTTCATTTGGCACAGGTGTGTGGGTGTACATGCACATGCACACGCACGCACACACACACACACGCATGCACACTCTCATTTGCTTTGTACCCACTCTTGAGCACTGAATTTCAAACCACGTGATTTGAGTTCTACACCTGGATCTGCCATTTTCCATTCGATGCAAGTCAGTTTTTTTTTTTTTTTTAATATTTTATTTATTTATTTGACAGACAGAGATCACAAGTAGGCAGAGAGGCAGGCAGAGAGAGAGGAAGGGAAGCAGGCTCCCTGCTGAGCAGAGAGCCCGATGCGGGACTCGATCCCAGGACCCTGAGATCATGACCTGAGCCGAAGGCAGCGGCTTAACCCACTGAGCCACCCAGGCGCCCGCAAGTCAGTTTTTCTAAGATTTGGGTTTCTCGGCTTTTTTTTTTTTTCATCCCAGATGGCCAACAGAAGTGGGCAGAAGTTCCGGATGTAGACTCACATTAGTGGTTAAAAACAGAGATATAACTGTTGCAAATATTTTAATCACACAAAATGACTGGCTTATTTTTGGTGGATAGTGATAGCAGCCACTATAGGAATTAGGATGAAAATGAACTATTGTTCCACACCTCATAGCCAGTTTTTATTAAACAAAATTTCAGGCCAATTTCTGTCATACATACAGACATTTATTTAACAAACACTTGTTAGCAAGCAGAAGCAGGTAACACATACCACCTGTTCTGTGAGTTTGATGAAGTGCCTGGTTTCTTTCCGTTTGGGAACTGTAATCATGACCTTGCATGAAAGGTCCACTGGAGGGAGATGAACAATATCCAGAGCCAGGATTCTGTCACTCTCACAGTAAGCATCAGACAACTGCAAGACCTCTATCCCACACACCATCGCTAATGGTCCAGCTTCTTAAAAACATGTTCATGCAAGCATGGGAGTACCCCTAAAATAGGTTAGCCAGTCCACCCATTTTGGAAATCATAAATTCTATCAATGAGAGCTTAGTTCTAATGTCCATTATGATGACTAACATTATGATGACTAACAAACCACTAATTCCAACAATGAAAAGTTCATTTTAGACATCCCTCATATTAAATCGCATGATCTTTGGTCTGAACTCTGGTAGGACAGAAAGATGTGCCTGCTGTACCTACATCCTGATGAGATCACTTACTGCCATTTTGGAGTGTGAAATTCTGACTGGGGCAACTGACTGCACCTCTAGGAGTTACTTAACCTAATTCATTTACAATCTCATACTGTCTACATTGTAGAATTTTGAGGTATAGGAGGCAAACGTCATCATGATAATATTGTACAAAGGATATACAATATGTCAGGCACTCGCCCCACTCTTCAACATGTGAAAAGTATTATCTTTCTTTACAGATGTAGAAAATGAAAGTTGTATCACTTTGCACAAGTCAAAACAGGAAAATAGTACAGTCAATATTTGGAGAGAAGTCCAGATCATTTCTACCATAGTAGGACAACCATAAATTCTGGTTTTGCCTGTGATAGTCTTGATTTACGTTGTCTTGTTGTCTTATTGGAAGAGTGCGCCCCTTCATTTTCAAAAATGTCCCAATTTAAACAATATGTTATATGCTTGCCGAAACTGCATGATATCACCTCCGAAGTCCAAGGACCTCAACCCCTGACCTCTTTCAGAGGTTGTATGAATACACCACAGCAAGTTCTGGCCGGGCTGCTTCTTGCCCCACCATACTATTTTGAATAAAAGGAAGAAAAAACAGTATCATTAGGTGGCAAAAATTCAAGAAAAGAAAGCCCTGCTAACAGGAAATACAAGTCTCCTCTGTTACTAAGAAAAATGTAATTATGAGTCACCAGGAAATTGGACAGACTGAAGTAATTAATTATAGAACACAATGAAAATTATAGGAAGAAGCATAAGATCAATATTGAAATTAAACTATATGTCCAACCATGTTTGCCCAAGAATAGCCATATTGACTAAATTTGGTGTCTATTTTATCTTGTTTCCATTTATGCTTACTCTGGAACACTAAGGAGATAAATAATTTTTTCCACCCAAATTTACCACTTTGGGTATCTGACGTAGAGTTAAATTTACCAGCCTTTGATGTATAGTTAAATTTACCAGTTGTGGGAGCTGAAAAATACTTCTCTAGGATGCACTGAAAATTTACTCAAAGAGCAAAACCAAAATCCCTTATCACTGTGATGACCTTTTCCTGAAATGATAAAGACAGCGGCCAGGGGATGTGGGCTGAAAAATGCTGGCCTTTTCTTATATGAAAATTCATCATGGCAGAGACACACAGTCATGTGACCCCGTAATGAGCAGGCTTCCAGGACTAAGAAGTGTCCTTGTGTGAGGCAAAGTCAGCCATCTGTCACTCATCATCCCGACTGGGTCGACTATCAGAGGCTCCTTCTTATTCTGATGGTTTGCTTGGCCCTCTCTCTGAAATTTATGATTCTTTGGAGCATCTGCACAAAGCTTAAGTGGCAGTCACCCTCTCTTCCCATCTCTGACATTGCCCGAGGCCTTGCCAAAGGGGGGGTCTCAGCAGTACCTGACAACAATGGCAGAGGGAGAACATTTGATGAGACAAGTTCACCTAGACAATCAGGAACTTTCTAGTTAATTCCTTGCATTGTGCCTTGGATTTGGTTAGATCCAGTCTTTTTCTTTAAATTCTAGAAAGTTTTCTACTGGAGATAGACGGGGAGAATGGGACAAAGAGACAACCACATGGTAAAATCTGTTGCCGTGGTCTAGGAAGACAAATAAGTCTTTTGAGTAAGGAACAGCAAAAAGGATAAAATACAATTTGTGTGAAACTTAACACGTATTGGATTTGTAATAAAATGTGTTTCAACTTTCATCTACATCTTAAAAATACCTTGTAGGCATTTGTGGTGTCATGGACAAGGTGGGAGTCATGGGAATGTTTTGAGCTGGGAAATTAGGAGAGATGTTGTCTAAATTACATTTTTCAAAGAAAAAAAACTCTATTCTTTCCTCATCTAATAAATGATCATGGCCCCCTTTTCTTCTTATTAGGACTGTGAGAAAATGATGGCTAATGTCTATTGAGTTCTAATGTCATTCTGGGTACTTTATGTGTACACATTATTTTTCATCCTTTTAAAAATTTTGTGAAGTAAGTCCTATTAGGATCCTCATTTTCCAGAAGGGGGAAGTGAGGTACCAAGGGGTCCTCAGCCTCCCAGCCTTGGAATGGCAAAGATGGGTCTGAACCTACATGGTCTGGCCCTGGAGGCTGATTTCAACCAGCCAATACCTTGTCTCATAAATGACTTTCAAACATGGGTTAATATGGTTAATATGGGGGCGGCTTGGTGGCTCAGTCTGTTAAACCTCTACATTCGGCTCAGGTCATGATCCCAGGGTACCAGGACTGAGCCTCAAGTCAGGCTCCCTTCTCAGGGAGGAGTCTGTTTCTCCCTCTCCCTCTGCCCCTCCCCCTCCCACCCCCTGGCTCATGTGCTTGCTCTCTCAAATAAATAAATAAAATCTTAAAAAAAAAAAAGGGGGGTTAGCATGTTCTTGGCTGTCTTTTTTTTCTTTTTTAAGATTTTATTTATTTGTCAGAGAGAGAGGGAGAGAGAGCAAGCACAGGCAGACAGAATGGCAGGCAGAGGCAGAGGGAGAAGCAGGCTCCCTGCCGAGCAAGGAGCCCGATGTGGGACTCGATCCCAGGACGCTGGGATCATAACCTGAGCCGAAGGCAGCTGCTTAACCAACTGAGCCACCCAGGTGTCCCATGTTCTTGGCTGTCTTAAAGGACTAAAACAAAAATCTGTACTTACTTAAATGTTCAGTATGCTGTTCTCATATTGGAAAACATCACAAACTTCTTCTTTTTTTTAAGATTTTTATTTATATTTGACAGAGATCACAAGTAGGCAGAGAGGCAGGCAGAGAGAGAGAGGAAGGGAAACAGGCTCCCCACTGAGCAGAGAGCCTGTTGTGGGGCTCTATCCCAGGACCCTGGGATCATGACCTGAGCCGAAGGCAGAGGCCTAACCCACTGAGCCACCCAGGCGCCCCCATCACAAACTTCTTAAAATCACTTGGAACACAATTTACTTGACTTACAGGACTTATTTGATGTTACCTTTATTTTTTTTTATTATTTATTATTTATTTTTTTAGAGAGAGAGAGCATGAGTGGGATAGAGGCAGAGGGAGAGGGTGAGAGAGAGACCCAAGTTGGTTCCATGCCCATTGTGGAGCCCAACATGGGGCTTGATCTCACAACCCTAAGATCATGACCTGAGCCAAAATGAAGAGTTGAGGGGCACCTGGGTGGCTCAGTCATTAAAGGTCTGCCTTCAGCTCAGGCCATGATCCCAGAGTTCTGGGATCAAGACCCATGTTGGGCTCCCTGCTCAGCGGGGAGCTTGCTTCTCCCTCTTCAGCTCTCCTGTGCTTGCATTCCCTCTCTCGCTGTGTCTCTGTCATAAATAAATAAAATCTTTAAAAAAACAAAACACAAAACCAAAATCAAGAGTTGGATGCTTAACTGACTGAGCCACCCAGGGGCCTCTGATGTTACCTTTAAATGAGTTTTTTTATATTGAAAAACATTTATTGACTCGGTATTTACTGTTCTCCTTCCAGATATAAAGCACAAAACTGAGTATGCATGGAGTCTGTGTAGGGGAAAATCTCTCTGATAAGAGGTAAGATATGCGCACAAATCATAAAGTGAAAATAAGTGCCATCAGAGAAAGGCAAATAAAGATCTATGGGAATTCAGGAAAGGGAAGCTGCCAACTTTAATGACCTAAAACTCCAAAGATTGTCCCATTTTCTCAAGTATCCATTATAATAGCTATTATGTCTAAATTATAATGAAATCTTGGAACACATAACAAAGAGAAGTTATTATTAATTAGAGAATTGTTATTAATTAGAGAGAATTAGAGAAGCTATTAATAATTTAGCATTTCTTGGTCATGAAGTAAGATTAATTGAACTTCAGTAAAAATTTATCTCACTTAAATACTATGACTATTTTTTTCTGACAGACCATGTTCCTAAATTCCCTAAAAATATTGTTAAAGTCCAATCTTTAGCACTTGCGTGCCCATTTGAACATAGCTCTATTATATCATTCTCAAGATTTACTCTGTTGTTTTCATCATACTTGATCTATCCTTCCATTCATTCATTAATTTAGTCATTCAACAAACATTTTTTCAGAAGAAGTAATCTGGATTGATGATTTTATTTCTTTATGATTTGAACAATTTATTGGAATGTGGTGTCGCTCACCAAAATGGAAACCATGGGACGAAGGACAGTTAAGGAGAAGGGGGATAGATTGTGAGTTCAGTTGAGGCATGGTGAGTGTGAGTGGAAGTTGCCTGTTTGACATCCCAGTGAAGAATACAATAAACAGCCAGATGTGTAGGTCTGGAGATGGAGAGAGAGAAGCAGAGAGAGAGAAAGAGAGAAATCCAGGCTAAAGAGAAAAGAGAGTCATTAAGCACCTTCAGTGGGAATTAAAACCATGGAAAAGTTGTTCTCAACCTCATGGGGTAGGGACACTTTGAAAGTCTACCAGTGTTTCAGTATGTCCACATAATCCTATAATTATATGCAACAAGTCCTCCCCCTAGAATGTATTTCTCCAAGAGGTTCATGACTCCAGAAAGGCTAAGAATGATAGGTGAAAAGAGAAAGGTCAGAAAGGAACGTTGGCTACCTCCAAAATAAGAAGTGGAAGAAGAGTGGCAAAGAAAGGAAAAGCCACAGTCATTAATGTCTGCCTTCAGCTCAGGTCATGATCCCAGAGTCCTGGGATGGAGCCCCATGTTGGGTTCTCTGTTTGGCCAGAAGCCTGCTTCTTCCTCTTCCACTTCCCCTGCTTGTGTTCCCTCTCTCACTGTGTCTCTCTCTGTCAAACAAATAAATAAAATCTTAAAAAAAAAAAAAAAAAAGAAAGAAAGAAAGAAAGGAGAGCCAGAAAATTTGAAAAGAAACTAGGGATGAGTCACTCAAACCAAAGGATGAGAGACTTTGAAGGAAGGAGCAGCCAATAATGGCCCTTGTTGCAGAAAAGTCAAAAGATACAAGGACTGAAAGGTCCTTATCTTACTTGCAAATTCCCTTAAGGTGGGTTCTGTTGCAGTGAACATTCAATAAATGTTTACAGAAAAACTAAATCCATTAAATAATTTGAAAGGACTGAAGTAAAATTAATCAAATTCTATGCCAATGGCAGATTTAATTAGGTTTGCCTTTATATCAACAAATGAAAGACATATGCAGTTAGACAGTAGCACTGTATCAGGTCATTTTATAAACCCTCTTTTAAGTGATGAACTGAATCAGTCTCCCAAATACCTAGAACCAGCTTTATACAATGGTAAGAGAAGCAGACACTTTCAAGGAGGAACCGAATAGATCTGTGTCTCTGGATACTTCGGAATCCCTCCTCCTGCTATCTTATAACACCTGAAAACACAGTTATTCTGGAAGCACGTACATGTTGACTGGATTATGTCACCTGGGAGGTGGGCCACACTAGCTGGCTAAAATGTTTGCAGAAATATCAGTAAATCTCCATGATCATGGATGGCTAACTCAAGATTAACATGACTTTTCACTAGCAAACCTTTTAAGTTTATGAAGATTTCATTAATACCATATTGTATCATTTAATACTAACACTCCTCCCAAGAGAGTAATCATAGGACCTTTCATTCTAGGTTAAAAAAAAAAAAAAACAAGCAAACAATCCGTGTGTCTTTTAAGGAGATGCTCTCATATATAAAGATGGTTAAAAGTAACTAACATGTTTTGAACGTAGCACACATCATGGTGAGGATGATGCTAAACCCTTTTATGAGTTAAGGTATAAGCCAAGGTGCTCCAAGAAAGAGGTCCCACATACAATGATTTATACAAGATAGAAAGTGGTTTCTCTTCCAGATAACATTCAGAAGCAGGCGGGCATTTCAGGATGGATGGGCAATTCTACTCCATGACGTCATCCAGGAACAGATTGTTATTCCGGCCCCTGGTAGGCTTTTCTATGATAGAATCTGGTTCACCCAAATAGCCTAACAACTGACTCCTCAGAAGAAACAATGGAAGTAAATACAAATCCCTTACCAGTTTTATGATTTGTAAATATCCCTTTCCATTCAGTGGTTTTGTTTTTACTTTTTTGAAGATGTGTTTTGAAGCTCAAAATGTTTTAATTATAATTAAGTCCAAAAAAAAAAAAAAAAAAGAATCTGGTTCACCATCATCACATAGACCTTCCAGCTGGCCTGAAGGGGAAAAAGAGAGAGGAGGAGGAACGGTTTCCTTTAAAAAGGATGTGACCAGGAATGTGCATACATCCCCTATGCTCACATCTCATTGGAAAGGAGTTAATCGATTGGTCGCACCTAGCTACAAGAAGGGCCGAGATTTCTTTTACTTCTAACTTGGCAGCCACGTGCTCAGTGTAAACTCAGGAGATTGTACAACTAGAGAGGAGAAGAGAAAAACAAATATTGGGAGATACTTGGCAATCTATGCCAAGCTCTTACTTTGGTCCTTTTACAGTCATGATCATACTTGTACTGAAGATGCAAATAGGAGTTTTATATTTATTTTTTTAAGATTTTATTTTATTATTTATTTGACAGATAGCGATCCCAAGTAGGCAGAGAGGCAGACAGAGAGGTGGGGTGGGGGGGAAGCAGGCTCCCTGCTGAGCAGAGAGCCCCATGCGGGGCTCGATCCCACGACCCTGGGATCATGACCTGAGCCGAAGGCAGAGGCTTTAACCCACTGAGCCACCCAGGCACCCCTTCAAATAGGAGTTTTTGAAATGTCTATGGATTCCTAAAATAGATTAACTGAAAAAAATCTGTCCCATTTTACTTTTGGTTTAGCTTATTGCCTATAGCTTATCAATTCCAAAGTGCTATACATAAATAATAAGCTCTCCTTGAAGAAGAAGTGTTTAAAAACACAATTATTTTGACCACACTTTGGGGTAATTTTATAGGTAAGGAGGTACCCCAGTTTATCTTTATGACCTTCCTCATCCTTTCTCATCTGTGTAAGATGCACAGAGATAATGTGTTACTGGAAATCCTGCAAGGCGGCTTCCCTTGAGAGTACTTAAACCCCATGGTGATAAGGCACAACTAGTAAACAGTGAAAGCTGTACCAAGTAGTCCCCCCTTATCCATGGGGGATATTTCCCAAGACCTCCAGTGGATGTCTGAAAACCTGGATAGGACAAACCTTATCTCTACTGCTTTTTCTTTACTGTTCTTTTTTTTTTTTTTTTAAAGATTTTACTTATTTATTTCTGTGTATGTATGTGAGAGAGAAAGAACACAAGCAAAGAGAGGGGCAGAGAGAGAGGGAGAAGCAGGCTGTCTCCTGCTAAGCAGGGAGCTCTACACAGGGCTCGATCCCAGGACCCCAGGATCATAACCTGAGCTGAAGGCAGATGCCTGACGACTGAGCCACCCAGGCATGATTTTTTTTTTTAATACATGTGCTAAAGTTTGATTTCTAGGTTAGGCACAGTAAGAGATTTGTAACAACAGTAATAAAACAGAACAATGATAACAATATACTGTAGTAATATTTATGTGAACGTAGTCTCCCTCTTTCTCTCAAAGTATCTTACTGTAGTGTATTCGCGCTTCTTTTTGTGATGCAAGAGGATAAAATGTCTGCAGGATGAGATGAAGGAGGGGAATGATCCAGGCATTGTGACCTAGGGTTAGGCTGTTGTTGACCTTCTGACCACGGGACAGAGGGAGGATCGTCTGCTCTGGATACTGGTTGACCACAGGGGACTGAAACTGTGAAAGGTGAAACCACGGACCGGGGGACTACGGTATCACTGACTGCAATTGCTCCTGGAATAAAAGAATGAAATACAATAGAATTAACATAAAAGTATTATTTTTTTCTTTCTTTTTTTTTTTTGAGACGTGGAGACTGTTAAAAGTTCCTAAGACAACTTAGTGCTTTGCAGCTATTTAATTCACTTAATATTAGGTTTTGTGACAAAACAGGGAAAGTATGAGAGAAGTCACCAAAGGAAGTGTGAATGTATACCAATTAAAGAGAAGTGGTTTCCTATCCCTTCCTCTCCTCCAGTATGCCAGGGAACCTGGATTTTTTAAACCATTTTGGTTTGGTTGGTTTCAAGTTCCAAAGAACTTGGTTCTTTTTTTTTTTTTTTTAATTCTCAGAAATCTCATTTGCACTTTCATTAATGGTATATTGTAAAACTGTGCTGTTCAATGTGGAAAACCACTAGCCACATGGGGCTGTTGAGCCTCCAAAAAGTGGTTAGTTCATAAATGTAAATATACATTGGATGTCAAAGACTCACTATGAAAAAATAATGTAGCCTCTCTGATGATTTTTAACATTGGCTACATGTTTAAGTGATAATATTTTATTTTAGATTTTATTTCTTTATTTGACAGAGAAAGAGAGAGATCACAAGTAGGCAGAGAGGCAGGCAGAGAGAAAGGGGGAAGCAGGCTCCCTGCTGAGCAGAGAGCCTGATGTGGGGCTCAATCCCAGGACCCTGAGATCATGACCCGAGCTGAAGGCAGAGGCCTAACCCACTGAGCCACCCAGGTATCCTTATTTTTTTTTTAATATTTTATTTATTTATTTGACAGAGAGAGACACAGCGAGAGAGGGAGCATAAGCAGAGGGAGTAGAAGAGGGAGAAGCAGGCTTCCCACAAGCAGGGAGCCCAACATGAGACTGGATCCCAGGACCCTGGGATCATGACCGGAGCCAAAGGCAGACGCTTACGACTGAGCCACCCAGGTGCCCCAAAGTAATAATATTTTAGATACATTATGTTAAAATATATTATGAAGGCTAATTTCACCTGTTCTCACTTTTTTAATGTGACTACTAGAAAGTTTTTAACTACGTTCTGACTCATATTATTCTTCTGTTGGACGTGCTGCTTTAGAAGCTGCATAAGAGGAAGGATCTCTTTTTCCAGCCTTGAATTGACCTACTTTACAGCACATTGTCCTAATCAAAGTTTACAGAGTTTAAAACCAATAGCCTCTCCACCCTGTACGCTCTCATACCCCAAATCAATGCAAGGACACTGATGGTGTACCCAGAGTCACGGATCTTGGGTTGAAAAATTCCCAACGATGGATGCCTTACTTCTCTGTACGATGATCTTTTTCATTTATGGACAAGTCTAAAGATCAGAAACTCTCTATACTTTCAGCTTCTAAGACGTTTTCCTCTAGTGTCGTTAAAATAGATCTAATGCTTCTTGCCATATGAGTCTTACCATTTAATTCGACTTAAGAATTGCCACATACTGGGGCTCCTGGGTGGCTCAGTGGGTTAAAGCCTCTGCTTTCAGTGCAGGTCATGATCCCAGGGTCCTGGGATGGAGCCCCACATTGGGCTCTCTGCTCAGCAGGGAGCCTGCTTCCCTTCCTCTCCCTCTGCCTATCTCTCTGCCTACTTGTGATTTCTGTCTTTCAAATAAATAAATAAAATCTTTTTAAAAAAAGGTGTTTAAAAAAAAAGAATTGCCACGTACTGTGTAAGGAACTGTACAGCTGTCATGCTCTTATCTAATCCCAGCTCAAGTCTGTTCCTCCCCAGAGCAAACAGAACAATTCCTGTTCCTCTTCCTTGTTTGACACGTTTCTCGTTTCTCAATAAAAGCTCTTTTGTCAGAATATTCATTCTCGAAAAGTCAGCAAACACAAGAGTGTGGATAAAAGCAAGAGTTTTTATGAGATGAAAATACTCACTAGTGAACTGAACTCTGAAAACGTTGGTTTGCACTCAACCATCCATTTTAGTTTAACACCCATGTCTCTAGAACACAAGAGGTCCTTGCAAGATTTAAATACCAAAGGATTGAGAAGCACCAGGGGAAATTTGATGAAGCCTTTCAAAGGATGATTTTTATGGTAATGGAGCAAAATTCACATGATGTGAATTGTCTCATGCTATCAAACAATTTTTTTTTGTCAGGAAAGGTTTCTTACAAACAAAAAAATACCGCCACACTCCTATGATAGGTGTGGCCTATCACGTGGCCCAAAGGTTAGATGGATGAATGTTTCAGGGAATACTTAGGAATGTAAATTTTATAACCTGGAAAGTAGGATGCTGCATACTTTCGAAATTCTATTACATTTTCTTTCTCAATTCTGCATCCTATAATATCGAAAGAAAAATCCTATATCATTACCTTTTTCTCCCTTCCCTCTTGTATCCTTTTGAAGTTTTTAAGTACCTTATGATACCATCTAAGGGCTTTGGGGGATCTGAATGCTGGCCCCAAAAGATATGTCCATGTTTTCATCCTTATAACCTAGGAGTGTGATCTTATTTGGATAAATGGACTTTCCAGATGTAATAATGGGTCTCAAGGTGAAATTATCTGGGTGGCCCTAAAGCTAATGACAAGTGTCCTTATAAGAAACAGAAGAGAAGACAGAGAGGAGAAGGCCATGGGAAGATGGAAGGAGCGACAGGAATCAGGAAGGCACAATCCCCCAAAGCACCTGGAGCCATCAGAAGCTGGAAGAGACAAGGAAGGAGTTGCCCCCCAGAGCTTTCAGAGGGAACGTAGCCTTGTGGACACCTTGATTTTGAACTCTGCCTTCCAGAACTGTGGGCAAATAAATTTCTGTTGCTTTAAGCCTCCAGCTGTGTTATCAACTTGTTATGGCAGCCTTGGGAAACCAATATAGCCTTGCTTGTGACAAAAAGCCTTAATTATAAAACTAGCTGAAGAAAGGGGAAGGAACTAGTCAACTTTCATTCTTTACTTTTGGCCCAGGTAACCACTGTATATTTCCTTGGTATCCAGGTTGGACTGAAGGGATGAGAAACATGTCAGTCCTAAATCATATTTTGGTAATTTAAGAAAGTTATTTTGTCTGCTCGGGTCTAAGTTTGCCCACCCCTAACATAAAAATTGTAAATTCAGTCAGAACATCCCAGACTGACATCTTGAGGAATTCTGGAGGATGTGAACAGATGTACTGCACAGTATCCTCCCCCAAAGTCAGAAACTGTGGGTGGATAGTGTTCTGTGTACAAATAAATTGAGAGAGCACTGGGCCGGATGTGTGCTACGTGACCTCACCCCCGGGTTATGCTGATTTGGACCAGGGGCTCTTTGCTGGTTCCTAGAAACGGGGGACAAGTTAACTCAGGGCAATGGGATAGTGACAGTCCCCGCTGTGTACAGAAACGTAGAGAAGGCGACGGTGCCAATCGATGAGAATGTAGCAGATGTGCCGAGAGAAGCAAAAATGGGAGACCAGACATGGAGAAAGAAGGAGCAATAATCTCCAAATGAATTTTGGGTTCTTTGGTTTCCAGGAGATACCTGTCTGACTTGTAAACTCTCCTCTTTTTGCCTAAGCTCATTCGAGTAGGGTTTTGTTACTTGCCTCCAAATAGCATTGACTGAGACAGGAAGACTAGCACTTGGTGTCTAACATACTGGTGCTGTCAAATACAGAATGAAGGGCGCCTGACTGGCTCATTCAGAAGAGAGAGCAAGCTACGGGGAGAGGCAGAGGGAGAGCGAGAAGCAGGCTCCTTGCTGAGCAGAGAGCCCAGCTCAGGGCTCCATCCCATGACCCTGAGATCATGACCTGTGGCAAAGGCAGACACTTAACCCACTGAGCCACCCGGACGCCCCCCAAATAGATTCTGGATGACATCTGTGTATAGTTTATAAAGGGTCACTGCTTTCAAACAAGTAGAACAAAATTACTACTTCCCTGGTAACTATTACATAACTAGGCATGAGAAAAGATTTAATGGAGTGTCTCTGCCATTTTTATGGGCTTATTACATTTTATTTTATTTAAGATTTAATTTATTTATTTGACAGAGATCACAAGTAGGCAGAGAGGCAGGCAGAGAGAGAGGAGGAAGCAGGCTCCTGCTGAGCAGAGAGCCTGATGCGGGGCTCCATCCCAGGACCCCGAGACCATGACCCGAGCAGAAGGCAGAAGCTTTAACTCACTAAACCACCCAGGCGCCCCAGGCTTACTACATTTTAAAAAAAGTAGTTATGAGACTGTCTTGTTTGTGTAGATATGTTTAAATGTTTTGTGTTCATGTATTTAATCTCATTCTCTTAATGGAGTATATCAACGCTATCTTCAGGTGATTTTTACCCACTGAGAGGGTTTCCATCTGTGGTTTTGATCTAGAAACCACTATTTTTCAGAGACTCAAAAAGGACACGTTTACACATCAAAGGATATTCTGGCTTTTCAGACTTCAGATAATAACTGTATGCTGTATTATTCACAGTGCATGATGTTGGCCTTTAAATTAGAGTGTGATCTCTTTCGTATTTGGAATTTCTTAAAGCCTATCCAGCAAGCATTAATGGGCTTAAGTAAATTTGTTTGTCTTTCATGTTAGACCTCTTGGGGGGATTCCTCAGTACTGCATGTCTGAAAATAGAACCTGGATGTTCCTATCTCCCCACTAGGCAGTCTGTTAGATCTTGCTGTGCTCAGGTGTCTGGCCCTCCGTGGTGGGAAGAAAGTGCCAGCAAGGTGGTCCGGCAAATGTCAGGGTATCAACACAGGAATTATGGGGAAGAAGATCGGAGTTGAGGTCAGAACTTCAAAGGAGCAGCAGACCTCTTCAGAACAGTACTCATCAGATGCTTACTTTAGGGGCTAATTTTAACTTAGCAAAAGTTTCTAGAGACATTTTCCCTTGTGTTTATATATCATTCCCAATTATACACTGTTGTTAATGGGCCTACAGATAGAAGTAAATGTGCCCAAAGTATTCCTTAATTTATGTGATTCTGGAAGAACAGAGGATCCTTTTGCCCAATTTAAATTAAAACTTAAAATATTTTTTAAACACTCATGTTTTTCCAATTTTGACAGTAACACGTCATTGTGGAACCTGGTGGGGCAGGGTGAAGGATATAAAAGATGATAATAAACATTTAAAATCTCATTAGCCCAAACCACTATTGTTTCTATTTCAGCAAAATTTCTTCCAGGCTTTTTTTGCCTATGCAAAGATTTTTTTAAAAAACGATTTTATTTATTTATTTGACAGAGAGAGATCACAAGGAGGCAGAGAGACAGGCAGAGGGGGAATGGGAAGCAGGCTCCCAGCTGAGCAGAGAGCCTGATGCAGCACTCGATGCCAGGACCCTGAGATCGTGACCTGTGCCGGAGGCAGAGGCTTAACCAGGTCCACCCAGGTCCCCCCTATGCATAGATATTTAATCTTCTTGAGATTTTTTAAAAATTAAAAACCATGGCTAAGCCTTCTCCACATTATTGCAAACTATTTGTAAACGATTCTTTCCAAGGTTGGTACAGCCATATATACTGGAAATAAATAGCTCGGCAAAAAGATTTAAATGGCTTTTCTTGGTGTTTTGAAGTTCAGTGCAGCTATGAGTTTGGAAACCTGCAGACAGAGAGGACAGTTTTCTCCTCCTTGAGTTGAGAGGAGAAGGGAGGAGGAGAAGATTCCTTTCTGCAGTTAAATGGCGACTAAATCTGCTTCATTAGCTGAGCAACATAGGCTGTACCTTCTACATGTGCTCATGGTATGAAGTCACCACCAGGCCCAAGTCACATTTCCAAATGGTTTAAGCTACCATATATTCATGAAGGAGTGTTAGACCATGTTGGTAAGTATCTGGTCCTAAACCCAATTTTAATGACTGTCCTATCAGTCCAGTAACAGAAATTGTCAGTGCAGGAAAGATAATCCACAGTCTGAATGCAACTGGGGTAGGGATCTGCCACTCTGTTCCCAGGGCCTAGCAGAGTCTACAGCAGATTAGTAGATATCCATAAATATTTCTGAAAAAATTACCCCATGAATGAATCCTGATGGTGCATGGAAAGCATCATTTATTCTAAGATGTGAATCAATGATTTAAGGGTTCAAAGCTTGAAGCCTCTGACATAGAAATAAAAATATCTTCCTTTTTCCCCACATGATCTCCCTCAAACCAATGTATCAAAACACAGTCCCCCACATGATTCAAGAACCTGCAGAGAATGCAGAGGCAGGGAGGGAAGGAGGGGTTAAGTATTATCACCAAAAGACATCACTTAGCTTCAAAGTCACTTCAGTACCTTAGAGGAATTCCCCAACACATAAACCTACTTTCCTACCCCAACAGTTCCACTTAGAATTGCTAATAGAAAGAGAGGCCTCACCACTACTCTTGTGTATCCTTTTGTATGGAGACCAGAGGGGGAAAATTAATCCATGAAGTTGGCTTCCATGAATGAAACCACAATGGGTCTGCAGAAGGTCTGGATCAGCATCCAGAGGGGCCACAAGATTCCTGAGAAAAGTATGTAGGGCTGGGTGTAAAGAGATCCTGATAAAAATGTTCTTCAGGGTATCTGTAGGTAGCTAGAGTTTGGATTTTAGCCCATGACAGAGATGAAGTAAAAGAGGCAGGGCATAATGGGCAGTCTCGATAGGTTCAAAACCAAATGGGAAATTTCTTGAGTCTTTTGCCCTTCCTTTGTGCTGCCAGAACACTTCCTCCTCTGCCAGCAGAACCACAACTTGCTTCTCTGTCTTCCCAACTGGACCATGTTCCCTAAAAGCAGAGACCACAGCCTCTTTCCTGCTCCTTGCCCAGTCTCAAGAGGAAGGATTGCCAGAAGGCAGATGCTGTCCATGAATTTCTTGGGCATTTGCTCATGTCTCACAGATTTGGGTGGAATTTAAGGATAAACTTAACTTTTTACCTTGTTGACGTCATAGGGACCTCAGGAAAATCCAGTGGAGACTCGTGTTCTGAAACCTAGGAGTGGTTCCTACTAGCTAGCTTGATGTGGGGTGACTTGACTCTGATACTCTCTCCCAGAGAGACAGGTGTGCACAAAGATGCCATGAAATTCCATCATGAAGACAGAACTCTCAGTAGGCTAAAGATGAGTAGTTTTCAGCTTCATAGACCATTATGCTGCGTCAGGCAATCATGGGAGCTACCTCACCACTTGTCTCCTACTTCTGGGATTGGTGATAGATATTCATTTGCTCGGTACTTATTGAGTGTTTTCTGTACACAAGGATGTAAACTCTAGGGACACAAAGATTGAAGACAGGGCGGCACAGAGACGGTAGATGGCTGCAATAAAGTGAGAGAGAACAGCAGAAGTGGGCAAGTAAATGAGGGTGATAGCTCAGCAAAGTGTTATTGGGAAGGGAAGGTTTGTCCAGACTTGTCCTGACTCTTACAGGGAAAGTGGGAATTGGCCAGATTGAGAAAGGAGGGTCAGAAGTTCTTGGAAAAGGGAAGACTACAGCAAAGGTTGAGAGGTGTTCAAATAGGAGTGGTTCCAAGCCCAGCTGACAGAAGAGCTTTATTTAATGGACTCCTCCCAAGATGTCCATGAGTTCCACCCAAATCACATAAACAAACATATAACCTAAGAAAAAGCTATGTAGAAGACATTTCAAATTAATGGACTCTCCAATGGGAATTGGTACCCCCAATTCCATTCTGATCCTTGGCCCTAAATAGAAGTTCTGGAGGAGCCACTCTGGGAATGATTCTTGCATGTTGGGAGATTGGTATGGAAGGAGATGGAGTGGTAGAGTCTTTGCCACACCCAGTGTCCCCATCCCTGCTAGGCTTGATTTCTCCAATGTTTCTTCATTTCCTGGCTGGAGCTGTTGGCTTAGGAAGAATTAAAACTGTTATAGACAAGTTGCATGACAAACAAGTTAGCAAATACCCATTCTAGGCTCTCCCTGGCCATGTCTATCATGAGAATTTGAGTTTGCCAATGTCAGGGACCATATCCACCTTTTCCACCTCTGCTTCTCCAGTACCCACTAGAATGCCTGCATATAATAGATAGGCAATCATTATTTTTTGGATGAATGAATTCACAGAGGAATGAGCAACTGTGGCTATTGGTGAGTCATATTGTTTTATTTATGATCATAGAAAGAAGGAATGTTTTGCTTAGTGTTACCCATTGAAGATATACTTGTTTAAAAAGTAGTCCCATTATGCCAAGAGTAATTGCTCATTAATATAGACATATTCTGATTCTTAAAGAAATAAGCATAATTTTCAAAGCATAATCACATCTGACAATTAAGTGACTTCTCTGTGGACTCCCTTCTGACAAAAGAAAATTGAAAGTTCCATAGTGCAACAACAGTGACTCACCTTTCTATCTGAGGGCTGTTCCTCCCAGCTCAAGTATGATATTGGCTTGAAAGATGAAACCACCCCCATTCTAAATAAATATGACATTTGGACAACTCTTCAAGGATGAACATTTTATTGGAATATAGGCACTTGGCAGAGTAAATATGTGGTTACAAAGTGCTTTAAGTCTATTTGCTTTACACAGTGACCAGAAAAACCCATCCACAGTATAGATTTTTTTTTTCTTGAAGTTCCAGACTTCAGAAGGCAAGTCCCCAAACCCGCTTACTTATACTAAAGTACGAAGACACATATAGCCAACTTTTTTACCTAGTGAACCTGATCGTTTTAGTCAGTGATGTCCTTCCTTTCCCCAGATTAAAACTGCTATGGAGCATACAGCACCTAGCACTTTTGAAAAAGAGTGAAATTCACTCATCTGGCAGAACTGTGAAACCCTTGGAAATCACAGACTCCAGTCTGGAGGGTTACAAAACCAGACTCGAGAAACTTTGCAATAAAATGTAAAAGATCAGGCCCAGGGACCTGCAGTTTTTCACAGGCAGACTCTTTATAAAAGCTTTTGGACAGATTGGAATCTTACCCTTGTGGTGTCCAAAATACTTTTTTTTTTTTTTTAAAGAGTTTTCTCTGCGGGATTCAAAGCACCACTATCTCCACTTTAAGCTGCAAAGGAAAAAAAATAACAAGATATATTTTTTTTTTCAAGGCAAATATTCTCTTTGTTAAAGGTCAATAGTAACATGACTCATTTGAAGTCATGGAATTTTCCCCAAAAACCATGTCCTGAGGCTTTATGCATTTCTAATGGATTTGCCTGGAGGAGAGATTCCCCAGAGCAACCGCAGGAGATCTGCATGCTGATCAATTAAATTATAATAACCTTGCTCTAACCTGGAAGCCACTGAAGCAACATATCTACTAAAAATGAGACAAACTCATAGTAATGTGAAGTTACTCCATTCAGCATGTTAAAATGAATAAGAAATATTTTTAATGAACTTTATTTTCCTGTTCCATCTTTAGATGGCACAATCATCCCACTTAGTCTAGTGAACTTGTCTTTTGTGAAATATGTACAGAAAAATTCTTTGTGTTCTCAAGTATGTCCTACCATGTAGTGCCCAGTGCCCTCTGGCCCACGGGACGGGTAAAGGGAGGGCACTGACAGTCATCCATCCAATGCAGATCTGCTTTCTTTCAGGGTTGGAAAAATTTCTTAATTTTCCAAGGCGTCCGAGAAGCCCTGAGTGGAGCAAAGGAAGGAACCTGGGAAGCTCCAGCATGGGCTGGAGCAAGGCTGGGACCTCCTTGCTCGCTGACATTCTCCTGAAGAGAAGGTCAGTCCTTGGTGAGGCTGCGCACTCCTCCTTTGGCTCCCAGACTTACTGGGCAACGCATCTGACCATCTGGCTGTCTGCCTCTTGGACTTTGGACTTGACCTAAGGGAAGGCTCCCCAAGGGCAGAAAGCCCAATTAAAAATGTCTCCCTGCCTGACAGCAAGCCCCAAATAGCCCCAGCGCAGTAGCGTGGGGGGGTAAGCAGGTCTCACGTGTCTTGAGCAGCTCGACACCAGCTGGTTCTTGTGCAAGGCACTAGGGACATGAAAATGACTTGAGAAGGCAGGGAGCCATTACTCAAGGCTGTGTATCTCTAGCAGGAAGCACACATGATTAATAAACCCCAGTCTCTGTCCTTGAAGAGAGAAGCCCCAGAAGAGATGGGAAGTAGACACAATTTCAGTACTTTGAGCTCAGTGCAAGGGTAAGAGTGAGCACTGGGTACTGCAGGGACCGGGGAGGAGGGGTCTCTACCTTCTTTCTAAGGAGACCCTTCATAGATGTGATTCAATATGAGACTATAATGATACTGATTATTATTCATTCTTTATCACCTAGAAATTCCTTTTTTTAAAAAAAAAGATTTATTTATTTATTTATTTGACACAGAGAGAGAGTGATCACAAGTAGGCAGAGCAGTAGACAGAGAGAGAGGGGGAAGCAGGCTCCCCACCAAGCAGAGATCCCAATGTGGGGCTCGATCCCAGGACCCCGAGATCGTGACCTAAGCTGAAGGCAGAGGCTTAACCCACTGAGCCACCCAGGTGCCCCTATCACCTAGAAATTCTTCATGGGGAGTTGGACAGAAGAAGATTTTAATTCCTGCTAAAAGAGTTAAACTGTGGGAAAAATTCTCTAAACAGCTGATATAAACTTGCTGAGGATCATCAAAACAAGCTTTTAGGACAGTATGTTGGGATCTGATACTAAAATTTGTGGAAGGAAATGTCAAGAGGTACCACCAGGGACTAAACTTCTAGGAAATGATACGGTATTTTTTGGAAGGATAACAGAACACAGCTTTTTAATCTTCTGCAAGTAAGTTCTCTAACATTAACATTTCTAGGTCACTATCCATTGAGGAGATGTATTTGTGTCTATTTCCATGGAAGTGTAAATTCCAGGAGAGGGGAACAGAGTCTTTTTCACTACAGTATCTGTAGCACCTGGAACATCATAGGGGCTCAGTTAACTTACTGAATGACCAAACAAATGATGTCCACTTTTGGTGACATCTTTGAAACTTGATTGGAACTTGATGATGTCCATCTGGGCTTTTCATTTTCTTCTTTCTTCCTTCCTTTCTCTCTTCCTCTTTTTTTCCTCTTTCTTTCTTTCCCATTTATTCACTTTATTCCCCTTTTGGGAATGAATCAGGACCATTTCAACGGATAGACAAACTTGTCATGGTTTGAAAATTGGCATATTTTTTCCTTTAAATTCCTGTAGGTCTTTTAATTTAGGCCAGACAAAGCACTTTATCTTTTCTTCTCCTCCTCTTCCTCCTTCTCCTTCTCTTCCTCCTCCTTCTCCTCCTCCCCTTTCTCCTTCTTCGTTGTTGTTGTTGCTGTTGTCACTATGCCCAGTACAGCCCGTGGCATACAGCAGGTACTCGAATAATGCTTGTTTAACCTGTAGTCTTTTACACTCAACCATTAGCTAAGGCCCGTCTGCCCAGTCGAAGAATAGTCTGGAATGCTTTCAGGCTTAAACACGCCAAGGAAATTTCCTTGCCACATCTGAATTTCCCCAAAAGGTGATTAATTAATAAGAATCAACGTGATTAATTAACAAGAAATTGATAGCAGAATTAGTAACAGGCTCAGACAGCCCCACAGACCACAACCTTCCTCCACTGTTGCTCCGCTTTCCCAGGGCTGTCTCGGGCATAATCTCTCAGGCGCTGCCCTTCTTTTCCAGCGACCCCTGCCCACAGTCTGGCTGTGGATGGATGCTGAGCCCTTCAGAGCCAGCGAGGTTGCTAGTGGTTGCTGAAGCCGGATTTCCAATATACCTTTGCATTCTTACCCCAAATTAAAAAGCCTCGAAGTACATTAGAGGAAAACGTGCAGTGTATTGGAAACTGTGCGCCTACTGTTTTCTTCGTCTTCGCTGGAACGCCACTGCCTCCCTCCGACACCCTCAGCTGCCTCTCACCCCGAACACGTCCCACCAAAATGCTGAAGCTGTAAATCATGGTAGAGCAGTTCAGTTCACAAAGGTCTACCTCAGTGTGCACGGCCCGTGCGCACTTCCTCTGGTTTCATTACACATGTTAAGGAAGTACTTAATTTTTTTTTTTTTTTTCGGTAACAGCTTGTGTGCAACCCCTAAGCATACCCATACCTATTAACCTTTGGCTGAGTTTGTGCAAAGAAATACTTATGCCAAATCGTCCCTTTCACTCTTCGGAGGGCTGCCCTAGGGTACTCGCCCCCGCCTCTTGTGAACCAAGCAGATCGAAGTTTGGAGCATGCTCCACTACCCACTGGCACTCGTGAACACCAGCAGGCTTAACCTTCTCTGTATCCGCACCGGCAGCGGTAGCCTGGGCCAGGCCGCTGGTCCCTCCCAGGGCTTCTTCCGCTGAACCCTGGCTCTCATGGAGGCAGGTGTCGTGAGCACTGGAAATGCAACCTTCTTGTGGCCTGGCCTCACCCTCCACCATGGCCTTGACCCCTTCTCCTTCCTGGGCATCCGGTCTGGAAGCCCCCGCTGGGAGCTCCCTCTCAGTGGGCTCCCCGGCCTCTGCTTGCTGCTTTGGGGGGCCTGCGCTGCTGACACCCTCGGTGAGCCCTTCACAGGCCAGCTGAGCCCCCAGCAACCCTCCCAACTCCACCCTGCCAGCCTCCGCCTCCGCCTCCGCCTCCGGAGGGGGATAATGGGCCTCCCTCTCTCTGATTTCGCTCCCTTCACAGCTGTCTCGACTGGAGGCAGCTGCTTGATCGGCCTCCGTGTCGATCTGGGTTGTTTCCTCTAATTTTTCAATTTCTGGGGGAGCACGGGTCTCTTCATGGGAAACGTTCTCAATCTCGAGGGTGGCCGATTCCACTGGCACTTCAATGGTCACCGTCAACAAATTTCTGAGCTCCTTTAAGGAGCCCAAGTCAGAGCTGGCTTCTGGCTTTTCGTGGGTCGGTTCTCCGTCCTCAGGAGACCCTCCAAACTCCAGCTCTGACGAGGATGTGCCCAGGGCTCCTGCCGTGTCCTCTGTAGTCACAAGAGCCACAACAGGGTCATCCGTACCTGGAGTCCCCTGTCGGGTGCCATCTGGGGGAGGGGTGGGGACAGGGAAGGACAGGCTTTCTCCTTTGGCCAACGGACTAGGGACCCCAGGCTGCTTCTTCTCCCCTGACTCTTGGAACACTTCGTTACTCAGTGTCTCGCTCTGTGAAACTCCTGGCAGAATGGCAGAGGCTCTCCTGGCAGGGCTGGCCTGGTTTGACCCTGAGGGGGTTTTTAGATCAGTTAAGCTGGACACACTTTCACTGGGCAAGGCCATGTTGTCTTCAAATAAGTTGTGTTTCTTCAGGAGAGCAGCTTCCTTTATCACTGGGAGAGACCAAAAAACAGAACATGACATTGACCCTCTGCCCCGGCCACCCTGCACTTTCCGATGTCATCCAGAAGCCAAACTCCCTTCCCAGCTTTTTCTGACTACCCACATTTCTCAATGTCAAATTCCAGCTGATACCCCCCTGCCCCCCCGCCTTCCCGGTCTCCTTCCTTCATGACCAAAGCCCACAAGCTCGTTTTCTACTCTGGACATCTGCCGTGTTCATTCATTCACTCCTTCCCTCATTCATGGGTGCAAACTGGGCAACCGCTATGGGACAGGCTCTGAGAATCCAAAGATGAATAAAATAGGGCTTTTGCTTTCAAGGAGCTCGCAACCTAGAATAGTATTGTCTGTATCAGCCACAGAGGCCCCGCTGCAGGGGCAGGCCTACATCTCTCTGCTGCTTCTCGTAGTCCCGTCTTGAATGTGTGCTGGGTACTCAGTACCAAGCATGCAGAGAGAGCCTTGTTGACCTCTAGTGTCTAGAATGAAGACCTACGTGCTTCTAGCTCAGTCTCAGAGAACTTGAGAGGACTCAAGACAACAATGACAACGATAGCAGCTGACATTTTTGACCACAGGCCTCCTCGATAGCTGTGCAGGCTGTGCGGTGCCCAATGGTTTCATATCCAAGGGGGCGCCCCTCACGTCAGAGAGAGCATAGATCTGTGTATTCGGCAGAAATTTCCGGGAACAAGCAGTAGAGCATCCTACTCTGATAAAATTGGTATATCACAGCAATGTTTTTGGACGGACCACAGTCAGGTGTCTGGAGAAAGGGAGCCTTTTCCTAACTGGCGGAAAGGTGCCATGATGGAATGGCAGTGGGCTTGAGGGAACCCTTCCTGTCAGACGCTGGGCTGACGTCTTTACATTTCTCATCTTGTTGGATTAGCTACGGGGGCTCATGCTTTGCCTGTTTTCTTTGTGGAGGGTTTTTGGTGATCCTAACACCTTCGCCATGGAGACCAGACACGTTTCAGGCCTACGGTTTTGGGGAACAGCCCTGTCCAGCATATTTCTACCAAAGTTGTCCTGTCCACGGTCCTATCACAAGCAAGGCTTAACTCCACAGGACAGGGGGTGCTGGAGTCCCAACAAGGTTCACAGAGAACTGTGTCGGCGCCCTGTATCTGCTTCTGTCCAGCTGACAGGACGTGAGGAATGTGCTGAGGAGGCAGCTGGCAACCCGTGCTCCTGGAGTCACCTCCTCCTGCCCCAGGGAGGGGTTGGGCGTCTATGGCTAAAAGCACCTGTTTTCCTTTGTTCTGTCTGGAGCAGCTGGAGGAAGACAGCTGCTCATGAGACAGTCCAGCCTTAATCTCCACAAACCTCAGTTTTCTGTGAAAAATGAAGCTTAAAATTTGTGTCTCCCAGAGTTCTTATTTGTAATTCAAAGGAATAATACTGAATGAGCCAACATAGTGTGTGTCAGATCATGACTCTCGGTCAAGGCTGGTGTCCCCCTCTTTTTCCTCTCCTTTCTTCTCTGTCTTCCCAAGAAACCAGGAGCGATTTCCTATTCCCCTTTCACACCTGTTGAGAAACCTAGCTGGCCTCCCTTGAAGGGGTCCTCCCTTGTATCTGCTGTTCCCTCCAGGACCAAGGAAGTCTTCCTCACCTTTCAGAGTTTCATCAAGGAGGCTCTGATGTAAAATCTCCTCATAGACATTTTCCACATGAATCATATTGGTGTGATCTGCAAAAATGAACTGCTCAAATTTCTGGAGCTCCTGGAGGGCGAGAGAGAGGAAGACAGAGGACAAGGCATGCGACGCCAGTTTGTAGAGGAGGTACAGGGAGCATGAGTCACCCTCAAGATCCCTTCCTTGGAGTGTGGGGCACTCAGTCACTGGTCATGCCCTTCCCTCTCCCCAACCACCAAGGCACGATGTCCCGTACTGTGCACACGCTCTGTGTACTTCAGGGGTGTAGACGATACAGATTTTAATCATCTCAAGGCCCTGTCTCTGAGCCCGGGGTCTCAAGGCCTCCTTTTTTTCCATCACAATCCAAATGTTTCCTTCTTCCTTTTTTCCCCCCTTTAAACTCCAATAGTACTCTACCAAGGTATAAGTTACACACAGTAAAATACACGTTTTACAAGTACATCTCAGTGGTTTTAGGTGTATAACTATACCCGTGGAACCACAACCCAGATCAAGATAGAGATTATTTCCAGCACCCTGTGCCTTTTTCCAGTCTACACCCCTAACAAGAGATAAGCACCACTCTGATATCTGCCACAACAGATTTGTTTTTCTAATTTTTTTTTTTTTTAGATCGAGAAAAAACACGTGTGGTAGGGGGAGGGGTGGAGGGGGAGGGAGAGAATCTGAAGCAGGTTCCATGCCCAGCACTGAGCCGGACACAGGGCTCCATCTCCCAACCCTGAGATCACGACCGGAGCCAAAGACAGACAGTTAACTGACTGAGCCACCCTGGTGTCCCTAGTTTTTCTAATTTTTGAAGTTTATGTAAATTGAATCACATATTCTTGTGTGTTTGGTTTTGAGATTCATCCGTGTTGCCATGTGTATCAGTAACTCGTTCCCTTTTGTTGATAGAAGGCATTCATTATATGGATAAACTACAATTGTTCAGCTATCCTATTTATGGTGTTCAAATTTGTTCATTTTTGAGATATTATGAATATAATTGCTTTAAACATTCCTGTGCATGATTTTTTTGGATTTAAGGACTTTTTTTTTTTTTTTTAAATCTTTGTTGTATACCTAGAAGTGAAATTGCTGGGTCCTGGACTAGATGTCTGTTTAACTGTATTAGAAGGGGACCCTTTCCGGGTATGGAGACTCCCATCAAGAACTCTTCAGGAACATTCTTCTCTTTCCTGCCAGCTGGCCCTGACAGTCACTTATTCTCTCCAAGGCAACCCAGGCCAGGTGTGTTATCCTTTAGCCCCCTCCGCTCTCCAAGGGTTTCCAGATGGCTTGGGGTCAAGGGTGGGATCAGACTGTACCAAATCACATTCCAGTTATCGGTATGAGGACAGAGAAGGGATCAAGATGTACCAAATCACATGACAGTGATTAACTCAAAAATCCTTATAGCTAATGGTGCTCAAAGGGCCCCAGCGGCCAGGGCCTTAGCAGAGGGCTTTGAGGCCTTTTGGCTGAAGGGACAGGATTTTCAGCAGGAGATCAGAAGTCACCAAATGTAGACAACTCAGTGCTAGGACTTGGGGGCCCCAGCCCAGATCGCAACAGGCCATAATGGGGTCCCTTTAGATCTATTCTAGAGCAAAGCCAAAGGATCGAAAAGATGTGAGCTTCCCATCGGCTATGGCTGTGCTCATCCCGGCCTGCCCGCTGCTGTAGGCTCCGAACTCCCACCGGCAGGGACGCTGGCCTGGATCTTATCTGATACATAGTCAATACATGTTTGACAAGTAGACCTTTAAAATTTCAAACAGTTAGGGGCACCTGGGTGATGCAGTCGGTTAAGCTTCCAACTCTTGGTTTTGGCTCAGGTCCTGATCTCAGGGTCGTGAGCTTGAGTCCCGAGTCCGGCTCCCACTCAGCTCGGAGTCCACTTGAGATTTTCTCTCTCTCTCTCTCTCTCTCTGCCTCTCCCCTCTGCTTACAACTCTCTCTCTCTCTCTCTCTCTAAAATAAATAAATCTTTTTAAAAATTTTCCAACAGCTAAGTAAGTGTGTGGAAAGGAACAATTTTCTAGGGATGTTTATACTGTTGTGACATGTCCAGCTTTATAACATAGGTCCTCTATATCGACTGATTGAACCGTGACATATGTTTAATTCCTTGGAGCAATTTAATTGGAATCCTTAATGGCGGGTCTTGGGGAATCTGAATTTTTTTCCTTTTTCTTTTTTTTTTTTTTACAGCTCCCCAGGCAATTTCAATGTACACACTGGACTGAGTACCACAGATCTAGGAAGCTGTGATTTAAAGAACCAAGGAAAACATATGTTAGTAAAATAAAGAATCCTTCAGTGCAGCAGATAGTCCCCTACTTACCCATTCTGTAAATCCAGATTTTTTTTTTATTAAAAGATTTTATTTATTTATTTGTCATAGAGAGAGCACAAGCAGGCAGAGTGGCAGGCAGAGGCAGAGAGAGAAGCAGGCTCCCCGCTGGACAAGGAGCCCGATGCGGGACTCGATCCCAGGACCCCGGGATCGTGACCTGAGCTGAAGGCAGCGGCCTAAACAACTGAGCCACCCAGGCGTCCCTGTAAATCCAGATTTTAAGAAATCTCTTGGCACTGAAATCATATCCTTCATTACTGAAAACTTGGGGTCTCAGTTTCTTTGGAAACCAATCTCTCTTGATTAAAAAATCACAAGAGCACATTACAGATTGGGTACGACTTTGTTGATGCTTGGAAAAAGGGAACAGACAAGAAAAGGGGACTTTCTTTGCCTTTTTCCTCTTCTGGGAGAAGGTGGCTCTGAGACCTTTGGGATTGAAAAACACCCTAAGGAGAATGTCCATGAGCAGACAAATCCAGAGGCAGACTAAGTGATCCTTTGGGTGGCTAAACTTTTCCTTACACACATGGCCAAAGGACCATTATATAGACAGATTCTTTATTCCTGTGGTTTGATCAAACTCCCAGAAATAAATGCCAGGTACTAGATAAGCCAAGACTCTAAAGTAAAAAGCATTTATAGAATATAAAAATAACCAAAGAAATTTCTGCAGTAAAAGAACTTATTCAAAGGATTTTAATGTTCCAATTCTTGGAGACCCTCTACACTGCCCAAAAGTCCTTTTTAAATTCTAATAAGTTCTTTATGATTTGCTCCAAGAGGGAGAAGGCATTAAAAATATCCAGGCTCATAGATCATTTCTGAAATATAGAAATAGTAATAGTAGTAGTATATCCCATTCGCTGAGTGCACACCATGTTATCAGCGAGTGTGAGCTCAGTTCCAACTCTGGTGGTTACCAGCTCCATGACTTTGGGCCCATTACTTAATCCTCAAGTTTCCCCATTTGTACAATGAGGATATAAATAGTACTTCCTCATAGAGTTGTCATGAGATTGAGATAATTTTTTTTTAAAGATTTTTATTTATTTATTTGACAGACAGAGATCACAAGCAGGCAGAGAGGCAGGCAGAGAGAGAGGAAGGGAAGCAGGCTCCCCGCCGAGCGGAGAGTCTGACGCGGGGCTCGATCCCAGAACCCTGAGATCATGACCTGAGCCGAAGGTAGAGGCTTAACCCACTGAGCCACCCAGGCGCCCCAGATTATTGAGATAATCTACACAAAGTGTTTAACATGGTGTCTAACACATGGTCAGCACTCATCAAATATTAATAATTCACTCTCCTCAATCTTAAAGGTACTGAGAAATATATCATCTTCATTTTCAAGAAGATGGAATCTGGTTGAAGAAAGAGGAAAAGTGACTTGTCCAAGTCCCCAGAGTCAATACATGCAGGAGCCAGGACTTGAACCCAGGACTTGAAACTGCCTCCACAGGTGGCTCATGCATGGTGCTGCTCTGCAGACCAAGTCACACTTTCATAGTCACAGCTGTCACTGGTAGCAGCTTTAAATGGTTTCCATTTATTGGCTTCACCAAACAAACATTAAAAAAAATATCCTTCTATAATTGTGTTACTCAAGGTTTTTTCCTGGATGTAGTGATCGAGTTTCAGAGGACACGTGGTATCCAGTAGTCATACTATGATGAGGAGCACCTGGTGTCCTCAGGGGCTCTATGACAACCCTTCGTTTGGCTCAAAGTCAGATCATTACCTTTGAGAGTCTGTCTAGTCCAGGGGTTGGCCAATACAGCAGCTGTTTGCTTTTATCAATAAAGTTTTATTGGAACACAGAAGCGCCCATTGTTAATGTACTGCCTGTGTCTGCTCTTGCGCTTAGCAGAGCTGAGTAGTTGCAACAAAACCGGTATGACCTACGAAGCCTCAAATCTTTACTATCTGGCCATGTGCAGAAAAAATTTGCCGACCCCACCCTGGTCTAGTCTACTGTTTGCAAGCACATCCTAGCAAAAGACCTTGCTTGGACTTCACAGCAAAAAAAGCAGGCTTTTTGGAGTAATCCATCCTCTTACTGGTTTGCACGTGGATGCCAGTGCCTTCTGCACGGTGGGAAGTGTGATTTGAACCAGTGCCTCTTGAAATATCCTCTTCCGGATGGTGCTGCTGTCATAATCATATTGCTGTCAATACAGAGACGGAAACATATGCTGAATAGCAACATTGCAATCTGTTAACTTTTGCTTAAACAAAAACTCAGTCACTCACTTGTCTCCCTTTTCCCCCTATTTCTGAGGCCCCTGACGGTGTTTCCAAGGTCTCAAAGATCTTACTATGCAATTCTTTCCTACTTTGGGTGGAGCATATGACTATTAAAGACCCATCTTACCCTCCCTTTTATAGATAGGGAAACTGAGGCAAGATCAAAACAGTAACTTCTGCATTATAAAGAAGTTGGGGACAGAAATGGCGGGTGCATTTGTATGTCATCACCCCTGTCCTGAGTGGGTCTGTAGGAGCCGAGATCATCTACTTCTTTCACTTTACATCCAAAAAGCAGGATGAGTGGGTTGTAATGATTTCCACAAAGAAAGGGAGGGCCTGGCTCATAGCTACTTTAACATTGTGGCATGTTAACCGAAGAAGTTTAGCATGAAACAGTCAAACCTAGAAACCAGGGTTTGGTTTTAGATGACGCTTTAAAAGGGTCACAGATACAATGGAACACAGTCATAGGCATGTGAGCAGAATGGTCAGGCCAAATATGGAATAGTTAATGAGACAAAGGCATTTATACTAGAGTTGATAACTTTGGACAAAAATTATAGCTCTATTCAAACAACCAAAGGCACTATGTGGGAGAGGGACATCAACAGAGAGAATAGAACTAGAATCACCAGTGGTGACAGCTTTGGGTTCACATTAGGAAGCATGTTCTTGCAACTCAAAGTGTCCAGAGAAGAAATGGACTATCCAGGGACATATAAAGTTTCCTGACACTGGAAGTGAAATTGACATTGATACTATCTTTTCTTTCCAATTGCAAGTTCATTATTACTTGTGTTCCCATAATAAATATTGCTTTTCTTATTTTTTAAAAAGCTTTCATTTATTTATTTGTCAGAGAAAGAGAGCTAGAGAGAGCACAAGCAGGGAGAGCAGTGGGCAGAGGGAGAAGCAGGCTTCCTGTGAGCAAGGAACCTGATGTGGGATTCGAATCCAGGACCCTGGGATCATGACCTGAGCCAAAGGAAAATGCTTAACCAACTGAGGCATCCCATAAATATCGCTTTTAATTTCAATGATTTGGTTGTCATTGTTTCCTACTACCTGTGAGGGATTAGGATTAGGTCTAAAATTCAGGGACCACCTCCTAGGTTCTGTGGGATCTTCTGCTCCAAGATACTGTTTAGGGGGATAGGTAGTTAAGAAATCAGTGGACTGAATTTAAGAATTGCTTTAGCTCTAGGCTCACCACTGACTAGCCTGTTGAGCTTAAGTAAGTCACACTAGTTCTTAGTGAGTCAGTTTCCTCATCTTTTAATGGAGACATATTCTGATCATCTCACAAGTCCTTGTGAGGATCAAACAAAACAGGATAGGTTAAAAACAAAAAAGCTTGAAAACTAGATCATGTATGTGCAAACTGCTATTATTAAAACCATTTTGATATATATACTTAAGCAGTAAGCACATCAAAAACAATTTCAGGGACACCTGGGTAGCTCAGTCATTTGGGCGTCTGCCTTCAGCTCGGGTCATGGTCTCAGGGTCCTGGGATCAAGCCCTGCATTGGTCTCCCTGCTCAGCGGGAAGCCTGCTTCTTCCTCTCCCACTCCCCCTGCTTGTGTTCTCTCTCTCATTGTCTCTGTCAAATAAATAAATAGAATCTTTAAAAACAAACAAACAAATATTTCATATGGCAGGTCTCTCTCTCTCTCTCTCTCTCTCTCGTATTTCCATTGCCAGGAGATTTTGATTTTTCTAAAAAATGTTGGCTAATTTATATAGGTTTTACTATATTGTAAACTCTTTGAAGAAGGAAGCTGTACCTTGCCTATTTTTACATTTTCTGTAATACCTATCACATCGCTTTGCTTAGAGTGGACAGCGAATAAATATCAAGTGCAATCATTCTATCAAGAACAGGTCCCTTGGAGCGATGGACAAGAATCCCGGGGACCTGTGGTCCCTACGGCTGCCACTAGATGGCAGAGCAGGCACGAAAGTCCTGCTGGGGGCCCCCCCGCGGCGCGGTAGCCATGGCTGCCCCCGCGGGGAAAGCGGGCAGGACTACAAACAGGGAGAGGGAAAGCCAGAATTTGGCATCTTCCACTTAACAAAAGAAGCAGGGGGTCACACTTGTTTTACGCTTCCCGCAAATGAGACACCGGTTTTACCTTTAAGACTCGGAGCTTAACCTTCTCGATGGCGACCGCAGTTTTGGCGGCCTCTCCCTGGAGGTGTGGGGAAAGCAGCTGCTGGAAGGTGAACACCGCGTTCTCCATCAGCTGGAAGCCGAAAGCGACACAGAACAGCGCCTGGTCAGAGGCTGGGGTCTCCACCCGGAGCAGGGAGGGGATGACCATCACAGAACCCCTCCCCAGGCACTAATCTGGGGCCACCCAGGGCAACAGGTCCTCAGTCCCCTACCTAGTTATGAAATAAAGGGGCCACCAGTGGGATCAGTAAGAGTCTGGGAACTACACACTCGCACACACTCCTGTGCACGTCTGCATACACGTATTTTTCCCTCCTCTCTTCTTCTTATGCTCTGAGCTGCAAAACCCATGGAGGCCATGGGATTGAGAATACCGCCCTCTCTGGCGGTCAGCCCCTTCCCCTAGTTTGTAAGTCATCATCCCTGTCCTGGGTGAGTCCCTAGGCTTGACAAAGGGAGGTGGGGGGCAACCCCACTTACTCCTTGGCAGCTTTAATCCTGCACTTCCGCTTTTGGGGGGATGCAAACCAGTCCAGCACAGCTCTCTGCGCTTCACCTACCCCCTCACTTCTCTTCCTTGCCCTGCCGGGCTGGAAGGGAGGCCGGGATGGGGTTTGGTGGGCACGGTGGCTGATGTGCCCGCGGGGTAGGAAACAGAAACAATTCTGATTTCTCATTCTCTGTATTCGTACCTGTATCGGTTTCACCAGGGTTCAGTATGACCAAAGGGACTTCTGTTAAATCATTGCCCGATTTTGCTCCCCCAGTCCATCTTTAATCCTTCACAACTCGCAGGTTAGGTAATAAGATGTCTCACTTAATCCGCCCTATAACTTTTAAGGAACAAGTGTTCCTTTCTTCCCGAAGCCTCTGATCCCAAAGCATGCACACACAGCTTTGTCCAGCACTCTCAACACTGTAGTGACCTTATCTGAGCATCTGTCTCTGAGGAGGGGGGGGCGTCTGGCACAGCACACAGCCCCTGAGTGATCTCCCCCCAGGACACCCCTGAAATAGAACTGAGTTCTTCTGGTTTCAGTGGTCACACCCTTCTTCATTTAGAAAGCACTATAATACGGAAAGAATTTGTGCTTCTTTGTGGAGAAAAAGTTCCTTTGGGGGGAGAAAAGGAAAACTACCAAGTAGACACAAGAGATGCAAATATGAAGCTGTGATTGATTGACTGATTTACTCTTAACCGGGTTAGGGAATTAACGTAAACGTAGTTCTCCATTCTGGCTGCATATTAGAAGCAGTGGGAATGTGGATGGGGGAAATTCCTGGGAGTGGGGCCAAGACGTCAGCATTTCTTAAAAGCTCCCCAGACAATTCTCATGTGCAGCCGAGGTTAAAAGTGCTGGTTTGACAAATCAAGGAATTATCAATTAATGCTACTGGATCTCTCTGAGATTTTTTTTTTTTCTTTCTGATGTTCATCAACATGGAAGAAAGATGAAGCCAGATGGAAGGACCAAGGACATCCTCAACTCAACATGATAATGACAGAAAAGGGCCTCATTGGCCAGAGCCGCACCAGCACCCCAGTCTCGCCGGCCAGCCCTTGTTTCTCTGCTGTCTCCATCCTCACCCCCCACAGAGGTCCCGGCCACTCCCACCTCCTGCATGTCGTTCTGTGTCCTCTGGACCACCAGGTCCACGTGGGGGAATCGGAAGCGGCTCTTGAGATCCTGCAAACGCTCCTGGAGCAGGTTGACTTTACTGTAACAAGGTTCCATCTTCATGGAATCCAGTGGAAGATTCATGAGCCAGTCTAGATGCTACGTTTTGGGGAAGGGAAACATTAAAAACCTTCAAACTCAGGAGCAAGATTACATGCATATTCTGTATTACATAAATACTAAATGATCAAACGTATGTTAGTAGAGTGAATCACTTCTCAGGCCACTAGATTTATGACATTTCAATTGTCTTACTTGTCTCCTTCAGGGGTCCCTGGGGCAGGTCTATTGCTAGGGCAGAGACTGAGAAGAACCCACTGGATGACGGGAGGACCCAGGGAAGTATTTGGGGGCTCCAATCTTAGCTCCTGATGGACTCTGGGCTCTGACTTGCAGACTTTGAGAACTAGGCAGGCAGGTTTTTTGGCACCTGGAATTTCTGCTGGGCTCTGGGTACCTCCAAAGCCTACGTTAACAAGGTCAGGGTGCCCCTGGACCCTGAGACTCTAGGAATGAAGCCAGAATCTTCATAGTTCTCTGAGGCTCTGTCAGGGTTCATGGGGGCTTCCTCTGCTATAGGTTCTCTATGGTGGGTGGTAGGAAGAGACCTGGCCTGGGAGAGGCATCCAGTTAAAAAACTGGGATCCTTGCCCCTCCGGTTTACACAAGCGATGAAGCCATAGGGCTTCCAGCAAGAAGGCAGCAACGGACCTCCTCTGCTAAAGATGTCAGTTTTCACCAACCTACTCTTACACCATGGGTGTCCTTGCCAACAGAATGCTTTCTATTGTCCAAGCTGATTTTCAAGTAATTTAAAAACCTGAATCTGGATATCTAGAAGAAACAGGTGGGGTGGGCAGAGAAAGAGGACAGGCAGGTGCTGAAAATGGACGCCCAGGGAGACCTGGGCTGTAACACAGGATGACTGTGAATTACAGAGGACATGCTGTCTGATTTTCAAGTCACAGAAAAGAGACAAGGCTCGAGTTCTCGGTGTCTCTAAGTAGGAATTCCTAAAGGGCCCGTTCCTACTCTGTTTGTAAAGAGAACACATCACTCTCCCCGAGAAGGGAGTTGTGGGGAGCCACACCAGGTAGAATTAATGATCAAACGCACAGGATCAAACTTGTCCCTCCTCACACAACATGAAATGCATCTATTTTTAAGAAATAACAATTAAGCAGACAAGAGAGGAAAAATGGGTTGCTGCTTTGCTCCTACCAGACAGGCCAAAGTTTAAAGGAGTGGTAATGCCTAACACTGATGGGCATTTGGGGAGGAAAGTCCTCTGTCATACACGGTGGATGGAAATGTAAAATTTAAATCCTTTTTTTTAAAATGCAAATGGAAACATCTGTTAACAGGAAAAATAGTCCCTCCTTCCAACCTAGCAAACCTGTCTTGAGAATCTATCACACAGGAATGAAAGCTTCAAAGAATACTCTATGTAGCAAGGTTATTTATTACAGTTTTCTCCATGATGTCAGCAACATTTGGATAGTTGAATAAATCATGGTGCATTCAGACATGAAATATTATGTAGTCATTACAAAGAATGATTTAAAGCTAAAGCAGCTAACTTGAGAGTTTCACAAGGTATTTTTTTTTTTTAATTTATTTGACAGATCACAAGTAGGCAGAGGCAGGCAGAGAGAGACAGGAGGAGGAGGCAGGCTCCCTGCTGAGCAAAGAGTCCGACGCGGGCCTCAATCCCAGGACCCTGAGATCATGACCTGAGCCGAAGGCAGAGGCTTTAACCACTGAGCCACCCAGGCGCTCGTCACAAGGTATTTTTTTGAATGAGAACACTGATAAAGAGTGGGATTTAAAATACGATCCCATTTTTTAAAAAAGCAAACAATCTGGAAAAAAAAAACAGCCAATAAATGTGTACGTTTTATAGCTAAATAAGCAGGGGGAAGGCTGGGTAGCTCAGTCGTTAAGCGTCTACCTTCAGGCTCAAGTCATTATACCAGGGTCCTGGAATCGAGCCCTGAGTCAGGCTCCCTGCTCAGCGGGAGCCTGCTTTCCCTCTCCCAGTCCCCCTGCTTGTGTTCCCTCTCTTGCTGTCTCTCTCTCTCTCTCTGTCAAATAAATAAATAAAATCTAGAGATGCCTAGGTAGCTCAGTCAGTTAAGCAGCTGCTTTCAGCTCAGGTCATGATCCCAGAGCCCTGGGATTGAGTCCCACATCAGGCTCCCAGCTCAGCGGGGAGCCTGCTTCTCCCTCTGCCTGTTGCTCTCCCTGCTTGTGCTCACTTGCTGTTTCTCAATCTCTGACAAATAAATAAATAAATAAAATCTTTAAAGAAAAAAAAAAACTACACAAAAATAAAAATAAATAAAATCTTTAAAAAAAGCAGGGGGAAAAGTACAGAATAGTATAGGCTAAGATTAACACTCGTTACTTGAAGGAAGGTGGGTGGTGGGGGAGGGAGAGAAGGTAAAGGCAAGTTTTTAAAAAAGGTTGCAAAGGAAAAGTTCAAAGTATTTACAAAATGTATCTTGTTTATGTATAGTCACATATTTATGCATGCATAAATAAATAAGAAAGGTAAAAAAAAAAAAGAAGAGAGAGGTATCTGGTTTGATCCAGGGACTGACAGTGATGTGTCCAGTGCAAACCAAGCTGCCTCGTGATGTGAGTGTCTCCTGAACGTGAGGGTGCCTCACATCCTGGGGAGGCCTGTGAAACAGAATACCGGGCTGGAGCCCCCCAAGCTTCTGACTCAGGAGATTGTGGGTGGGGGCCTGAGAATTTGCACTTTTAATAGCTGGGGAAGGACCTTACCGGTCCGGGGACTACACTTTGAGAAACATTGTTTTCATCACGAGTCTGTATTTTTGGAAACAAATCAACAAACAAAATTTATATCAATGAGGATCTATACTTCTATATTTGTATGAACAAGAAACAAGCATGTGAAAACATATTCTAAGTTAATTTGTATTTGTTAATTCAGGGGGTCTGGAGTAGAGGTAGCCTAGAAGTTGGGGTGGGCATGGGTTGATGTGGGAAACAAAAGCAAGAGAAAAATTAAATTTTCTTGCTACTTACAGCCCATTGACAATTCCTTGGAACATGCAGAATGACGTTATTCTAGGGACTCAATGTTAATTCTTCGCTAAGGGCCAAAGCCAATCTACGCCCAATGCCTAGGATCCTGTGAGTCTACTTTAACACATAAACTTGCCTTTGGAAACTTCCTTTATCTCTACCCCCCCAAGACACAAGTTGGCAATCATCCCCCAAGCATGAGACCCACAGATATGCATCTGAAGGGTCTCATGACTCAGGTTTTTATAAGACGGTAATAAATGATCCTTTCCTAACAATAGCTAGCCCCTCAAGGTCCTGGAAACTTAGCTTCCAAAATTCCTCAGAGACTTACGCATCCCTAATGTCCTCTCAACGTGAAAGTATATAATGGGGCACTCTTCATGACCCCAGTGCAGCTCTTTCTGCCCATGGGTCCTGTCCCCGTGCTTTAATAAAGCCACTTTTTTGCACCAAAGACGTTTCAAGAATTCTTTCTTGGCCATTGTCTTTGAACATTGTCTTTCCACATCATGGGTGATCAATTTGCCCATATATACTCTCTCTCTCTATATATATATATATATAAAATATATTACATATATGTATAATATATATCACATATATATGTAATATATATTATTATAATATATAATTATAATAATGTACAACATATGTAATATTTATATATATATAAAATATGTAGTTTAACTTGCACCAGCATATTATTATTTTTGCAACTTGAAAACCATTAATAAGGGAAATCAGGTGAACGGATAGATGAATGGGGTGGCTGGCTGAATGAAAGAAATAGATGAATGGATAGAAGGGGGGAGTGGGTAGAAGGGAGGAAGAAAGTAAAGAGTGCACAAATGCAGAAAAAGGCCCAAGGAAAAGGCAGCCCCAAGCAGACCATTCACACTCAGTTCCTTGGCTCCATATCTTACCTCCTTAAGCTGGGCGCTGTCTTTGGTGGTCTGAAAATTCTGGCTAAGTTCATCCACTTCTTTTTCAAAGAGTGAGCGCACCTCACTGAATCCTGAACTCACTGGCCCCATGAGCTCCTCCAGAATGGACGCCAAGAACGGTTGCACATTCTCGGCACAGCTTCTTTCTGCGGGCTGGGCCACCATGGCTGAGATAGGAAATAGGCAGAAAACCATCACTTATTATGGGCAAAATTGGGTTCAAAGTCCCTGGAGCCAGACCAGGGGTGGGCGGTGCCCCAGAGAGCCACTTAACAGCCCAGGCAAACTCAAATGAGCAAGACAGACCAGCACAGAGAGTCCTGTGCCAGCAGTCACCAGAAGGGAAAACCATTCGATGTTTGCAGAATTGGAACAAACCATCCCTCCGTTCCCCAAGCTTTCCTCTGCCCAAGGATGAAGTGCACTTTTCTGGCTGGTCCCTGTGACCACGCAATGCCTAACAGAAAACAGAAAATGCTGGCAATCCACCTCTTAACTCTCATCATTATCATTCTGGGTGCATAATTTGTCTTCTAAAAAACACGATTTACTAAGTTTTTAAATTGAGGTATAACATTATATCAGTTTCAGCTGTACAACGTAATGACTCAATATTTGTACATAACAACTTATTAAGTTTTAATTAATTTCTCTAAGAGTTAATCAGCTCATATAATTCAATTCCCACTTCCCCTCCTCAAGAGAATTTTTAAAAACTTGAACACAGTTTTTTCTTGGGCGTATAGAAACAGATTCCATTGAAAACAAACACCACCCCACCTCCCACCCCCACCCCCAAGTTTTTTTTTAAAAGGCTATTTTTTCCCACTAATCACAGAAAACGTGCACGATGACAAAAATATAGAGAGCACAGGAAAATCATAAAGAGAGATGAAAAAGTGTAACCACACTTCCCCGAGGCAAATCCTACTCTTTGATTTAAAAGAGGAAGAACACTGGGGGGCCTGGGGAGCTCAGTCGTGAGCACATCTGCCCTGCATTGAGCTCTGTTCAGCCAGAAGTCTGCTTTTCCCTCTCCCACTCCCCCTGCTTGTGTTCCCTCTCTCACTGTCTCTCTCTGTCAAATAAATAAATAAAATCTTAAAAAAAATAAATAAAAGACGAAGAGCATAAAGTCCGGATAGGACTTGGAAATCTGCATTTTTTTTTTTTAAGATTTTATTTATTTATTTGACAGACAGAGATCACAAGTAGACAGAGAGGCAGGCAGAGAGAGAGAGAGGGAAGCAGGCTCCCTGCTGAGCAGAGAGCCCGACGCGGGACTCGATCCCAGGACCCTGAGATCATGACCTGAGCCGAAGGCAGCGGCTTAACCCACTGAGCCACCCAGGCGCCCTGCATTTCTTTTTTTTTTAAAGTGCTAAGGTGAAGGTCATGATTAGCCAGGTTTGAAAGCACATGTAGTGAGGGAAGCCTGAGCCGGAAAAGACCTGAGCTTGCTCTGTACACTGGAAGGTTAGCTTTGTGGCGCTGGTAAGTCACCTGGCCCTTGTCACATTATCACGGAACCAAGAACGGAAGGACAAGCGTACCTGGGTGTTCAATCCTTCCATTTTATACATGGAAAATCAAAGGCCTGGAGATGTCCCAGGGCTTGACCAAAGTCACACCTTAACTTACGGATCAAGGACTACACTTCAAGTGTATTTCTTAATCCTTTATTGGCAAATAATGTGCTTACAGGGAGATGAATGGGGCCCATTTCTTCTCTCGGTTTGTAGAAATATCTCACAGGTATGGAGGATCAGACTGCCCCTTCCTTGGAGAATCTGAGATGACTATTCATATTATGAATAACTCACAAATATTTGGTATATAAAATATTAAAGAGGTCATAGAACTGCTAGGGGGGAAAAAAAACCCTTTTGATTGTATGATTTAAATATGAAACGATCTGTGACTTCTAAAAACGACTGGCTTGATACCAAAATGCAAAATTGTGTGTCAGGAGAATAAAGGACCTTTTTATCAATGAACTTGGAGAGAAGAACTGTTTGAAAAGCGCCTAACAGAAATTTCAGACTAGTCACGAACACAGGTCATATGCAGTAAAGATTTAGTGGCGGCTGGTGAGATTCACCTACTGAGCGGGGAGGAAACGGACACAGGCAGGGGCCATGGCGACCCTGCTCTCCTCTGCCTGCTCCCTGCTGATGCCTGTGTGCCAGTTCGGGTTGCAGCCTCCTCTCTGTGCCTTTTTTGTGCTCCTTTCAGCTGGGCCTTCCTTCCTCCTCCTCTGCTTGTGAACATCTCCCTCACCCGTTCAAGACCCAGTATACACCTCACCCACGCAGACAGTCGCATGCCCTTGGAACCACCACTGAGCTCCCTGAGTGGTGGGCCGCCTGTCGCTGCTTCCTTCTGGAGGGCATACATTTGACACCCCACCGGGACATGATCAGCTAACTTCCAGGCGTGTAGAGACACAGTTGTGATAAATATGGACTCACAAACCATCCCAAAGTTAGGGCCGCTGCGGCAGAACCACGGAGCAGAGGGACAAAGATGGAAAGTGTTGGGATTAGAGGGGTTTGGAACCTGACTCAGTTTTTGAATCTGGGCCAAGTTACTTAATCTCTGCCTCGGTGTTCTTATCGGGGAGGTGGGGATCATGGGACGAATGACTCCTGGCGGTTGGGGTGACGATGATGTGGGCTGACTGTGTTCAGGTGCTTGGAACTGTAGGTGGCCCTCGGGAAGCCCTCACTCGCTGTGAGCCCTCGTCCCACCTGCAGGCATCATCCTTTTTCCCATTAACCGACAAGAAAACAGCGCTATTGTTACAGGAGCCCACAGTGTTTTTTGAAGCTGACCTAGTTCCTGGCTGGGAACCACAGTGTCCTCAGTTCCTGCTTTTCCAGTGGCACCTTTCCCATCTTTTCCCCCTGTTTCAGAATCTGTAACATGCCTCATATCCTCTTGTGAAATCATGTTGTCTTCTTTGACTCCTCGTAGCCCTTGTATTCAGCAGGAGCAGGATAAATGCTTACTGAATGAAGAAATACTTGTCGGGCAGGACTAAAGATTGGTTGCTTGACCGTCAAGAGTCATTTGGGAGGAAACGGGAAGATCACTGCTTAGTACTCCCAAAGCTCTTTCAAAACCCAAAGCCCTTTACTGACGCAGTCCGAAGTATACAGTTGATCCTTAAACGATGCAGAGGTTAGGGGTGCTGACCACGCCCCCCTGTTGTTGAAAATCTGTGTATAACTTTTGACTCCCCCAAAACTGAATTCCTAATAGCCTACTGTTGACCAGAAGCCTTACCCATAACATAAACAGTTGACAAACACATATTTTGTATGTTGTGTGTGTTATATCCTGTATTCTTACAATAAAATAAACTAAAGAAGGGGCTCCTGGGTGGCTCAGTGGGTTAAGCATCTGTCTTCAGCTCAGGTCATGATCCCAGGGTCCTGGGATCGAGCCCTACATCCATCAGGGTCTCTGCTCAGCGGGGAGCCTGCTTCTCCCTCTGCCTCTGCCTGCCGCTCTGCCTGCTTGTGACCGCCCCGCCCCTGTCAAATAAATAAAATCTTTAAAAAAAAAATAAGCTAGAGAAAATAAAATGTTACTAAGAAAATCATAAGGAACAGAAAATATGTTTATAGTACTGGATTGTATTTATCCAAACCCCCCCATAAGTGGACCTGTGCGGTTCAAACCTGTGTTGTTCAAGACTCAGCTGTACTTTATTATTTTAAGAGGTGGAGAACCAGAGCCTCAGTTAAAATGTGCTTCTGATATTCCCTTTTAAAAAGACTTGATCGTGACTTCCTTTCAAAGTTCCTTTTAGGAGACAAAGACTAGTCTAGGGCAGAGTGTTTTTCCATTTTATGTGGGATATACTGGAGCCACAGAGACTAGGAAAAAGAGAGAGAGAGAGAAACTGGTTGAATTCAGGCGTGACTGGGGAGCTGGGTGCTGGAGGTTTTAAGTTATATAAGCACTTGAATATAGTCAATTCTCCATCAGTTGTGCTAACAGGGGAATGAGAGACATGGAAAATAGTGAACACGTAGCGCTGAAGCTAATCTGTCTGTGCCTTGGAGGGTAGGGCATGGACAGACCCGCACGGAAACAGACACGCACCCCCATGCCGCAGTCAAGCCCGCTCTCTACTCTCTCGCAGAAGAACCACTGGAAGGGCTCAGAGGCGAGCTGGGCTGCGGTGTGAACGGGGCCGGAAAGGCAGAGCGTAATCCACCAAGTAGACAGCCCCTGTCAGGTGCTAAGTTTCTTGAGTACAGGAACTGGGTCCCCTGTTCATTGCTAAAGCCCCAGCACCTTGCTCAGAAAGCACCTAGTACCTATTTTTTTAAATGAGTGAGCGAGCAGATGGGCAAGTGAGTGAAGAATCTGAAAAATGAGGGCGCCTGGGTGGCTCAGTGGGTTAAGCCTCTGCCTTCTGCTCAGGTCATGATCTTAGGGTCCTGGGATCGAGTCTCGCATCGGGCTCTCTGCTCAGCGGGGAGCCTGCTTCTCCCCCCACACACCCCGCCTGCCTCTCTGCCTACTTGTGATCTCTCTGTCAAATAAATGAATAAATAAAAATCTTCAAAAAAAGAATCTGAAAAATGACAATGTAAGAAGACTGTTGCTAAACCATCCCAGAGGAGTCCTTATGCTTCTCGGAAATGACTTTCGGGGTGCGGTGCTTGTTGGGATGTAGGAATTAACAGTAACATTTCAGCCGATAACATGTTATCCTGTGGAATTCCTTAGCGGCCCTCTCAGGCCTCTTGTGAGGGCACAGGCAACCACTTTCCTGCCAAAGGCCAGAGAGAGAACATGCGCGACCTTGCAGTCCTGGAGGTCTCGGTTCTGATTACTCAGTTCTGCCCTGTAGCATGAACGCAGCCACAGGCAATGCATATTGAACGGGCACGGCTGTGTCCCAATGAAATGCTATTTACAGAAATTGGCAGTGGGCTCGATTCAGGTCAGGGCCCACAGCTGACAGACCTCAATCTCAGGGACCCTCCCTCCTGATTGCAGGGGAGGACACTAAGGCACATGGAAGTCAAGTGACCCTCCCAAGTACACCTGACCGGCCATGTTGCCCTTGAGACTAGAATCTACATTTATCCACGCTAAGCCAGTTTTCTTCTTGTGAAGAGAAAATCCATTTACTCATTCATTCAAGTATTTGCTGAGAATCTGCATATACCAGGCATGGTACTAGGCCCTGGGTATGCCTGAGTGAAACAGGGACTGCATGGTCCTGTTCTTAGACAACTTATAGTGGAGAAGAGGTGTGCATAGAAGCCAATACAATTAGTGTGAGAAGCACCACAACAGGGGCGGTGTGTAGGGCATCAGAATACGCAGGCACCACCACAGGCAAGAAGCAAACTCTCCTTCCTGCTGGGGAAGGTCCAGCCCTTGCTGGCATATGACCATTACACCCGGTATCGGCTCTTCCCGATTCTGCCAGTTCAGTTTTCCTCTGAAATCATGAAATATGACTGCGTGTGCAGCTCATTTAGCTGTAAGAGCCTGGATTATCTCCACTGACCTTTGATCTTTCCAATTAAAAAGTTCTTCGAGTTCACGATCTGATCCATGTCTGAACGGATGGTCCCCTCCAGGCCCTTCGTCAGAGCACGGCACTCCTCCTTCAAGGCACTTAATCCTTCTGAAACTTGGTGTCGAACCAGGTTGTAGGCTTCCTCAAGAAGCTGCAACAGAGAACAGCACAGAAATCGGGGCTCTGTCGTGTGCGAGCGCCTGCCGGAGTCAAGTAGAGCGGGGAGGGCTAAGCGCAGATTCTCTTAACGTAAACACAACTGCAGGCACACTCATTTTTCTTCCCGGATTTGAGCCTGTTTGGATTAGTCCTCATGTTAAGTGAGACTGGGCAGAGTCAAGGTGGGCAGTTCTCCACCCAGGGAAGGAATTATTTAAAAAAAAAAAAAAAGGAGGAGGGGGAGGAGAAGGAAGGGGTGGAGAGGAGGAGGAGGAAGAGAAGAAAGAAGGAAAGAAGGAAGGAAGGTAAGGTAAGGAAGGAATGAAGGAAGGGAGAGAGAAAGAAAGAAAGAAACCAAGAAACTGCCCTTAAAAAAAGGAGGGAAAGGGATGTTCATTTTGAATAGCACAGTCACATAGCAAAGTCATGGCTTACGCCGAGCCAGGCCCTCTTTCTGTCATTCTTCTTCCCCTTCATTTTCGGCAGAAGGTCCGTCTGAAGGGTTGGCAGGAGGTCCTCCATCACCAGGTTACTCAGGATCTGGGAAGAGGAAGACAGGGCTAGAGTGAGTTGGGTGGAGACTGGTCGAGCATCGGGCCAGCTGACGTCGTCAAGATCGGCCGTGCTGATCCTGGCAACCTAAGACTGTCCCGGCTACATCAAATCCGTTAGCTGATAGTTTCATTCTGGTTCTGAGGCTACAGAAATCTCAACTAAAGAAAATCTTGGAGGGTAAACGTTCTTGAATATCTGCGAACAACAGTAATGTCTACTAACGGTTCACCATCAGAAGGAAAAATTCCTCATATTCACACTTCTTCAGAAACTAGAAGAATCTAGTGCATTTAAGATAAAAGGCAAAATTTTAATAATGGATAAGAGTGTCATTAGCAACCTCATGACTTGGTTTTGGTGGCTTGAGGTCTTGATGTGTCCTCTGAGACCATCACGCCTCCTCAAGCTCCCTTGGGATCTGTGTGTCTTCATGCTCTTTGTCCCTGCTGTCCCCTGAACCCCACCTCCATCATCCTTAAAATTTAGAGAAAAAATGGAGCAACAAACACTTGGAACAACTGGACATTTATGGGGTGAGCAGAACATGGGCGAGGGGATCCAAAGTCTTCAGGACTTAAAAAAAAAAAAGTCTGCTCCCAAGTCACTCCTAAAATTTTGGTTGGCGCTATGAAAATGTGTGTGTGTGTGTGTGTGTGTGTGTGTGTGTGTGTGTTTTAAATCTGACCATGTTCTCTATGTCCACATATTACAATGCTCCATGTAACACCAACTTCTCCTTCTTTAACCAACCACCTCCCCACGACCTGGAGATTTGCTTTTCAGATCCAGTTTTACTATGAATCTTTTGGGGTTCACAGCATATTTTTCAATATCAGCCTGCAAGACAAGATTTACAAAAGAAAAAGAGTAATTTGGGGAATGGAGAATCATTTGACATCCATTCTATAAATTTAAAATAATATTTGCGCAAAACAATTGACCTCCTTCTCATACAAATTCAAAATAGGCTTTGGGAATTACAGAAGATCTCCTCCTGAGGTCACTGGTCCGCCTCATGCTAGTGAAAATGGTCATGAGCTCACTAGATCTTTCCTTTCACCTGCTCTGTTAGAGCAGGGTGGAACATTTTAGCTGAAGGGTCCAGGAACACTCCCCGGGTAGAGGTGGGTGAGTTGTCCAATCCCCCTGTGCCTGGGGGCTACTGGGAGAGAAGGCTGCTCAGGTCAGTGTGGGGAGTGGTGTCCTGTCACCTGCGATGTAGAACTTTGTGGTGTGACAAAGATTATAATGGGCATAGGATTTCCCCAAGTCCTGGTAATTCATTGGTGGGAATGTTTTTCTTCCTCAACCATTCTCTGGGAGCAGACAAGGGGCGAACCAGAATTTTTGAGGAATTTGAGAGGAACGTGATATGTGCGAACTCCATGGAGATTAGCAGGTCCAACAATTAGATTCAAGTAGGTCATTAATAACATGGATCCTGCCCGCGTCCTGCTGAGGGGCGTAAGTCCTTAGTTGGAACACATCTGCCCAAGACTGATGGAAGTGTAGCATCGGAAGAATGAGCTAGGAAAACAAGGAGATGGAGGCGGGACTTAAAATCAATGGGAAGTATTATCTTAGTTGAAAGTGTTAAATTCAGGGTCATAATCATTGCTTAACTCATCCTTTTGCAGATATTAGTTTGAGTCTGAGCATAAGCAATAAGGGGTTGGGAAAGAAGAAAATGTTAAGAAAATGAAGGCCAAAGGAAAAAAAAATACTCCATTTGGGTAGGTCATAGTTTTCTTTTAGTCTTTCCCATATAATGTTTCAAGAAATTGAGTTCTATTTTGTTTATTTATTTATTTATTTATTTATTTTTAAGATTTTACTTATTTATTTGACAGACAGACAGCACAAGTAGCAGAGAGGCAAGCAGAGAAAGAGGGGGAAGCAGGGTCCCCGCTGAGCAGAGAGCCCGATGTGGGGCTCGATCCTAGGACCCTGGGATCATGACCTGAGCCGAAGGCAGAGGCTTAACCCACTGAACCACCCAGGCACCCCGAGTTCTATTTTGTAATTTAGGGACCTGAAACGGAAATACGTCCAGGGAAAAGAAAGAAGGGGAAGAGGAGTGGGTTGCAAGGGTGTGGGGCCTGGGAACACCACTGGGCAGGCAGAGTCTCGAACCGCTGAGGCCCAATTGTGCCGTCCAAACGCTGAGTAACCCCTTCCTCCACCCTTCACCCCACCGCCCCCAACCTTGTGCCACCCCCTCCCCTGCCCAGGGTCCGCTCTGAGATTCCCTACCTGGGTTGGCTCTTCATGAGCAGGGTCCAAAGCCCTGGGGCTATTCTAGGGAAAGTAGCCAGTCAAATAAATGAACCATACTCAAGAAGGGGGTCCTCAACCTTCTCCCTCAGAACAAGATCTATCAAGTTTCACCCCAAAGGCCCTAAAAATACTACTTTTGCTTATAAAAGAAACGGTGTGTGTATGTGTGTGTAAATTAAATTGCTGGGATGTGTAGATTTTAAAATTCCATCGCACATATAAGAAACCAAACATGCCATTAGGTCAAAATTCACAAACCCAGGTTTACTCCCTGAAGGCCATACCGTGGGTTACCTTCCAGATGCTGACGCTATGGGGAAGGTGTGAAGTCCAGAGAGACTGTCTCTCTTCCTGAGACTGGTGCCATGGTCTGACCAGGCTGCCGACCTTGTGCCTTTTCTATTACTGAGTGGCTATCGGTGAAAGAATCATTTAAAGGTGTCACATTCAAGGTCACTAAATAAAAGACAACTCTGAAATGTATGGAGAAGGCCTAAAATGTGGATAGTTTTCTTGTCTTGAAACAACCTGTTCTGTGGGAATTATGAGCTACTTTCTCAGCTCACCTGATAAAGGCAAATTTAAATTTATAATAATACTTATAAAATAATAAATACATATTTATTACATAAATATGTTACTGTAATAAGTAATAAACACCAAGTACCTGAAAGTACTTTACATTTTGCAATCTCATTTGATGCATTTTTATATACCATAGGAACTATATTCAAGTTCTTACTAGTATATAGATTTTTTTTTAAGGATTTTATTTATTTGACAGACAGAGATCACAAGTAGGCAGAGAGGCAGGCAGGCGGGGTGGGGGGGGAAGCAGGCTCCCCACTGAGCAGAGAGCCCGTTGTGGGGCTCGATCCCAGGACCCTAGGATCATGAACTGAGCTGAAGGCAGAGGATTTAACCCACTGAGCCACCCAGGCGCCCCACTAGTATATAGATATTTTCACCTTAATCACCTGCAGGCAAATTATCCTAAGATATTTGCTCTGCTTGGACACTTGCCTGACAAATAACCACCGCCACGAGGGCCCCCCAGACTTGCTACGCGAGTCATTACTATGAAGATAATAATTAACAATGCTGAACATCTTCTGAGTATCAGGCCCCGAGGCAGAGGGGGTTAAGACAAAATGATGATCAAATGCTCAGCAGATACGAAAAAAGTACAAATAAATCCAGTGGTTTAAACAAAAGATGTCATATTCTCAAACTCGGTTATGTTGTGCCATTTCCTACAACTACTTGGTAGCTGTTTTTTGGCCCCTAATCTCTTTTTCTGGTGAGCGTTAGGACAGACGCTGCTTCAGCTCCACGCGTGAGGTAACACGGAAGCCTCCCCCGGTGGGCCCCAGATGGGGGTTTTGGAGCCCATGCCCTTCCATTTCCTTTCACCCGCTTCTCCAGGGAGAGCCAGACGTGGCTCAAGATGTGTTTCCATCCCAGACTGGCTCTGTGACCTCAGCCAACCTCTCTGAATGTTCCTTCTTTCACTTGGAGGGTGTTGGACAGACAGTCTTTGAAATGCCCTTAGTGCTCACACTTTAGGAGTCTGATTTCCCCATAGATACTCAGACTCCTGGGGGAGCAAAACTTCTCACTGGGTCACTTGGTAATCTCCAGCTTTTACTGATCTCTTCTCTGTTTTTGTTTTGTTTTGTATATTGTTCTGCTCTTCCACTTATGGTACTTTTTTTTATACTGCAAAATTAGCACCTTCCTATCACTGCTTGGTGCTAATGCTTTATGATGTCCATATATGTGCAGAGCCACACACAGTTCTAACACTGCCTCGTTCTCTGGATGTTTCTGGGTATGCCTTGCCTCACCACGATGGCAAGGGATGAGTCATTTAGTTCTCTCACACCTTCTAGAGCTTCGCACCTATCAACCCAAAACAAAAGGCAGAAGGTCAACAAAAGAAACATGATACTCCATGCGAAGAAAGGATTCATTAAGTACCTGCTTTCAATGGCATCATGAAGGCATGTGAGCTGTCATGAGATTTCAAATGAAAGGAAAGATCAAGCAAGGAGCATAAGTAAACTTGAGGAGTTAAGAAAATGTTGAACTTGGTAGACTTCCATAGTGGGTGTTGATCTTTCACTGGACCAGAAATTGGAAGCCATCATTTCCTCCGCCATTTGTCCACTTAGCATGTGACCATAAAGCTATCAACTGCATGGGTCAGGGACCGACAGTCCTGTCCCGCCCATCTCTGGGTCACCGGCACCCAGCATAGTGCCTGTCATACAGCGGCTCAATAGTTGTTCAGTGACTAAACCTGGACGAGTCACTTGACTGCTATATGCCTCCCTCGGCTTTCTCATTTACAGAATGGAGATATGGGTAATCTCACGAGATCAGTAAGACGAACAGAATTAGGATTTGAGCATTAAAAAGCATTACACAAAGGCATTTTAATACTGGTGTATATCTTAAATATGTTGGTTTACATGGTAGGCTAATCAGCATCAAAGGCTTCAGCCTCCCCTTTTGCTTTCATTTTTCTTTTCGGCATAAGTACAGTTCGTGCTTAATCCTCTCAGGTTGATAAATGGATGTGCTTCCCCCAAATATCAGAAACCAAGAATTGGCTAAAGTGCTGGAAAAAGTCTCAGGCCGAGAAATAAATGAGTTTAGAATCCTCCAAAGGGGAGGGGGAAAAAAAAAGCTTCTGAGTCATATGGTTAAACAATGAAGAACAGCCCCATCATCACAAGCAAATGTTTTTGGCTTTAGAAGTTTAACGACCATACGAAGGCAAGGCCCCATCTGGTCTCTTCCAAATAGTGTCTCCTAATAACAAATTCCACTGGCCCCCAAAAGAGGCACTTGGGGAGATGAGGGGAAATTAAAGAATAGCATTTTTGGACCCTGTGTGCCTCTAATTAAATAATGCCATACCCAGCCTCCTCCGGGCTGAATTAGCCATGTGATTGGTGTTCTCATGGACACAGTTTCCTTGGAGATTTGTAGCAATGTCCCTGGTACCAAGCCAATGGAGGTACTCAGCCCATGACTAGCATTTAATCAAGGTCATGGGAAATTATATCAGGCCACAGGGGATAGAAAACTAGAAGAGGTAAATAAAATGCATAGAAAACTGTCTAATGCTTTTAAAATGTGTTTCCCTGACTTCGTTCACAGATCATTTAATAAGTAAAGACAAGCACGTGCCGAAGAGTTTTCCAGCAACATCTCACTTAATGCTCAGAACCCTGCAAGGTAAACATTATCATTACTCTCTTTCTCAGAGGACTAACCCGAGACGAAAAGAGGTCCAATAACTTGGCAAGATTTAACCCGAGTCCACTGACCTAAGGCCCCACCACACACTATGCACTTTGCCACACTGCTCATGTTTGCTTATGGTCTAGAAGCATGAGGTCAATTCAAAGAATCATGCTTTGTGTCAGAAGCAGTAGAAGCAGCTCTCCCCACTGCCGTTGCAGGGTTTCAAGCTGCCCTGTTTACTGCCCAGTATGGAGGTGTTTGGAGAGGGTCCCTAATAGTTTGTGGATCAAATGCTTCTAGATGATTCGAGAAATGGCCTTTGGAACCACATCTTCCGTTCTTGCAACTTTTTTGTTTGTTTGTTTGTTTTATGGCTCTGACCTCCCACAACAGACAGGGAAGAGGATCCAAAATTCTGAGCCACGTTACCTGGACTTCATCCCCAGTGATCATTTCCCATGAGCCATAGTGTCCCTTCTCCTGACGGAAGAACTGGACAGCTTCCAGAAACGCTTGGGCTTCAAACGTTGTCTGCTTCATGTAATCTAAGAGAAAAAGGCAAGGGTGTTTAGCAGAGAAGACTACTTATACATTTACCATGGTTTTTCAAGAGACCTAACATTACCTGAATACTACGAGGGAGAAAATTATGAGACACACAAAAATCAAGCAGGTGTCGAATTCAAAGTTCATGTGCAGATTTGAATCACACTTCTTGCTCCCCATAGCAGCAGATTCAGTCTATCCATTGCTAGGCAGACTGTCTAGGATGAGAAGCAGATGAATCTCCCTTTATCTTTCTTGTAAATGCTTCCCTTGGGCATGGAAGCACCTACTGGCTTCCCGCTTCCAAATCTAGCTCCTCACTATGGCAGACCATTCCTGCACAAGGCTTTGTGTGTCCCGCGGAATCCCTCCCCATTCCCTGAATGACACTCTGATTTCTTTGCGACTTGATAGCAACTTTCTGTCAAAAGGACATCCATATAATATGCTCCTTGATGCCAACAAAGAATGACAATGGCTAACCACCATGTAATGAGATACTGTTCTTCTAAACATGTTACACATTTCACTAAAACCTCAAAAAACCTCTGCGTTGAGTGTTATTATCATCTTGATTATATAGACGGTGCAGAAGCCCAGAAAGATTAATTGCCTCAGGTCATACAGCTTGTAAGTGTGTGAACTCAAGCAGTCTGATTCCAGTCCGACGACATTACCCTGTATCAGCACCGCGCTACACTACCTCAAAATCTACACAAAGCCCCAAATCTTTACCTTCAAAAATGTGGAACTAGTTTTCCAGGTTTGCCCTTCTAAATAGATTAGATTTTTTTTTATTATTCTCCTTTATTTTATTTAAATTCCATTAGTGAATGCATAGAGTATTATTAGTTTCAGAGGTAGAGTTCAGGAATTCATCAGTCTTATACAACACCCAGTGCTCATCATGTCACATGCCCTCCTTAATGCCCATCACCCAGTTACCTCGTCCCCCCACCCACCTTGCCTCCACCAATCCTCAGTTTGTTTCCTATAGTTAAGAGTCTCATATGGTGTGTCTCCCTTTCTGATTTCATTTTTTCCCTCCCTTCCCTACGACCCTCTGTTTTGTTTCTTGATTTCCACATATGAATGAAATCATACAATTCTTTCTCTGATTGACTTATTTCCCTTAGCATAATACCCTCTAGTTCTATCCATGTCTTTGCAAATGGTAAGATATCTTTTTCTTGATGGCTGAGTAATATTCCATTTTGTGTGTGTGTGTGTGTGTGTGTGTGTGTGTGTGTGTGTGTGTATTACATCTCCTTTATCCATTCATCTGTCGATGGAATCTGGACTCTTTTCATAGCCAAACATACTAGATTTTAAAATGTGTTTTATCTGGGAGGAAATATTTAATAGCAGGATTTTAAGTGTGGTTGTGGAAGCAGGAGCTCAACAGCCTTCCCAGAATTCCACAAATCACACCGTGCATAACAATATCCTCATTTCTGCCGTGGACTGAATATTTGTGTCTCCCAGAATTCATATGTTGAAACCCTAATCCCCAGTATGATAATATTTGGAGATAGAGCCTTTGGGGGAGGTAATCAGGCCAGGAAGGTATGATGGGATTACTGCCCTTATCGTGATGAGATTAGTGCCCTTATAAGAAGAGAGCTCCTCCCCCCACTTCTATCCTCCCACTAGACCCTGGACCTGCCAGTGCTTTGATCTTAAACTTTCAAGACTGTGGTATTTTTGTTACAGCAGCCCAAACTGACCAAGGCAATTTTTCAATACACAAAGATAGCTCTTGGAGGACATAATGATGACAGAATTATAATAATTTTTTCAGGGAAATGAATCATAGACATAATCTAATCTAACAATAAAGAAATCAAATCTTAGAAAGGGGAACTAAAGCTAAATGAAGTGATTGAAAGCACCAAATCTCTTGCCTCCTGCTTCTCCTCCTATAGGACGTGAAATCCCCTTGCTAATAGCCTATGATCTGTATTTATAGAGCGAATTAGATTAGCCAGTTGAAGGCTGCAGATTTGCTGGGGACCTTCAGAGCTTTAGACAATGGGACTACTCAGTCAAGGAATGAGTGGTTGATAAGGAGGGACAAGGCAGAAACAGAGAAGGCTCAATCTTCTCCAGAAGGTGATAATCGATGGGCTGTAGACAACTCTTTTAAGACTGGTTTTCGAGGTCATAGGCCTCAGGAACCTGGTACATTTCGAGGCATAGTCTCTATGGAGTTCAAGCAACATTCTTCACAGTGAGGATACCATAAAGCCCCAAATCTCTACCTTCAAAAATGTAGAACAGTAACTGACATTTCTAATATCGACATAGAGATCTGCTCAAGATCTAAATCAGAAAAAGAGCATGTCTGAGAATCAAGTTTTTAAATTGAAGTATTTTCTTCCTTGTTCTTTTTTTCTGGCTTGGCAAATGATTTACTGTTTAATCTTAGAGGTTTGGAAAGCACAAATTAAAGTCTTGGTATAAAATTGACAACAAGGGGGCTGTGATACGGGGCTCAGTACACTGGGAGGGACTTTACCAACAGAGATGGAAACTGTAATTATACATTGAGATTCAAGATTGACTCATGGGCTTTTATTTTTAACAGCTGTTTTCATTTCCAACCCAAGGAAACAAAGAGATGGAAGAAAATGTGGTACTTGATGGAGTGAGGACTGCCAGACCCGCAAGCCTGGGAATAAGGTTTTAAATTCTTCTTGTCCTTACAAAAAGCATAAATTTACTTATTTCTTCCCCTACTAACCTCAGCAACTGGAGGAGGTATTTGAAACCCTACTCATACCTTCTATAACTACATCAAAGCAAACTATGGTAGTCGCCCTATGTGTGTTTGCAAAAATCTTTAGGAAAAAAAAATTACAGAAGAAATGGGATTTGGAGATAATGACGTGGGAGTCAGAGAGAAGTCCAAGAGGAGAGAGAAGAGCTGGAATGTAGTAGTGGTGGATGAGACACCTTAATCTAGGCAGAGAAGAGAAGGGTTAGTAATCAGATGACCCACACAGGAAATTACGGTAATTGAACATCAGCAAGAAAGCGAATGAGGGCAGGGAGCTGAATTCTCGACTCTCTACCATTAGGATGGATTTAAACTGGATTTTAACTATTCCTTTTCCATAGGGATTAAAAAAAAAAAAAAGGATATACTCTACTGATTCATCATTAGATTTTCAGGTTATAATCTGATTAATTAACTTCTACAAAACTTTTAGAACAGTACCTGGCATATAAAATCCATTTTATGGATATTAGCTTTTATGATGGTAAGCCAAACTCGACAGCAACTGCCAGATCATTAAGGAAATAAAGAACAAAGGTTTGCTTTGTGAAAGATAGAACTGCATTGCGATGGTAATACGATCTTCATTTCTTCTAACTTGTTTGCAGAGGCGTTGCTGAACCCAGCCAGAATGTACAGGTGTTTGAGAAAAACCGGATTATCAGTTATTTGATCAACTTCCTGCCATCGATCTCATGAGAACAGAATTCCAGGATCACAATCACCCACTCTCCTGCCAACAACAGCTGAGAGTTTAGTCCAGGGGTCCCCAGAATCAACCACGGATTCTGGTTGTTTTAAGCCTTCTCCTTGCAGGTCGACTTAGAAAAATGGCAGGTTATCAGCTCCATGTACTTTCCCAACACGTTATCATTATGAGAATGCTTAAGGAGACAGATGTGCTGGAGAGAACTTAGACATCATTAAATCCAGATCCCTCATTTGGCGGACAAGGAAACTGAAAGAAAATAAAGGTTAATTTCTTAGCTGAAGGTCACACAGCTGGTCAGAATCTGAGCCAAGAGTTGAAAAAGTAGCTCTGGCATGTCAGGAGCGGCCTTGGCATTCATGCTTACTTAAACCATAGACTATAAGAGCTGGAAGTGGTCTTAAAGGTCACCTAGCCGGAGTTCTCATTCCATGCTGGAAGCCTTCGGAATCCCAGACGCTCATCTGGCCTTAGCTTAACTGTTTCCAGTGACAGAGAGCTCACAATTTATGAAATAGTCATGGGACTCCTCTAATTATTTGAAAATTTTTCCTTTTATTGAGCCAAAATCTGTTTCCATGAACTCTCATTAATCTCATTTCTGCTTTTCAGAGCAAAATAGACAAGTTTACTCCCCTTCTATATGCTAACTCTAAAAAAAATAGCTGAATATCTGTATTTTCCCTCAACCATTCTTTAAACAATATAGTTTTGGGGATCTTTTAAATTTAGTTCTCTTTTTTTCTTCCTTCCCTTAGTAACCAATTCCATTTAATCAATATCATCCTAAATTTGGCTTGCGCAAATTATGTAAAGTAAAAGATTATGTTCCCTTTTCTGGTCCTTTACTACTACTACTACTACTACTACTACTACTACTACTACTACTACTACTTCTTCTTCTTCTTCTTCTTCTTCTTCTTCTTCTTCTTCTTCTTCTTCTTTTTAACACAAACACATCACACCATTGACTCATACCTTTCTTATAGGCAAATAAAATCCCTACAATTTTTCATATAAAACTTTTGTCAATTTAATCCTTTCCTAAACTGTACTTCTGCTTTTGATGTTGAGGTACAGGTTTTAACGTAACCCCTAATAAATGATAAGTTACTATGATCAACTCAGTGCCCCAGAGCCGGCCAAAATCATTTTATAATTATAATTCTGTTTCCAAACTCCCTTTCCCCTCTGTATCATTAAAAATTTTGGTGGGCTTGCCTTCTGTCACTTCTACCCAACTCACTGATAAAAATATTCATGAGATCGGGGGCAAGGACAGATCCCTGGTAAATTCTAAACATTTTAGAAGACACGTGGGAGACACATCTTGGCCATTAATTCAAGAGTTACATCCTCAGGACCTTAGTCTCTCCCTATTTCTCATCTGTGCAGTCACATGGAAAACTCATATTTGGGAGACATGATTATGGATTCTGCAAGGAAAAGAAAGCTTCTTTAGGCCCCTCGGGGGAACAGTTATCCAGGGGGCCAGCTTTTGTTTTTTTCCACTGGCACAGATTTACAGCACGTCTGAGTCAACCGAAACGCCAAAGCTCTAAGGCCTGTGCAGTCATTCTGGGTTTTGACTCTGGCTGCTGGGTTGGGACTCCCTGACTCAGGCTGGGTTTGGAAGTGGCGCTGTTATTTTATTTTATCGGTTCACTGTGCCAAGTCATGTTAGCTGATCCTCCTGGTGATTTGTAAAAGTTATGTAATAGCATTACTCACTACACTGCTATGGAGTTCATCTTGCTAATGTATACTTCTAAATTGTCTTCAGCTTCAGGTCATATGTCATCCTTTCTGGGAGAGCGCAGCAAGGCTGCTTGCCCTAGTTTCTTCTCTACGGCAAAGCGAAGAAACACGAAAGCAACCAACATTTATTGAATCCTGTCAATGTAAGTATGAACCACGGAAGATGTTTACACACACCATCTCATATAATCCTTCCAGCAATCCCCTTAGGGAAGAATTAATATTCCCACTTTAAGGCTGACAAAGAAACTGACTTCAGAAAGACAAAACAATTCGTTTTAGCTAGTAAGTGGTCAAGTCAGGCCTACGTATTTCCAAAGTCCTGTAATAACACTCTATGGTTTAATTTTTTAAATTTTTATTATGAGGTAATTGTAGATTCACATGTTTTTATAAAAATAAGAGAGGCAGGGCACCTGGATGATGCAGTTAAACGTCCAACCACTCTGACATGTATGCACGGGAACATGTGTGTATGTTTGCACGTGTGTGTGTATCGTGGTTTAATTTTTAAGTTATTTTTTAAAGTTTCCTTTCCTTCTCAAAGTTTAGAATCATATATGGGCACCTCGGTGGCTCAATCGGTTAAGCATCTGCCTTCAGTTCAGGTCATGATCCTGGGGTCCTGGGGTCGAGCCCCGTGTCGGGCTCCCTGCTCGGCAGGGAGTCTACTTCTCCCTCTCTCTGTCTTTTCCCCAACTCATGCTCTTTCTATCAAAAAATAAACTAAATTAAAAAAAAAAAAAGAATCATCTAGTCCAAACCACTCATATAACATGTGAGTAAACAGGATCAGACAGAATGTGATGTTATCACTGGAATTGCAAATGAATGGCATCCGTGCTCATGAAATGGTAATAAAAGTTATTACATTATTTTAAAAATATATTCATAACCAACCAAGCAAATATTTGTCATATTATAAATGACAACTCTATGAGCATTAACCTCAGGATTACTTAGAAGTCCCTGAATTGTATTTTGTAAACTTCTAGACTAAAATATACAGCTACTGGGACACCTGGGTGGCTCAGTTAAGCATCTGCCTTAGGCTCAGGTCATGAACCCAGGGTCCTGAGATGGAGCCCTGCACTGGGCTCCTTGCTCAGCAGGAAGCCTGCTTCTCCCTCTCTCTGCCGTTCCCTCTGCTTGCGTTCCCCGTCTCTGACAAATAAAGAAATCAAATCTTCTAAGAAAATTTTAAAAAAGAAAAGAAAATGTATTTTAAAAAAATACATCCATCTACTGACTAAATCTTATTTGTGTTAGTGGATACAGGCCTACCAAGAAGAGAGGAAGAATAAGCCAAGAAAAAAAAATGTGCTGTCCTTGGAGATCCATGGATCTGAGGATGAGTTACAATGGTATTGCTCTAGGTGAAAATATGAAGATGTGAGACTCGCTTGGAGGATATGAAGGACTTCTCGAATGGATGGAAGAAAGGTGTTCTAGTGAAGATATACTTGTTGGTTTTTTTAAAGATTTTATTTATTTATTTGACAGAGAGAGAGATCACAAGTAGGCAGAGAAGCAGGCAGAGGGAGAGGGGAAAGCAGGCTCCCTGCTGAGCAAAGAGTCCGACGCGGGCCTCAATCCCAGGACCCTGAGATCATGACCTGAGCCGAAGGCAGAGGCTTCACCCACTGAGCCACCCAGGTGCCCCGAAGATATTGTTTTGATAGAAATTTTTAACCACTTAGAAAAGGGCTGCATTCCTCATTTGAGTACAAGTAGTGCATCTCATGTATTCTTGACTTGTCAATAAATATTAAAAGACTGTTTGTCAAGAGACAAAGGAAGTGGTGATTACTAGAACCAGTGAGGACAGGCTAACCCATTTCCATTGCATTGACATACTAGATTGGCAGATTAGAAGGCTGTTAGAGACATCCTGTATCTAGATTTTAGCAAGGCAATTATTAAAGTTTTACATGCTTCGTGTACAACCGTATCACATCACTGACTTGCTCTGGGCTCACAGTTAAGGGAAGCCCTCTGGTTATCTATCTTGCCTTTTTATTTTTTTTTTTTAAGATTTTATTTATTTATTTGGCAGAGAGAGAAAGATCACAAGCAGGCAGAGAGGCAGGCAGAGAGAGAGGGGGAAGCAGGCTCCCTGCTGAGCAGAGAGCCCAATGCGGGGCTCGATCCCAGGACCCTGAGATTATGACCTGAGCCGAAGGCAGAGGCTTTAACCCACTGAGCCACCCGGGCACCCCTATCTTGCCTTTTTAAAATAATTGAAAATGTGTTCAGGGTGGGACCCTAGAGATTTTCCTCTAGGATGTCAGCCCTTCAGCCATCACCCATCATTGAGGCTGTTTATTTGCATTATCAACCAATCTCAATTTCTTCCATGTAGTCTTACTTGTGATCTCTCTCTGTGAAATAAATAAATGAAATCTTTAAAAAAAAAAAAAAAGAACTAAAAATTCAGAGTTATTAGTGTAATCATTTGGTATATGCCCTTCCCCTAGAGTGTAAATTCCAAGAGGACAGGGAACCGTAGTTTGTGTTCACTACTGCACCCTCAATCCCTAGCCCAGTGCCTGGCACATGAGAAAGGAAGAGAGAGAGAGGTGGGTGGGGGAAGGAGGAGAGGGAGAGAGCGAGGGAGATGGAGGAAGGAAGGAGGGAGAGAGGGATGGGGAGACTAGATTCAGTTTCCTTTAAAAAAAAATATAGAGGGCGCATGGGTGGCTCAGTAGGTTAAGCCGCTGCCTTCGGCTCAGGTCATGATCTCAGGGTCCTGGGATTGAGTCCCGCGTCGGGCTCTCTGCTTAGCAGGCAGCCTGCCTCTCTGTCTATTTGTGATCTCTCTCTGTCAAATAAATAAATAAAATCTTTAAAAAAAAATAGATTTATTTATTTTAGAGAGAGCGTGTGTGCCCAAACCCATGTTTGGGGAGTAGGGGCAGTGGGAAGGGAGGAGAGAGTCTTAAGCAGACTCCACATCAAGTGAGTGGAGCCTGAGGTGGGGCTCGATCTCACGACCTTGAGATCACAACATGAGCCGAAACCAAGAGCAGGACACTCAACCAACAGCACCACCCAGGTGCCCCTAGATTAAATCTCCTTTTAAAGTTCAATCCCAACCAAGATTTCTTGGTTACAGAGAAAACCCAAGCATTGCAAATGAATCAGATTCTTTCTCTCTTTGTTTTAAATCTTTTTAAAAAATTAACATATAATGTATTATTTGTTTCAGGGGTTCAGGTCTGTAATTCATCAGATTCTCTCTTAATGAGTCTTTTTCTTAATGAGTACTTTTCTTACTCTTGTAAAAAAGTAGAGAAGGATCCTGACCTACATACATACTCCAATGCTTCTCAGACTTTGGTGAGCATCAGAATCACCTGGAGGGTTTACTAAAACAGATTGCTGAGCTCCCCCCCCCACTCCAGAATTTTCAGATTCAGTAAGGTATAGGGTGGGGTCCAAGAATTTGCATTTCTAATAAGCTCCCAGGCAATGCTGATGCTCTAGGTCCAGGGGCACACCTTGAGAACAATTCCTCCACCCAACATAAGGGGAGCGGTTCTCCAACACCAGAATCACCGATCTGTTTGCTAAAAATGCAATTCTTGATCTTGCCCCAGAGATCCCAGTTCAGCAGGTCTGTGACTGGGCCCAGGAATCTGCATTTAAAAAGCTGTTCAGGTAATTCTGTTGCAAGGAGGTTTACAGGCTAGATTTTGAGAAAAAACAAATTGTGTAGAAGAAAGAGATACAGTAGAAGACCATAACTCTTGAATGCCTAGAGTCTCGGTGAAATTGTTTCCCCCTTACCGGGTTAGGAAATGTCCCCTCTGCCGACTGACCGTTCACCCACAAAACACAAATGAACCCCTGTACTTAAAGGGGTGCATAAAAATAGCACCGTGCTGAAGTTCTACCAAAGGGTATGGGGTAAGGAAATACTTCGGGCAGGCTCATACGGACATCATTTCAAACCAGATCCCTATCCACTGGGAGCACCCCCTGCTTGCTTCCGAAGCAATCATCATTGCCCAGGCAGAAATCCTCAGTTGCGACCCCGGTTGAATCTCTTTTTCTCTTTTCTGGTTTTCAGTGGATATATGGACTATATCTCCTGTGTGGTAACCTTCTTTTCTTTAGCATAAATGATCCCATTTCCTTTAAGTTTTTTTCAAAGCCTTAAAAAAATAAAGATGGCCCCCACTCCTATCTCTTCCAAAAAGTAAAGATGGCGTCCTCAAAATCCTGATAAGGGAAGAGAGACTATTTACTTCTTTCTGAATACCATTAACATACTCTGCTGTCCCAAAGCTGTGTTCATCGAACATTTCCACGGGCTGGAAGAGCTCATCAGTCACTCTGTGTGCCTTAGATATCTGGGCAGAGTGAGGCCAGGAGAACAATAACACAATCAATATTTCCTCTCTGCTTAGGACAACTCTGTAAGTCTTTATATATTCTTTTTTTTTTTTTTTTAAGATTTATTTATGTGTCAGTAAGGGGGTGGGGCTGAGGACGCACAAGCAGGGGGAGTGGCAGGCAGAGGAAGAAGCAGGCTCACCCCTGACCAGGGAGCCCAATGCAGGCCTCGATCCCAGGACCGCAGGATCACGATCTGAGCCGAAGGCAGATGCTTAACTGACTGAGCCACCCAGGCGTCCCAGGAGCTTCTTATTCTAAGACCGTGAGTGCAGAACTGTCTCCTAATATCCTAATAACCATTTCTGCAGATAGTGCTGAAATGACCTCAGCGGGGAAAAAAAAAATTACACCTCAAAAACCTGAGCAAAACAAATGAAAAACGATCTAATTTCCTCTTTAAAATGTGAATTTTAGGAAGAGTTCACTCTGTAGTGTTTATAGGCTGTTGTGGCACGGCACACACAGATCATCTTTCAGCTTAGACCACAGAAACTGGGTCACGTGCCTCCCTCTGTCATCGTGGGGAGCTCTGTGGCTTATTCCCTGCAGGCAAAATTTGACCACACAAGCTGGACGCAATTTAAAGCAAGCCTGAGTTTTTAAATAAATAGGGAAGATGCTCCTCTCGCCACAGACTTGTCCTTCATTTTTGATGACACTTTCTCTTATTTCCAGAAATGATTTTTTACCCATGGGTCTTGTTATAATTTGTCACTGCAGCACACAAAAGTATAAGGGAGATTTCTTCCAGACTGAGTCTATGGAAGACCTTTGTCTTGTGAGCTCAAAAGACCTTGCCTAGTCTTACCCACATGCATGGGGCCACGCTGTCTACAAGTAAGGCAGACAGTGGAAGGGCTTGGCCAGATTGGCGCTGAAGAAGAAATCACTGGGGTAAACTGGCTGCACTTTACCATAGTCTCATCTGACACACCCACAGAGTGCAGCACCGTCTGCTGATGCTATCTGGGGATTTTCCGCTCATCGCCATTACTGGTGATTAATAATAGCATCCACACTGCGCTTGTCAGAAGTTTTTTACAGATTACATCTCATTTGGGTCTCATGGCAACCTCATGAGACAGGTAAGCCAGATGTAATCACTCCTGGGCAGAAAATGGAAAAACTCAAAATCAAAGAAGTTGAAATCATTACCCAAGGTCATATAAATACCCAGCTCATTTTATTGGGTCATCAAAGGAGAGCAAAAGTAACAAGCAGGAAATAAATTTCATACAGACTCAAACTTCAAAAAGGACCTAACCTTATTTAAAACATCTAACGAAAGCAGATGTAGTAGCTACTTTTGTCTCGGATAAAATGTCTGTTTCCCTATTTGTAACCTTTCTCCAAAGGCCTATAAGATTAAATTGACCCATGTTCCATTGTCTCCCTAAAAAGTAGGGATGGCAGCCACAGTCTGGAGGGGCAGACTTAGTCCTCAGGTTCTTAGGGACCAGATCATTTGTTTAAAACAGAGAACTTTAGCAGGCAGGTACCAATAGAAATAATGTCTGAGCATTATTTCTGAGCATTCCTGAGCTATTACAAGAAGGGGCAGTGCTGCCAACAGAGCTCTTTTTAATTTCTAGGTTAACTGAGCCCACAGTGTGTACCAGTTTTGCGTAACTGCTTTAAACCAAAGATACTTGGAAAACATCTTGCTCTTGGGGTGGTTGAAAGCCTAGAACTGCATGAACGTCCATTGTCTCACTAAGGGATCCTTTGAAAGTGGCTTTATAAGTAAACAGGAGATTTTATTGTGAAAACTCTAAGCCTTCACAATTATTCTTAGTAACGTTCCAAGGAGCATCTTGTTTAATAACTTGACTAATAACAAATTTAAGCAAAACATGATAGGATTACTGAATGGAATATTACGCAGCCACTAAAATAACAACTATGATGACGCATCTACATCACGGAAAAGTAGTTTAAAGATCATTTTAATTGCAAAAACAAAATTATAAAATTACACGTATATCCTGATTAAGCAATGTGAATATTAAGCCACAGGATTGAAAGGGAATGCATAAGAAATAAAAAGTGAGCCATAGGGGCGCCTGGGTGGCTCAGTGGGTTAAAGCCTCTGCCTTCGGCTCGGGTCATGATTCCGGGGTTCTGGGATCGTGCCCCGCATCGGGCTCTGCTCAGCGGGGAGCCTGCTTCCTCCTCTCTCTCTGCCTGCCTCTCTGCCTACTTGTGATCTCTGTCTGTCAAATAAATAAATAAAATTAAAAAAAAAAAAAAGTGAGCCATAGGGGATTTTTGTATTTGTGGCTCAAACTTTATGAAGTGTTATACTGTTATCCTCAGGAAGATCTGCGCTGATCTAATGTCTTTTTATTTTTTTAATACCAGTCCTCTCATGACCATGAGCAATATTTCTCTTTCCAAAGTCCAAATGTTCTGTGGCAGTTGGCCTCTTAGAACCTCAGAGAACTCTCGTGAGCCCTGGCAACCACCAAATCATGGCACGTGCTATGGTCCAGACATTCAGGGTCCATACTGAGAGGTCTGTAAAGTAAATTAACTTAAGAGTTAGTTCATTCTTCTTCTTTTCCTCTCCTTAAAGGTTTTGCTTAGTGTGGTTTACTCAGAATACATCTCCACTGCCTCCTTCAAGTGTCTTCTCTTCATGAATGGAGGGAAAACCCTTACATCTTAGAGCCCGTTCAGGCTTGTCACAAATGTCCCTTAAAGTATTATTACTATCTCCTGCTTGTCATGAAAATGGAGCAAGGTCATGGGATGACACAATATGACATGCATCAGAACCTGATGGTTCACCTGTGACAAAACTGGATGAACTTGTGTCCCCTCACACACAATGTCTTTAAGGATAAGGACTGTCATATTCATCACAGTATCCCAAAGCCACAGCCCAGTGCCTGGCACCAAATGTTTTTTGAATAGACCAATGAACACAGAAATAATGGCTCAACGATACAGAGGCAACATGGAATAGTAGAGACAACAATCTGGTGGGAATCCAGACTGGGTGTCTTTTTGGCTATGGGACTTGAGGTGAGTTCCTTTGCTTCTCTGGGCCTAATTTATCACATCTGAAATGAAAGGCTGTTAGTTCTCCTTTTCCAGCTGTGAAATGTGTGATTTTGTGATAAACTGCAAATACAATTAATTTACCAACATTTGGGTAGTGCTCTCCATGACAGAGTTCTAACTTGGGGATATAAATGTCCAGGATATATATATACATATATATATAAAGGAGATATAAAGGTCCTATATATCCTGGGTACATAAAGGTCCAGCTGCAGGACCATCTTATCCTTTTCTTCCCACTAAACCTCTCTCTCTCTCTCAAATATTCAACTTTCTCCAGGCTGCAGAAAATAATTAATGTGACTACTAGATGTATTAAGTTACATATGTTGTGTACAGGGTATTTACTCAAGGAAACAAACACTAATGCAAAAAGATATATGCATCCCTATTTTTTTTTTCAAGATTTATTTATTTTGGTGGTGGGGGGGAAGGCAGAGGGAGAGGGAGGGAGAATCTCAAGCAGACTCCATGCCAAACGTGGATCATGACTCAGGGCATGACCTCACGACCCAAGTGAGCCAAACCAGGAATCAGACATTTAAGCAACTGTGTCACCCAGGTGCCCGGCACCCCTATGTTTGTTGAGGCATTATTTACAACAGCCAAGATATGAAGGCAACATAAGTGTCCATTGATAGACGAATGGACAAAGAAGATGTGGTGTATCTACAATGGAATATTACTCAGCCATAAAAAGGATGAGCCCTTGTCATTTGCAACACATGGATGGACCTAGAGGGGATTTTGCTAAGTGAAATAAGTCAGAGAAAGAAAGACGAATACCATATGATTTCATTCATATGTGGGATCTAAAAACCAAAACAAGTGAATAAGCACACAAACAAAATGCAGAAACAGATCCATAATTAGAGACAACAAACTGATGGTTGCCTGAAGGGAGAGGGTGGGGGGAGGGGCAGAAAGGGTGAAGGAGAGTGGGAGATACAGGTTTCCAGTTACAGAGTGAATACAACACAGGGATGAATGGTACAGCATATGGAATACCGTCAATGATACCATAATGGTGTTGCATCGTGACAGATGGTAACGACATTTGTGGGGAATGGAGCAAATGTATAGAATCACTGTGTTGTATACCTGAAACTAATGCAACTCTGTCTGCCAAGCATACTTCAATTAAAAAAAAATTACATATGTGCCTTTCATCACATTCCCAATGGACAGAGCTGATCTGAATCTCTTCACACTCTCCTCTTCCCCTTCCACTAATCTGAATTACACAGTTCAGTTCATGGTTGTTTCCACTGGACTTACCACATGGGCTATTTAAGCTAATAAATAGTAAAATTATTCAAATTTGCCATTTTTTATATATTGTAAGACTATAGCGAAACTGGTTTGTCTTATATAAAGCCTTGAATCATTGAATTTGACAGTCATATGAGCATGGTCTGTAACATACCCCCCCCCAATATTTTTCCTTGAAAAAGTACAATCTGCCTGATATCTCATAATTTAAAATTTAACAAAACCATTGTGATTTACACAATATTTCAGTTTTCCAGAAAAACCACCATGGTAGTTTGCATATTTGAGTCCAAATTGTAAGGCCCTTAAAAGATTCTATCTCAACCAGAAACTTCTCTTTTATGAAATGCTGAGGAACAAAATACATTATGGCCTTTGCCCAAAGCAGAACTATCTGTTGGAATATAGGTTAGTTCTTGATTATCTTTGTTAACTAAGAAAAGCAACAGTAATGCTAATTCTTTAAAACTTCATGTTAGCTTCTCTACAGATGTTACAGAAGCTTTTCATGTATTTGCATTTGAATTCAGAGGAGTCTGATGTTGCAATGATTCACTCTGGTTTTTTTTAAAAAAAGAGCAAAGCTGCCTTGTGGGGAGCTAACTTCTGCTCAGCCAGTCCTCCTTCCTTACTCTAAGTGAGAGTGATGGCATCTCAGACCAACGAAACTGCTCGCTTCTCTTCCTGTCCTTTGTTCCTCACCCTTCCCACTGAACATTCTCTGGCTGGCACACACTCACTTGTGTGCACAAATGTACACACACACACACACACACATATGTCCCTAGTCTGCAAACAGTAATCAATACTGGCTTTGAAGTCTCCTCCAGAGTAAAGGAAGGGGAAGTGGAGGGGCAAAGAAGCCTTAGACCAGGGCTGTTCTGTAGAAATACAACGAAAGCCACATACACAACTGTAAGTTTTACAGTAGCCACATCATAAAAGTCAAATGGTTAAGATTAATTTTAATAGTATAGTTTATATCAACCCAAATATCCAAAATTCATAAGCAATATAAAAATTATTAATGAGATATATTACACTCTTTTTTGGGGGGGTACTAATTTTTTGAAATGTGCGTATTTCATATTCAACAGCATATTTCATTTCAGAGGAGAGCATTTCAGGTGTCAGTGGCCAGATTTGGCTGGTGGCCACCGTAGGAGATCACGCACACAGGTCTACAATCTGCACGTGGTTTCAGAGTTCTCTTGTTTATTGGAGTGAGGAAGATGGAGGAGGTAATAAAAGAAAGCATGCCACTGCACACCTCAGATTTATTAAGTGGCATTGTTACAAAGGTGATCTAATTCAGATCAATTCCTATTCTAAATCAATAAAAAAGGAAAAAAAAAACCCCGACTCTGTCTCTAACTCATTATCATACACATAGCATAGGTCATCTACTAGAACAATTCCAGAATTAGAGTAATGCACAAAAATAAGAAATAAGATGACTTATAATGAGCCCCTATATAGATTAAGGTTAGAATTTAAAACCCTTGACAATTATATCTCATTCATAAACACTGCCTTCAGGGCACTGAGGAATCCTTGTGGCCTTAACCTTGAGGGTTCTCTAACAACAACGCCATATCTTGCTAGTCCTGTTCTGTGTGGTGGAAAACTGCTAACCACCAACAGACATGTTAGATGAGATCATTTCCAAACAGGATACAGCCTTACAACAATCTGCTGTATTTATAGCAACAAATTGGTCACCCTTCTCTTACCCTTTGCCAAAAAGAAAGAGCAGTTTAAGTGCTTGATGGCTTTAGGTGTACCCCCCATTCCCATTGTAGATAATCTTAGTAGTTGCTATAAACTTGAATTACTCATTCCATGAAACTATTTGGAAGAAGTGGCCCAACGATCTAATTCCCTCATGGGAAAACAGAGAAAGAGAGGAAAAAAAAAAAAACCAACTTCAATTCCTGGATTGGAAATGTCAAAGTTTCTGAATATATGAGAGAGAGGAGGGAGACAGAGAGAGGGAGGGAGGGAGGGAGAGGGAGCATGTGTGTACATCTCCTAGGATGATGTGTTAGTTTTAAGTAAATGTCTCTTGCGGGTTCACAGTCTTCATGGTATTTTTACTATTAAAAAAAGCATAATGGAATCATAAAACTAGAACAAGCTTTTAACGTCTAGTTCATTTCTCTACTAATGGGACAAGAATTTATTTATTACATAACTGAAAGGGCATGTAAATTATTCCAGGTCTACGATCATTATTAATAATAGTAAAAGCCAGTATTCATTAAGCAGTGCATTCCACTTGGGTTTACAAATTAAAACTAATCCGGGGGGCCTGGATGGTGCCGTTGGTTAAGCATCTGACTCTTGGTTTCAGCTCAGGTCTCGATCTCATGGTCCTGGGGTTGAGCCCCTTTCAGGCAATGCACTCAGTGTGGGGTCTGCTTAGGATTCTCTCTCCCTCTCCCTCTGCCCTTCTCTCTTTAAAATAAATAAATAAATAAATAAATCTTTTTAAGCAATTGATCAGGTGTAAGTCATTCAACAGCCATTCCCTCAATGTTTCCATATATCTCCCTTTAGAACACAAGAGTTCTCATTATCAAGCAGTTCTCCCTCACGGGTAACCTAGATTTCTCATGTTACAGTTGAGTACATTCCTACGAGGAACGTCTTCAGTAGAGTTAGAATTACCATTTGAAAGTCATTATTGTGTCTTCCCAGACCTTTCCTTTCAGGCTGAGTCATACAAGTATCTCTAACATTCTTTACAGTTTTTATTTTTCAACCCCATACTTACATTTTTGGATCTACTCTCATAGTATTCTACAAGTCAACATTTCTTAAGATTAAGGCTGGGCATAGTTCCATCTCTCCTTAATTCTCAGCATATTTTTTTTAAAGATTTTATTTATCTATTTGACAGACAGAGATCACAAGTAGACAGAGAGGCAGGGAGAGAGAGAGAGGAAGAAGCAGACTCCCTGCTGATCAGAGAGCCCAATGTGGGGCTTGATCCCAGGACCCTGGGGTCATGACCTGAGCCGAAGGCAGAGGCCTTAATCCACTGAGCCACCCAGGCACCCCAATTCTCAGCATATTTAATATGACCTTATTTTATACCACAGGCTGCCCTCACCCCTCCACCTCCAGCACACTTGGGCTCCTCAACCTACTGAACTATTTTTCCATAGTACTTATTTCCTTTTATCATATTATATAATTTGCTTATTTATTATGTTTAAGATTTATTTTGTCTCCACCATTGGTCCTTCACTAGAATGTAAGTGTCATAGGAACGGACATCTTTATTTTACTCATTGCTATATCCCAAATGCCTAAAACAGTGCTTGGCACATAGTATATACTCAGTAAATATTTGCCTAATAAATGAATATAGATCTGATCAATGTAAATCCACATGGTTTCTAATTAAATTAATGTATAAATACTCATTTACCATGTTTCTAGTTGATTGATAAGTATGTCAGGCAAGACAAAATCAAAAGTCTAAAATAAATGTTTATTACAATATAGAAGAAAACGGAGTTATACTGGCAATATTCAATCTTGAAAAAGTTTGTTTTTCTTCAATATCAAGGATTAGGAATACTAATTATTGGTGTGCCTGGGTGGCTCAGTCAGTTAAGAATCTGACTCCTGATTTTGGCGCAGGTCATGATCTCAGAGTTGTGAGATGGAGCCTCATGTCTGGCTCCATGCTGGGCATGAAGCCTGCTTGAGTTTCCCTCTCTGCTTCCCCTCCTCCACCTCTGCTTGCATGTGCCTGCACACACAGTCTCTCTCTCTCTCTCTCAAAAAAAAAAAAAAAAAAAAAAAAAAAGGAATACTAATTATTTCTGATTCATTCCCACATTTTTTCTAATTATAGATTCCACAAATCTAAACTATTCAGTTATGCTCACTCACTTCTTAGTTTAAATATAGGTGTCGGGGAGCCTGGGTGGCTCAGTCGGTTAGGTGTCTGCCTTCCGCTCAGGTCATGATCCCTGGGTCCTAGGATCAAGCCCCACCAACCTCTCGTTGGGCTCCTTGTTCAATGGGGAGTCTGCTTCTCCCTCTCCCTCTGTACCTCCTCCTACCCGTGCTCTCTCTCTCTCTCAAATAAATAAATAAAATCTTTAAATATATATGTACATACACATATGTATATGTATATATGATCTATTTTAGGCTCCTGACTGACTTCTTTACCTGTTTTATAAGTTAGATCTCATAATTTTAGATAAAAAAATGTACCTACATGCTATCTGGAGAAAACTGATCCAACTTTCATTTTTTCAAATGGTAGTTCTATTGATGTGGGCTTATTTTTGATCCCCATTTTATCTCCAATCTTACTATGGGAACGAAAATACAGTAGGGGAGCTAAAGAGATTTATTTGTTTGTTTGTTTATTGACTGATTGATTGAAAACCAATTCTGGCAAACTTAGAAAAATTGGACCAAAGACATTTGGTCTTGAAAAAGCAACAAATACATCCCATTTTTAAAAATTTAAAGCTAGGAAAAAAGTGATGATTGATGTAAAATTAATAAAATTATATTTTAACCAGAATTTTTGCTCCCAAGGTCTACTCCTTAGCATATATTTACTCACTCACCAAACACTGGCTGGACATATTCTATGTGTGAGTCACTGTGAGGAATTCTCTGAATACAAGGGAGTAAGATTTGGTTTACAGGCACCAAGTTTTGTGTGGCAAATAATGATAAAGACACCATCTGCTCACCAGCACCCCCAACAACCACATGGCAGATGCTCAATTTGGTAAATACTGGTAACAAGAATGCAAAATTATCCACAATACAAAAAAGAGTATAATAAATGTTATTAGAAAAAGCAAAGGATCATGGGGATTCAGAAGAGGAAGGCGTCTCCGGTTTGCGATAGCGAGGTTTCCCTGGATGCTGAATTGTGGGACGTGGCAGGTGTTCAAGGCAAAGGGAAGAACATGATCCGTAGCACAGAAGCAAACCATACAGAGCATGTGTGACCTGTCCTCATCAAAGAGCATCTCCTGTTTTTAAACACCCAAACTATGAAATCTTCAAGGTAACCTGCAGAAAGAGGTTTTTTTTTTAAATTTTTATTTATTTATTTGACAGACAGAGATCACAAATAGGCAGAGAGGTAGGCAGAGAGAGAGGAGGAAGCAGGCTCCCCGCTGAGCAGAGAGCCCAATGTGGGGCTCGATCCCAGGACCCTGGAATCATGACCCGAGCCGAAGGCAGAGGCTTAACCCACTGAGCCACCCAGGTGCCCCAGAGTTAATTTATATCAGGTGCAGATATAACAGTATGTGGTTGCAAAGGCTTCCCAAAGACGGTGTAAGGTGGTGGGCTCTGGAGTCAAGAGGCTGAGGCACTTTCTAACTGTGACCAAGATGCTGTTGTATTGTGTGAGACTCTATGAGCCAGTGACTGAGGACAGAGCCCGGCACCATGTAGGTTCTCTACGGCTGCTGGTGACTTTCCTCCTCTCCTTCACTCCGGGTCCTAACTGCATCTTTTATTTGATTCTGACAGGAAAAGCACACATTACAACATTTAGTCTATCCCCGTCAATGTGAATCTGGTCTTTAAAATGATATTTTAAAAATCCTCCATTGACTAGACAGGCAATAGGTTAATAATACTTTGTAAAATAATTTATAAATCTATTGCATTCAGAATCCCAACAGGCATTAGAGGATAATTAGTTACAATGAATGTGAACACAATATGAGTACGTGCCTAAACGGCGGGCAAGAAAAGTATAAAATGAATGAAATGTGAGTAGAAGCTTCTCTTACCAGATATAAGGACATCCAACAAAAATCAACTATAATAGAATCAAAAGTGCGTTAATGCGGGAATAAATAGGCAAACAGAAGAGAGAATACCTAGATAACCTCAAGATATGTATGCATTTTATAGGGCACGGATAGTGGCTTAATTCACAGATTAAGTGACCAAAGTTAGATTTAATAAATGGTGTTCACACAACTGTTATCCATTTAAAGAGAACATTTTAGACCACCAACATCCATATATACACATGACTTTTAGACGGAATGCACACTGAACACTGAAATGCTAAAAATAAAGCAACATAAAAACTTCAAGAAAAATCAAGGAAATTACATATATAACCTAGGGGCAGGGGAAATCTTAACAAACACAGGAAATCCAAAAGCCATAAAGAAAAGATGGATGTATTTGATGATACAAAAATGAGATATCCTTGCATGGCAAAATGCATCACAATTAATGGTTAATGACAATATGGTAAGTCAGTAATAACAACCATGACTTTGAGAAAAATATTTTTAAGTGGAGAAGTAGAAAAGAGTTAACATCTACATTTTCACAGAGCTCTTACAAAAAAAAATAATAATAACCAATAAAAGGCAGGAGAGAACAAAAGAATGAATGAACAGATATACATGAAAAGAGACAAAAAGCACTGGGGGACAAGTCACATAAAAGTAAATCTCAGTGGCCAATAGATAGCAGAGATTTTCAGCCTCACTGGAAGTCAAGGAAAGGGCACTCAGTAACAAGGAGACACAGTCTCCCCTATCAGCTTGTCAAAGCAGAAAAAGAACAAAAAGGCCTCTTGGTTATAGAGATACAGGAAAAGAGTTCTCTCCTACGCTGCGGAGATGTGACATTTTACCCTCCACCTGAAAATTAATCTGGCAACATTGACAAAATTAAAACCATACTTGCTAAATGTTAAACTTAGCAATTCCACTTCCTAAACATCGCCTCATAGAAATAAGAACACGATGATAATATGCACAAAGATACTTATTTCATCGTGGATCAGAGCTGTAAAGGTGGAAACGAAGTTAAGACCATCAACAAGAGAATGGTTGAATAATGTGGGCTGTGACCCATGGAATATTATAGAGACATTAATAAATGAATTACTACTGTTGACTGACTTGGATAGATTTCCATGAGGCTTTGTTGAGTGAAAAAACCCCAAAATATAGAAAAGTATATATCATATAGTACTACTTCTTAAAAAATCAGTGACAGAAAACAACCTTATAATATATGGATGGGTATACACGGAGAAACACACAGAAAGACACATGCAGAGGGGCACCTGGGTGGCTCAGTGGGTTAAAGCCTCAGCCTTCAGCTCGGGTCATGATCCCAGGGTCCTGGGATCGAGCCCCGAATCGGGCTCTCTGCTCGGCGGGGAGCCTGCTTCCTCCTCTCTCTGCCTGCCTCTCTGCCTACTTGTGATTTCTGTCTGTCAAATAAATAAATAAAATCTTTAAAAAAAAAAAAAAGACACATGCAGAGTTCTTAATGTTGTTTATGGAAGAATGAGAGGAGATAGCAAACAACAACAAAAAGAAGTCTAGCATTTATGATATGATTGAATTTATGCATTTTATACAATTATGTATATATCTATATCATCAATATCATATTACATATTATATCATGTATATACGCTGTATAGATGATAGAGAGATGTGAAAATTTTTAAATAAAAAATAGGGAAACAAAATTTGTCTCAAAAAGCAATTTGGCTCGTGAAAACCCTGCCGCCAGCAAATTCGTCCTCAGCCCACCCGCGTTTTTCAGTGCCACTCTGCCTCCATGTGATCTTGGGTAAATTCTCCCTGTACCCTTATCCATCAGTGATGGCAATGGAGCACATGGTCTCTTAGATTCTCTGATTTGATGCCTCTGCTTCCTATGCCACTGGGTTCAGAGAACACAAGCCTACGTTTGCATTTCCCCAGTAACCATGTTGCCCACCAAAACAAACCAAGAAGGATCAGAAAGCAGAAGCACAGTGCATCTCACTACCTGGTTTCTAGTTTATCTATTCTGATTTTGTGCTCGACTAGGCAATCAAGCCGATGCTTCTCTTCCTCAGCGCTGCGAAGCCATCACCGCAGCGTGGAAGTCTGCTCACTTGTTCTGCATGGCTGCTGCGCCTTGCAATGCTCATCATCAGGTATCTGTTGGGTGGCTGCTGGCCACCCAACAGGCATTTTAGGGAAGGTCGAGGTGCCAGTTTCATGAACAGCAGGGTGAGAACGCCTCTGTTCAGCAGGGAACTAAGATCTGGAATAGTAGGGGGGACAGCTGAGTGTGAGTGTGCAAGGCAGTCAGCTTTCCCCTTTGCTACCTCATTGCCTCATGGCTTTCCAGGTGATAACCAATCAGTACGCGGGCGCTCCTGCCCATCAGAGCCACAGGAAATTGGAACAAAAGCCAGAACTTCAGGGCAGAATGAGCTAAGGGGAGGTGGGATAACGTGGAGGGGGCAATGGCCAGGTCAGTATAAGGACTCTATACAACAGAGAGAGAGAGAGAGAGAAAATAAGAAAAGGTTGGAAAATAGGCCCTTTTGGGAATAGCTAAAAATAAACCCAAGAACCACAATGTTGGGTGGGGTTGGAATGTGCACTATAGAGTTAATACAGGCAGGGTTGTAGGCTGAGGGAACCATGAGGAGGAAGACTCAACTTGAGGGGCATTTAGAGATAAGGGAATCAGCAAGGGAATTAAGCACACAATCCCTAAGTAAAGAATATGGGGAAGGAGATGGGGGAGACAAAGTAGGCAAATTCCTCAAATTTCCAGAGTAAAACATTTTTTTTTAAATCTTAAATGTGCTAAAAATTTCAAAACATTATAAAATTGTGACTTAAGCATCACCACCCTTAAATATCTTCAGACATCATGAAAAATGTTTTATTAGGAAAGAAAATGAAATAAAGAAAAGCCATGAAGACTGTTTATGGGATAACATTATAAAAACTGATGTTTATCTATGAGGATATTTTTGTTTATTAAAAATAATAACATGACATGTATTAAGTATTTACTATATGGCAGTCAGTGTACTAAGTCCTGTCGCTTTATTTCATGGAGTTTTCACGAGAACTATTTGGGGGAACTAAAGAATAATGAGGGTAAATAACAGAGCTCAGAAGTGGCAAAGCCAGATTTGAATCCAAAATAATCTGATTCTAAATATAAAGCTTATGACCACCATGTCATAGCACTCTCCACAAACAGAAAATCCATTTGAAATATGTAATGTCAAGTTTTGGAGAAAGCTTCTTGTCAGCTTATAAAGTCTACTTCATGAAGAGACATAGGCTATAATGTCCAAATAATTTGTGCCCTCAAACATCTCACTCTTGCAAAGTCTATGGCCCACATTGCCTGAAAAATGCATCAGTCCAACTAAATACTGTAACTCTTATTTTCAAGGATTTTCTAGACTAGTGGCCAACAAGCTTTTTCTGTAAAAGCCAAATTTGTGAATATTTTAGGCTTTGCAGGCCTAAGTTGTCTCTGTTGAAACTACTCAACTCTGCCATTCCATCTCAAGAGCAGCCCTACAATTGGCAGGTGAATGGTATGGCCAATGTTCCACATAAAAACAGGTAGCCAGATTTGGCCAGATTTAGCATGAGAGAGAAGAGGGAGAGCCAGGTATACAGCCCATAACTTGCCAACCCTTGTCCTAAACCTTACATTCTTCAGGGTTAACTTGCCATGTTACTCCTTCATAGAATCCTTCTCTTGAACCAATCTAAAGCAAGTCCTTCTGTTATAATGTTTTACTGCATGTTTTACATACACATCTCAATTTGTAACTACATTTTTTTTCTTTATTATTACTAGCTTTTAACCTCTAAGAAGGCAGGGATCATATCTGCTTTGTACATCACCGGATTTCCAGCACTTAGCATGTGTTCGATATACGAAAGGTGCTCAGTGGGTATCAGTTGGCACAAGGGAGGGAGGGAGGGAGAGAGGAAAAGCGGAAGGAACGAAGGCAGGCCGGCAGGCAACTGGGCAAGGACAGTTCCTCATCCTTAACCTGGTTCTATATCCTCGAGTAGAATTAGTGTCCCACAAAGCCACCCTCCCCAGCATCTCTTTACCTAGCACTATGTAGTCTTATGGTACCATCAGAAACCAAGTGTTCCAATGTTCTTTTATGTGAAAGAAAAGCAAATTTTCTACACTTTCTCCCACAGGTGCAAGGACACCCACAGTTAATCTACCGTTCAAAGAGAAGAAATAATGACAAGGTTCTCATGGTCTTTCCTTGCACCAAGTCAATATCAGACCATGCCAAAGTACACATTGAAGAACCACCTGCACACCTTCCCTTGGTGCTGCCTGTTTATCCTTAAATACTCCTGCTTCCTGGCTCACATCAACCACTGTATTGTGATGGGAAGTGATGGCCAACCCTTAGGCGGGCCCACACTGGGTCTCCTCATCCTGCTCTCATCACTTCCCACTCTGCTCAACCTCTCACCATCTTCTATTAACTTAACAGTATATGCTTCCTGTAAGGAGTTCCAAGAACTTAATGTTCAGCGTTGACTCACTTCATCACAATACTGTGGTAGGTGTGATTAGTGGACTTGTCCAATGTCCTCTACCTTATGAAGGCTTGAACACTGAAGCAATACCCCTCTCCTACCCTGTCAGTCGACTTCATCATCCTTTGGAACTACCGACTTCCTACTTAGACAGAAGAAGACAAGAAAGATCAGATTATTCTTGTTTTCATTCTGGCAGACTTGAGGCTTTATCTCTGTCACTCTAGCAGCGTTGTTCCTTCTCAAACAACAAAAATACATGTTACATGTGATAGATGTCACTTATGGGGCTTTAACTGAGCTCACATTTAGTTGTTAGTGATTTTGAATTATAGATTCAATTTCCACTTTTAATTAAATAAGAATCCTAGAAGCAAGCAATGGCAACTGGGATTTTAGAACTGGGATCGCCTACATTTACAGGGAACACTTTTGCCTTTTGGAGCAAAATAACATATGCCCAATCCTTCTTCTATGTGACAGAATATCATGGATCATTGTGAGGCTGCACACATCCAGTTCTTTCAGAATACAACCTGGTTTCCTGACCTCATACTATTCTACACTTCCCTAAACGCACTTCAGTATCGTGGCAGCAAGAACTCAGTTCTATCTATGAATCAAACTTAGCTACCTAATAGTTTTGTGACCTTAAACCCATTTCTTAATTTCCATGAGTCTCAGTTTCTTCATCTGCAAAATGGGACAAAAAATTAATTCTGCTTAATATTGTCATTGAGATAAAACGAGCAGACATATATCAAACACCCACTACCTTACCTAGCACCGTATTCCCTCAAATACTGGGACTCATATTACCACTTTCTAAAATCCCTCTTGAAATGTGTCAGGAAAAACCGAATATAATCCTTTAGGTGCCAAACTCTTAAACACACATCATTTAGGAGCATGGTTTTTGGGGTCAAACATCAAGATTTGAAATCTGAGTCTACACTTGATTAACTGTCCACCTCCTAGGCAGGTCCCTTTACCTGTCCAAGCCTCCATTTCTTCAGGATAACACTAATCCACATGACTATTGTCAGCCTTAGCACATAGCACATGGTAAGTGCTCAATAAATATTAGCAATGTTAGCTAGTATTTTACCATTATAATTTACAATCATATCTCTGACAAGCTATAATATACAAAATCTTTCATTTCCATTTTCTTCCTCTATGAGCTATCTAATAATAAATAAATACTTTCTACATGCATAATTTTAGTCCATGAACAAGTGTGACTTGCACATTTGAATAGGGAAGGATTCAAGGAAGATACCTACCCTGGCATTATTCTGTTAAAACTTCATGGAGGTTATAGGGTCTTGGAAGCCACTGTAATGTGAGAGGAAAAGTCTTTCCTTCACAGAGGTGAAGAAATATTGTTTTTTTTTTTTTTTTAATTAGGTTAGTTATTCAAAAGCAACGTTAAAGTTACAGGTACAAATACGACTCTAAAGAACTATGTGTAAAATAGGGATGCCTGGGTGGCTCAGTCAGTTAAGCTGCTGCCTTAGCTCAGGTCATGATCCCAGGATTCTGGGATCGAGTCCTGCTTCAGGCTCCTTGCTTAGTGGGGAGCCTGCTTCTCTCTCTGCCTCTGCCTGCCTCTCTGCTGCTTGTATGTTCTCTCTCTTGCTCTCTCTCTCTCTGACAAATAAATAAAGTCTTAAAAAAAATTGTGTGTAAGACAAAAACAGATGTATAAAAGATAAGAAAGTTTTTTTTTTTTTAAGATTTTGTTTATTTATTTATTTGTCAGAGAGAGAGAGAGCACAAGCAGGCAGAGCGGCAGGCAGAGGGAGAAGCAAGCTCCTGCTGAGCAGGGAGCCTGATGCGGGAATTCATACTAGGGCCCCAGGATCATGACCTGAGCTGAAGGCAGATGCTTAACCAACTGAGCCACCCAGGCTTCCCAAGAAAGATTTTTTAAACAAAAGAAGGGATGTTTAATGAGGCATAGCTGGCAAAACAATTCATTTAAATAATGGCACAATAATCACTTTGCCTGGATGGCCTTGGTCAGAAATCGACTAGTAAAATTGATATTCACAAATTATTTGAATAATAAGCCCAAAGAATGGTTTTCTATCCAGAAGAAAGACTAAACAGGAATGACAGCAAAGGATGAGGAGCAAGAGAAAAAGTTGCAAAGTTGATGCACCTTTGGAGAAATGGAAAATAAGCAAAAACTGCCTGGTTATTTCAAAAATACTATTTAGGAAATACTCAGGAAAGCTGAGTCTTGCAAGGAAAATGCCTTTGCTGTTAATACAAGTAAACTGAACCCTCTTCCAAAACACTGACTAGCTTTGTTAACTATTGTTAACTTTTCTAGACCCTTCTTCAAACAATGACTCCTGCCCTATGTTCTTTCACTCAGTTCAAAAATACGAAAATGTGTGTATCCTTACTATACCCCAGGCCTGTTGCTAGAAACAATAAGAGATGCGCACTGGCCTGGCCTCTAGGAGATTCCAGTTTTAGGAGACAGACAAGTCAACAGTCAATGATGATATAATATGGTTGGTACTATGTTGGAAGTAGGAATAGAGAGAAAGAAAGGACAGATGAATGCACAGATAGAAAGAAGGAAATCAGAGAAGTTTTCATCTAGCCCTGACAAATTAAGGAACGCTTTCCAGGGGAAATGACATATAAGTCAATGCCTTCAGAAAATTGAACTAAGGAGCCCCATGCGAGCTACTGGCATGGGATTTATTTCTAAGGCAGAAAGAAGCAAAGGGCAGTAAAAGTAGTGCTTTAATTATAGGAAATGTTCTTTGGAGAAAAACTAAGAAGACAAGAAATATAATTTGAAGAATATAATGTGTAACAGTCTATTTAGCCCCAATTGTTAGCTCTCTATTATAACACTTCCAATTTCCATTCCCTTCTCTTTAGTTATGGAATTCACCTTCCCACGAACATCTTAATGAGATCATTGGAGACTTGGATTCTTGACCTGGTGAAAGGATAAATGGTATGAGCAGAGCAGTACTGTATTCATTGAAAACCACCAAATATGGGGGTGCCTGCATGACTCAGTCAGTGAAGCATGTGATTCTTGATCTCAGGGATTATGAGTTTGAGCCCCATGTTGGGTGTAGAGATTACTTAAAGTAAAAAATCTTTTTAAAATTAAAAAAAAAACAAAACAAAACACCAAAATGGAACTAGAAGTCAGAAGAGAAATCAGAGATGGAAAAAGTTTAGACCACCTTCCCAGTCCAATAGCCACTCGCTCATCTACACTGGGAATTTTCCTATATTTCATCACAACCCAACTGAACCATAAATATCAGTCAACCTACCTCAAAATTAATAACATTAGTAATATTTAGAACTTTCTGGCAATCTTAAGAACATTTGGCTTTCAAGGTACCTACGGAAAAAACAATATAAGTTTTGCTTTTGTTTCAGCCAACCAGAATTCGGTATTTCTTTTCCATTCTATTATTGTTTATCCATCAGCACACAAATGGGTAAACTTGTTTGTTTTAAAGACAAACACGAACTATGATGACCTGCTTCTGCACAAAAGATAAAAAACACAGTGCCTATACTGATGTAGTGAGCCAGGCAGGAAGCTGGGGTGTATCCCCCATCACACACAGCACAGCACACACACTACACATAGGAAAAGTGCCCCAACTGCAATACTGAATGCCCTTAATGAACGGTCTTGTTGCAAAATTCTGTGGTTCGTGCCTAGGCACACAGTGCCAGGAAGTACAGCTCATTCTGTGCATGTCAAGCTTCCTCTGACAAGAAACGCTAGACAGATGCAAACTACCTATTGTCTTGGCAAGAATGACTCACTGGCATTGCCTAAAGGAGTCTACAGCTTTGCTGAAAGGCTCTTGGTTCCCAAAACTTGAAAATATATCTTATCTGATGTCTTAAAGAGTAGTGAAGGAAAGAAGAGGGGAGACCTTTAACTGTTATCCTCCTCACAAGGGACTGACAAAGGAAAGGACTGTGGTTAGATGTGTTACAAGATCACATCTAGTCTGATTAGCCATGATCTCTGGAACAGAGACACCTCAGGTTGGACAAGAGTTGATTTGAAGTGAGATGGGATGAAGTAAAATGATGTTTCTGGTCTACTTTCCAGTTGTTATTCCATCTGTCCTTGAAAATTAGGAGAAAACAATTCCCCAAACTTTCTGCTATTGATGGAATGGGCTAGCCTTGTAACCCAAGTCCTGTTTACAGGCAGTGGTTGTTTGGTTTCTGTTTGCTCCCTGCCCCCCACCCCCTGCCCAGTATCTAGGACAATGTTCTGGATATGGTAGACACTTAGCAAAGTTCTTTTGTTTCAAGTTTTGCTCATCTCATCCCTTAAAGTATCATTTATCCCCGATATACATGGACCAAACTAGAAAAAAAAAAAAAAAGATTGTCATTAATCAGGCAGTTGGGAAGTCTGGGCAGTCCTCTAATTTCTCTGGAAAGCTGGGGAAGGAATAGGCAAGTACAAATGAAGAGAAGTCTCCGTTCTTTTCTTAGTTGGTATTTGCGTAGGCCATGCCCCGATCCCCCACAGGAAAGGGAACTCAGGAGGGAGTAGCCTGGTCTGAAACTGGGTATTATGATGTCATTGCTCCTTCCCAACTTCCTTCTCTTTCACCTCCCTTTTGGAGCCCCTTAAAATAGGAATGTCCCCCTAATAGCCGGATGGTGGTCACTGAAAGCATAATTTGTGGTCTCCACAAAAAAAAAAAAAAAAAAAAAAAGCTAAAAAAAATCAGGTCAAGTCAGGACTTCCCTCCAGGCAATAGCCAATATAGGAATCCAACAAGCACAACAAAATGCTGAAAGGAAAAAAAAAAGAAAGAAAGAAAAGAAAAAGGGAAAAGAGAAAGGCTAAGTACTTAAAACATAAGGAGATGGTAATACACAAGTACCATGAATTTTCAATCCCACCCCTGCAACATACCCCACAAAATTATTCTCAGCTGTATTTTTGTACAAGCCAAGAAAATTGACTTTGGAGAGCATTTTCACAGTACACAATTTACCACAGGAAAACCCATCTGGGTTAAGGCACAACTTCATGTTGAAAAGCAGAGAAAAGATTTAACTTCTGCATCTCAATTACCACCTTAATTTCAATAAATGTGCAGCAGCTCACTTCCCTCTCAGAGAGATATTACAAAGTGAAACATGCTGGTGTCCAGTTCAGTAAGAAGTGACTCACCTGAGCTCCTGCGGACTTGAATAAGGAATTGGATTAGATTTTCCTTATAGCAGCTAGTCAAATAATGGATGAGCAATTGGTGCTTAATAAGTGCTTGCCAACTGAGAAGCTGCATGGTACAGTGGGTTAGATGGAGTCACACTGCCTGGGTTTAAAGTCTTTTATTAATCACCAGCTGTCTTCCCAGCCAGAATCCTCATCTATAAAATGAAGATGATAAAAATAATAGTGTCTGGATTGCTATGAGGATTAAATGAGTTAATACTGTGCTTTTGCAAGTTTGGTCACCAGACCAGGAATATCGGCATCAGCATCACCAGAGAACATGGTAGAAATGCACATTCTTGGGACCCAGCTCAGACCTAATGATTCAGAAACTCTGGGGATGGAGCCCAGTAATCTATGTTTTAACGGCCTCTCCAGGGGATTCTGACACCCATGGGAAGTTGAAGAATCACTGAGTTAATCCCTGTAAAGTGAATAGCACATGTCCTTTTGTTCCTACACTCATGGGAGCACCCAGGGAGCCCTCACTGACTGTTAACTATTCCTACTGATCTATACAGTGCTTCAAGGCAGCAGTTAGATAACTTAAGTTTGTTGTTGTTGTTTTATTTTTTTTTTAATATTTAATTTATTTATTTGACAGAGATAGATCACAAGTAGGCAGAGAGGCAGGCAGAGAGAGAGAGGGAGAAGCAGGCTCCCTGCTGAGCAGAGAGCCTGATGCGGGGCTCGATCCCAGGACCCTGAGATCATGACCCGAGCCGAAGGCAGAGGCTTAACCCTCTGAGCCACCCAGGTGCCCCTGTTGTTGTTGTTTTAAAGATTTTATTTATTTATTTGACAGAGAGAGTGAGATCACAAGTAGGCAGAGCAGCAAGCAGAGAGAGAGGGGGAAGCAGGCTCCCCACTGAGCAGAGAGCCCAATGTGGGGCTCGATCCCAGGACCCTGAGACCATGACCTGAGCCGAAGGCAGAGGCTTCACCCACTGAGCCACCCAGGTGCTTCTAGGTAACTCAAGTTTTAACAACACAGGGTTCCTACCCTCATCAAGCACAGCCTCCAAGATAGCTGAGGGAAAGGACTATATGGCTTTTAGAGGTATTGTTTGTCTCTGGGATTTTAGAGCCTTCTCTCACTTAGAGGTAGAAGACAGTAATGGGATTCAGAACACACTACCCCTAAATATGACACCGTGGCATATTGAATTTTAATAGTTTGAGAAAATGACAGAAACTGGAAGATCTCCCTGACCTTCCCCAACCCTAATCTCCTCATGTGAGAGGTGCCCTCGCTAGACCTGGGGGAAAGGAGCATCCTTACCTCTAAGACAGAGGGACACCAAGAAGAATCTGAAAACAGGCCTTGCTGAGCTTCCCTCAGTTTACTACCTTTAGCTCACAGTTCTAGGTCTATCAGGTCTTTCCATAGGTTGCCATTCTTTATCAAACCTAGCATTAAAAACACTCAGGTGAAATTGTTTCTTTAAGTCTTCATCCCATTATAAATTCTGCCATGTATTTTAGACATACTTGTATACTTTTATCCTATTAATCTGTCTTTGTCAGTCCAATTTTCAGACAGAGCAGGGACCCTAAGAGGGTTGAGGAAATTTTTTCCTCCCCTCCAGTAGTCAGAAGGTGAGGACACAGGCAGAAGGGGAGAGATATTTCATCTCATTAGAGGAGATCATCTCCACACTTATACTCAAGGTACAGCTTGCCAGAGTGAGCTCTTACGTACAATTAGATAATGTAATAAGAAAGATAAAAGGCTCACACTAGAAATGCAAAACTCAGTAAGTAAATAAAATATTTCTCACTTGTACTTGCTATTAGATTTAAGATCATTTTCAAGAAGGAAGTTGTGGTATCCTAGCTACAATATTATAAATGGTTTGATTTTATCATAAAACTGCTAAGGACATTGTGGCCATGCACTACTTTTAAACAGTTCTATTGAATACCACTTCAAACAACGATTTTGTATTATAAAAATCCTAACTCTCTACCAGGAATGTGACTTAAGAAAAAAATAAAGATTAAGTTGCTTAAAGAAAAACTTACATTTGAGAGGAAGACCCCAGGCAGCCACCATCCTCAAACTTTGAAGGGATGCTGCTTTAAAATACAGATTTCTGGGCTTCCCTCCTCAGAAATTCTAATTTAGTTAGTCTGTGGTAAAGCCAGGGAATCTGATGTTTTAACACCTCCTCACCCCACCCTGACCCCATAATCATTCAGAGCAAGTGGCTGACAGATCACACTTTGAAAAACATTGCTGGGGCACCTGGATGGCTCAGTCAGTTGAACATCCCACTCTTGGTTTCGGCGCAGGTCATGATCTCAGGGTTGTGAGATCAAGCCCCTCACGGAGACTGGTGTCTCACTGAGCCTTCTGCTGAGCTCCACATCAAGCCCGGCATTGAGCCCTGTGTCTGGCTTTGCACTCAGCACGGAAGTCTGCTTCTCCCAGTCCCTTTCCCTCTGTTCCTCTCTCTGCTCCCACTCTCTCTCAAATAATTAAGTAAAACGTTGAAAAATATTGTTAAAATTTTCGTCAATGGGTAATCTTAAGTGAATAAGAGCGCCTGGTTAAGCAAAGTTTTCAGAGAGCTGAGGCTGAATCCTTTAATATATATAGGAAAGGCTTGAATGGTATTTAATGAAAAGCTTTCTAAAATGTAGTCTGCATTTCTCTATCATCTTACACATCACAGACAGGGTAGAATTTAACCTTGATGACTGAGATTTCTTTATTACTACCATTATGGCTAGTATGGGCTATATTTGCAGAGAGCATTCCATACAGAGTTGACGGAAACACTGGTTCCTAACGTGGCCCTGGAACTTGAAAATTTTCTGAAGATCAGCTTTAGCTTCTGAGTCTTTTCCCTGAGGGCAAGGTGGCCGGTGTGCAGCGGCCAGACCTCAAGGGCAATGCAACATGGTTGCAAAATGGACATGTGTTTAAAAGATGGAAGCAGTCTTTGTAAAACTATTAGGGACAATTACCTTTTCAACACCATCTAAATTTTATCTGTGGGTGTCCAGCACTATGGTAGGCTCTATACTTTAACCAGTCTTCTCCATGGAAAAAAAATACACTGTATAAATTACACTGTGAAAAATATTTTTAATTTTTTAAAGATTTTTATTTATTTATTTGTCAGGGAGAAAGAGAGAGCACAAGCAGGGGAGTAGGCAGAGGGAGAAGCAGGCTCCACGCTGAGCAAGGAGCCCAATGTGGGACTTTACCCCAGGACCCTGGGAACATGACCTGAGCCTAAGGCAGTTGCTTAACTGACTGAGCTACCCAGGCATCCCATACACCGTGAATAACATTTTTAAATGTCTTGATAAGCTGGCAGTAAAAAGAAATCTCTTATGGGTTGAATTGTGTTTCCATCCAAATTCATATGTTAGGATTCTGATCCTCAGTATCTCAGAAAGTGCCCTTTGTTGGAAAAAGGGTCATTGTGGATGTAGCTAGCTAAGATGAGGTCATTCTGGAAGCTTGACCTTGACCTTGGTTAGCTTAGGCTCCTAACCCAATGTGACTGGTGTCCTTATTAAGGGGGGAAGTTTGGACATAGGCATGCCCAGAGGGACAATGCCATGTGAAGATGAAGGCAGAGATAGGAGTGAAGTTTCTGTAAGGCAAGGGAAGACGCCTGGAACAGATACTTCTCTCGCAGCCTGTAGAAGGAGCCAAAGCTGTCAACACCTTCCTGCTTCTAGAAATGTGAGACAAAAAATTTATGGTGCTTAAGGTACCCAGTCAGTGGTAATTTGTTACAGCAGCCCTAGCAAACTAATACAAAACCCCAAAACATAAGCCAAGCCATGAAGCTAGCTTTCACTTTAGAAAAGTGAAGGCATCACAGACCCAATGCCTTTACCACCCTAAGCTGGCGACCTCCCACTACCCTTTACATAGTCTCCCAGGAGGCTGAGTACCAGAATCAAAGTCCCAATCCATATAAAGTGCTAAGTTAAAGTGTAGAAACCACCCATATATAAATGGTTTCAGACCATTACAAAAGAAAATTGCTTGTCTCAAATCTTGGCACTGAGTAAAGGAGATAAACACTTCTCTTGAGAAATCATATGCACAAGCATGGGATCGAGTCCCACATCAGGTTCCTTGCTCGGCAGGGAGCCTGCTTCATCCTCTGCATGCCCCTCCCCCTGCTTGTGCTCTCTCTCTCCCTGACAAATAAATAAAATCATTTAAAACCAGGTGGTGAGTATTAGAGAGGGCACGGATTGCATGGAGCACTGGGTGTGGTGCAAAAATAATGAATACTGTTTTGCTGAAAATAAAAATAAGCAAATAAATAAATAACAAAAAAAAAGCGCTTATGCTTATATTAGATGAGAAGAAAGGATGATGATTAGTGAGTATATTAGTTTTTAACAAATTATTTCCAAAAGCCAATGACTTACAACCATGGTACATATTTATCCTTTTTCATAGTTTTTTGTGGGTCAGGAACTCGAAAGCCCTATGGCTGGGTGGTTCTGGCTTGAGGTGTTTCATGAGGGTTGCAGTCATATCATTGGCCAAAACTACAATCATCTGAAGGCTTGACTACAACAGAAGCATCCATATGGTTGGCATGTTGGGGTTGGCTGTTGGCAAGAAATCTCAGATCCACATGGCCCCCACAAAGGGCTGCTGTGTGTTCCCACTAGATGGTGTCTAGCTCCTCCCAAGTGAGTGATCCAAAAGAGAAAAAGCCAGGCAGAAACTATTCTTTTTGTGTCCTATTCTTGAAACTCAACATATTACTTCTGCCACCCTCTAGTTGTAAGAAGTGAGTCACCAAATCTGGCCCATATTTAAGAGAAGGAAAATTGGGTATCATTTTTCTGAAGGAAAAAGTGTCAAAGAATTTGCAAAGATTTTAAAACAATCACAATGAGCTAAGTATCCACTAAAGAGATGAGGGAGAAGAAAAAACAAACCAGCAAAATAAGGCCTGAGGAAACAGAATTAAGGCAATTAAAAAGATAACATCAGAAATTCACATAATAGAAAACGAATACACAATAGTGTGCCAAATCCAAGTTTGGTTTTTTGAAAAAGTTGACAACATGGACAAACTTCCAGTGAAACTGACCAAGAAAAAAAAAAGAGAGGAGATACAGAATAAGAGTATTTGAAACAAAAAAGGAACAAATACACACCCCACAGAGAATATAGGGGGAATCATGAATATATTCTTAATAAGAGGATATTATACATAACTGTATGCCACTAAATTTTAGAACATAAATGAAATGGATAAAAACTGAATAATCTGTAACAGTTTAAAAATCTAAGTCAGTAATTTGGGGTTCCTGGGTGGCTCAGTGGGTTAAGCCTCTGCCTTCAGCTCAGGTCATGGTCTCAGGGTCCTGAGATCGAGCCCCACATCGGGCTCTCTACTCAGTGGGGAGCCTGCTTCCCCTTTCTCTCTGCCTGCCTCTCTGCCTACTTGTGATCTCTCTCTCTCTCTGTCAACTAAATAAATAAAATATTTTTTAAAATAAACAAATAAAAATCTAAGTCAGTAATTTAAAACTCACCCTCAAAAAGAGTAAGACGTGTTTATAGACAAACTCCATCAAATATCAAAAATACAAGTAGTTCCAGTGTTACACAAACTATTCCACATTATAGAAAAGGAAAAAGAGGAGGGGGGGAACACCATTGTAATTCATTTTATGAAATGAGAACAACCTTGATGGCAAAACCTAAAAATGTCATTGCAAAAATACAAGTCAAATGAACTCAACATGGAGGTGAACATTCCCTGAGATATTAGCAAACCAAATCAGAGTTACATTTCTTTAAACCAGCAAGAAACAGAAAGTGTTCACAGCAGCACTGTCTGGAAAAAATAATGGAAACAACCCAAATGCCTATCAATAGTAAAATGGATATTGGAAATCAGGGTCTATTAATATAATGGAATGTATACTTTGCAATTCAATGAAATACAATGAATTTCAATGAAATACAGCCACAAGCAATAACAGTGGTGAATCATTCGAGTAAAAGATTGAAAAAGGAAGTCATGAATTAGTATTAATAGTATTACAATTAATAGTATTACAATTCCACAGGATGCAGAGTGATCAAACACTCATGAAAAAGCTATGAAGAAAAGCAAAGTACAAAATCTCTCAAAGGGAAAGGAAGGCAATAGGATGAGGGAGGGACACGTAAGAAATGACTTGGTGACAGTAACGTTCTTTAAAACTTCTACATACTTCATAAGCATTCTTTTATAGCTACTCGGTATTTAATTTTTAAAAACACGAAACAACAAATGGAATGAACAACAGACAGCTCCCAGCATGGTTCTCTTACATCTTACACGTTCTAAATTTCTTCACAGTGTGGGAAGGAGGACAGAGGCTCCCCATTCCATGACAAGAGGTGAGCCTTTTTCCCAAGCCCTCCTGAATGTTGATTTTTTAAAAGAAATCTAGGAACATATGTCCAATGGAGTTCTTTCATAACACTGACTACACAATCACATATTAAAGCAGCCATCTCATTTATTGTATCATTTCAACCTTACCATATTCCATCCACAACTAAAAAAACAAACACACAAACAAAAACCATGAAAGTTAGTCAAGCTGTCGTCAAAGTCTGTCATAATAACATCAAAAACTGTCCAGTAATTTTGGAATTTACCCAATCAAAACAACACAGACAAAAACTTGGCTTGAATTGATTTCAACTCTATGTTCGTTTAATCTTTTTTATTATTGTTCCAAGTTGTCACCATTAACTACCACAAGAACATAACTTTTAGACCTCTATCCCTAAATAACTACTTGGTTCACTGGAAGTAGGAAGGGGGTGGGAGGCAGGGATCAGTGGTTTCACTGAAGTGATAACATGTGCTGGACAGGCCCAAAAGAAGTATTCAACAGTAGTTTGATGGCCTCATACATAGCTTTAGACAACAAGTGAACGGAAGACTACATTTGTAGGTACTCTGTGGCGATAAAGGCTGAATGACTGAGAGAAAACTTCTATTGATTCTAGTCTCTGATGTAGTCCCGTTCTTTCAGTATCAACTCTTAGACTGTTTTGAGAGTGTTGAGTAATTTAATCATTTACTAATTTAATCTAATTATTTATTTAACTATTAAATCATTATTTAAATATTATTGTTAATTATTAAAATTATTATCATTAACATTAAATTTAATTATTTAATTTATACTTGAGTAAGTATATATAATATGAATAAAACCTGTTTAGATCTATTACTTTGGCTCTTCACTTCAGCTTTATTCAGGTACAACTGACATAAAAAGTTATAAGACAGGGGCGCCTGGGTGGCTCAGCTGAAGCCTCTGCCTTCAGCTCAGGTCATGATCCCAGGGTCCTGGGATCGAGCCCCGCGTCGGGCTCTCTGCTCGGCGGGGAGCTGGCTTCCCCCCAGCCTCTCTGCCTGCCTCTCTGCCTACTTGTGATCTCTGTCTGTCAAATAAATAAATCAAATCTTAAAAAAAAAAATTATAAGACATGTAAAACGTACATCTTGGTGATCATATATTTATAATGAAATCATATATAAGTAATGACTACATATACATGAAAAGATTCCCCCATCTAGTTAATCAACACATCTCTCACTTCATGTATTTCTCTTTGGTAGGCAGGGGTAGATTAGAACACTTAAAATTCTACTTGTTTTTGTAAATTTCAATGATACGATACAGTGCTGTCAACGATAGTCACCATGTTTTACATTAGATCTTCAGACCTTCTTCATCTGACAGCTGAAAGTCTGTACACTTCTACCAACCTCTCCCTATTTCCCTGGTCCCCAGTCCTGGCAACTACTCTTCTGCTCTGTTTCTGTGAGTTTGACCTCCACCCCCCACCCCAGATTTCACATGTAAGTGATGCCATGTGGTATTTGTCTTTCTCTGTCTGGCTTATTTTAGATCTATTATTTTTAGACTATTCCATTGCAAGTCCTCACAAGCAGCACAATTTTCCTTTACAAATCAGTTTTTATTTCAACTGTATATAAACCATATGCAGCTTTCATTTTACCAGACACAAAATTTAACCAGTAAACAAGCTACATTACCAAATATTTTATCTTCAGAGCGTAGCTAGACTAAAAGATACAGTCATGTTTAGCAGGTGGGCAAAATGCCAAGCTAAATTCAAGATAGTAGAGCTTATCAAGAAACCAGACATAATCCAGGTCCCAGATGACCTTCAGTGAACAGCACTGAGTTTGCTTCACTTTGGGTCATGCCAATGTATCACAAAAGTAGTCTGATTTAATAGTACTGTGTTTTAAGTGACCAAGAGATGAGTCTTCTAAAAAGTAATGTTGACAGATGACAAATTACAAGGACTAGGTGTCAGGACAACTAGTCCTCTTTCACTGGCCAGCTACGACCTTGGGCACGTGAGTTACTATTTTGAGCCTTTATCAATAAATGAACCCTGAGAGGTTGGAATAGGTGACCACCAATAGTCCCTTCCAAAGTTAACTTTTTATGAACAGTAAGCAAAGATCAGAAAGGGGGAAGAGATAACTCCTTAAGAGAAAATGGCATATTCACAAACGGACAGAGAGAAATGTTTACAACTTGTAGAGCATTAACTGTGTGAGGCAAAGAGCACACACTAAAAATCAAGGAGAATGTAGTCTCCAAGCAGACAGAATTTTGTAAAGAATTTTGTTTGGGACAGTCCTATGAAAACTGGAAACCGGTATCTCGTGACTGATTAAACAAGAATTTAGCAAGCATTTTTCTTTGCGGTGCATGGAGGTTTTCGTGCATTGCAACAAAGGTACGTTGCAGAACGCCTTTTAGAAGTAAAAGCATGCCAAGAGATGTTTATACAAACTGTACTTTTATTTATGTATGTCTAGTGGAACATTCTTTTGTAATAAAGCATCCAAAAGAGCCCAAGCATAGTTAGAATTTTCTGACGCATAGACCAGTGTGTCTATAAATAGAAGCACATGCCACAAATTCCTAAGTCTGTGTCTCAGTTATAATAACATAAAACACATTGTATATTGCCAATTAAACTAGATTGATCATCACATCAGAACACTGAGTCCCTCAAGGCATGAACGTGTTTCACAGGTGATGATGGGCTGAGGCGATACGGCTCCAAGTAAAAGGTAGTGGAAACAGATCTGAGATCTACCGGTGAGCACCGGAGAGCATAACACATCACGTTCAAAGAAACACACCCCAAAAAAGCTTTGCTGTAGCTGCTTGAATCAGAAGATCCTTTTCTGTTTTAAAATTCAGTTTAATTTGGCAGCATTTACGGAACACCTAAAATGTGTAAGTGTCAAAACCAAATCTAATGAAGGCGTTTGATTTGACGTGGGATTTCTGGGAGAAGAGCTCAAAGCATGCAGCCCTGACAGCAGCCAATTCTAAAGTTTAATCACTGTGACAGCTTCACATTCAGCCTGACTCACTCCGTCATGGGCACCCTTGGATGCCATCATTGTCGTAAGTGACTGAGCAGCCCCGCTCGAAACGGAGGTCTGCAGAGCGCCTTGACATAATTTTGTTTTTCTCTCCAGCATCCTCTGGGCTCTCCTTTTATTTATTTATTTTTTAAAGATTTTATTTATTTATTTGACAGAGATCACAAGCAGGCAGAGAGGCAGGCAGAGAGAGGGGGGGAAGCAGGCTCCCCGCTGAGCAGAGAGCCTGTTGCGGGGCTCGATCCCAAGACCCTGGGACCATGACCTGAGCCGAAGGCAGAGGCTTTAACCCACTAAGCCACCCAGGCGCCCCTGGGCTCTCCTTTTATTCTGTCTTTTTGACCCAGGCGTCCTCATGCCTCCCAGATATTTTACTGTCCCCTCTTCCTAGTGTTCGTGATGATGGGGATACGGCATTTGCTCAGAGGCAGTCCTGGCTGTCCTTCAGGCTAGCACAGGACCGTCCAACACAACGTGCCCAGCACTCCACCACCGTGCATCCAGTGATGGCCGTCCTCTGGCATCTGACACTTTTGTTCCTCAAACCCTTCAGGCTCTGTATTGACAAATCTCCTCACTCATTCATGCCAGTGTGTTTATGAAGTAGGCCAGGCCACACTTAAACAATCATCATCTCTCAAACTGCACTTCCAATTCTGAAATCAGCTTTCCTTTAGCAGTAAGTTATGAATTCACGAAGGTCCCTAAGCCATTTTATGAAACACAAGATACTTGTCTGAGCACTACAGGGGGCCGCAAAGGGTGATGTACGATTTCCCTTGAGGGACTTGAAATAAAGGAAGAGAAATAGGACGGGTTAGACATGAAAATGAAGAATGTAAGGCAGACTGTGGAGAGTTTCCAATCAGCAGGACAGATAACAGGTGCTCGGGAAGTTAATCCTGGAGTCTTCTCGGCAGGGGTCAGACTGAAGCTGGTTCTTAAAGGAGCAAGAGAGAATTTGAGTAGGTGGAAGGGAGGACTGGGTATCGGAGATGTATGCTAGCCAAAGGGGTCCCCGTAACACTCCTATCCAAAGAAGGCAGGAGGTATAAGATAGCAAGATTGGGAGAAAGGAGGCTGGTGCTTGAGAACACAGCAAATCAGGCACAGCCAATCTCCTTGGAATGAGATGTTTCATCTTTGTGACAGCAGCGGTTGCCACTGAAGGATTTTAATAAAAAAATGCTTACGGATGATTTATCTGTTACATGCAGAAGGAGGTGGCAGTAATTGGAAGAAATAACATCAACTAAAAGCCTCTGGGAATGTTTTTTATACGAGTCCCGAAGCAGGTTGGTAACAGCGAACTTGAAATAAAATACAGAATGGACACTGGCAATTAAAGAGGTACCTGTACGAAAAGGGTGAGTCAGAAAGCCTAACAGTCACTGAATTTCACAAAGGTTTTATATTCCCGACGAGCATGTTGCCTGAAGGTTCAGTAGTAAAATCACAGATCTGTGTAGTGCATGAACAAGTCAGCACTTACCTAACATAAAAGCGCCAACCCGTTTTCCTTAAATGTTTGCAGGTTTTATATACAAACATCTTTAAGCTGCACCAACATACGTATTCCGTGCCTTTTCACACATGAGTGTATTTGTAACTACCGAAGGATGGAGGATAGAGAGATTTACAGAGCCTTTACCTGGCCCCAGGCCCTTGGACTATTGCTGGGAAGGGGGATCCATAGGAAAAAAGACAATTTGCCTTTGAGCGGCTTGCAAACGACAGCCTTCCTACACAGCTTAATGACGGCCTGCAGGCTGCTCACTTCCCCCTTGGGTCTCCCCTCCAGAGGGTCCTCCTGTCTCCAGCCCTGGCCACGCGTCTGTCTATGAGACTTCCTCCCCTGGATGTTCATGGACTTCTCCAACTCAACGTCTACGACACTGACCCCGTTGTCTTGGCACCTGCTCCTCAACACGCAAGGCTCCCAGCTCAGACAATGGCAACAGCCGGGAATCCTCCCGCTGCCTCACTCTCCACACTACCTAACTTCGAGTTCTGTTCATTCTACTTCCTGGATATCTCTTTTATCCAGCTACCTCTCACCATCTCCATTATCCACTCTCTGGTGCAGGCTCCCATCGCACGGTGCCTGCCACGGCTTCCCAAGTGGCCTCCTGACATCCCAGCATGTTACTCTCCCATCCCTGCCCACCCAGCAGCCAGTGTGACCTTTCTAAAACAAATACAGGACTGAGTCACTTATCTGCTTAAAACCTTTTAATAGTTTCCCGTGCTGTTAGAATAAAGTGCAAATCCCTTAATATCCATTGCAAAACCCTTTAGAGCCTGGATCCTGCCCATCTCTCCATCCCCACTTGGCTCCTCTCTCCTCTCCGAGCACCAGCCACACAAAATTCTTTCAGTTTCCCTAATGGTCCAAAGCTCTGACTCTCTTCCTGGCCCCCACATATCCTATTCTTCCTGCCAGAAACCCTTTCTCCCCATCCTGCAAATTCCTATGCCAAGGAACAATTACCCTGAGCTGAAAAGACAGACTCCTGTCAATAACGATCATTAGTCCCTGTTCCCTATGCAACTCTCTGTATTTGTTAAGAGTTTTAACTATCCTATCCCTGTAACTACAATGACCAGATTTTGCAAACTAAAATTCTAAAGAACAAGAATGAATTTTGGACAACAGGACTATCTTGAAATACCTTGGCATTATATAACTCCCATTTTAGAGCACTGGACATTTAGAACGCTGGCCTTCCCTCACTGGGGACAAGGGATGCTGTGTGATTCCAAAAGAACAGAGGACAGCAGTTGCTGCTGGCACATTCCGTGGAATGGGCTTGACAGTTAGTACAGTGTTTTGGAGTAAGATGTTCTGCTGAAGAATAATTGTGGAATTGTTTTATGCCTGCCCAAAGAAGAGGTGCCAAAAATAAAACAAAGCAACACAAACACACACCTTTATGGACCTTAGGAGTGTAAGTCAACTTTGAGGTGCCCAGAACCAGCTCCCTCTCTTGAAGAAAGAAGGAGCAGAGAGCCCTCTACTTGCCTTAACCTGCCCTAGGACACAGCCTTATAGTCCAAGACCAGAGTGCAATCCGGCCCTTTGTTGGGGTTAAAAAGGAAACACAGGCACCCGGTAAGGAGGAATAGAAGTGATTCTGGATTCAGAATGAATGGACCGGCCTACCTGGACCTGTACCAATTTGAACCCAGAAGTTCTGGGCAAGTGGGCTGGGTTATGGCGAGATTTGAGCACAAAGAGAGATCTCCTAGGAACCCCCAGTGACAGGCATCCTTGGTGGAACTTACCACAAAGGCAAGGAAATGATCTTCCCTCAAAGATTCCTTGGGGGCCCTCATGTTAAGTAAAATATGCCAGAGAAAGACAAATACCGTATGATCTCACTTACATTTGGAATCCGAAAAAAAAAAAAAAACAAAAAAAAAAAACCCAAAACCTAAAATCCTCCAAGTCATAGAAACAGGGATCGGATTGGTGGCTGCCAGAGGCAGGAGGTGGGGAGCGGGGATGTGGGGTGAAGGTGGTCAAAGGTATAAGCTTCCAGTCATAAAATAAATTCTGGGACGTCATGTACAACACGGTCACTACGGTTAACAATACTGTACTGCATATTTGCAAGTCACTAAGAGAATCAATCTTGAAGGTTCTCATCACGAGAAAAAAATACTGTAATTCTGCCAGGTGATGGATAGTGACTAAACTTATTGTGGTGACCATTGTATGCTATATATACATACATCAAATTAGCATGCGACACAGCTTTGACTGATACAATTACATCTCAGTAAACCTGAATAGACAAGAAGAGCCCCAAGGCCTGGTGAGCAGACACGATCCGCAGTGACCTGGCATTGGCTGCTGGAATATGCTGGTTCTCAGCAGACGTGTGATGTGGCTTGAGGGCCAGTTAATCTGCAAGGGTGGGCTGACCCTAATTTTACATCAGGTTCTAGACTCTTCTGGTAATTATGGAAAAAAATAATCATGGTTCGCTTATGGGTTTACTCAAGATCATACAATGAATACCAAGTAGAGGTAGAAACAACAGAAGTGAGTCAGTGACGACTAGGGGCTGGGGGAGGGGAATGGGGGGGTAGTGCATTGTGCAGTCAAAAACACAGAAAGAGGGGCACCTGGGTGGCTCAGTGGGTTAAAGTCTCTGCCTTTGGCTCAGGTCATGATCCCAGGGTCCTGGGATCGAGCCCTGCATCGAGCTCTCTGCTCAGCGGGGAGCCTACTTCCCTTCCTCTCTCTCTGCCTGCCTTTCTGCCTATTTGTGATCTCTGTCTGTCAAATAAATAAATAAAATATTTAAAACACACAAACACACACACACACACACACACTCAGAAAGACAGGTGGGAAGGGAAGGACCTAGGCAGTCAAGAACTGTTCCTTACAATGTTTTGATGGTCTCTGGCTCTGCCTAGAGCTACTGGAAGTTATGCCATATCCCATCAAGTGGGCATAAAGCCACGGTGAGGAAAAGTGGTTTCTGGACAGAGGAATGTGACGGAAAATGAAAGCAACATGACCAGACCTCATTATCTTGGTGCTTTTGATAACACTGGGGAGCGGAGTTAGATTTTGAATGGACTGAAATCTTCCATAAATGGAATCTGAATGCAGGCTACGTAACATCCAGAAATTCCTCAGGGAATTTCCTATTATGTACATGGAAGGAGGAATGAAGCAAGTCCCATCTGGCTAGGCAGAGAACATTCTTCGCTTAGGGAAACTTCATGGTTCTTGTGTTTAGTGCCAACAGCATGTTCATACTAGACCCAGGCCTTGCACACAGAGGTATAAGTGTATTGAAAAGTGAGCTAGACGGAACAGACAATACTGGGCAATTCTTTGTCTCTGGAACATCCAAACCAGAAGGCCAGATACTAATAAGGGTGTCATTTTTATAAAGTCTCTGACGAGTTAGGAGCCAATGTATGACCCACGTTACTCAGAGTTGCTACAGCAAAATAGAGTGACGGTATATTTTCCGATCTGCTTCCTATCAATACATAAGCTAAAATCAAGAACGGACCAACACACATCATTCACTGACTCCTGCTCTTTGGGACTGACAACCTTAGGGAAACCTCAGAACTTTAAAGATACAATGACATTAGCCTTATTGGGGGAAAAAAAAGGCACTGGTGGGGAAGGGGACTCACCTCACACGTCACCTGATCAAAGAGGTCTCCTCTGACAAATCTAAAGTACTGAACTCCATTCCTTTTTTTTTTTAGATTTTTATTTATTTATTTGACAGACAGAGATCACAAGTAGGCACAGAGAGAGGAAGGGAAGCAAGCTCCCTGCTGAGCAGAGAGCCTGATTCGGGGCTCGATCTCAGGACCCTGAGGTCATGACCTGAGCCGAAGGCAGAGGCTTTAACCCACTGGGCCACCTAGGTGCTCCTGAACTCCATTCTTCACCACATAGTCGCTTTGAGTTACCCCAAGACACATTACGTTTGAGAACTATCAAGTTATCTTGTATTGTCCCTCGTGCCTATTTGAATACAGACCCAGAGACAGGGATTTTGCCTGGTTCATTTCTCTGTTCCTAATACCCACCAAGGCTGGCACAGAGTAAGTCTTCAGTGATATCTAACGACTGCCTTTCCAGCTGCCAAAGAACAAAGAGCTTAATCATCTGTAACTGAAAACTTTGTGGATTCCAGAAAAACCGGCATTCCCAACAATGCATCAAAACATTCCATATTGCGATGAAAAGTCTTTTCCGTTATAGATGTGATGGTACTTATGTCCATACCTAGAGGCCAAGTGAAGCAACATCACTTCAGGTGTGGCCCGGGACCAGCTAGCTCTGCATCACTTGGGCAGCTTGCTAGAAAAGCAAAACCGGGGCTCCACCAGAAAGCCAGTGAATTACTCCCGAGGGGGAGCCCCCAAAAATCAGTGTTCAAGAAGTTTGCCCCGTGATTGCACGTACCATAAAGTTTTGCACAAGTTATTTAGAAATAAAGGTGAGGGGAAAAAAACAAGAAATGCCGTAAGGACTAAATTCTCCAGGGACAGCTGGCACATTCTTGTTGTCATTTCAGTAAGAAACGTGAAGAAAAAGGAAGAGGATGAATTATACTCAAAATTATATGCATGAGTGTGGCTCATGCGTGCCGTGGGGTAATGCCCCACATTCTGTTTCATGGAGGCTTCCCAGAGCTAACTAAGCAACCAGCACAGTGACCGTGCTCCCATGTACAGACTCCTGCTTCATGCGACTTCCCCTCCTTCCGGGGGGCATCACTCTCTAGGAACTGTCCTTGAGGTGAATGACCAGGCCCCCTGAGCCAAAGCAGCCCCATGGGGGATGCGAGGGCACCGTGTCCTACCGTGATTCAGATGTCTGATGCAGTCACTGAGGACAGCGCTGAACTTCTTCTGGTCCACAGCCTCATGGAAGCAGAAGTAGCCATGTCTGAGGAACGGCTGCCACAGGTACACCGGGAATTCCTTGGGCAAGACCACGAAGGGCTGGGCGTTGTCCTTCTCACTGGAGGCTAAGGCAATGTGGAAAACACAAAGACATTCTTTCTTAAATTTTATTTATTTATTTAACAGAGAGAGAGGAGAGTGCACACGTAGGTAGAGCTGCAGGCAGAAGCAGACACCTTGCTGAACAGGAAGACTGACGGGGGTTTGGATCCCAGGACCCTGGGATCATGACCTGAGCCAAAGGCAGAGGCTTTAACCCACTGAGCCACCCAGGCGCCCCAACACAAAGACAGTCTAAAACGTGTGTCTTTTATTTAAAATACTTATTTCGGGTCCTGAAGGAAGCTCTTTGGGGCAGGCCGTGGGACAGAAAGGTGAGAGGAGATGTCTTCCCAAGATGGCGGGAGATGGCCGTTCAGGTTCTTCTCACTCCCTCCACAGGTAACTGTCTCATTCCAGACAGTAGCCTCATCCCCTCCCTGACAGGGACAGCCAAGGCCACCAGACATCGTCTTTCTCAACTTCCTCATATCAAGGATCCGCAAACAGAGTCTGGGTGTCCCCGCTGGCCCTCTTCAGGCTCACCGGCCTGCATAGTGACTCACCCTCCAGTCCCCACAGGCTCCCCTTCCGCCAGCTGCCCTCTGCCCTGTGCTCCCTGGCTCCTCCCGCTCACTGCCAGCCCAACACTTGCTTCTTCCTGCCTCAGTCTGGTTCCTGCCCCACCAGTCCCAAAACCCCATGGCTGAGGTCACTGACGTTGTCCTAACTGTCAACCTGTGGCTTCTTCTTCCTTACCTAAGCCTTTTTATTTTTCCTCATGATCTAAGACTTTTAACCTGATCTGAAGTATCTGTTGCTGCTATCTGTCCCTTCTTTCGAAAACATTCTCTCCCCTTGACTCGCAGGAGCACCTCTCTCCCAGCACTTGCTTTGATAGCACATATACTAAAATCGGAACAATACAGAGAAGATTAGCACAGCCCCTGCGCAAGGGTCACCTCTCCCCTGATGTCCTTCGTGCTTTTTAAAAATTGTTTCAGGGGCGCCTGGGTGGCTCAGTGGTTAAGCCTCTGCCTTCAGCTCAGGTCATGATCCCAGGGTCCTGGGATCGAGCCCCGCATCGGGCTCTCTGCTCAGTGGGGAGCCTGCTTCCCCCTCTCTCTCTGCCTGCCTCTCTGCCTACTTGTGATCTCTCTCTCTCTCTGTCAAATAAATAAAATCTTAAAAAAAAAATTGTTTCAAACTGGTCTGCTCTATTGGCTCCCTCGGCCCCTTCTCTCCATCCCCCTGTGAAGTGTTGGTGTTCGCCCTGCTCTGTCCTGGTTTCACTCCATTTTGATTAGTCTCTGCTCTCCTTTGGCACGGTCCTCCACTCCATGATATGGAATGTTGTTTCTGCAGGTCCTACTTCCTTTCCCTCTACCCTTTTCACCATGCCTTCTCCTAGAAGATTCTCATTCATCCTTCAAAAGTCAGTTCAAAAATAAATTTTAAAAAACAATAATAATTAAAAAAAATTTTTTTTTTAAAGTCAGTTCAAAAAGCAGCTCCTCTGGATGCCTCTGTTGGCACCTCCCTGCACCCTAGAGACAGGGTTGAGTGGTCCCTACCTTTTTTTCCTAAATATTGTACAGATTTGTTTTCATGTCTGGCACTGACATGCAGGGTGGAGGGCCCAGAGTGACAGGAGCTCCCCCACTGGTTCTCACACAGTTACCCTCTCCGGGAAGCAGTACCAGTGCCCTGGAACTCCAAGAGGATGGAAATCACACCTTATGCACCTTTGGACGCTTAGCCCTTAGCAAAGCCGTGGAACCGAGGAGATATTCAACCACAGTTTGTTGATTAAACATTCTATGTTGTCCTAGAAAATCTTAGAAGCTTTAAATGATGGATTTTTACCACTTACTCAAAATCAATTCTAAGAAACTCATATTAAACCATGCTACTATTCCGATCCCTACCTAAATTTTATTCCCTTCCATGCATTCCGGTTATGTGATATTACTCTGGGTTAAACAACCCCCAGCTTATTAGCTCACGCTCTCTACCTACATAAAATGGGCACCAACCTCAGGGAAGGGAAGGACCAAAGGGCCCTCTGAGAGGCCACTGAAAGCACCAGGCATACCTAACAATGAATCAGAGCCACATGGGAGACCAGAACAGAGTCTTGCTCCTGGCAAATCAATAAATCAAGATTGGGTAAATAAAAAATAGATATCCTTGGGCATATATGGGGACTCTGGTTCAATGTCCTTAAATCTGAAGGGAACAAAGTAGAATTTGCTAGAACCACAAACTTGGGCGCACCAGTACCTCACAAACTACTTGGCACATAATATAAGAACGAATCACTGTGGGCGCCTGGGTGGCTCAGTGAGTTAAAGGCTCTGTCTTTGGCTCGGGTCATGATCCCAGGGTCCTGAGATCAAGCCCCACATCAGGCTCTCTGCTCAGCAGGGAGCCTGCTTCCTCCCCCCGCCCTCTCTCTCTGCCTGCCTCTCTGCCTACTCATGATCTCTGTCAAAAAAATAAATAAAATCTTAAAAAAAATAAAAAGAATCACTGTACGAACAAATGAACAAATGAATCAACAATTAAATTCAGTAGCACAAACCTGTAGTTGTAACACATTGCCTGATGAGGAAGCAGAAGGCAAGCTGAGGACCAAGCAAACTGCCCCCTCCCCACCACCCCCAATTCCCGGAAAGGGATGTGTGTGACATTCCTTGAGCAGTCCTGGCAAGGGAAGGGAAAAACAGAGGGTTAACTGACAGAGATCACAGTCCTGCAGGACATGGTCTCCATCAGTTACCAAGATCTTAGTGATTTACAAAGAAAAAGCATTCTGACCAATAGCAGAACTTCCAGAGACCCATAACTCACCCTAACATCACCCTCTCTTCCATGAGTGATGGGGGAAACTGAGGCAGAAGGGAAAGTGAACAAAATTAAATTTCTTTATGACCTGCAGCCCTACGACAAGGATCTGAGACAGGCAGCGCATAACATTCCTTCAGGAAGCTCCCAACTGTCTTAACGTTAATGCCTTACTACTAGAAGGAAAAACAAGCCTCCAATATCCTGCCATCTTCTTTAGCATATTAAAGTCCTTTCAGACACCATCCCTTGTCCTTAAGTCCCCCAACTCCCAAGTATATCATCAGCCATTCCTCAACACCCCAGTGCCGCAGCTCTTTCTGCCCACGGGCTTTCATAAAATCGCCTTGTTACACCAAAGATGTCTCGAGAATTCTTTCTTGGCCATTGGCTCCGGACTTCACCAACATTCCAAAACTATAGCATTATGTCTTTTTCCCTTCTTTCTTGGTTATAAAATCCCTAATTTTCTGTTGAGTAAGTAACCGTGTAAGATAAAGACTACATTTCCAAGGGTGCCTGGGTGGCTCAGTGGGTTGCAGCCTCTGCCTTCGGCTCCGGTCATGGTCCCCACATGGGGCTCTCTGCTCAGCAGGAAGCCTGCTTACCACCCCCACACCCCTACCCCTGCCTGCCTCTCTGCCTACTTGTGATCTCTCTCTCTCTCTCTGTGTCAAATAAATAAATAAAATCTTAAAAAAAAAAAAAAAAAAGATAAAGACTACATTTTCAGCTTCGATTGCAACTTGGTGGGTCCCAGCCACTAAGTTGAGTCAATGGGACAGAAACTGAAGTGGCCGTGAAACTACCTGGAAGGATCCTTAAAGAGAGGGAAGTCTCCACCTCCTTCTCTTTTCTCCTGCCTGCTTTCTGGAACGAGAAAACCATCCCTAACGCTCCAACAGCCCCCTTAGACTGTATCAGTAAGGGCCACAGCCTAGACATACAGAGAGACAAGGCAGAAAGAGTCCCTGACATTTACGGAACTGCCATACCAGCCCTGGACTTGTAATATCCAAAATATCTTTAGCAAGAAATAAAGCCTTACGTATTTGAGTCTTTGGTTGTTTGCAGCAAACTAAACTCTAACGAAATGTCACGTGAATCACTTCAGCAAAATATGAAGGCATTATTGCTACATCATCTTAGTAGAATACTGCGTAAAGAAGACATATTTATTCATAACCTCTAGTGCTTTTTCTCAAGTGAGGTTAATGCCTTCTATCTTTATTGTCTTTATGCTTTCCTGTTGAATTAGTATCACACAGCGAATCTTCCTGATCAACATGATTTTATGGTACAATTCCCCTCGCCCTTCCTAAGATGTCAGAGTTTTGTACAAACAACTCAAAAGCTGCACTGACCCTTTAAAAGCTTCACGCCCCATAAAATTCACTCTTCTTAGCCTCTAGTTATCTCTCATTTAACATTTTACAAAATTTTCCAGATGCCATCATTCTGCATTTTTTCTGAGTTGACTACCAAAGATACTACAAATGATCTACTGTAGAATATTCTATTTTTAAAATTCAGATGGCCACGCCATACAATTAAAAAAAAAAAAAAATCCTTGAAATACCCCAATCTGAAGCCTTGGGTCAAATGGCTTTAGTCACACAGGCTTTGTGTTTTTTATTCCTATTCATTCCTTCTGATATGATTTCACCAATAAATCAATAAATGTATTGTCCATTCTGATGGATTGCATTGAAAAGTTCTACTGGAGAAATTCCCAAGAGTCATCAAGTTGGCATTCCCATTTCTAGCAGCAGCTCCAGAGCCAAGATGACATACAAGTAGATGTTGAAAGAAAATATAATAAATGTATAGTGCACATAGAGTATTGTTTTAGCCTGAATTACTTAGTAATAGTTTGTTAATCTAGGTTTATGGCCCATGTACTAATCCTATAATAGTCCTATTAAAAACACTATGCTTAGCATTCTACACCAAAATAACAATTGATAGAATGATTATATTTTTCTCCATAAATTCTAATGATATGATTTTGCCCATTAATAAGAACCAGGGCGCTCTTCAAGAAACCAAGTAATTACCGTGTGGTATGATTTACACAAAGCCAGATGGAGTTATTATCCACAGTTCATGAACCTCTATGAAACGCGCTATTTGGTCTCTATATTATCCATCCCTTTCTCTACATGCAAAAAGTGGAATAAATGAGAATCTGAGAATGTTAGAGCTGGAAAGACCTTTCTACGTTTTTAAGTTCAAGGGCCTAGAATGGGAGAATCAGAAAGCAGAGAAGCTGGGCAACGGCTGGGGAAAAAAACACTGATAAGTGTTGCAGAACTAGATAAAAATCCAGCTTCTAAATTTATAGTTCAATACTCTTTCCATGACAGCAGTTATTACTTCCAGTTATTACGTCCAGATTAATGCAATGCTATTTTTATACAGGAGTTATGAGCGACTGTAATGCTTGTTTAAAGCATTTTGTCAGGTCAGGATAATTTATTGCATATCATCCTAAAATTATAAAAATAATATTCCCTGACAGGTCTGGACCTGCTTGCTTAAAGGTGGGATTGCGTACTTCACAGAAATAGGGCCCTACCTATTTGTTTCTGCTGCCCCGTGTGATGTGATTAAAGTCAGGATGCCTGACAACTGAATGGTACATTTTCCATGGGCTACAACCTGACTTGTACCTGACTTGTGTGTTACTGAATGTGATTTACAATAGCAGAAGTGGTAAAACGTTTACCCAAATTAGAGAACTTGCATCTCCCATTTGTCTACAAAGAACGAATGGCGAGCCCAGAGGTTCTCAACCTCAGCAACTATTCGACAGTGAACGTCTTCTGACAGATACTTCATTGTCAGGGACTGTCCTATGCAGGAGAGCCTGCTGCCCTCTACCCACTAAATGCTTATAGCACCAGCCTCCCAAGATGTAACGACCAAAACTGTCTCCAGACTCTGTCAAATATCCCCGCAGAGTGAAATCCCTTCCCCCACTGAGAACCACTCCTCCAGCGAGACAAAGCCAGTGTAGGAATTTTGCCTCGAGAAAGAATGCTCAGTGACTCACCAATAGGGTCGGGGAAGAACCGATCAGATAACAAATTATATTCATCTTCTGAGGTTAACACCTTGCCCCCAGCTGGAAGAATTCGGCTTTTAGGAGTCGCTCCTTTCTGATAGGCCTGGGGAGAAAAAGGCATAAATAGGTGATTTTTTTTTTCCCCATTTGGATTTTTGGAAAATACCAAGAATATTAGAAGGAGACACAGGCACACACACTCAGAGATAACAGTTCCTACACTATGTCTCTGAAGAAGAGCCACATATTTAAAAAATATGTTTTGTGTACCTGTGACTTGCAAAGTACTTTAGTGATGGTCCCAACATGGTAAATCAGAGTCCTTAATCTCAAGAAATTCACTCTAGGTATGTTTCTCTAGTGGGGAAAATATCATCTCAGGAACTTCCAGAAATCCTGCACCACACCTACCATTTCAGACGCTAGCACCTGAATCATTCGCATAACCACAAGGGTGATGACACACACAGACACTTACTGCACAAAAGGCTTGGGGACCGATGACGAATGACATGGGGGACATATAATTGCAATGATGGTTGCCATGGATTTTCACCCAAAACAGAAAAGTGTTGCCATGATAAGACATGACACCACGTGAGACTCTTCTGCAGTAAAATGATATGGGATGGAAAGGCAATATCATGACATTAGAACAAATTGGGAAATGTAGAAGAGGGGCAGAGAGGGATACCTTAGTCGCTTACCATCAATAAGATGGTGAGGAGTCCCAAACAAAACAAATTCTTCTCTTTTAAAAATTTTTTGTAAAGATCTTATATATTTATTTGAGAGAGAGTATGGAGGGGGGCAGAGCAGAGGGAAAGGGAGAAGCAGACTCCCCATGGAGCAGGGACCCTGGTGGGGGGACCCTGGGAACATGACCTGAGCCGAAGGCAGATGCTCAACCAACCAAGGTGCCCAGGTGCCCGGGTTATTTCCCATTTGTAAGAAGCACTACTCAACTGCGTAAGCACATCAGGGACCCAGGGCACAACCGAGAAGAATCTAAAGTTGTGACTTTGAGAATGCCTGGGAGCAGTTCAGCTCAGACTGACCTTAAGACTGAATTGCATTATTTGTTCTAACAGGCCCTAATCTGGACTTTTATAAATGTTATGTTATTTAATACTCAAAACAGCACTAAGAATTAATTTCTTCCAGCTTAGCAAACTCAACACCCAAAGAACAAATAATCCAATCAAGAAATGGGCAGAGGACATGAACAGACATTTCTGGAAAGAAGACATCCAGATGGCCAACAGACACATGAAAAAGTGCTCCACATCACTTGGCATCAGGGAAATACAAATCAAAACCACAATGAGACACCACCTCACACCAGTCAGAATGGCTAAAATTAACAAGTCAGGAAATGACAGATGCTGGCGAGGATGCGGAGAAAGGGGAACCCTCCTACACTGTTCGTGTGAATGCAAGCTGGTGCAACCACTCTGGAAATCAGCATGGAGGTTCCTCAAAAAGTTGAAAATAGAGCTACCCTCAGCAATTGCACTACTGGGTATTCACCCTAAAGATACAAAGGTAGTGATCCGAAGGGGCATGTGTACCCGAATGTTTATAGCAGCAATGTCCACAATAGCCAAAGTATGGAAAGAACCTAGATGTCCATCAAGAGATGAATGGATAAAGAAGTTGTATAAATATACAATGGAATACTATGCAGCCATCAAAAGAAATGAAATCCTGCCATTTGCGACTACGTGGATGGAACTAGAGGGTTAGCAAAATAAGTCAATCAGAGAAAGACAACTATCATATGATCTCCCTGATATGAGGAAGTGGAGATGCCACATGGGGGGTTTGGGGGGTAGGAAAAGAATAAATGAAACAAGATGGGATCGGGATGGAGACAAACCATAAGAGACTCTTAATGTCACAAAACAAACTGAGGGTGGCTGGGGGGAGGGTGGCAGGGAGAGGGTGGTGGGGTTATGGACATTGGGGAGGGTATGTGTTATGGTGAGTGCTGTGAAGTGTGTAAACCTGGCGATTCACAGACCTGTACCCCTGGGGCTGATAATACATTATATGTTTATAAAAAAATAAAAAATTAAAAGAATTAGTTTCTTCCTCCATTTTATAAATGAGACAATTCAAGCTCAAAGAACATGTCAATGGCCCGGCAGTGAGCTGATGAAAATCTTGGGTTCACATCCGGGTCTGTCCATAAAGTGTTCAGGAATTAGGGCATGAATCCTGAATGAGAACATTTCATTTTTTTTCCTGCTTAATTACCTGCCAAAACTGGATTCTCAATGAAATAATAGGCAATTTATGGGTACTTAATATGTAACTCTTCGGTATAATAAAAAAAATGCCTTTCTATAAATTAAAAAAAACAGGATATTATTAAAACTGCGGGGAATTATGGCAAACTGCATGAGCATTTTTTTAAATTTCCAAGTTTTGGGGACACCTGGGTGGCTCAGTGGGTTAAAGCCTCTGCCTTCAGCTCAGGTCGTGATCCCAGAGTCCTGGGATCAAGCCCCGTATTGGGCTCTCTGCTCAGCAGGGAGCCTGTTTCCCTTCCTCTCCCTCTACCTGTCTCTCTGCCTACCTGTGATCTCTGTCTGTCAAATAAGTAAATAAAATCTTTAAAAAATAAATAAATAAAATAAAATAAAATTTCCAAGTTTTTAACAGACCGAAGTGCCCCTGAGTTGCCCTACCAGAGGCTCCTGTAAAATTTCCAAGTTTTTTAAAAAAATATATAGCTTTTACCAAATTCAGTGACTATATCTTAACAACCTGAACAAGTTTATTTAAAGGTTTTTGTTTTATTTTGTTTTGGACAGAGGGAGACACAGCAAGAGAGGGAACACAAGCAGAGGAAATGGGAGACGGAGAAGCAGGCTCCTCGCTGAGTAGGGAGACCAATGTGGGGCTCGATCCCAGGACACTGGGATCACAAACCTAGCCGAAGGCAGATGCTTAACGACTGAGCCATCCAGGTGCCCCTGAACACATTTACTTAAAAATGATGAGCAAGCAAAGAAAGCAAGAGGGTCCATAAATTGCAAGTTGAAGGAGAAAGCTAGAAAAAAATGAAGAAGGAAAAAGTCCCAAAACCTGATTCAAAATTAAAAGTTCAGGTAGCCCCAAATGTGCTAAAAACCTTAAGTCCAAGAGAAAGCTCCATGAGTGTTTCCTCTCAATTAGTTAGTAGCAATCATACCGTAACGGCCCCACACTTGGCTCCGCCAGTGGTTGACCATACGCTAAGTGCTTCAATATGTACATTTATTTAATCCTTACAACAACATGGTCACCATTTTACAGATGAGAAAACGGAGGCTCAGGGAGATTTATAACTTAAGCAAGGACACCTATCCAGTAACTGGCAAAGGTGTGATTCAAAGCACATTATATTAACCATTTTGCTCTACTGCCTCTTCTCAAGCTTCCCGGAAAGAACACTGTAATGTGCCACATAAAATATGAGGTGATTTCTTTTATTTTTTTAAGATTTTATTTATTCATTTGAGAGAGAGAGGGAGCACACGTGGGAAAAGGAGCCCGGGATCGTGATCTGAGCAGAAGTCATACACTTAACTGATTGAGCCACCCGAGCACCCCTGAGGTGATTTATTATTATCATTATTATATGTAGTGCATTGATCATTTGCTTCTGAGAGCAAATCAGGTGCTGAATAAAGTCCTAATATAGAGAAGCAGAGAAGATATTCGCTTAATGAATGTTGAAAAGAGTAAGACTATCCAGGAGAGCACTTGAACATTGCCTAGTAGCCTGTGGAATAAGTTCAAACTGTATTTTGCTTCTATTTCCCATCAGAAATGGAAAGGAAACACACTGACTTGCCAATCTTAAGTTTCTTCCTGAGGCTTTAGCATCTGAGGTATTATTGAAAGTATCCATGGAGGTCACCCTGACTTCTCTCAAACTTGGAGTCAAGAAAGCAGAGTTTTAAACCTGGTACCACCTTTAACTGATAAAGAGTAACTATTCACTCCAAAGGGAGCTTGAGTATCTATGTAGACCAAAAATGGGCACAGCGCAAGATCTGGAAGGAACCAGTGGGATCATTCTGCCTGACTCTCTGACATTAACTGAGGCCCAACCTAAACTTTCATTTTCCCAATTCACCGCCCAGTGTTCTCTCCTCTAGAACCAAATGACCTCCCCACGTGGGGAGAGAAATGGGAACCAACAAAAACAGAAGTCCTCCCAGGCGCTAGGCACGTTATACATTACCTCATTTTCTCCATAGCTTGCAGACATCTTACATTAGATAGTCATCTAATGATTTTACAGAAAAATCATATGATAACCAGGAAAAAGTTAAATGAAAAAAAAAATCCGTTAAGTATAAGTGGAATAAAGTCTTAAAATGCCCGACTTTCTGGTAACCCATGCAAATGCAGTCATAGTCTTATTAACTCCTCAGCTGCTTGTCACATAGGAGGCTTACCAGTAGGAAGACATGGAGACACTGAGCAGAGAGGGAGACATATCAGAGCAGTGACAAAAGACCTTGAAGCTGAATGATCCTAGGAAAGACTCCTGCACTGGTCACTTAGTGTAACCTATTTTCACACTTACTTGCAATTACTCGTTCCAAGTCTGCCTTGCCCATTGGACTACAAGCATCTGTTTCACCTGCTTTTAGAGGCTCAGAACCTTCTCGAACACTTGGCATATAATAGGCATTCAGTAAACATGTTAACGAACGTAAGTAGCTGCATGAGTGAGTGCTTATTGAAGGAATCAGTCTCGAAGGAGAAGGCATGTCCATCAACCCAGCCAATGTTGATGAATGTTGTAAGGACCAGCGCAAACAAGGAAACATCTTACCTCTTTGTTCTCATAGCTCTCCACAGCAAAATCATTTTTAACCACAATGTACCGCTCCTTCCATTTCTTTATGTCTTCAGCAAACTGGGATAGCTCTGCTTCATATAGAACAGTTCCAGGCTCCAATGGCGGCTTTAAAGAAGGTAAATACCATTAATCGTAACAACAAAAGATAACAGCATGCTGTCACCAACTCTATCCACCGGAGTTCAAGGAATGTTTTAGGAAACTATCTTGTCCTGAGATCCTGGGGACATGGTTGCTTCCCCCACCTCCCTCCCTACTTCTGCTCCCTGCTCCCTCTGACCAAATGCAAATATTTGTCTTATTGATATGTTTGTGATTTCCATTTCCCTCCATTGTGCTGCAAGAAGAGAAGCAGAGGGTAGAAGGGATTGTAGTAATAAGGTTGTGCCCTTGTATACTTGTCACTTAATGATAAACTGTGGAAGAGGTAGTTAAGTGTCAGTTGAATATACCTGAAATACCTTGAATATGCCTGAAAACAGGAGAATTAATAGGCTGCTCCCTTATCGGCCATACCTTCAGGTATAGCCTTGAGGGTCGGTGGTCTTTTTAGATCCAAAAGCCCTGGGGACACAGTCTGTAAACACTTGCCCCATCTACGTGCTCTTCAAGGCAGACCAAGTTTGCCCTACGTGCTCTTCAAGGAGACCAAGTTTGCCCTCTGGTTGAAGAACGAGCAGGCTAGCCAGCAAACTCCAGTTCTACCTTTCTCCTTAAGTAAAACTTTAATGATTCCTTGTTAACCCTGGTGACATATGTGCTATAGGGAAGTCTCTGCCAGTTTCTTAGTTAGGCCTCCCTTTGGGCTAACTGTGTGAGGGATAACTCCCATCCTTTCTCATAGTAAAATCCCTGTATTATCTCAAAATACAGGAATGGGCTTCCTGTCTTTCACTTGTCACTGAATTTACATCTCTTTTCCCTTTATTTAAAAATCAAAGGGCTTTTAGAAACCTATCTCTCCACCTTCAAGTAAAATTTGCATAAACCATTTGGAGAAGACAGATATGCTAATCTTTTTAAGAATTGGCTAAGGGATGAACTAGACTGCCTTCTGAATTTATTCTGTCCTGAGAGATAAAGAGGCAGTTTTCCTATCTGGACTCATTAACAGGTAAGAGAGGATCTCAATCTTCCCTTTAACTGAGACTGAACCCATATATAGGTTGATTTTATAGTTTTATGTGCAGCATTTTTTTTTTCACCTGGGCCACTCAAATCAACCGATAGGCTTGTTAAAAATGTGGCCTTACCCTAAATTTACTATATCAGAATCTCTGGGGTATAGGCCAAACTTTGCATTTTTAACAAGCTCCCTACGCTGTGAGACTCACTGTTTTTTGGGAATGACACAGTTATCCCTACACATCCATGCTGCTAAACCTATTGGTCACCTTAACATCTGAGCAGTGTCTGACCCATTTATATCTCCCTCCTTCTTGGAAGCCCTTCTTTCCTCTTCCTGATTTTTCTCCTCTTGCAAGGCTATTTCCTACCAATCCATCTTGCTGCATCCTTCTCCTCTTCTTGGTCTCCAAGTGTCGGCTAATTATCTATTCAATATTTCCACAGGTGTATGTCAAATATGCATCTCAAACTTACGTGGCCAAAAGGGAACTCATGATTCCCACCCAATTCTGACTCTTCCTTCGAGTAGAAGGCAACTCCTTGAACTTATTTGCTCAGGTTAAAAACCAAGTCGTCATCCCTGATTTTCTCTCTCCTTCTGTAATGTCCTGTCCAATCCATCGGCAAGTTCCATCAACTCTAGCTCAAGTCCATCTTGACTTGGGTTTTTCCTCACAACTGCTACCATCACCACCCAAATCCAACTTGCCTTCACCAGTCTTTTCTTGCATTGCTACAGTGTCCTCCTCACCAGTCTACAGCTCCCCTCTTATCCCTCATCATGGTCTATTCACTATAGAGAGCCCAGAGAGATCACTGAAAATTGTAAGTATTTGCAATTTTCTGTATTTGATATCCTCCAATAACTTCTCTTCACATTTACAAATAAAGACCCTTATCATGATCTACCACTCCTCCATGGTCTGGTCCCTTCCTTTCACTCCATAATGATTTACCACCTTTCTCCCTTGCTCATGCTATTCACAGGACATAGTCTTCTTGATGTGCTTATGACTGCTACAGGGCCTTTGCACTTACTGTTCCATATCCTGCAGATACTCTCACAGCCTACTCTTATTTCACTCCAGTTCCTGCTCAAATTTCATCTTCATAGAGGCCTTCTCTGATCATTTTTTCTAAAATAAGACTCCTGCTTCATTTTTCTATGAGCATTTATTATGACCTGATACCACCTGGTATGTTTCTTTGTTTACTGTCTGTCCCCTATTTTTTAATATATACAGGAAAGCAGAGAATTTATCTTGATCCCCAATTCTTGGAATAGGGCCTGACACATAGTAGGTATCAATGAATACGTGTTGAGGTTGTGGGTAATTATTATCATGGAGCAAAAGAGAAAGAATAAATCAGGAGATTTGAAAAAAAATCATATTTGATCAATGACCAAAACAAAAATGCCCATAATATAAGGCACTAAAATTATGACTTTTTTTTAAACTGAACTTCACTACAGCAAGTCAGATTTCCTGATATTAAAATATCAGTGTGGGAAAAACAATAAAATTGGATCACACTAATTTTCTAATATGGATTACACCATCAACAAGAAACCATACGCTCTAACTTCTAGGCAGACAGAGTTGTTTGGTTTTTTTCAGAGTTTTTTGACCATGAAATGATTTGAGAAGAGATTTTTTTTTTTAACTGCCATTTAAATTACTGTTTATTTCAGAAACGTTATGAGTTATAAAGCATTGTTCAGTGGGAGACATTGTCAACCAACGTCCATGGATTACCTTGGTCTTCAAAAACTGTGAGGTTAAATCTCTTTGCTGTTCTACTTCACTGCGTACATGATTGCAGAAAGCCACAGAGTACTGGCGACTATAGTAGGGACTGAAGTTTTTGATAGTAGCCTCAGTTTTCCCTAGAAAAATATGAAAATGAGAAATTAGAAATACAGCCTCTCTTACAGAATAGGCACATATCTGACCCTCTAAGACACTGTTTCCCAGGGATTTGTTATGAGTTCACATTCCCTAAGAACTTTGTAACATGCCATACGTGCCTTTCTCTCTCCCTCTCCCTGACGTCATCCTGAGAGATTCTGCTTTCCCTAAGGACCATCCATCCAGCAACCGATAGAAACTGTCTCCATCTTACATCAACAATGCATTGCCAAGGCCATAAATTTAGCCATCCTTCTACATCTTTCTACAGCTACCATTCTACCTCACCCGGTTCTCCACCTCAACTTGTTCTTCATCCCCCCCTACCTCCAGTCATCCAACTCCTACACAGTCATCCCAGGGTCCACCATTCCAACTCCACACACACATCATTCTGTTTTTCTTCAGGTCCCTGAAGGTTTAATTCATCTTGCTGATCCACAGCCCTGGATAAAATCAACAAACTCTTTCTTCTAGTTCTGCCCCTATGTTTCTGGGTAAATTTTTTGTGTGACTCAAAGCCTTATATAATTGCTATGAAGTAGAGGGAAAAAGCTTTGGTTTAACAGCGTAGAGACCTGAGCTGTGGTCCCAGTTCCAGGGAGACAGAAACCAGCTGGATGACCTCAGTCGAGTCCCTCGTTCTCTCTGGGCTCCAGTGTCCCTAACTATAAAGGCAGGTGCCCACTATTCTATACTTTACTTGGAAACTCTGTAACATTGAAGTATAACCATGAGTAGAGCTGCCTTACAATAGTTTATTTCAGCAATTGCAGCATGATCTCTCCACACCAGAAGAAAATAAAGATTAGGGTCAATCACAGAGGGAAAAGGGGTTGTTGGAAGACTCGAGACAGAAGAAGAGGGAGAGTCAGGCACTAGGAATATTCTTGAGCTTTCCCAACCTGGGCTTAGCTGTAGAGAGTAGGGAAATTGCAAAAGAGGGAAAGGGGAAAAAGAAATTAGGGAGGAAGGGCAAAGGAATATGTGAGACAGATTAGAAATCCTCACAACCTCTGAAGGACTTGCTACAAGGTCTAGAAATAAGCACAGGTCCCACTGACGGTGCTTACAAGCTGTTAGTCCTTGGAATACGATATTATCTTGAGAAAAAAATAAACCTGATAGGACATTCCAAAATATTTTTAAATACTTTCATGTGTGGCATAATTTTTATTTTCAGATTTGATATAGTCACAGAGAAATATTAAAATAGACCATACCAGGAAGATTTGTTTAGAGCTATTACGCACGTAGAATTTCAAAAATAAGTGAAGAGTTCTGACTCCATAGATTGAGATATTCGGTATGAGAACCTTGAATTCATGGCTGCCAATTTCTATATCTATGGAATCATAGATCCAAACACCCATAGTATATGAGTAATCTTTTCATATGGAGAATCCTACTTTAGCTCAGGCATTCAGATCTCATACTATGTATGAAGTAAAGGGGAATTCTTGCTTCTTTCCTCCATAAAATGACATTTTTGGGTTATATTTATGGGCTTTAATAACTATGACTTAAAAGGTGCTTTGAGACCCATTAATAATAGGTTCTGTAGAAATGCAAATAAAAGCTCCTATAATTTGAATCAGGCATGCTTTTGCTTGCTCTGTGAGTCCATGGTATGACTATCAATCAGTATTTGCATAACACTTTAATATACTCAGGCTTTATAATTATCTAATTGGTTAATATTTTATTAGCTTTTATATAGTGCATAAGAAATAAAATTCTCTTTCCTTGTCTATAATTTTCTTACATAGGAGTAGGATATCTTTAAGAATTCCCACAATAAGAATGAGTCTCGCCTCAATGAAACACATAAACAATTAACAAAATTTGCCCTTTGGAACCAAGTGACCACTATTTTGTCTAACAGAAGAGCAGCCTGCTAATTTATGATACCAATTTTTGCATTCTTGCAAGCAGTTGGATTTAAATGAAAGAATGTGGATGCCATTTTATTATAAGCTCTACAAAGCTTTGAAACTGGATTTCCTGCTACATCACAAAGCCTTAGTCAAGGATGCCCTGTTTCTACTGAGGTGCTACGATGCCACCACTCCCTCCCACCGTATGAGAAAAATGCTTTTGTGATTTGAGCACCAGCACACCTTCCACCAGGCAGCATTTATAAAAAAAAGAGATTACAGCTTCCTTTGGTAATTAACCTAATGACTGGTTCAAAATGTGAATGAAACAGCTCACTATAGCATAAGTTCATAAGAACCCAAAGGGATTCTCGAAGTGTATCTAGATTTTAGATTAAGCCTATCTAAACCCAAATATAGGAACACCAAAGAAGATCTTGACATTTAGAGAAAAGTCTGGTCCTGGGGCAAAGTACACTGTGGTTAGGAGGATGGACTCCGGAGCCAGACAGACATGGGTTGAGTGCCATCTCTGCTGCTGACCAGCAGTGGGACCTTGTGCAAGTTAATTCCCCTTGTATAAAATGAAGACAAGAGGAACATTCTCATAGTGTCACTGTAGTTATTCACAAAATAATTCAATAAACTCCTCAGTACGGTAGCTGGCACATAGAAAGTGCTCAATGATCATGATAATTAGTAATTAAATCATTGATGATGAAGATGGGGAGCACCCAAGCCAACAGCCAGCGGAGGTCCTTACACTGAACTAAGGAATCAGGGCGAAGACAAAAAAGCAGGTTGTCTTGTATAACTCTTCAGCAGGGGCCATCCTGCCCAGCTGCATACAGCCCTCCCACTCACTGCAGGTACGAAACAACATAACCTACATTTTCACAGCTGTTTCAGGAACACTTGTCAGCACAGAAGGGACTCTCAGTGCATCCCTGAATGAAAACCAACTAAGTAGAACATTGGTGTTAATGAACCAGAGTGAAAAGCATGAGTTAGTTACTGTGTTACATTGAACGTCTCTCTCCCCGAGCCTTAATTCTCTCACCTGTAAAATGGGTAAATTGCCCATTTTCACAGGTTTTGTGAGGATTAAGTGAGATATTCTGTAGGTTTAAAAAAAAAAAAAGTGTCTTGGGGTGCCTGGGTGGCTCAGTGGGTTAAGCCTCTGCCTTCGGCTCAGGTCATGATCCCAGGGTCCTGGGATCGAGCCCCGCATCGGGCTCTCGGCTCAGCAGGAAGCCTGCGTCCCCCTCCTCTCTCTCTCTCTCTGCCTGCCTCTCTGCCTACTTGTGATCTCTCTCTCTGTCGAATAAATAAATAAAATATTAAAAAAAAAAGTGTCTCGAGTAGTGCTTGACACCAGTTGCTCAATAAATTTTGACTATTATTACTATTACTATGACTAATAATACTAATAATATTTTGTAATATTACAATAAAGTAATAATACTAATAATATTTTGACTGTTTTTTATTACTATTGCTATTACTAATAATAATTACTATTATTCAATATTCCACTATGAAAACATCCAGTAAGTGGATCAGTCCACAGACACCACATAAAATAGCCTCAGCCAAAAGCAGCTTGTTTTCTACAGTCTTGAAGATTCCTGAGTATCAAAATGCCTTCATCCTTTCCCGCCACAACTCCTGCTCTGATTTAGTATCACATTCTTTTTCCTAAATTGTAAAACACAGTACCGTTTTTCACCAAAAAGAAGCTAATCAATAATGGAAAGATAAGAACCAGTGGAGGGCTTCCTCTATGCTTCCCTACAGCAGCATTTTTGGCACAAGGCATATTTCCTCCAATCCTACCCAATAACTACAGCCTGTGCAGGGTGATGTGTTGGTACAACTAAGTCGACCAAGCTGCTTGTGACACCCTTCAGGCTAATCAGTACCAGAGCTGAAAGAAGATTCTTCAACAGCTCTGTCTACGACACTTAGGTTCGTTTGATTTTGTAAAAGTCAAAAAAGCATCTTCCGGCCCCTTTAAAGCCATTCGAATTTGTACAGCCTCAAAAACTCAGCACTGTCCTTGGATTCCTTCTCCTTCGTGCCCATATTCAGTCATCAGCAATCGTCAGATCTTGTCCCTTCCATTCCCACAATATTTCTTATCCCATCCCCTTGGCCCCATCCCAACCAGCACACCTTTGACACTGTAGAGATCTCTTAATCTGCCCTCAGCATCACAGTGGGGGGCTGGGGGAATGGAACATAAACAAACAAACAACAAAAAGTACTAGCTCTCAGCTCTAAAAGAGGAACAAAGAAAGTCAAAACCAGAGGGGACATAGGGAATGTCAGTACTGATACACAGATCCTGGGGGATCATGGGAAATAAGCCAAAGCTTGGTCAGGATGGCAGAGGCAAGTCCTGGGGATTGCCCAGAGTAAGTCCAGGGCTGATGGAGCAGAACATTGAAAGGCTGAGCCCAAGATGGCCACCATGGCCCCACTCACGAAAAAGGGGCTCAAGTTACCAAGGCCCAGATGTTAGAGTGGGAAATTGTCCTTCAGAGCCAAGTCTTGCCCTTAATGCTCCCAAGGAAATCTTTGGAAAACCTTGTGGTCATGGAGGTACACTCCTCTGGGTCCTGACCTGACAAGTTTCATTTGACAAGTTGCTACAAGATCATGTCACTACCTTCATAAAACCCTTCAACAGTCCCCATTGCCCAGAGTAGTAACCACTTAGCCCAGGGCCAAAGACCCTGTGGTCTGGCCCCAGTTGTTCTAATTTCCTACCTTTCCTACTCAAACTAATTTTCCTTGTCCCCTGTACATGCTCATGCCTTCACCCCTTGTTTCTCCCCTTAAATGCCCTGCCAGCCACTTTCAGAACCTTCAAGCTCAGATGGTGACTCCAACACAAAAGAAGTTGATTCTCCCCAGGTGGAAAAAATCTCACCTTCTTTTGTGTTCTTCCAAAACTGTGCTCCACTTTGCTACAGCTGTTTAAATATACCTTATCTCTCCTCCAAGGGTATACTGTATTTATGTACCCAGCAAATATTTGTTGAATTAATGAAAGAATCGCTGAGTAAATATTTAAAAGTAAAGCAAAGTACAGTGCACCATAATCTTGAAACCTGTACCGATGTCCCCAGAAAGGAGAAAAGCACAGTTCTCAGCTCAAATTTTTTTTTTGAGACTTATTTATTTTTTAATTTTTTTTTTAGAAAGAGAGAGAGTGTGAGCAAGTGGGGGAGGGGCAGAGGGAGAGAATTTTCAAGCAGACTCTGCTGAGTGCAGAACCTGACTACTAGGCTTGATCTCACAACCCCACAACCCATGAGATTATGACCTGAGCCTAAACCAAGAGTCAGACACTTAACTGAGCCACCCAGATGCCCCTCAACTACTTATTATTAAAAATATACATTCTCAAAGCCTGACTCATTTGTTTAAAAAAAAAAAAAAACAGGCCTATTGATTAGTTCTTTCTAAGCTTTTAAATGAACTTGTCCATGTAATTATATGTGGGGAATTATTTACAAACAAAAACCTTCCTTAGTTTATTTATTTGTTTTTCTTGACCAGTGTGTAATCGTGGAAAGTATATGAAGTCTTACATGAGGTAAAACTTACATGAAGTCTGAACAATCTAAAGATTTGTATATTTTTTGTCCTAGAAGTTTCTTTAACCTTCCAATTCTGTAGTAATCCAACTCCAATCGAGTCTGTATTATTAGTTTTCTTTCTTGAAAGATACAATCTATAGTGGATTATTTCTAGCTTTCCCATCATTTGCAGTGTCAATATAATACATTCTAAAGTCTTCTCTGAAATACATAGATTCCTCCCTGCTTCAAATACTTATAGAAAAACAACTCGTAGAGAAAGATATAAAAAATCCAAACATATTTTGCTATATTTCCATCTAATCTTTTTTATATTTTTTAATACTTGAGAATATTATATTTTGTATCCAGTTTCATTTATTTAACATTTCATTGTTGGTTTTTTCCTATGATATTACCTCCCCAAATCACTATTTCCAAAAGTTGCATTTTTATTGGTACTATGAAGAAGAAAATTACAAAAAAAAAAATTTTTTTTAAAGTTTTATTTATTTATTTGTGAGAGAGAGACAGAACAAGTGGGATTGTGAGGCAGAGGGAGAAGGAGAAGCAGACTCCCTGCTGAGCCTAGAGACCAACGCAGAACTGGATCCCAGGGCTTCCCGATCGTGAACTGAGCAGAAGGTAGATGCTTGACTAACTGAGCCACCCAGGCACCCCAAATACAAATTAAAAAAAAAAATGGATTTATTTTAACAAAGTGGCTATTTCCCAAAAACAGCCAAATCCACATCTGAGAAGAGGATTAACTAAGCCTTTGACACATTTTCTTAAGAACTATTGAGGTTTCTGGTGAAGATTAATTTGGGGGAACAAGAGAAGTAGCTCTAAAAAATAAAATATTTAATATTTATAAAATAGAGTATAATATCCACTATTGTTTACTTTCCTCCGAGTTTCTCAAATTATAAAAAGTTTAAAAGTCCTGATGAATTATAACATCAGCTTCAGTCTCAGGCTTCTGAGCATCATCACTTCACACCTTAGGGTGGGGAATTCAGAAATCCCAATTCACAATACAAAGGTGCAAAAATCTAATTACACAGAATAATGCCCAAGGACTCTCTCTCTTCTAGTAAATGCCTTAGAGAATGGGGATAAATTGGATTCTCCATAATTGAACTAAATGGTGTGTGTGTGTGTGTGTGTGTGTGTGTGTGTATAAGCACATTTATTATTGGTGCTTGAGTGATAAGTTTTTGAACAGATTCTATAGGAAAAGTCAAAAATTCTTCAAGGGGAGCCTTAATCCCATCAACTCCCCAAAGCTTACCTGGCAGAAACTCTCCTTTGTGCTAAAAACAAGAGACATATAAACCACTTATGTTCTCTGTGATTTACTTCAGATATTAGTCCACAGAAGAGAAACATAACAAACGCTCCCAAGAGCTTATATTAAATATTTCAAAGTCATCCCAGGACCCTCTCTAGATTCCGAAAACATCTGGATAGAAGACAGACAGGCTTGGGAATAAACAAAGAATGGTTTCCTCATTTCCAAAGCTCACACTCACAGAGATCCAAAACTCTTGAGTTGGGCTTGCAATATAACTTGTCCTTGGGCTGTTAAAGACCTTCCATTTTTTTTTGCAATCCCTGTTCTAGAAGCAGGCCCCTATCTTTACCATGGCCACAAATTTGTCCTGTTAAGGACATTCAGTGAATCCCCATGTACTTACAGATGCTACGTAAGGGGCCAGACACCAATTCCAGTGGGTGAACAGTGTGAAAAATCATAAATGAAAACCTAACTGAAATGGAGTCAGGAAGTTCCACAATGGGAGCTCTCATGCCCTACCATTCTCCATCAATTGTAAATCCCACAGGAAGAGATGGACCTTGCTGGTGGCTACAACTTTACTACCCCAGCAAGAGGAAGAAAGCCTATCCTTCCCCAACAATAGCCTAGCCAATGATAGGAAGTCACAATTCAGCCAATGAAGAACCACCATACTTTGAATGCCCAGTTTACTCCAATGGACTTTTCATTTATAATATGGAAGTCTTAACTTCCCCCTTTCCTCTGTAAAAGAGCATTTCTCTCCTTTGTTCCATGTGGATTTGCTTTGGTTTTACTGTAGCTTGCCTGTCCCCGATTGTAATTCTCTGCTACTCTTGAATAAACCCATCTTTTGCTGGTAGAATAAAGGGCAGTTTTAAGGTTAACAGCAGAAACAAAAACAATGTTTTCTACAAATGACTGAGGCACTGAAATATATTAAGGTGCTTGTCTGCACTAGGTATTTAGTGGAAAATACCTTCACAGATTAATAGAAGAGAAACAGAGGAGACACTAAGAAAGGGAAAAAACACTACCATAGTATACCTTGCAATTCCCATTACTTTATTCTATGGAAAAATTAAAAACCCCTGTGGTCAGCTATTCCAGAGATCAGCTTTCTAGAACTCTAAGACCTTAAGTCTGCCCTCCTCTTTTTTTAGAGGAAGAAACTACAATAGTATTTTTGGAAGGTATATATAAGCCCATTTGGGGGGGGGTATATGTCCATATTTTTAAGTACACATTTTTCTTTAGCCATAATTAGGCAGAAGCTCACTTTAAATTTCTGCCATTTTATTTGGAAAAAGTACTTGGAAGTTTTCAAGATTATTTTGCCATTACCTCACAGCATGCCTCCAATTTTCCCCTGACACATCTGATGAGAATAAATCTTGTTTATTTTGCCACTACTCTAAGCTGTCTAATGTCCCCAAAGGAAGCTGCAGATTGGCTGTCTTTTTCTTCATTAAAATGAGAGGAAAACATGTGAAAGAGAAAATTAAACCAATCTGACACCACTACTTTCTCAGAAAGCATCACAAGAACTATGAATTCAGAAGGGCTCCTGGTTGCCCATTAGACAAACTTTTTTGGTTTTGAAGAAAATATATAACTAAAATTCAGAAAGAAATAATGAGATTTCCTTTGCTGTTTTTGAGTCTAATTATAGTTATTAAAATTTTTCTGCACATATTTTATCGTAGACTCAGATTATTCCAGAATCCTGAAAATATTCTTTGCTTTCAGATTGCAACCATGTAAATGAACACAATATGCACATTAAAAGAAATCAGCTAGACTTAAAATAAATCAGGCAACAAGCCTAGGAATTTTACTAAGTTCTTTCCCTTCCAACATAATAGGTTCTGGTGTCTCTTTCAGGTTTCTCTTTTATTTTCCTAATGATATTCCTTCCGTTTTCTTTCTTCTTTTTTTTTTAAGATTTTATTTATTTATTTATTTGACAGACAGAGATCACGAGTAGCAGAGAGGCAGGCAGAGAGAGAGGAGGAAGCAGGCTCCCCGCAGAGCAGAGAGCCCAATGCTGGGCTCCATCCCAGGACCCCTGCGATCATGACCTGAGCCAAAGGCGGAGGCTTTAACCCACTGAGCCACCCTGGCGCCCTCCTTCTGTTTTCTTCATTCCACTTTTCTTTACCCCACACAGAAGTATATCTGTTTGAAATGCTTTCTGTTACAGTTCCTACTTCTCTCTCAAGAATACATGCTATTAGTGTAAAAAAAAAAGTACATTTTTATAGATCTGTGTTTGGAGCCCAGATATGCATTGTTTTGTTAGTCTGGGGATATGGGTACAAACAAGTAGGAGTGACTTGGCTAGGAAAATGAAAGATGATAATGTTAGTCTTGGGAGGGTCCAGGAAGAACTTCATAAACTAGTCAACATTTCTGTAGGCCAGCTAACTTTTTGAAACTATTTACAAGGCAGATAAAGTACTCATTAGTGAAAATTATTTTAGCATGCTCTAACTTATCCTCACAAGAATTTAAGAACTGCCAAAATGGTTCTAATTCCTATCTGCTTCATTCGGTCAAGCACCGTGTCTTTGGAATACAGTTTTCTGTTAACAACCCAGATATCTCCAATAATAAATTTGAATCTAGCACAGTCTAAAATACAGCTCATCACATAGTCTGATTTTGTTTTTTTGACAATCTAATGGTTGCCTGTCAGTGGAACAGTTAATCACTAAATTAAAATATCTCTCTTTTTTTTTTTAAGATTTTACTTGTTTATTTATTTTTGAGAAAGAGAAAGAGAGAGAGTATGATCAGGGGGAAGGGCAGAAAAGAAGCAGACTCCCTACTGAGCAGGGAGCCCAATGTGGGGCTTGAACCCAGGACCCTGGGACCATGACCTGAGCCAAAGGCAGATGCATAACCCACTGAGCCACTTAGGTCCCCATAAATTAAGATATTCTTGAGTAATGTACATTAGTGAAAAATTATTCAAAGCTCTTCTATGTGATACTCTAAAAAAAGAGACAGAAAAAAACCCCCACCAAACCCTCTAATAGTGCCAAATGTTTAGATAGTATCAAGCTCTATGGAACCGCCATTTTTTTCTATGGAAATTGCTCTTCTATAAAGTTAAGTTCACACAGTACTTAACAAACGTGCTGAAACCTCATAAGTTTGGCTTTGCTTGGAGTCCAAGCCTCACAGGTGAGATTCGTTTAAACTAGTCATTATATGCACCACGGAAATTAAATACAAAGGAGAGCTGTAAATAACTAGGACTGCCTTCCACAATAACCCTAAGAAAGCAACTTGAGTTCATTTGGATGGTAGCACAGACATGCCAAAGCCAATCGCACTGCAACTTCCATATATTGATGAAAAGATCAAAGTTACAGACCTCTAGAGCTGAATGGGATCATAATAATAAATGTCAAGGTCCTCCTCTGTTCAGATTAAGAAATTAACTGGCCCATGGTCATAAAATTAGTAATAGAACATCTATAAAAAAATTTTAAAAATCAATGTCCATTTTTAAAAATATTTTTTAGTTATTTATTTGACAGAGAGATCACAAGTAGGCAGAGAGGCAGGCAGAGAGAGAGGGGGAAGCAGGCTCCCCACCGAGCAGAGAGCCCAGTGCGGGGCTCGATCCCAGGACCCTGAGATTGTGACCTGAGCTGAAGGCAGAGGCTTAACCCACTGAGCCACCCAGGCGCCCCCAGTGTCAATGTTTTTAACAGAATTTGTCTCTCTACGAATACTACATTAATTTATGTGGAAGGATTCAAGCACTTCTTTTTTATTAATGGAGGAATGTAAGTACTCTTTGGTAATAAAAACCATATTGTCAAGAAGCCTTGTGAAACGATCTTTAATTGGAGTAGAAAGATGTTGTTATGGTCGATTTTACCTGCCAACTTTACTGGGCTCTGGGGTGCCATATATTCTGAATGTGTCTGTGAAGCTGTTTCTGGATGAGGTTAGTACTTGAATAAGTAAATTAAATAACGAAGACTGACCTCCCCAGTGGGGGTGGGCCTCATCCGATCAGTTGAAGACCCAAACCAAAAGGGTGAGTAAGAGGGAATTTCCTTCTTCCTGACTTCCTTGAGCTGGGACCTTGGTCTTTCTGGTCTTTCGACTTGAACTGAAACATTGGCTCTTCTTGGGTCTCTAAGCCTGCTGACTCTCAGAGTAGAACTATGCCATCAGCTCTTCTGGGTCTCTGGCTTACTGACCTCAGATCTTGGGACTCATCAGCCTCCATAACTGCATGAGCTGATTCCTTATTTTGTTTTTATTTTATTTTATTTTGTTTTACTTTATTTATTTGTCCAATTCCTTATTTCAAAAAAATATCTCTTTCTTTCTCCTGTTGGTTCTGTTTCTCTGGAGAACCACAACAATACAGACATAACCAATCAAAATACATTATTGAATCTTGAGGCCCCTGGGTGGCTCAGTGGGTTAAGCCTCTGCCTTTGGCCTAGGTCATGATCTCAGGGTCTGGGGATCGAGCTCCACATCGGGCTCTCTGCTCAGCAGGGAGCCTATTTCCCTCTCTCTCTCTGCCTGCCTCTCCGCCTACTTGTGATCTCTCTATGAAATAAATAAATAAAATCTTTCCCAAAAAAACACCCAAAATACATTATTGAGTCTCAACACAATTATCAGTTTATTTCATTTAATCTATACATATCAAGCAATTAGGTAAGTAACAAAATAAAAGCAATGCAAATGTCTAGTGCTTCAATGTCTTTCAAAACACATTCTGAAATACATGGAATCTGTATTTAAAACATTCCATTAAGTGATTTATGAAGGACAGTAAAAGCATTTGGCTCAGCTTCATCCCAACTGGCCAAAGTTGCCAGCAAGGAGGCAGAGACCCAGCAAAGCTCTGGGCGTGGGGGAAACAAACTGACCTTATCTGAGTACCCTTAATCTCACTCAGGTGTTCCAATTAAGTAGCATCACTGTCTTAAATAAAGCTACAGTCTTTGCTGGCTAATATCATAAGGCTCCCTGGGAAATTCACTAATTAAGTAGATTTTCTTATTTACTGATTAAGAATGTGTTTTGTACCAAATCAAGGTTAAAAAGTACTGCTATGGACCAGGCCCATCATCCACATGATATTTGAAATGTCTTCAACAAAGTTTTTCTGCTCTCTTCTCTGTAGCCTACTTTATATGAATCAAGAGATGAGAGGTAGTGGATGATATAGCACTAATAACAAGGGTTTTGTCTATGTCTGTGTTTTCTTTCATTATGAACTATTTCAAACATCAAACACATAACATATATTCCTACTGTCTGGCTAAAAATGTCTTAACATTATGCCATATTTGCTCAAAATTTTCTTAAAACACTATAGCTACTTTTGTAGCCCCCTTCTACTCTATCCCACCAAACTATTAGGCACCACTATACTCAAAGTGATATTTATTCCTGTAAGTCATTTTGCATTCTTCCAGCATATATATGTACCCATATATAACTAATAGCATTGTTGTGCACATTTTCTAACTTAATTCTACCAGTTATTCTGCAGCTTGCTTATGGCAGATAGATCTCAGATATCATGTGTGTGTGTGTGTATATATATATATATATATATATATATATATACAATATATGATATTTATTTCTAGTTTATTCATTTTAACTGGTATTATACTTCTAATACATACTACAATTTATTTATCTCCTTGTTTAAGGGCCTCTCACTTGTTTCCTCTCTTTTTGATCTTATAACCAAGGCTGATGTGGACATATATGGCACAGAGATGCGAGAGTTTCTCCAGAGTGTGTGTCTAGAACACTGGGGCAAAGTGTCAACATTGTCATCTGCACTTGATATTGCCAAATTTCTCTCCCAAGGAGCCATGTCCCTCACATCCCACCAGCAGAGTATGAGAGTTTCCTACCTCCCATATCCTTAGAAACTCTAGGGATTGTCCTACTTACACATTTTTGTGTATGTTGACGCAGTTGAAAAAAGATGCCTTAATTTATATTTATCAGATTACTAGTGAGCTGAGCATTTTTCCATATGTTTATTGCCCATTCAGATTTCTTATTTTGTGAATTCATATCCTCTCCCCTATGTCTTCTTCTTACTGACATGCAGGCATTATTTGTCAATTTTAGGTATGAATCCTTCTCAGATAAAAACATTCACTTATTTTTTCCCTATCTGTGGCTCATCTTTTCCATTGGCTTATAGTGTTGAATAACCATTTTAAAGTTTAACGGAATCAGATATAATATCCTGTTCTTTCTGGTTTGTGTTTTTAATGTCTGGTTTGGGAAATCCTTCCTTGCTATTTTCTTTATAAGGATGTTCTCCCACATTTTCTTATAAAAGGACTTTGGGAGTACCTTTCTTATAAAAGGCTCAGTCGGTTAAACTTCTGACTCTTGATTTCAGCACAAGTCTTGATCTCAGGGTCATGAGATCAAGCCCCGCATCAGGCTCTACACTAAGTGTAGAGCCTGCTTAAGATTCATTCTCTCTCTCCTCACTCTCTGCCCCTCCCCACCTGCTCCCCCTTTCTCTCTCTAAAAAGGATAAAATTAAAAATAAAAGGACTTTAGCATAAGGCTTTTTACAAACTAGAATTAATGACTGTGTAGACTATGATTTAGGAATCCGTACCTTGCCATACAGATAATTATTTCAATGCCATTTATTGCATAGTCCACATTTCTCCCAACATGTGCTCATTTCTGATATATTCCAAGTTTCCATATTTGAATGAGTTGCTTTTAAGGTCTCTACTATTCCATTGGCCTATTGTCTATCCCTATGCTCTTAGTACCATACCCTCTTAATTATTATAGTGTTACAAGAACTTCTGATCTCAGGAAAGTAAACTCTTCCCACTTGGTTCTTCTTCAAATTGTCTTAGATATTCTCTAGCCTGTGCTCTCCCATATAAACCCAGGGTGAACTACGTCAAGTCCCATAGGAAGACAGCGTCAGGATTTTGATTGGAAAAACAGTGAATTTCTGGTTGGTAAGAAGCTGATCGCTTTATGATGTAATCCTTCCGTCAAAATTGCTGCTAGCCCATACGGCACTAATGTGCAAACTAGGAAAAGCTACCCTTTCCTCAGCCCAGAGGCAGCCAGCTTCGCATGAGTAGAAAATGCGACACAGGCTGGATTTTAGCCTCCGTTTGCCCCTGCTTAGTTAGGACACTTCATAGATGTTCACAATGTTCATAAACATCTTGAACGACTGTAGAGAGCAGCGCTGTTCTCATTGATTAGCATGGTCTAGCTCTTCATTCATCCAAGTCTCCGTTAATGCTCTTTGATAACATTTTGTCACTTTTACTCATGAAGAATTTTGCACACATTTGTTAGATTTATTCCTAAATCCCAATTTCATAGGGTTTTGTCTTGCTCTTCTGAATGGAATCTTTTTTCCTGTCCATTTTCTGATAGGTTAGTACTAGCTTTTAACTTTTATGTGTTTGCCTTATGTCCTGAAACTTAAAAAAAAAAAAAAATCTGTAAATGAATTTGTCTTTAAATTATCTTGGATTTTCCATGTACTCAATCGTACCTTCTGCAACAACTTTTAAAACTCCTCATTCACACTTCACACACAGTTGACGTTCTAGAGTCTATTAAGTCCCAACATGAAGGTATATTTTAAAACGATGTGGGAATTAAATCAAATGGGTTATTTCAGTTTAGAAAAAGGTTTTAGGCTTCTAATCAACAGATCCGGAAAATATACAGATAGACTAAATTGATTTTGTTTGTCATTTTTGCCCCCAACTATAATTAGTCCATTATTAAATTTTTAAAAAATCAAGATTTGTAAATTTCATTAAGGACTCATTAAATCAGTGTGTTTCACCTTGAGTTCCTGTACATTTTATCAAAAGTCTTCCTTTTAGGGGCATCTGGGTGGCTCAGTCAGTAAAGCATCTGTCTTTGGCTTAGGTTGTGATCTCGGGGTCCTGGGATTGGGCCCCTTATTGGGCTCCCTGCTCAGAGGGAAGCCTGCTTCTCCCTCTCCCTCTGCTGCTCCCCCTGCTTATGCTCTCCCTCTGTCAAATAAATAAATAAAATCTTAAAAAAATAAATAAATAAACCTGTTAGTACCTTTATAATTCTTTTTAAAAAACTCTATTCTAAAACTGTTTCTTTCACACTGTGGGTTTATTTTCCCTTCATTAGGGAACCAGAAAAGCTTTAAATAAATAATAATTTGTCAGAAAGACTCATCCTAAAGAATACATTTTAGCATATCAGTACATATACTGATTAAGTTTGAGACACATTGCAAAAATAAAACAAAATAAAAATAAGTAATCTTAAGTGTCTAGATATCTGGTACACACTGGGCTGTCCTGATCCCTTGGTGAATCAGGCTGACCTGCTCACAGCAGCCTGGGGTATACAACAGGAGCACTTCCTTCCTTTTCTCCAAATCTGACCTGAACTTTACTCTTCCACTGGGAGCAAATCATCGAAACTACACATTTACAAAGAAAGCTGTAAGGCAAACATTTAGATTAAGACCATGCGTATGTGTCCCAAAATTACTTGGTTGATTTAATGCAACTCTGCATGAAAGGGAAAAGAATCAAATTTAAACATTCTGAATCTCAGATATTTGCTACTTATTAGAAAAACAAAACCGTTCCAAATGCATGCTGGAAATAATTTTAAAAGAAAGAACATTAAAGAGAAAAGCAGTGAGATATTTGTCATCTGTTTTCCTGTTTTCTGTGAAGGGTATCTGTGGGGCTTTGGATGTGTCTATATTTGGGTAATAGCAGCAGGTGAGGCAGACAAAGCAGCTTCATATTTACTTCCTGGGGGAGGGGGAAGTGCTGTAAACATCCTAGGTAATGAGTATAAAATACATGTGAATACACAATACCTTCTGTGAGTCACAGGCTCTTTCATAATCTCTAGATAAACAAATAAGCAGAGCAAGTGCTAAACAATAACCAAAACAATCTTTAAACCACACATACTCAAAAATAATCTCCAGATTGAAGGAAATTCCCTTAGGAGGGAAAGATGAAAAGTTTTGTCACACTCAGTTACAAAGGACTAGAAAGAAAGAGAAAAATATATCCCTATTTCTTATATGTATCACAAATATTTTATATATACCATATATGGATCTTATTTATATTATGTGTGTGTATTTTAATGTGTGTATATACATGATATATATACACACATATGTGTATGTATACGCATAAGATATATACATGTAGGTATATATGCATATAAGATATATATAAGATATATACATATAAGATATGTGTGTATATATTTTATATATGTGTATATGTTTGTATATATATGTATAATATATATGTGTATATATGTATATCTCAGTTGTTATGGTTTTAAATAAATAAGACCTGCCGACCAAAACCAGGGAAATGAATGGACAGGAAATAAGGCAAGCTTGAAAGAGGAAGTGGTTTTGAGCCGTCAACAAGAGAGAATGGAGGAGTAGGGAACCCACAGATGTGTAAAAATGGAAAATCAAGGGCTTCATCTTAAGAGAGAGACTCAGAGTCCATGACTAGATTATCACAAAGATGCATAACTCAACCAATTAGTCTTTTGTGGCTATTTAAAGAGACGGTAAGAAGATATTCAAGAGAGACCAAAAAGAAGTTGTATATAAGACCTTCTAAATTTCCCATCAAAATATATGGAAATCACTAAATCATTAAAAAAATCTCAAGGAAGGGACACTTGGGTGGCTGAGTTGGTTAAGCGTCTGCCTTCGCTCTGGTCATTATCTGGAGATCCTGGGATTAAGCCCCACATCAGCTCCTTGCTCAGCAGGGAGCCTGCTTCTGCCTCTGCCTGCTGCTCCCCCTGCTTGTGCTCTCTCTCTCTCTGACAAATAAATAAATAAAATCTTTTTAAAAAATCTCAGTGAAACATCTTAAATGTGAAATAAGAACATCTATCTTTTGATTATATAACCATCTGGGATTATTTAAAATCTAGTAGCTTGACCTTAGATATAGTAATTATTATAAAATGTGGTAGTTTATCTGCTGCTTTAAAGTTATAAGTTGATGCAAATAAAATTTTTCTTCCATAAAAAAAGTAACATAATTCCTGATCTAAGATCAGGGAAATAAAGTATTGTATATTTTAATTGAATGCAAACATTAAAATGTATTTGTGAAAGGAAACTAACATGTAAAAATGCACATCAGAAAAGTAAGCAACACCAAGAAAAAAGTGAACATAGACTTTCATAGAGAGGGAGATCACAAAGAAGTAAAAGAAACAAAACCAACTGGACAGAGAAAAAAAGACTGGAAGGAACTATATTAATACAATAACAGTTTTTATCATTGAGTAATGGACCCATGGATGAATTTTTTCCCTTCTATTTTTATGAAGGGCTATGCTTTGTAGACATATTTTATTTTTGAATGGGGAAACGTGAAACTTTCTCCAAACAGTACAGACAAAATAATAACCTGCTTAGTAAAGGTCTGAAAACCCTGGGTAGAGAGCACACAATTGCACAAATAAAACCATTCCGTATTAAACTAGTATTTAAACTCAAGGCAAAAAAGTGCCCCCGTTAACTGACAGAGCATGGCATAATCAAGCCAATATTTTAAGAACAGTAATAATTAATAGTAATCCCTGCAAAAGCATCAATTCTGCCATCATTTTCAAGAACATTCAGTCAGCTGAAATAAGCAATTGATTTAGCTCAACCATAATTCTGTGCTTGGGTTATTTTATACATGTAGCCCCAATTTTAAAGAACCAGTAATCATATAAAAACACCCATTTGGCTTGACTGTTTCTTTTCTCATTTTTTGCTTCTATAATTATGATTCTAATGCATGATTCTGTCAAATATAGTAAATGTTTATTATGTGCCCATAATCATAGGAAATGAATTCATGCAGGTCAAAGCAGAAGGAATAATTCCCCGCACTCTCCGTCTGCACTGGTTACCTTCTTCACTACCTGCATTTTCGTATGAGGCCCACCGACCCCCAGCCCCCTCACGACTGTCCCACTCCATCTCCACACAAACAAGTGACTGTCACTGTGGAAAGATCTCAAACACACTAGGGAGTATAACAGTTAAGTAAAGTAGGATGGGGTGCCTGCGAGGCGCAGTTGAAGAGTCTGACTCCTGGTTTCAGCTCAGCTCGTGATTCTGGGTCACGTGACTGAGTCTCGCCCTGGGCTCTGCGCTCAGTGCAGAGTCCGCTTGAGAGTCTCTCTCCCTCTCCCTCTGCCCCTCCTGCTTGTGCTCTTTCTCTCTCTCTCTCAAATAAACAAATAAATCTTTTTAAAAAATAGGCATGTAAAGTACAATTAAATAAAATCATTTGTCTTGGGGCGCCTGGGTGGCTCAGTGGGGTAAACCTCTGCCTTCGGCTGGGGTCATGATCCGAGGGTCCTGGGATCGAGCCCCACATCGGGCTCTCTGCTCAGCGGGGAGCCTGCTTCCTCCTCTCTCTCTGCCTGACTCTCTGTCTACTTGTGATCTCTGTCTGTCAAATAAATAAATAAAATATTAAAAAATAATAATAATTAAATAAATAAATAAAATCATTTGTCTTAAAATTCATTACATTTGGCTTCTGGTTTTCCGTTCCCATCTATGACCTTGGTATCATGGGTTGTCCTCAGTTGTCCACTCCCTTCTTTGTAATTCTACCGAGTCCTTTTCTAAATCCCAGACTACTTTACTTTTTTGGTCAGCATTATTGTATCATAATTTACAGATAATAAAATTCACTAACTTTAAGAGTACAATTCAATGAGTTTTGACAAAAGTTTATATTGTATAATCACCACATGATCGTGATATATTTTTATCACCCCCAAAACACAATTAAAATAAGAACAATTCATGTTATCTAACAAACAATTACTTTTATTCTCCTTTAAATATTCAAGTACCCTAAAATCATAACATTTAAAATGTTTCCACATAGTGTTGTCCTTTGACTAAGTGAGATTTAGTAAGCCTGGTTTCTAAAAGTTGGAAAAGAAGTCTATGCCACTTATTTCTGTGAACAGCAACTTCCTAGAAAAATGCTTCTAACATCAAGAAAAGAAGAAATCTGTTTTAAGGCACTCGTTTAGTTTTGAAGGAATAAACTCAGTTGTGTAAGAATTTCCCTCTGAAATTTTTCCCCACCAAATAGATTGTACACTTAAAATTAAATTTGGGTTTTATTCTGCTTTGTTTTGTTTTGCTTGCTGAATATAATAATAAAACAAATGCTGGCCAATTGTGTCAGCTCCATTAATGCTTAGTCAAAAGTGTTAAAGAGAATATCTTCTAGATTAGATTATCAGGAAATGCTAATAGGAAGATTTGTCTAACTTGCACTGAACATTGTGTTTGATGCTTTAAACATCATCACATTTCCGGGCACCTGAGTGGCTCAGTAGGTTAAAGCCTCTGCTTTCGGCTCAGGTCATGATCCCAGGGTCCTGGGATGGAGCCCCACGTTGGGCTCTCTGCTCAGCAGGGAGCCTGCTTCCTCCTCTCTCTGCCTGCCTCTCTGCCTACTTGTGATCTCTGTCTGTCAAATAAATAAATAAATAAATCTTTAAACAGCATCACATTTCATCATCTAGCCAGTCATGAAATTATACCCAGCAGGTTAGAGCAGAAGCAAACCTCCAGAGATAGCAATGAGACTAAGATCAAAAACAAGAATCAACGGGGCGCCTGGGTGGCTCAGTGGGTTAAAGCCTCTGCCTTCGGCTCAGGTCAGGCTCAGGTCAGGCTCAGGTCAGGCTCAGGTCAGGATCTCAGGGTCCTGGGATCGAGCCCCGCATCAGGCTCTCTGCTCAGCAGGGAGCCTGCTTCTCTTCCTCTCTCTGCCTTCCTCTCTCTGCCTGCCTCTCTGCCTGCTGATCTCTGTCTGTCAAATAAATAAATAAAATCTTTAAAAAAAAAAAAAAAAACCAACAAGATCAAGAACCCTTCCACCCCAAGAGAAGCCCGAAGGATGTCCCCAGGATGAGTATGCCCAGCTCCCTGCTGACATTGTCCTCTTCATGCTCCAGTGACCAAGACCACTGTTCTATCTCCCTTACCCATCCCCTCCTGCAGACCTTTCAGGACTATCTAGCCAGTCTGCTGCGTCTTTCTTTATCCTCGTGGACAACGGCCTGCACGGTGTTTGTTTGTTTGCTTGTTTTTTAAATTTTATTTTACCAGTAAGTGACTAGAGAAAAAGAGGTAGGATAACACTCATATCTATCCATGTTTCGAATAATCGGCTATGAAATCAGAGTCTTCCAAGATGAAACTCTAGGTAGACTGCTGAGAGGAAAGTTTGACCTTCATTTAACTCAGAGCGAAGGCTGCCAAAATAGCGATGTATCTCTCAACCTTCGGCCTGGAAGATAAAAGAACTGATGGTTTGATTTCTCTCGGCAGGTTTCCCTCCTCTCTATCTGTGGGGCATGCTCTGCAGAACCAGGATGCCTGACTTAAGCATGCTCACAGTGATAAGAGTGACACCGACTCACGGAAGGTAAGTTGTGTGATTTCCACATAGGTTTTCCTGTATGTCTATGAAAAGATAAGCTTTACCAAATAAGAACCAGCAAGAAGTCCATCCAATGAGAAAAGCACAAAATCATCCTCTGAAGAAACTCCTAACTGGTACATAGTATGGGTGGAATGGAACAAAGGCGTAGAGATGTGCGATGCTTCTGCCTATATACGCACAACCGCTAACCTGGGAAACAAAGTTGGAGAGTCTGGACACCCCGTGCTTCAACCTCCCCTCTGGCAGAGCTGTTTGGTCAGATGAATGTGGTCACCAAATGTGCATGATGGTTTCAGGACACACGTTAGTGCACATCAAGAAACCAGAACCACAAGGGGATGTGGCTCGACTAATTTAGTCATTAGCGAAAGAAGCAATATTTCAGCAAGAAGTAGGAGGGTCTCTGGCCATGTTTTAAAATAAACGTGCTCCACTGCTCTGAAAATGCACATTTTCTTCACATTTTAACAACTCTACCTCGGGAGTGTGTCTTATAATCAGCGGAGCCAGAATTGTCTGCCTGTGGAAGTTGCTATTATGACCTGGTTGCACACACACAAACTTGGTGAAAACTTGGTGACAGCTGTCCACGTTGCAGTCACTTTAACTGAGCGTTGTTCAGAGCTAGCGTTGGATGTCATTGTCATTTTTACATGTCTTTAGAAGATTATACTGATTTGATATCAGAATGAAAAATTACTGTGTAAACAGAAAGTTGTAGGACACATTTAATATTAGCAGAATAAATATTTATCTTGGGGAAAATGACCACAATCCTTGGATGGCAAAGCAATAGTTAATTGTCTTATGGGATCTAAACAAGAGCTAGAAGTGGTTGAGTTGCATTTTGTGACAGAGATCCATGAAAAGGACGGTCTGGGGGCGCCTGGGTGGCTCAGTGGGTTAAAGCCTCTGCCTTCGGCTCATGTCATGATCCCAGAGTCCTGGGATCGAGCCCCGCATCGGGCTCTCTGCTCAGCGGGGAGCCTGCTTCCTCCTCTCTCTCTGCCTGCCTCTCTGCCTACTTGTGATCTCTGTCAAATAAATAAATATCTTAAAAAAAAAAAAAAAAAAAAAAAGAACGGTCTGGGGGTGCCTGGGTGGCTCAGTGGGTTAAGCCTCTGCCTTCAGCTCCGGTCATGATTCCAGGGTCCTGGGATCGAGCCCCGTATTGGGGTCTCTGCTCAGCAGGAAGCCTGCTTCCCCCCTCTCTCTGCCTGCCTCTCTGCCTACTTGTGATCTCTCTCTGTCAAATAAATAAATAAAGGGGCGCCTGGGTGGCTCAGTGGGTTAAGCCTCTGCCTTCGGCTCAGGTCATGATCCCAGGGTCCTGGGATCGAGCCCCGCATTGGGCTCTCTGCTCAGCAGGGAGCCTTCTTCCCCCTCTCTCTCTCTGCCTGCCTCTCTGCCTACTTGTGATCTCTCTCTGCCAAATAAATAAATAAAATCTTTAAAAAACAAACAAACGAATAAATAAATAAAATATTAAAAAAAAAAAAAAGAAAAGAAAAGGACGGTCTACCTCATGCCACACAATACTAGTGAAAGCAGGCCATAAGGCCAAATACCTCCGAAGAGATGCAAGAAATGCCAAAGCAATGATAAGCCAGTATGACCGATACAGGTTTAGTGCAGGATGACTGTTAACGTAATGGGCAGGACTTTTTTTTTCTTAATGGTACATAAAACAGTGGCGCACTTATAATTGAGGTCACAAGCAGATCAATGAAATACCACAGTCAAATCCGTCTTCAGCGTCCTCCTCTCTAGGTAGCCCAATACACTCCCCAGTTGTTCCTGCCTCTTAGTATTACCTCTCTCAGGGATACTAATATTTAAAATATGATACCTAATTCTAAAATGAAATATGGAAACTGTTTTTGCTTTATTCCTTCAAATAATCCAGCGTATGGAAAATCATGGGTTCAAATACAGTTGGCTACTTTATTGGTGGACAAGGAGCTCCAATTTCATTAAAAAATCATGAATTCTTCCCTTTTGAATAGGTAGCTTCTTTGACTTGAATTTTATGATTTTTTTTCAAAAATCTTGAAAGCTATTAATGTTTGTGTAGGATTTAAGAAAGACAAAGCTTGGGCATAATCAAAGAAAAACTTATCTCCCTCTCTATTCCGAGTACCAGTCTCTTTATATCTGTTTTCTTTAGCATATAGAAAAAGCATCTCTTTATCTAAACCAAGGGTTGCCCAAACCCTTCCAAAAAAAAGTAGTAACCCATCAGATGGTAATTGTAATGGTAAACTCTCAATAACCCAGAAAGCATGACCAAAAAAAAAAAAAAAAGTCGCATCTCTAAAATTGGACTGGAAACAGAAGAATTTTGAAAAGTAGGCTGGGGGCATCTGGCTGGCTCAGTTGGTAGGGCATGCGACTCTTGATCTCAGGGTCATGAGTTTGAACCCCATGGTTGAAAGCAAATGCAGATTGGAGAGACGGGTTTTCAGAGTTGGGAGGATTCGTATCTATTATCTCATCAAACCTACCCTTGTGATAGACACAAGAACAGGGGAAAGTTAAGACTATTTAAAGGTTTACACTTACGCTAAGCTAATTAAATAACATGAGCTTGCCCACTTAGAACCGGCCTCATCCAAATATAGCTGTGCTCCCAGGTCACCGGGGAGGGACAGCCATTTGCACCCAGAAGGAATGCTGTGCGCCCTGCCTGAACCGTAACGGATCCTGGGATCAGAGGATCACCGGAGAGGAAAGCTACTGAAGTGCTCCCAGATTTGGGAGTATAGTTCTAGAGGCAGACACTATTTTTGATCCCCTGGAACATGCAAGTAAAATGCTTTCCAGGGCAAGTGGCACGAAGAGCCACCCCAAGGAGCACTCTGTTTGGGGGTCTCATATTTACCATATCCCCAGATATACCTCCCAATACGTACCTCACTGCCTCCCGATATGTACCAGTTTCCTGTGGTTTTTGTAACAAATTACCACCAACATAAAATAACAGCAAGTGTTCTCTCGCAGTCATGGGAGCCAGAAGTCTACGGCTATTGTCACTGGGATGAAATGAAGGTGTCAGCAGGCCCACCCTCCCTCTGGAAGGACCACACTTCTCATGAGTGTGTGTATGTGTATATGTGCATGTGTATTATGTGCGCGTGTGTGTGCACACGTGCATGCCTCCCTCCGCCTCACTCTTCTAAGAACACGTGCGATTGCATTTAATCACCTCTCAAGAACCTCAACTTAACCACATCTGCATACAGGTGTTGGGATTAGGGACATTCTTCAGTCTACTGAGCCATGCTCACAAAAGCCCACTCTTAATATAAAAATAGTTTCTGTTAACATAAACTGTTAACATAAAAATACTTTCAAATAAAGAAACTCAGGGTCTCGTAGGAAGCCGTACTGCATGGTTCCTCCATCCTCTTCCTGTTCCTCCTTTGTTACTTGCACAGGCACATTTTTGTAAGGATTCATTCTAAGTTCATCTAAGGAGGCAATAAATGTTAGGCACTACAAACATTCAAAAATCTAATAGAACTCTCTAGGTCTTCATTTTTTACTTTTTTCGGTGACAGATTTAAAGCTCCTTCCTAAAATGGTTCTGGAGGTTTTGGACAGCCTCACGGTTGTCTTATAACAACCCTTCTACTTCAGGAAGGGTCTCTCCTTCTTCGGCTTCTCTATACCACCACCCAGAAAAGATCAAGGGACCTTAGTCCCTCGCAGACCGTTGGAGTTTGTATACTGTTTGTATGTTGTTTGGTTCATTCATTACCTTAGTAAGTAGCTACCTATTATGAACCAGATACTGCACTAATCCCTGGAGATACAAAGAGGAAAGGTGGGCTGGTGTCCCCAGTCAGTGCAGCAGAAATACATGTGACAAATGCCATAATGAAAGTCAACACCAGGGCAGGACGTCGGGTGGCTCAGTCAGTTAAGCATCTGCCTTTGGCTCAGGTCATGATCCCACACTGGGCTCCCTGCTCAGCAGAGAGTCTGCTTCTCCCTCTGCCTGCCACTCCCCCTGCTTGTGCTCTCTCTCTCTCTGTCAAATAAATAAATACAATATTTTTTAAAAGTGGGGGAGGAAGGAATGGTACAGCAGAAAGAGCTCAGGCTCTTGAAACAGAAAGAACCGGGTTCAAATCCCAGCTTGCCACTTATTGTCTTACTGTGTGACCTCAGGCAAATTGCTTAAGCTCTTTGAGCCTCACATTTCTTACCTGTGAAAAGGGGACAAAGACTACCCACTTTAAACAGCTTTGTGAGAACTAAATCGTATAATATATGGGAAGCCCATGGCACACTGTGGGGGGCACGCAGGACCCAAGCCAGCCCGAGGGAATTCGGGAAGCTTAACAGAGAGGGAAATCTTGAACTGGAACTTGACAGGCACCTAACGCTTTGTCCAGGCAAAAGCTAAAAGTTCAAGGTAATTGAAAAGAAGTCATGAAGTGAGGCTAGACAGGTGGGCAGGGGTCAGACATCAGGGTAATAGGAAGCCTTTGGTGACCTTCTAATAGGGAAGTGACATGCTCAGATTTATACAAACAGGTCAAAGATGGTTTGGGATCCACACAAAAACAAAGGTTAGGGAGATCGGTTACGACTGGCTGTAAGGATCCTGGAAAAATTCATAAAGACTTGAAGTCCGACATTGACGTAGAAGAGGACAAGAGAAGAGGACTATTAGACACGTTTTGGAGTTAGAATTTACTATATCGTGGGGAGGTCATCTGTGACAGTAATGGAGAATAAGTACACCAGCATGATTCCAAAATTCCCCAGTTACATCGTACAATATCAAAACAACTAAGAGTATCTGTTCCTTCCTTCCTTTCTTCTCTTCTTCCTTCCCTCTTTCCCTCCATCTCTATCTCTCTCTCTCTGTTTTCTTTCTTTTTGATGAAATCCAATGAAATATTTCTTTTTGAACCAAAAAACAAATTCAAGCTGGGATATAAATACAAAAGTATGTTGAACATATTTTTCAGCTTTCAAGTGGTTGTTTTGACAGCACAAAGCCACTATAAATGTATTTTTAAATCCTGTTAAGCTTTCTCTTTAAAAAATGTAATGATTCTGGCGGAGTTCTTAAGTTAAAGCATTCTTCTCACTAATAAGAAATGACAGGAGTGCTGAGAGGCTCCAGATGCCAAATAGAAATGAAATTATAAAAGGAGAATTTTAGGGTTCACCTCAGTGATTACCCCAGTAATCAAGACCACCATCCCATGGCCAGTGGATAAACCGTATCTTTTTTTTTTTTTTTAAGATTTTAACTATTTATTTGTCAGAGAGAGAGAGACAGAGAGCACAAGCAGAGGGAGCAGCAGGCAGAGGGAGAAACAGGTTCTCCACTGAGCAAGGAGCCCGATGTGGGACTCGATCCCAGGACCCTGGGATCATGACCTTACCAAAGGCAGACGTTAAACAACTGAGCCACACAGGTGCCCAGATAAACTGTATCTTTAAAAGTTACCTGCAGCAACCAAATCAATTTCTTTAGAGTAGATTACATTATCAAACATCTACTGGCTTATTGACTCCTGAAGTAAATTGACTACCATCCCCGGGGCTCCTGGGTGACTCAGTGAGTTAAGGGTCTGACTTTGGCTCAGGTCACAATCTCATGGAGCCTGTGTCAAACTCCACACTAAGCAAGGGAGTCTGCTTGTCCCTTTGCGCCCCTCCCTCATTCCCACACTCCTCCGGCACCCCGTGCTCTCTCTCGCTCTCTCTCTCTCAAATAAATAAATAAATAAAATTTTTTTACTATGTTTGTTTACTGTGTTATGTTAGTCACCATACAGTACTTCATTAGTTTTTGATGTAGTGTTCCATGATTCATTGTTTGCATGTAACACCCAGTGCTCATTGCAATACATGCCCTCCTTAAGACCCATAATCTTAAAAAAAAAATTGACTACTATTCCGTCTGGCAAAGATTATGGATTATTTTTGCTCAACTCTTCCAATAATTTTACTTCTCTTGCCCTGATTAACATTCATTCGATATTCCGTAAATGTGTATTGAGTTGCCATTAAATGCAACGCCACGAGAAGCCACAGAATTATAAAGAACATAATGTGGTGCTGAGGCAGAGGTGAGATATGATATGTCCAGTTTAAGGAGTGGTGCACTGGGCACCACATAAAGTCGTGACAAGACTCCCAGAGTGCAGAGGGGGGTTACACCTCCAAGGGAAATAACAGATGGCAGAGATGAAGGTAGAAAAAAATCTCAGGCAGAGAGAACCACATAAACAAAAAAAGCAGAAAGTGATAAACTCAAGCCTTCTCCCTTTGTCTTACCTGCTCTCCGACAGTTGCCCCATCAGAGCCCACTCCTCACTGGGGCTCCTTCGCCTAAAATACTTTCCTCCCTTTCTTTCTCCTTCTGCTGGTCTCAATTCTAATGTTACTTCCTCTAGGAAGCCTTCTCTGACCTTTTTAGGTAGGATTTAAAGTTTCCTTCTTGTAACTCACAAAACCCCTCCAGGCCCCCCTCCTTTTTTTGAGAGAGAGAGAGAGAGAACCGGTGTGAGACAGTACCTGCACGCGCATTGACGGGGGATGGGGTGGACAAATGGAGAAGGAGAGAATCCCAAGTAGGCTCCACGCCCAGCAAGCCAGAGGCAGGGCTAGATCTCAGGATCTGAGATCACGACCCCAGCAGAAATCAAGAGCTGGACAGTGAACCAAGTGAGCCACCCAGGCACACCCAGGTATATTTTTAAGTGCATATTTCACATATTATTTAAGAATGACTTCCTGGATTTAAGTCCCTTACTTTTGCCCCCTTGACATCCAAAGGACTTTGAGCAAGCTGCTTAATTTTTCCGTACTTTGATTGCACAGCTACACACCTACAGGACAGGTTAGGCGGTAAATTATGTCAAGGGCTTAGCACCAAATCGACCAAGGTCAAGACATAAGTGCTGGCCGCTGTTATTATGGCGTACTTAGAATTCTCCCACACCAGACTCTAAACCTCCGATGGGTAGGGATATATCCTATTCATCTTTGTATCTCCAGATTCTAGCATAGCATTTGGAAAATGCTGAGTAAATTAAAATTTTCAGTGGCCGGTGTCTGGTTCTGGGAGTGTCTCTGAGAAGATCTTCAGGAGAAAATATCCAATAAGCATATGGTGCTCAGATGGAAATTATTTACATTAATGTGAAGACCTGAGAGTTATGTACACAATAGTGATATCGAGAGGTGGAAGGCAGAGAAGAAATGAATGAAGACAAGGAAACATTACAGTGAAAACATTGCCCCCAAATGAATTTGTAGGCCTGGCAGTGACTCGGAACTTTTAAAATTCTTCAAATCACTAACTCCACCCACACCATGCAACAGCAAGTGGTTTAAAAATACAGGAAAGAAATTTATAACTTATTGTATTTAAATAGTTTTCTGATGAAAGCCTCGGTAAGTATATAGGATCTTAATTAGTGTAAATTCCCAATTTATTTTATTTGGGGGCTAGGGAGATAACTACCATTGTCTAGGAACCTTCTAACAACAAACAATAAGACTCATATTAACTTGCTTTTTAAAGAAAACATTTGGGAAGGAATTTAAACTAACTTATGAATAATTAAAAAAAAAACCACCTTGTTCTCATTAGTTCTGTGAGTAAACTGCTTAGTTAGGCACTTTCCATATTCAAGTAATAGACAAAATGGGTAGGATTTGTAAAAATGTGAGAAGGCACTTTCTGGATGGGAAAGATACAGAAAAAACATGAACATGTCACTCATTGTGCTTGAGATGGGTTGCTGAGTTGTCTTCCTACATCTAGCCAGTAAGAAAGGAAAAATACGCTGCAAACATGGATACAGCAGAATAGGGCCCACTTCCATCAACCATTTCTTAAGTCCCAATCATTTTCTGGTTCACGTTGTGGGAAAACTTCATTGCCTCTGGACATCACTTAGAACAATATGCAAATGATTGGGGTTGGCAAATAGAAGAAGAAAGAAAGGAGATAAGAAACTGAGGCAAGTCAACTAAAGCCAGTTGAAACCCTTTGGCACACTTTTCCCTCTCAACTCCAGTAAGTCTTGTTCTAAATTAGGAAAGGTAAACACCTAAAATGTCAACACTATAAAGAATCTGAGGGAGAGTCCACGGACCTCCTGAACTCAGATGGGGAGGGAAGGCATAGCAGATCTATCTTACACTACCAGTTACTTTATTCTGGTTCCTAATAACCAATTAGAAAGGCTTCCCTATGTCTCATGCTAGAGGACAGCACAGCCTGGTGTCTGTGGCTGTGTTCCTGCAGCATCCTGAGATGCAGCTATAACTGGGCCTGAGCAACAGGCCAGCCACTGGGAGGTGAAGGAGATCATGTTTGCTCTGCTCTGTAGCAAATTCTTCGCCCTCTACAGCTCTCTGACCCCCTCACACTGAATTCGGGCCTGGTCTCCCCAACTCTGTTGAAGAAATGAGTTGCATGAAGATGTCAGTCCCACCGTGAATTGTGTCTGTAGGACCTGGAAAGATGTGCAAAAAGTGTCAGTGATGACGGGCAAGGCTGTAACTGAAGTGTTCGAGGTTGTGGCTGGGTTGATGGGGTTAGTTACTCTCACGGGGAAGTGCAGACGGCAGGTGAGTCTCCCATAAGAAGGATGTTCGAAGTTCTCAGGAAAAGAGGGAAGTTTTCGACCATAAGGGAGGATATGAAGACAGCTCAAAGATAGGTGATGATAAGGCAGAGAACTGACCTTGACTCATCTTCCCACAACTCACAGTCCAATGACAGAAACTATGAAGAACGCCTAGGGGTGCCTGGGTGGCTCTGATGATTAAGCGTCTTAGCTTTGACTCAGGCCATGATCTCCAGGTTCTGGGATGGAGCCCCTTGTTGGGCTCCCAGCTCAGCAGGGAGTCTGCTTCTCTCTCACCCTCTGCCTCTCCCCCTGCTTGTGCTCTTTCTGTCTGTCTCTCTCCCCCCTCTTTTTTTTTTTGAAGATTTTACCCATGTATTTGACAGAGAGAGAGATCACAAGTAGGCAGAGAGGCAGACAGAGAGAGAGGGGGAAGCAGGCTCCCCGCTAAGCAGAAAGCCCGACACGGGGCTTGATCCCAGGACCCTGAGATCATGATCTGAGCTGAAGGCAGAGGCTCAACCCACTGAGCCACCCAGGCGCCCCTCTCTCTCCCTTTCAAATGAATAAATAAAATCTTAAAAAAAAAAAAAAAAGACAGTGCCTAGCACATAATAGAGCCCGCAGTTTAAAAAACAAATTAAGTGGTACAGTTTCCTGAAGTTCCTGAGTTACCATTGACTCAAATACACGAAAATTAGTGACCTGTAGAATAATTTCTCGGGAGCCAATAGAGTTCATAACGAAAGCTGTGTAGGCCACAAAATATAATAATAAACTATCAGAAAGAGAACATAGTAAGTACTGTATCTTTCCACTTCCTGTGTGCATTTAAGTAATGCTTTCTTTAGTCCATTTAGCTGTTTTCAGTTGAAAACATGAGATGCATTTTTTTGCAGGTTGTAAAATACAAAAACTCGTATCTTTGGAGCAAATCCGTAGCACAGCAGGAGGAACACAAATGAAATAGACTGAAGCCTTGAATTTCATCACCTATTTGGGGAAATCTTTATAAATATATTTAATGGGTTAACTTCAGTATTAGACATACGTGCAGTAAAAATATGCTAACAGCTGCCATTTTTTAAAGAATCACATTTCTCCTGGATGCTGTTACTGACATGCCTGACTGCCCACATTTAGAACCATGGTAATGACTGGTGGGAGCAGTCTTTCACACTCAAACCCTGTAACTCCGTGTACCAACAATATAGCCAGCCCCGTGATTTGTCACATCAAATATGGGAAAGGCACCTCCATGTGACTTCAAAATCAATGATGCTTCAGAAAAATCCTCAGGAAAGAGAAACATGCCGTGACAAGAACATCAATGAGAATGTGAGCTATGTGGTTTGCTTATTTTGGATAGAAAGTGAGATTTTTTTCTTGCAATCCGTCTAGAAAAAAAATGGCTCCGCTTTTTGGGTCATAAGCCCCTTTAATAATATGCTGAAAGTCTGGGATTCCAGAAAATGTATACAGACACAAAATTCTGCCAATTCCAATTCCCTGACCCCAAGTCATTTTGATTTAGATGTTAGTGAGGAATCTTTCTGCAGCTAGCAAGCCTAATATTTTCAGTTACAAAGTTAGATCAGAATGTGTTCTGTGGGAAGTCTGCATTGGCCAACACATAGAAAAACAACAGGGCTTGTCCTGAAAGAGTAAAGGAATAGAGGAGATTACATCTAAACTTTATTGGTTTGGTTCAGACTTCAATTCAATTTTCAAAATGGTGGTTCTTTGAAATTAATATAGGTTCCTGATCACTGCAACTTTAATATACCAACGCATTGCCATTTCTTAGGGAGAAATTTTTATTTTCTTAATAGCAACAGAAGTTGGATTTGGGGTTTATTAATGAAGCCAGCAAAGGTTAATGCTGAAGGACACAGAAAAAAACAATCGTCCTGTTTAGAACTCAACCGCATATCTTACTGGGTGTGTATTTGCAATTTGCTAAGGAAATGTAGTGTAGCAAGTCACAACCAATAACTCAGCAACTGCAAATTACTATTCAAAAAATCTTTGCTCATATAGTTCTCAGGATCTTATATGAATTAATTAAGTTAAAAGATCTTTATCAAATGCCAACTTTTTTAGAGCATTATGCTATAGACACTATGCGTGATATATAAGAGTAGAGTTCACTGTGGAAGAATATGACCCAAGGGGAAAAAAGAAAGCTCAGGACTTGAAGCTTATTACAAAAATTGAGGTGGGGTGGGTAGGATGATCTTCCAAAAAGGAATATGGAAAAATTATGACCTACATTTATCCCTGACACTTTGTACAGAAACCACTACACAGTTACTTCTCAGCACACTGCCAGTTGCTATCTTTACATACATGGAGCATCAAAGAGTTATATTCAGAAGATACCCAAGCACTAGAATAAAGAAAGCTGCTCCTGTCTTGGGAGGAAAAGGGTGGGTGATGGTTACCACTCTTGTTTTGGGTATTTAGGGTTCTGTGCACATAAGATATGGTCAGTCATGCTTGCTGTCCATCTTTCTGGTGACTAGTTCTGGAATATAATAGTCTACAGAAATACTAATTCCTACTAACCCATGATTCAGACCTTGGATCTTTTCAGGAATGAGTCACACTGCTAGAAGACAAAAGGAGCATCATTTGCACCTAAGAAGTCACAGGCTGGAGACTAAAAGACCAGGGACACAAAAATGGTTCTTTTTTTTTTTTTAATTTTTTTAAATTAACATATAATGTATTATTAGCCCCGGGGTACAGGTCTGTGAATCGCCAGGTTTACAAACTTCACAGCACTCACCATAGCACAGACCATCCCCAATGTCCATAACTGCACCACCCTCTCCCTACACCCCTCCTCCCCCCCCCGCCCCCCAACCCTCAGTTTGTTTTGTGAGATTAAGAGTCTCTTATGGTTTGTGTTCCTCCCAATCCCATCTTGTTTCATTCATTCTTTTCCTACTCCCCAAGCCCCCCACGTTGCATCTCCACTTCCTCATATCAGGGAGATCACATGATAACAAACATGGTTCTTATACCTCTTCCTCTTCATGGTTAGGACTTGGGAAAAGTGAGAATACCGGGGAAGTGAACAGCCTACCCTTAAGAGATGACTAGTGAATGGGATGTCATGTTCTATTGGATGCCTTTATGTGCCACAGAGATGGCCTTTGGGTAGGGCTGGAGTACATCTCAGGAGGACAGGGAAGAAAGTCTTTGAGACCACCAGATAGTCTTTGAATTGAATATGGAAGGGGAAAAAAGGCAACGCTCATGTAAAAACATGAAACCAGTTACCAGAAAGGTCTTCAGTCATGTCATGGGAAAAAGAATATTTCAGGAGGAGCCATGAGACTCCTATAAGGAAACAGGAAAATTTCCCAAAACAATATTCTCAAGTGTCTCATAGCTGTATGGGAAGTACATACAATGCATGCGAATTTGAGAATATAATGGTGCATGCAATCTTATACTAATTACTGGGAGGTGGCAGTATTCCAAAGAGATATCTGTAAGAAAGGGAGGTAAAGAGCTATCACTTATCATCTGTGTGAAAATCCAGGTGGTAAAGGATGATGAAGAGATTTTCAAATAAGGATTAGATGAGAGGGCAAGATATTGCTTTGTTGATGAAACTGCTATCAATAAACTATCAAGCCAAATGGAAGAAATAGATGATATGTTCCTAATTTAGCTTACAATGCTGGCAAGAGCCACGAAATAGTTGTGATGGGAAACTTGAACCACCACATTTGATTGGAAGCTCTTAACTAAAAACAGAAAGTCTGACAAGTTACTGTCTGGCCTGAATAGTGACTTTCTTTCTTTAGAGATGGAGGAAAGAACCAGGGAACTGCTACTTAGATCTAATTCTAAATAAGGAAGATATCAGCTAGTAAAGTGAAATATGGGCATGCCTCCTTTGTCCACACTTGGCTCTTATGCTTCATAGATATACTTTTTGTTTTTTTCAAATAGAAGGTCTGTGACAATCCTGCATCAAGCAAGTCTATTGGCACCATTTTTCCAACAGCATGTGCTCAGTCCATGTCTCTGCGTCACATTTTGGTTATTCTCCCAACATTTCAAACTTTTTCATTATTACTATTATTTTGTCATGGTGATCTGTGACCAGGGATCTTTGATATTATTATTGTAATTGTTTCTGCAGCACCATGAACCATGCCCATGTAAGATGGCCAACTTGACTGATAAGTGCATGTGGTCTGACTATCCCACAGATGGCCATTCCTTCCTCTCTCTTCTTCTCAGGACTCCCTATTCTCTGAGACACAACAATATTGAAATAGGCCAATTAATAACTCACAGTGACCTCTAAGTGTTCAAGTGAAAGGAAATGTCATATGTCTCTCACTTTAAATCAAAAGGTAGAAATAAGCTTTGTCAAAAAGCTAAGATAAGCTGAAAGCTAAGCTTCTTGCACCCAACAGTTAGCCAAGTTGTGAAAGCAAAGGATAAGTTTCTGAAGAAAATTGAAAATGCTACTTCAGTGAGCACACAGATTAGAAGAAAGCAAAACAGCTGGAGAAAGTTTTAATAGTCTAGACAGAAGATCAAACAGCGATAACATTCCCTTAAGCCAAAGCCCAACCCAGAGCCAGGCCCTAAATCTGTTCAATTCTATGATGACAGAGAGCTGGGGAAGCTGCCGAAGAAAAGTCTGAAGCTAGCAGAAGTTGGTTCATGAGGCTTAAGGAAAGAAGCCATCTCTGTAACACAGAAGTGCAAGGGGAAGCCGCAGATGCTGATATAGAAGCTACTGCAAGCTATCCAGAAGACCTAGCTTAGATAATTCTGGAAGGTGGTTACACTAAACAACAGATTTTCAATAGAGATGGAACAACCTTAAGTTGGAAGAAGATGCCATCTCAGACTTCCAGAGCTACAGAGAAGTCAATGCCTGGCTTTGAAGCTTCAAAGGAGAGCCGGACTCTCCTGTCAGGGCCCAATGCCACCGGTGACTTTGAATTGAAGCCAGTGTTCACTTACCATCCCCCAAATCCCAGCACTCTTAAGAATCATGCTAAATCTACTCTGCCCATGCTCTAGAAATAGAACAACAAACCACATCTGTTTCCAACACAGTTTACTGACTATTTTAAGCCCACTGTTGAGACGACCTGCTCGGAAATAAAGATTCCTTTCAAAAAATCGCTGCTCATTGACAACGCACCTGCTCACTCAAGAACTCTGATGGAGACAGACAACAAGATGAATGTTGTTTTCACGCACGCTAACACAACACCCATTCTGCAGCCCATGGATCAAAGAGTAATTTCAACTTTCAAGTCTTATTATTCAAGAAATACGTTTCATAAGGCTATAGCTGCCATAGATAGTAATTCCTCTGATGGATCTGGGCAAATTAAGTTGAAAACCTTCTGGAAAGACCTCATCATCAAGATGCCATTAAAAGTATTCATGATTCATAGAAAGAGGTCAAAATATCAACACGAATAGAAGTTTAGAAGAAGTTGACTCTAAATTTCATTGATGACTTTGAGGGGTTCAAAACTTCGGTGAAGGAGTGACTGGGGATGTCATAGAAATAGCAAGAGAACTAGAATTGGAAGTGGAGCCTGAACACGTGACTGACTTGCTGCCATCTCATGACAGAATTTTTAACAAACAAGGAATTGCTTCTTATGGATGAACAAAGAAAATGATATATTTCTTTTTTTTTTTAAGATTTTATTTATTTATTTGACAGACAGAGATCACAAGTAGGCAGAGAGGGAGGCAGAGAGAGAGGAAGAAGGGAAGCAGGCTCCCCACAGAGCGGAGAGTCCGATGCAGGGCTCGATCCCAGGACCCCGGGATCATGACCTGAGCCGAAGGCAGAGGCTTTAACCCACTGAGCCACCCAGGCGCCCCAAGAAAATGATTTCTTGAGATGGAGTCTACTCTTAGTAAAGATGCTGTGAACTATGTTGAAATTACTACAAAGGATTTAGAATATTCCATAAACCTAGTTGATAAAGCAGGGGCGAGGTTTAAGAGGACTGACTACAATTTTGAAAGAAATTCCACTGCGGGTAAAATGCTATCAAACAGCCTCACATGCTACAGAGAAATCATTCATGAAAGGAGGAGCCGATCAATTTGGCCAGCTTCACTGTTGTCTTATTTTAAGAAATTGCCAGAGCCACCCCAGCCTTCAGCAACCACCACCCTGTCCAGTCAGCAGCCATCAACATCAAGGCCAGACCCTCCACCAGCAAAAAGATTATGGCTCATAAAAACCTCAGATGATAGTTAGCACTTTTTTAGCAATTAAGTATTTTTAAATTAAGATATGTACTTTGGGGTTTTTTGCCATTATATTATTGCACACTTAATAAACTATGTATCTTTTACATGCACTGGGAAACCAAAAAATTCATAAGACTTGCTTTTTGGCAGTATTCGCGTATTGCAGTGGCCTAGCCCTGAATCCACATTGTCCCTGATGTCTGCCTTTAATGAAACTTGGGTGGAAACAATGAGATTGCTATAGCATATGACAAAGTCTTCTCATCCATCCTCCACTCATTCAAGGCTGTCACAATTTTTGTGAAACACACCTATTGATGCACAGGGACCCTGGGCTCAAGTATGATATACTCTCCAGTACCTCTGCTTTGCCTGCCATGTTGTGTGCTTATCAAATATTCCAGACCTATCCCTGCCAGTTGTACTTATTGTGGATAAGTAATTTAAGTTAAATACTATATAAACTGACTAAATATTAGTCCAAAAAGAAAAGAACTGTTAACCATTCTAAAAGTTTTGGAAAATCTTGATAAAGAGTTCTACTAAGAATTGTTATATTAGGTGTACACAATTCAATAGCAAACATTGTTTGAGAGCTTCAAAACCACAAAAACAGAGATCTAGATGGGTTCTGTGATCAGATTTTTTTACAAGCTTTTTCCCAACTTAAGGGAAAAAAAAACTAAAAATTACAGATGATACAAAAATGATAAGGTGGAAGTCTAGTCAATTAAAAAAAGATCTTTGGGGGCACTTGGGTGGCTCAGTGGGTTAAGCTTCTGCCTTTGGCTCAGGTCATGATCCCAGGGTCCTGGGATCAAGCCCTGCATTGGGCTCTCTGCTTATCAGGGAGCCTGCTTCCCTTCCTCTCTCTCTGCCTGCTCTCTGCCTACTCGTGATCTCTGTCAAATAAATAAATTAAATCTTAAAAAAAAAAAAAAAAGGCGCTTGGGTGGCTCAGCTGGTTAAGCCACTGCTTTCGGCTCAGGTCATGATCCTAGAGTCCTGGGATCAAGTCCCATATCAGGCTTCCCTTGCTCTGCGGGGAGCCTGCTTCTCCTCTCCCTCTGCCTCTTCCCCTGCTTGTGCGCTCTCTCTCTCTCTCTGTCAAATAAATAAATAAAATCTTTTTAAAAAAAACTTTGCCCTATACCAAAAGATTGGTGAATCAGTAGATAAATATATATCATAATATATATAGTTAATATATTTTAAATTAAAATTGAATATTCAAGATGCATGTGTCTTTTTATGATTTACCGCTTTAGCTGTCTTTTAATATCCAGCTCCATTCCAACAAAAAGAGATAAAGGACTTCTATCCTGGCTTTTCTGATAGCCAGATAGGAGGTGGTTGAAATGATGACAAAACCTGACTTCAGGAAGGCAGACTTCAAAAGAAGCAGCAGAGGGGCAACTGGTTGGCTCAGTTGGTACAGTATGTGACTCTTTTTTTTTTTTTTAAGATTTAATTTATTTATCTGACAGACAGAGATCACAAGTAGGCAGAGAAGCAGGCAGAGAGAGAGGGAGAAGCAGGCTCCCCGCTGAGCAGAGAGCCTGATGCTGGGCTCGATCCCAGGACCCCAAGATCATGACCTGAGCCAAAGGCAGAGGCCCAACCCACTGAACCACCAAGGTGCCCCCAGTATGTGACTCTTGATCTCGTGGTCATGCGTTTAAATCCCACGCTGAACACAGAGCTTACTTGATTTTTTTTTAAGATTTTATTTATTTATTTGTAAGAGAGAGAGTGCAAGCAGGGGGAGTGGCAGGCAGAGGGAGAAACAGGCTCCCCTCTGAGTGAGGACCCCAACTCAGGACTTGATCCCAGGACCCTGGGATCACCACCTGAGCCGAAGGCAGATGCATAACCAACTGAGCCGCCCAGGCATCCCCAGAGCTTACTTTTTGAAAGGGGGGGGGTCAACAGAAACAGAGCCATGACTCTGGGGCAAGAGACTCTGAAGAGGGTGAGTGACACCTATCTGTCCACACAGTCTGTAATTCTATCTGCAGAACCCTAGACTGGGATTCCAGCAAGGGAGAAATGATGGGGGCTATCATAGCCTCTGATTCCAATAGGGCTCGAATTAAAAAATAGGAGAGCACCCCAAGAACAAGGGTAAGAAATGTACTCTGAAAATAGTGACAGATAGATTGAGACCTGTAATTTGTTAGGAGCAAAAGGAATACCAGAAAGAGGTAAGTCTGAAGTTTGGCACCACTGACATGATGTTGCTGAATTAACAAAGAGAAAGAAGTACTCTGCTGTGATTTTTGTCCTTGTCTTCTTTTCCAAGAAGAATGATTTGGGACTTGAAATAGAAGACCTAATATGGTAAGAGAAAATGAAAAGCCAAGATCGGGAAAGAGATTTAAAGTGAGCAGTGGAATGCTGTAAAAAAAACAAAAACAAAAACAAAACTATAATCCAGGGCACTGAGAAAACTCACAGATTAGAGTGCTAAACTGACCAATAGTGGTACTGGAAGAATTAGATGAACACATGTCGATCTGACTTTCAAAAAAAAAAAAGAGGAGGAATGGATGCAGATTTTGCAATAGACAGGCCTTTGAGCTTTGCTATTGTATCAGGAAGATTATATAATTGATATTAACAGGATAGCTTGAAATTCCAAAATCAAAAAATCATAAATAGTATCAAACCAAAAGCAGCCATCAGATTTATTAGAGAAACAATAGAGGCATTTATTTTTTTTTATTTTTTATTTTTTTAAAGATTTTATTCTCAAGTCATCTCTATGTCCAACATGGGACTCGAGCTCACAACCCTGAGATCAAGAGTCCCCCACTCCACTGACTGAGCAGCCAGGCCTGCCTAGAGGCATTTCTTTTAAAAAGTGGATCAGGGGCGCCTGGGTGGCTCAGTGGGTTAAGCCGCTGCCTTCGGCTCAGGTCATGATCTCAGAGTCCTGGGATCGAGCCCCGCATCGGGCTCTCTGCTCAGCAGGGAGCCTGCTTCCTCCTCTCTCTCTGCCTGCCTCTCTGCCTGCTTGTAATCTCTCTGTCAAATAAATAAATAAAATCTTTAAAAAAAAAAAAAAAGTGGATCAAAATCAGAATGATTGCTATTGAGGATCGAGGAGGGGGGACACATATTCTCCAATCTACATATATTCATAGAAGGAAATTTGGCACAACAGGAAGTAGCAATTGTCCACAGAGGAGTTTAGAGTTCAAGACAAAGAAATGCATTGTTCCTCCTGACTTGATTTCTGTTGAGGCAACTGACATGCAGTGAAAGCCTTTGAGATATTTGCAAAAGTGTGACAAGTTTTGGAACTGAGTGGGTTTAAGAAGTTTAAATAGACAAAAGGCAGTTATGATGGAACATGATGCTATGGAGGTAAAGTACTGTAGTAAAAATGTCTGGCTTTAGATACGGAAGGACAAGTATTATATGATTCCATTTATAAGAGGGATTTAGAATAGGTGACTTCATAGACAGAAAGTAAAAAGGAGGTTATTCCTAATGGGTACAGAGTTTTTGTTGGAGATGATGAAGAGTTCTGGGTATAGATGGTGGTGATAGTTACACAACATTGTGAATGCATTTAATGGCATTGAATTGTATATTCATAAATGGCTAAAGAGATAAACATTACTTTGTGTATATTTTGCCATAAAAAAAAAAAAAAACTAAAAGAGGCCTTGACCAGAGAGACCTGTGTTTGAACCTAGATTTTTATCGATTAAACTCCATTTTTATACACACAGGAGGCTGGGTGCTGACCAAGGGCCAGAGAAGGGAGGGTTGGTGGGAGATGGGTCAGAAGGGGGGTTGGGCAGAAGGCCTGGTCCAGGAGCTAAGTGTGAGCCAAGAGGCAGGCATAGAAACTAGGAAGAATTCAGTCCTAGCACAGCTCACTAACAAAATAACAGTCCAAATATGGATAGATTGGCCTTAGGAGAATGCGTTTCCTGCTACTAGAGGTATTGAAAACTGCTCACCAGATTCTTTAAGAATATTTAAGCATACAATGACTTTTGATGACCTTTAAATTCCCTCCCAAAGGGTAGGCAGATGATATCTACTCCTTTATCATAATCTCCTGAAACTATGAGACATACACAGTAGTGCCCCCCAAATAGTGGTGAAGTAGAAAAATAATGGGAATGGAAAAAGTACTCTCAGATTATTTAATTATTCAACCTACTCCTGGATAAGCACAATCAGAATACTCAAGAATATGTAGCAAGAAGAAAAGATCCTTAGGAATAAAAATTGTCAGATACAATAATCATTATTAAAATTGTTTGTGGATTTTTTTTTCAAGAGATTCCTAGGTATGGGAATGGGCTTAGAATGGGCTGATTCAGACATATTCCTGTCTGAAAGAGGTCTAGATTCAATTAACTCCAGTCCAAAGCAAATATTTAGTCATTCATTCATTCATTCATTCATTCCACAAACAAGTGTTGAGGACAAATATTATGGAATACAAAGGTGGTAGGAAAAGATCTAAGATAAAATTTCTGTTCTTAAGAGCTCAGATGAGTTACCGTGTCCCAGGGGGTTCAGAAATTAGTGTGGCTGATACACTGCACCCACATGATGCCTTTCACTTTAAAGTTAACATTGTTGAAGTTATTCACACTCTTTGACACCTAAGAAGAACTTCCAAGAAAATAATCAGAGCTGCACATTAATATTTACGCGTTAGAATGCTCATTGAAATATTATTTATAGTAACAAAAATTTGAAAATGACCTGCAAGTCCAATAAAAGAATGGCCAAGTAAATTATAGGATATATGGAACCTAGTGGCCTCCAAAGCCAATAAAACCTACGCTCTAGAAGAATATTTAGTGATAAAGGAGCTGTTTGCAGTACAATGTGGAGGAGCCGTGTATAGATCTGCACACAAAATACGACCCATGGCCCCAGCACACTGCGCTTCCCTCTCCAGAAAAAGCAGTGATTAATCTTGTGATAATGCCTTCCTTTGGAGTAACTATCAAAACTGAACTTGGACGATGTTTAGGAGCATGAATTGTATATACTCCCGTGTAAAATCAATCACAAGCTAGCATTTAAATCTTGATTCCTAATCTGGAAATTGAGGGTGACAGTATAGAAAATTATGTAGAACTGGGTCTGGGTCCCTCTCTGCTGCAGACCAGCCATAAATCAGGCTCTTGCACCACTGAACCAAGAGCATTGTCGAAGGGAGACCAAGGAAGAAGCAAAAAAGAGAGAATTCAATGGACCGTTTCTTTAAAACAACTCAATCAAGATAATGATTTTTTAATCTAATTTATCTCCCAATAGTCATATACTATTATATATATAGCTATATACAGCTATAACTATATATACAGTTAGTTTTAAAAAATCAAGGGTTATACGGGCACCTGGGTGGCTCAGTGGGTTAAGCCGCTGCCTTCGGCTCAGGTCATGATCTCAGGGTCCTGGGATCGAGCCCCGCATGGGGCTCTCTGCTCAGCAGGGAGTCTGCTTCCTCCTCTCTCTCTGCCTGCCTCTCTGCCTACTTGTAATCTCTGTCTGTCAAATAAATAAATAAAATTAAAAAAAAAAAATCAAGGGTTATAAAGATAAGGACGCCACCCACCCCAACTCACATGACTGTATTAGCCCAATTCACTAGTGCAGAGGTGTCTTTGTTAATATAGAATTCATGGTTTTATGTTGACGCTGAATAAGGAATCTGAGCGTGTTAGTGACAGGGTGCACAATTGTTTTTTGCAAGCCGTCCAGGATTGTTTAGCCTAGTGAGATGAAATTTGCAAAAGGTAACTGAACAATGAGAAAGAGCTAATGTAATTTATTCCCCACTGTAATTTACTCCATATTCTTAAGCAGGCAGGCCCTGGACACACTGCCTTTTCACTCCATCATTCTCCTGCAATGTAATAGGGGCCATTAAACTAGGTAAGAAGATGAATTGCTAGGGATGATTATGCATGCCTTCAGCAGCCCATGAAATGTACCCAAGAACAATAAAGATATCTGATGACCTGTCAGGGAGATGCTTATGCAAATGAGAACATCACGATTATACTTCTGCTTGTTCATCTAAAGGCTACCATGATATATAGATGCGAAAAATTTCCCTGGTGTGGTAGCATCACAAATAAGAAGCTGGTTTCTGATTAGGATATGCTAGACATGAGAATTCATGAGCAATAGTCTCATTCAGCTATAAAAGAGGACAATCATGGCCATAGGATCAGCATCCACCTTCATTTCCTCTGAAAACAATAACTTCATCAGATGACACCTCTTACTGCTCTCCTGAAATGATAGTATTTGGCACTAAAAATTATTTGTCATCCTCAGAAGTAAAATACGTTGTAAATATATGTCACCAGCATCTTTCTGCTCTTAAAAAATAAATGATACTTCTGACGTGAGTTTAACAACCTTCAAGGTGTCCATGGGAATGAAGACAAGAAGAGGTGGAGGCAACTGATGGAAAGCCCAAAGCAGACTCCCTTTGGGGGCAGGAACTCTGCTGAAGCCCAGCCTCCGCCTCCTCCCGCGGCTCTATGGTGACACTGGAACCGCAGGACTCCGGCTTCGGGGAGATCTCCAGCCACTAAATGTTAGACATTTGGCCTAAGCACAGACTTATTCTCCCAGAGCCTCAGTCTTGCCGTCTGCAAAATGAGCATGATAATAGTACCCAGCTCAGGAATTACTGTGTGGATTTGAATGAGGCAGCGTATATGAAGTTCTTAGATGCCTAGCCTCATTTAACAAGTAGCAGTTTTGATTGTGATTAGTCATCCATCTGCTTATTTGATATCTCCACTTGGATCTCAAAGTTAGCATGTCCCCCTCACCCTTGTTCCTCTGATCTTCCCTGTCTCAATAGTGGCAATTCCATTCTTTCTGGGTCCCCAGTCAGAAATCTTGGAGTCGTCCTTCAAGCCACTTTTCCCCTCCTATATCCCACAGCAAGTCCTGTGAGCTCTGCCTTCAAAATGTATTTGTAACCCAACCCCTTCCCACTATGTGCAGCTACCCCATACCCCAAGCCATCCCTGACCCGAATTATAGAGCTCTAGCTTCCTAACGGATTCCTACTCCCTCTCCTGTTCCTCTTGCAATCCATCCTCTACACAGCGGTCACAGAAATCAGATTATGTCACTCCTCTGCTCAAAACTCCCCATGACGTCTCTTCTCATTCAGAGAAAAAGCCCAGGTCCTTACGGTGGTCTATCAATCCCTCCGTGATGTGACCCCACTTACCTCCCTGCCCTCCCTCATCCCGTAAGATCCATTGCTCACTCCTCTCTAATCACATCGGCTTTCTGCTCTTCCTAAGACAAGAGGAGCTCCTTTCCAAATGCAGTGGCTTTGAATTTGCTATTTCCTCTGTCTGGGATGTACTTCCCCCCGGGGAATCCATTTCATTCAAAGGGAAGGGCTTCCCTGCCCTCTGGTTGGAAGGTGAAGCCCTCATCCCTCTCTTTCCTCATCCATGCCCTTCTGTTTCTTCGTAATACTGATTATCACCTACCATCGCCCTCTTTACTGTATTTCTCCCCACCACCACCTCCACGATGAAGTCCCCCAAGTGCAGTCTCATCTGCTTTGTTTGTCTCAGTTCATGCAACAGGGCACATCCTACTTGATGACTAGAAGGAAAGACACACGATGAATGCCTCAGTCTGAGAAGGAGATGTATTCCAGGAAGTTTAGAATTTCATCCTATATAAAATTCTACAAAGAGACTTAATCAATTAAATGGCTTGTTTCACTAACAAGAAAGCTGAGGCCAAAAGACAAGCCCAAAGTCACATGGTAAGTGTTACCACCAGGACTCAAATAGGTTCTTCTCTCCTTGTGCCTAAAGCCCAGGCTTTCTACTGCAGCAGGCTATAGGCTCAATTCTGTAAATATTTAAAAAACTGTACAGAAGTTCAGTTCTGCTTCCAACTGTTTGACTGGCAATCTTGTGGGAAGAGATTCTATTTGATTTAAAGTTTACTTAAAATATTTTACTTTGAAACAAAAATATTTTACTTTGGTTTTAAAATGATTAAGGTAACGGGGCATCTGGGTGGCTACGTTGATTAAACATCTGTGTTCAGCTCAGGTCGTGATGGTGCTGGGATCTAGCCCCACGTCTCAGCAGAGGAGTCTGCTTCTCTCTCTCCCTCTGCCCCTGCTCATGTGCTCTCTCTCTCACTCGCTCTTTCTCTCTCAAATAAATAAATAAAGTCGTTAAAAAATAAAGTAAAATAAAATGAATAAGGTATAAGATTGTAAATGATAAAACACCTAACAGCTGTTGAGAAGTCACATCCCTATCACGGTATTAAGTACTTTAAAAGAACTAGCCCAGTGAACTCTTACAACCTTGGGTAGTAGCATTATCTCCATCTTACAGTGGAAGACACCAAATTTCAGATAACTGAACGAAGTGGGACCAGTATCTGAACTTCAGTAGTCTGCCTGCAGAGCCAATGTTCTACTGAGTCAAGAAAACAGCACAGTTTGCATTTCATGATGAATGTTTTAGGAAGATTTATCTGCTCTGTAAGTTCATTTCATTTTGTCTGCTTTTCTGAAAATGGGACAGATGCATAGTATATATAAATATCATTTTTGAAAGTTTTTATTACAAATCTTAGTCTTCTGCTCTTTTGCAAAATACATCCTATATATATATTTCTCCTTTTAATTAACAATGCAAAGTTTTAAAAAAAAATCTCTGGGGGCACCTGGGTGGCTCAGTGGGTTAAAGCCTCTGCCGTCAGCTCAGGTCATGATGCCAGGGTCTTGGGATGGAGCCCCACATTGGCTGTCTGCTCCGCGGGGAGCCTGCTTCCCCTTCCTCCTTTCTCTGCCTGCCTCTCTGCCTACTTGTGATCTCTGTCTGTCAAATAAATAGATAAAATCTTTAAAAAATAAAATAAAATAAATCTCTGGAGAACTTCTGAGTTAGGTTATCAACTCATCTCAAGACATTATCATATGGTTTCATAAAAACCATATGGAGAAAAGTGAGGGTTTGCGCTCCCTCTCTGATGACCACTGATGTCAACAGCTGTTATGATCCAAAACAAGCAAAGCTGTTGGTTATGGTATTACCTTGAGAGTTTCTCATGAAAGTGCTAAGTAACAATATTGAGAAGAAATGTCGAAATATGACACCTGTAGGTAAGAGGGTCACTAAAGTTACCATGGGTCAGGATGCAGTCCTTATTGCCTTTCTTGGAACTTAGAATTCTAAAGACCCTAGAAAATGTAGGGAAGGGCAAGTTCAGAGAACAATGGGACATCCCAGAGCATAGGTAGCATACCATCTTTTTCACAGAGTACTGAGTAAAGTAATGTATTATTTCATTTTCAGCACATTATATGAACCAAAAAGCATTTGTATTATTTAAAATTCCTAAAGGAAAAATTGATGTATTGGTAATACATCATTTAAGGCAAGAGTTATTTTTTAAAACTCTAAACTCAATTGTGTAAGACGGATGAACCACCTGTATCCCTGAAACAAATAATACATTATATGTCAATAAAAATAAATTAATTAAAAATAAAAAATCTAAACTCTTACCTTAACTATTATTATTTTTAAAAGATTTTATTTATTCATTTGGCAGAGAGAGTGCACGAGCACAAGCAGGGGCCACAGCAGGCAGAGGGGGAAACAGACTCCCCACTGAGCAGGCAGCCCAACACGGAACTTGATCCTAGGACCCTAGGATCATGACCTGAGCTGAAGGCAGGCACTTAACCGACAGAGCTACCCAGGTGCTCCCTTAAATATTATTTAAATAACAATGGCTCAGATGCGATCCTATGAAAATTAGCGTGTTACAGATGGAGACTGAATGGGAGAGAGAAAAGCCTGTGGAAAGAAATATTTTGGAACAAAAAGTTCAGTAAGTATTCCAGATATCTTCTTAAAGTTGGCTATAGAGCCCACAGTAGCAGCCAAGAAGAAAAAAATGGAAGAAAAGGTGAGCCCCGTTGTTTATTTCTTTTAATTGCCATCCATTAAGCCGTCTCCTGGCTGGAAGAAAGGGGTGGTCATGTTAAGTGTATGAGGGTTCCACATGTTTCCATCCTTTTAAGACAAAATACAGAGGCGATAAGAATTTCTTTATGAGCTTAAACATTCAACAGAGAGAAATGCGGAGACCAGGGACAAGAATGATCACGGAGCTTCTTTTTTCTAGGATCTTGAGGGGGTCAAGGACTGGCCAGTCTCCCTGTCCACCTGAATCTGCAATTCTTCAGTGGCAAGGGGAAGTTTTAAGTGTTAAAGCTAAGGCTGAATAATATATCTGATTGAAAAAGACTTGTCATTTTTAGGATTTTTACAAATTAAAGTATATTCTGGTTTAGACTGAAAACTTAAAGCTTAGAGATGTTTGGTTTGGTTTGATTTGCTTGAAACACCAGGGATTATGAAGAGGGCTCTGTACCAGGAATACGGAGATCTGAGTTCCCGTCCTATTTCTAGCTGTTGCGGATAGAAGCAACTCACTCAGTTTCTGAGATTACCACAAAGGAGTTTTATTAGAGAACCATCCAAAGGTCCCTTGCAGTTCTGTGAATCTCTATGAACTTTTATTCAAGAGCAAGAGTCTAAAAGAAACATCATGTGAGCCACACACATGAGCCTAATGTAATTTCAACTTATCTAGTAGCACAATAAGATTTTTAAAACAGATTAAGTTTATTTTAATTTATTTTATGTGTATTTGACACATTTTATTAACCCAGTAAGACTTCAATATTACCACTTCGCTATGTAATTGTTATTAAATGATATTAAAGAGATACTTTACATTCTTTTCTTTGTATTAAGTCTTCAAAAGCCAATGTGTGTTCTACGCTTGCGTCATACCTTCATTGGACTAGCCACATTTCAAGTGCTCAACAATCAAGTTTAGAGGGTTTGCACTTTTCTCACCTAAAAATAAAGATACAGGTTACCTTTGAAGGGAAAATAGATTTAAAGTTACAAAAGCTATGCATTACGTTACAAGGGTCAACACACCGAGCTGATATCAGGGGAGAGGTGATCAAAAAAGAGATATGATTTCTGATAGAAATCGCCAAATGGAGAGATTACAGACAGAAGCTGTGTCATGTGGAAGTTGGAAAGTTGGACGGAGAGGATGTATGCCATCTCGAGTGGTTGTTAAAATGTTTACACCTAATTCCCCACTGTCACTCTTCTCTTATCTGCAGACATAAGCAGGGTGTCCAGTTAAGTAAGGTCTTTGTAGCCCCAGGAAAAACGGAACCACTAGATCAGGGGTTTCTAATCTGAGGTCTATGGACCCTTATGGGATCTGCAGATGGAATTCAAGGGGGTCTAAAAGTTGAATGGGGGAAAATAACATCTTTATTTTTATTAACTTCCAAGTCAAATTCAGCATTTCCTTGAATTATGAATGGAGGCAATAGACCATTAGAATTTACCAACACTGATGACCTTCTTTTTCTGCTTTACTTCTGTTATTTTTTCTTTCTTAAAAAATCTTTAATTCCAGTGAGTTAATGTAATGTGATATTAGTTTCAGGTGTACAATATAATAATTCAACACATCCATACATCACGCTGTGCTCATCACAAGTGCCCTCCTCAGTCCCCATGGCCTATTTAACCCATCCCCCACCCCTCGCCCCTCTGATAGCTTGTGACTTCATCATCACTAGAGATCACGGGTGTTTTCACAGCACATTGCATTGGCTGCACATGTTAGGACAGCAGTTCCTCAGAGTGACAGCAGTTTTATTAGACCCACCATGACACCTTGTCATTGAATGCATTAATAAAGAGACTCATGTTATTATATTACAGGTTTTTAATATATTTTGATATCTGCATCTTAATAAAATCAGTTTCTTTTATAATCCTGTTTGGTTGTTTTTGTTTTTTGGTTTTTTTTTTCACTTAAAAAATGTTATTCTGAGACGGGAGCCATAGATTTCACCAGACTGCTAAAGGGATCTGTGGCACAAAGCACTACATGGAAAAAGTATGGCTCCCTGAACGACCCACTCCCCGCTTCTCTATCCCACACAAAATCACACTGGATTGTGTAATGACTGAAATATAAATCGTTATCACATCAGGCCACTGAGATTCGGGGAGTATTGGTTTCGGCAGTGAAGCCCATTCTGACTAATGTATAACTGAAATCTGGCTTCAGGCCCTGACAATTGCATATGACTCCGGCCAAACTCCAAATACTGAGGAGAGGACACTGGCAGTGACACGCTGATAAAATGAGTCTTAAAAAAAAAGCGGGGGGGAGTCCCTGGGTGGCTCAGTCATTAAGAATCTGCCTTTGGATCTGATCATGATCCCAGTATCCTGGAATCGAGCCCTGCGTCGGGGGTCCCTACTCATGGGGAAGCCTGTGTCTCCCTCTCTAGCTCCTCCCTGCTTGGGTTCCCTCTCTTGCTGCCTCTCTCTGTCAAATAAATAAAATCTTAATAAAAGAAGAAAAAAAAAGACCCACCTAGCAGGGCTAATTTCAAGCTACCAATATGGTGTCGCTGAACTCTAAGGAAGGGTGGCCCAGATTCAGTTCTTGCCAGTCATGTCTGCTGGCTCCCAAACACCACGGGGACTGCTCTCCGGTCACGGTTCCTAGAAAGGTGTCTTGTTCTTGTCCTCGCCTGCTTTACGGGGAGGGCTACGTGTGGAACTTTGAGAGCAGTGGTTCAAAGGCTCCTATTGAAGCCATTGTGTCTGACTCTTCCATAATGAATACAGAATACCTTAGATGCAGTAATTTGTAAATTGAACAAGCTGTTGAAAAGAATCTAATTAGTACTAATTACAATACTAGAGTGTCCCAACAAATTATAATGCCATTGCTTCTGTAGAGGCATTTTGTGTTTAAACACTTTACACATTAATTAGTCCTCAGAACAAACGTGTGAGGTAGGTATTATTGGGCAGCGTCTGAAGGCCAATTATTTACCCTGGGAAGGCCCGGGACCCTAACTGACAGTACAGGCAAACTGAGTAGCATAACAGTAGGATTGGGAAATCCAAGAATTCCCTCACCTTCATTGCCAACCTCCTTTCATCTCACTGGGAGTTACCGCTGTCCCCATTTTACACACGAGAAACTGAAGGCAGCCGGCTGACAGATTGACAATTGACAGAGAATCCAGCTTCCCATTCCGCGAGGCCTCAGGAGCATCTCATGTCTGTTTTTTAAATGTGAAAGCTCCATTTATGAGTCTTTTGAGCCTTGTTTCCCAAATATTAATATTCTCTTTTATAATGAAGAAGTTGCCTATGGTACCATTTATTTAAAGTTAATTATGGGGCGCCTGGGTGGCTAGCGGGTTAAAGCCTCTACCTTTGGCTCAGGTCATGATCTCAGGGTCCTGGGATCGAGCCCCGTATCGGGCTCTCTGCTCAGCGGGGAGCCTGCTTCCCCCTCTCTCTCCCCGCCTGCCTCTCTGCCTACTTGTGATCCCTCTCCCTCTGTCAAATAAATAAATAAAATCTTTTTAAAAAATAATAAAGTTAATTATAAGTGACCTATTATTCCCACTTCCACCTATTTGTAATTCTATATTATGTTTTGCTAACATTTTTTTTTTTACATTTTATTTATTTGAGAGAGGGGATGCAGAGGGAGAAGCAGACTCCCCGCTGAGCAGGGACCCCCCCCCCCACACACACACACCCCACCTCCACAACCCAGCCCATCCCAGGACCTGGAGACCACGACCTGAGCCAAAGGCAGATGCTTAACCAACTGAGCCACTCAGGCGTCCCTGTTTTGCTAACATTTAAATGAATTTTAATTTCTGGACTATGCTATTTATAATCTTATTCACTAGAAATATTCCCTTTGAAAAACAGTCAAATCATTTAGACTTGATGTATGGAATTAAGGGTTTAGTAAATGTTTCCGTTTCTACCAAGAAGTAAACTACTGGTTTACCTCATTTAAAGTTGACAGGCCACTGTTAAGCCTATCGAGTTGGTATTTCTTTCCATTAAAGAAAAAGCTTCGTGGACAAGACCTGGAATTTCTGGAAGAACATTTGACATCCCATTACCTTTTTTTCTAAGACATTCACTTGCCTGGCACTTAGTAGACACTTAAGAAAAGTTACTATTTACTGTTATTTTTACTATTATCAAGCAGGAGTTTTCATTTTTAGTTAAGAACTGATATCCCAGTTGAAAGGCACAGGTCTTAGTCATGCTTTAAAATTCTTATTTATTTTAAGTTTAAACAGTACATTTCAATTAATGTCACTGATTAAATCCTTTCCAATGAAACCATTTTAAATATTTATACTCCAGATATTACACATTTGCTATTATTGCTAATAAAATTTATCTCTATTCCAACCCCAAGCCTGTGTCTGTTTTGCTCAGGCAATTCTTCAGGAATATCTACCTAACTCATTCAAGCATGACGTACATGGGGAAATAATTTTTTAAACAAACACTATTAATTCAAACTGGGGAAAAAGCCATTCTGAATTCTTCTGAACTAATTATAAGAATTGTCACTTGCCCTGTGTGAGTCCCAGAAGTAATGGCACATGCCCAATACTAACAGTGTCCTTTTTGAAAGAACATCCACAATTTCCTTTCCTTTCTGAGTTGATCCTGCTCCTCTGTCCTGGACCCAGCCCAGCCCAACCCCACAGTAGCAACTCCTCGTGCAGATCTGCTCTCTCCTTTCCCAGGTCAACAGGGATTGTTGGTAGCAGATATTACAGATACATTTTCCAACAGATGCTCCAACAGACTCCTAAAACACAGTAGTCCTAATTGCTCCTTCCTAAAGACTGGAGATGAGTATCATTTTTCATATCTTCTATTTCCTTTCTCATCACGTTCATGTTTTCTTCTACTTCAGCATATGGAACATATTTATAAAAACCGTCTTAACATCCTTATCTGCTAATTTCATCATGTCTGAAATTCCTGTCTGTTTCTATTGATAATTTTTTTTCCTTAGAGTTATGGATATTTTCCTGCTTTTATTTGCCTGGTAATTTTTTTTTTTTTTTTTTTTTAGATTTCATTTATTTATTTGACAGAGAGAGCACAAGCAAGGGGAGCAGCAGGCAGAGGGAGAGGGAGAAGCAGGCTCCCTGTGGAGCAGACAGCCCAACAAAGTACTGATCCCAGGATCCTGGGATCACAACCTGAGCCGAAGACAGATGCCCAACTAACTGAGCCACCCAGGCACCCCACGCCTAGTAATTTTTGATTGGATGTTGGGTATCGTGCACTTTACATTGTTGAATGTGGGTTTTTTCCCCCAATAAAACAACTATGCTAAATTCTTTATTAGAAATATAGACCAACCCTTATAGAAAACATGAGAACTCACACTGCATTAAACAGTCACTGAGAGATGTCTGGGTGGATCATTAAGTTAAGTGACTGCCTTGGGCCCAGGTCATGATCCTGAGGTCCTGGGATAGAGCCCCGTGTGGGCTCCCTGCTCAGTGGGGAGTCTGCTCCTCCCTCTCCCTCTGTCCCTCACTGTACTCATGCTCTCTCTCAAATAAATAAAGTATTTTTTTAAAAGGAAAAAAACAGAGTCACTGAGATGAATAAAGGACTCCTTAGTGATCCATCTATTCCTTAGTCGACTTAAAAGTTCCCACACTGAGATGATACAGAGGTCAACATAGAAGAAGACTTCATTTGGAGTTCTCATCAAAAAACTCCAACTGGAAAAAACATCGACCTCTGTTCTTTTTTTTTTTAAGTTTTTATTTTATTTTACCTTGTTTTGTTTTTTAAATTCTTCTAAGGTTTGTTTTTATAATTATTATTAGAGCAAGTCCAAAGCCATCTTGCAGGGCTAATTTCTGCTCACTAGTACTGAAGACTCAATACAATGTCCTACGTATTATAAGGTCTTCTTATTTTGAATGATGGAAACATGAACTCTTCCCAGCTCTGGATGAGGTCCAGGAATCATTTGGCTCTATAAATCCAGAGAAACATGATCTTCTGTTCTAGAATATGGTCGTGTATTATTTCCTGGGTAATTTTCTTCATTTTCTTTGTTCTCTATTTTGTGAGACTTCTGTGAGTCACATATTAAAGTTTTTGGATTGGTCCTTTAATTGTTTTTAATATTGTCTTTTCTATCTTCCATCATTTGATCTTTCTGTTGTATTTTCTGCAAGATTTCCTCAACTTTATTTTCCAAAGCAACAACTGGATTTTTAAAAATATTGATCATCAGACTTTTAATTTCCCAGAGCTATTTCTCATCTACTAGCATCATTTCTTCATTGCCTCCTAAACTTGTTTTACAAACTCAATTTTAGTTTTAAGGATATTCATTGCAGTTTTTAATTTTTTCCTCCTTTCATTCATTTGCTAATCAAATACTTATTGATAATAAACCACATGTTAGATGCCAATCTGTTTGCTGAGAATAGCAGTGAATCAAAACAAAGACTCTGCTTTCATGGAGCCTACATTGTGGGGATGGCAGGCAAGCAATACAAAATTAATGAATAAACATATCGTATGTCTGTTAGTGATAAGTGCTACAAAGACATCCCTTCTGTCAAACTCTTCTCCCTCTTGCTCACTACTCTCTAGCTATACTACCTGTTCTTCAGTACCTTCGTTATTTCCTTTTCCTGCTTCCCCTTCTATATGCTGAACTCTGTACTCAAATATCCTTCCGCTGGTTCTTCATATGGACAGCAACTTATTATCCTTCTGAGCACCACATCTTAAGTATATCTCATCTCCTTGCCCTATCACTGCCATCAGTTTCCTAAGTACCATTTTAATTCCTTTCATGATATTTATCAAAACTTGTAATATTGGTTATTTATCTAATAGCCATTCAGGCTTCTTCCTTGATAACTGAACCTGATTTTATTCAGGTATCCAAGATCCTCCCTAAATCTATGTGCTTCAGGGAAATTTGGTCCTAGCCCCAGTCCAGGGATGAGTCTGGATTAATCTAACCAAATCATGGTAATTCCATATACTTGCCAGTAATTGCTTAGGAAGGAATGTGTCACCCAATTTCTGATCAGTGGAATATGAGGAAAGTCTCCTAGAAAGGATTTGGGAAAGGATTGTTCTTATAAAGAGTTTCAAAAAATAGTCCTCTTTCTAGCCTCTGAGACATTGATTTACCTAGGAATGTGATACTTTTTGCTGCTTTTAACTATAAGAAGAGCTAATGCATGGACCATAGATAAAAATAAGCTGACCTTTGGTGATACCACTGACCCACTAAATCAGTCTATCTTCATACTTCTTTATGTTCCCATGAGCTGTTCTTAAGGCATCTACTAGATAATGAGCCTCAAGGACCAGAGAGATATCAATATAAATAAGGACAGATATATTAAATAATATTTATTTAAAAATAAATAAATAAATAATACTTACTTGTAAAACAAGAGTGAGAAAAGAATATAATAGTTGTATACTCTAACATTGTAAAATCATAACATAAAATTGGAGAATTTGGATAGCATATACAAAGTTTGTTACTGATTTTTAAAACACCTTGTTCAATAGTATTCTACAATCATAATCGATGGCAGTAGTATTTGTGTTATTGTCTAAGGCTATTGTATGTATTGGGGGAATACAGCAAATAAGAATTTGGGGATATTTAATTCTATCATCTTGTGCTTTGAGAACCAAGAAAAGGATATATATATAATGTCATATATATGTATATATTTTTAAATTATATAAATTTATATATATACATACATGATTTTATATATACACATATATATATGACATTACATATATATGTGTGTGTGTATATATATATATATATATATATATAATCTATTATTCCAGCTAATAGATGAAAACAAAATGACATAATTAAGTATCACCACTTTTTCAACCCCCGGTGAATTCATGGCTCCCGGCAATGAGCATCAACGGCTGCTAACATCATAAAAAGAGACAATCAGAAGTTATTGCCTCCAAATGAAGATCACAGCCTATAGTCTTGACAGAAGTATTAATCCCGAGTCTGATCAAGTTTCACAATCACCCTGTCAATGTGTACAAAATATAGAAGAAATGTGTCGAACTGCACCAGGAACAAATTCAAATAGCCCAGATCCTTCAACAGATAATTTGGAAATAAGAGATATAAGGGAAACCTGTAGATTAAAAGAAACTTAAAAGAGAGATTTTTTTAAAAATTTAACTTACTTATTTGAGAGAGAGAGAGAGAGAGCACACAAGCCAGGGGAGAGGCACACAGAGGGGGAGGGAGAAACAGGCTCCCCACAGAGCAGGGAACCTGATGTGGGACTCAATCCCAGGACCCCAGGATCATGATCTAAGCCAAAGGCAGTCGCTCAACCAACTAGCCACCCAGGTGTACTTAAAAGAGATATTTTTTAAGTGGCCGGGACTATAGTGTTTAAAAATGTTTTATGGGTGATAAACCATAAGGAGATATAAGGAGTCATTACTCTAAAATCTAGATTAGTGGTGGTATAATCTGTTATGGTGGTAACTCTTTCCAAACGAAGCACAATTCATGGTATTCATGACTTTCTGCTGACCCCTCCTCTTGAATCTGGGCTGGGCTCAAGACTTGCTTTAACCAATAAAATGTAGTACAGCAATCCCATGGCCTTCCAGGCCTAAAGAGTCTTCTAGAAGCTGTGGCACTCTTGTTTAAAAAGCCCAGTATTTTATAGGACAGACCAGGTAGAAAGGCCATCTGGAGAGACAGAAAGCCTTCCCATTTCAGTCTGGCCACCAGCCAACCCACCAGCAGAATGTAGCCACAGGAATGACCACCTGTGAAATAAAAGATGTAGAACCACCCAGCTGACCCCAGGGCACATTGCAAAACTGTGAGCAAACACCATTGTTTTCAGAGTCAGTATCTTTTGGTGGTAATTTTCAAGGCAGGATAGAGAACTGAAAATAGTGGTTATTATGGGAGAAACAAAGCGGTTTAGGATTGGGATGGAGTAGATGGAGGTTTGTGGACCGTCTAGTGAAGTACTTTCCATTTCTTGACCTGGGTGATGGCCATAAGGATATTTGCCTTACAGTCATTCACTCAGCTATCCATTTGTTTTGTGTGGTTTTCTGAACCTGTGTTATATGTTAAAATAAAAATAGTTTTAAAAGAAGAAAGAAAATCCACATGGTTTTACATAGAGACATTTACTCTTGCTCCAAAATTCCTTCAGACTACAGGCTTTAAAAAAAAAATCACTTTTTCTTTCGGCCCATGGGTTCTGTCCTTGAGCTTTAATAATACCACCATTTTGCGCACACACACACACACACACACACACACACACATCACTTAGGAGCTCCTAGTTAAAACTACAAATATATTCTAATCCTATAGGTATCAATATGCAAACAACATCAAGCATGGAAATATATCATTTCTTTGGGTCCCAGAGCCTGCAATTTGCAAAACTGAATTAATTGCTTTCATATCTCTAAATCTTTTCTCCTTGAAGTGAGAAAAAACATGTACACCAAACAAAAAAATAAGAAGAGAAGCAGCAGCACTTTTATAAGCTGGCTTGCATTTTCTTACTGGCAGCAACTTACTAGTCTCTTTTTTAAATGAATTTTCCAGTTTCAAAGGAGAAAATCTGTATTGCATTTGGGGTTTCGTGTGTGTGTGTGTGTGTGTGTGTGTGTGTGTGTGTGTTTTAGTTTGGATCCATTGAATTTTAGCCCTCATGTCCTGTGTTTTTCCTCAAGTGTTTCAAACAGACTGTAGCATCTGAATTGCATTTTTTATTCTTTTGTCTTTCCTTCTGACTTCATTTCCCATTTCCCAGTGCAAATTGCTGTATGTACCTTTTCTCTTAGAACAACGTTACCTAGCTTTACTGACCAAATAAATTAAAATTTCTGATTAGGAGATTAAAATTCACTGCCAAAATTCACACTGAATATTTTGTAAGATGTTCACAGTACATTTATTTTAATTGGATTAGAAACTATGACAAATGGAGTTCCTGCTGTTACACTTTCTACCTGGGAACCCAGTTCAGACCTTCCCAAAGATGACAATAGGGTAAAACTACAATCTGTTCAGTAGTCCAGCAAAAACAAAACAATAAAAAGAATCACTATTTTCATTTTAGTAATTAACTATGACTAAAGCAGCATTGATGATGTGGTCCTCTCATGGCCAACGTCCTTTGAAAAAAGAAGTGTTTCGTCGAGACCAGATCTCGATTCAGTGTCTGACTTTATGAGGTTCATCAAGGCATGAACTGGGACCCGGGAGGGAAGGTCACTGTTTCTTCCACAAGCATAGGGGGAAAATGTTAATTTGTCCCAGTCTATGTGTGTTTATTTTTGAGGATTCTAAGAAATTCTCAATTCACACTGAATTCCCAAAGTCTTGGCTTCCATTCGCAAAGAATGAAGGTACTACAAAGTTCTTGTTGCCACTAGAAATTGCCAATCTGCAATAGTTTTCCTAATCAGAAACTCCTGCTAGCTTCATCAGTGGCTTGGCATGCTTAATGGCATTATTTATAGTCAAAATATAATGTGATCAGTAGGGGCGCCTGGGTGGCTCAGTTGGTTAGGCGTCTGCCTTCGGCTCAGGTCATGATCCCGGGGTCCTGGGATGGAGCCCTGCGTCCGGCTCTCTGCTCAACGGGAGTCTGCTTCTCCCTCTCTCTCTACTGTTTGTGTCCTTTCACTTGCTCACTTGCTCTTTCTCTCTCTGGGTCTCTGCCTCCCAAATGAATAATGTCTTTTAAAAAAAGAATAAGGGCTCAATATACAATTGTGTGTCATTTACTCTGGGTCCTCTCCCTCTTTCTCCCATCCCTGCTATTCCCTCCTGGGGAGCAGCAATTCCTTACTTCCCAGGAGAATCCACTCATTACTACAAATTAAAAACTAAGATGGATACTAATAAGACAGATACTAATAGTATGATCTTTACCCACCTCCTACTTTCTTTTGGTTTATTTTTCTTAAAGGGGACTCAATAAAGCAGCTCTTAGTATGCTGCTTATGACAGTTTGGGGCCCAAGAACAGAAGACAACTGTATTGAGGGGGCGCCTGGGTGGCTCAGTGTGTTAAAGCCTCTGACTTTGGCTCAGGTCATGATCCCAGAGTCGTGGGATCGAGCCCCGCATCGGGCTCTCTGCTCAGCAGGGACCCTGCTTCCCTTCCTCTCTCTCTGCCTGCCTCTCTGCCTACTTGTGATCTCTGTCTGTCAAATAAATAAATAAAATCTTAAAAAAAAAAAAAGACAACTGTATTGGAATAAGATTTGTCTGTGGATAATAATAGCACAGATAATGCTGGCTTAAATCAGGCAGAATTTTATTCCTCTCTTATTGAGGCCCAGGAGGAAGTAGCTCAGACATGGAACAGAGGATCTACTACCTAAAGTCTTCAGGAACTGAGGCTCCTTCTCTGCACTTACTTCACTCTGCACGAGCTCCTTCTTAAAAGGATACCTCTGGGACGCCAGAGTGGCTCAATTGGTGAAGCAACCAACTCTTAATTTAGCTCAGATCTTGATCTCAAGGTCATGAGATTGAGCCCAGCGTCTAAGATTCTCTCTCTGTCCCTCCCCTCTCTGTTCTGCCCCAACCCCCGCCCACTTGTGTGCACTTTCTCTCTAAAGAAAAAAATTTTTTTTTTTTTTCAAAAAAATCAGGGAAAAATGACATTGGGGGGTAACCTGCGCTCTCTACCGCCCCAATGCAAAGAGGGGTTAGCATACTACACGAGAAATACTCAGGACAGGGGTACCTGGGTGGCTCAGTGGGTTAATCCTCTGCCTTCGGCTCAGGTCATGATCCCAGGGTCCTGGGATCGAGCCCCGCATCGGGCTCTCTGCTCAGCGGGGAGCCTGCTTCCCTCTCTCTCTCTCTGCCTGCCTCTCTGCCTACTTGTGACCTCTCTCTCTGTGTGTCAAATAACTAAATAAAATCTTAAAAAAAAAAAAAAAGAAAAGAAATTCTCAGGACAAGCAGGTGGTCAGCAAGATGTGCTTGGGCTCCTGCTTCTCTTCTCTGAGACTATGTTGGCCTGGCCGTGCTCCCATGTGGCCCAAGTCTTTGAGCTAGCTCCATTCCTATTCAGTTCCAGGCATCACATTCAAATGTGACAAAGTCCAAGAGAAGAAAGGGAAGAAAAATATATCTCTACCCTTTGTCTCCTTTTTAAAAGGGAAGAGAACTTTCTTAGAAGCAGCTAGCACACTTTCCTTCAAGCCTTACTGGCCAGACTGCATCCCAACCTCATTGCTTGTATAGTCACTGGCAAGGAGAACATACCACCACGGTAGGCATGGACCAATCAACACCCACCCCACAAAAGCCATAAGTGGGGTGAGCTTCCCTGAAACACAAGGCTTTACATAGAGGAAGTTCAATACCCCAACAAAATTGGGGTTCTGGGGGCGCCTGGGTGGCTCAGTGGGTTAAGCCTCTGCCTTCGGCTCAGGTCATGATCCCAGGGTCCTGGGATTGAGCCCTGCATCAGGCTCTCTGCTCAGTGGGGAGCCTGCTTCCTCCTCTCTCTCTCTCTGCCTGCCTCTCTGCCTACTTGTGATCTCTGTCTGTCAAATAAATAAATAAAATCTTTAAAAAAAAAAATTGGGGTTCTGTTGGAAAGAGGAAAGGGGAAAATATGTTGCATTGACATCCAACTGTGTCTACCGCACTCCATATCCTAGCTTCCCATTATGATATACTGCCATTTCTAGCTAGGTAAATTGGACTCTCAGATTACATTGTCGTAATTATCCTTACAAATCAACCCAGTTCTTATCCCCAACTCCTATCAACAAATTGTGACTTAAGGATAAACAAATGTGGGAGACCTGGGTGGCTCAGTGGGTTAAGCCTCTGCTTTCGGCTCAGGTCATGATCTCAGGGTCCTGGGATCGAGTCCCGCATCGGGCTCTCTGCTTGGCAGGGAGCCTGCTTCCCCTTCTCTCTCTCTGCCTGCCTCTCTGCCTACTTGTGATTTCTGTCTGTCAAATAAATAAATAAAATCTTAAAAAAAAAAAAAAGGATAAACAAATGTGTGGAATAGCACACACTGAGGTTAAGTAGACGGCAAACATGTCCAGTTCTCCCTGTCTTCTGTTCACCTTGTCTGTAGAGACGTCATTCCAGGTACTATCAGCAGAAATCTCATATACAGCCACCTAAGTTAACCCTTTCAGTATAAATATGAGAAAATCTCCCTAAGAGAAATACATGTTGTTTCTAAGCTGTTACTCATTTCCCACTTTATAAGCAACAGATCTCTGACGAGCATTTCACTGGAAGTCACCACGCCCTCACCAGAAAAGTGTGACTGACTGCAGTAGCAAGTCTAGGAAAAGAACAGTGCACCAGCCCCCACCCAGACCTGCGTGTGCCACAGTTCTCAGTGACAGCACTGATTTCCCTGTACTCTTCCAACCGTCCACACACCTACGTGGGGGCAGTTTTCAGGTTCATTTTTCTTTTGATTCATGATCAATCCAATGGCAAGTCTAAAAAGGAAAGACAGTTCTTGCTCAAACAAGAAGGCACTGGGTGCTCTGGAGCTACAGTTCACTTTTTTGCAAATCAAAGTGTAAAAAGTAAAAGAAAACTCAGAAAGAAGAGAGAAAAGGGCCCCAAATTGGTCACCAATGCTTGGATTATATGAGCTTTCCTTCTCATTAAAAGAAGACCCTCTTAGGTCAGTGCTAAAAGAATCACTGAAGGCTAGAACAGATGACACTGTCCATAGGATTACAAGGAGGTCTTAGTATTATTTCTTAATTGAAACATCTTTATCAAATGACATTACTGAAAGTTTCTAGAAGCAATTCTAAAAATTTGTTCTGTGGTAAGAAATGTGTGGTAGTAGGGGCACCTGGGTGGCTCAGTGGGTTAAAGCCTCTGCTTTCAGCTTGGGTCATGGTCTCAGGGTCCTGGGATCGAGCCCCACCTCAGGGTCTCTGCTCAGTTGGGAGCCTTCCTCCTCTCTCTCTGCCTGCCTCTCTGCCTACTTGTGATCTCTGTCTGTCAAATAAAAAATTAAATCTTTTTTAAAAAATAGTTTGGTAGTAATTTTCAAAATATCTTTAGAAATGAAGTAACACCTTAATACTTCTGAAATCCCTTTAACTAGAAATTTACTAAATCCTAAGAAATAATGTATTTTCAAAACATCCATGTGATGAACATCACTATCAACACAACGTTTCAATGCACACAAACTGACCCGCGGCTGTTAAATGATTTGTCTAAAAGTAAATGCTGATTCAGACTCATTAGCATATCAGAAGTACAGGTGCTTATAACACATACAAGATTAAGTTAACAAAACTCACTCCAAATATACTGACTAGTTATCCTCCATAAGTTAATAAACTTTACCAAGCCTGAAGGAGAGTTATTGAATCAGCTCGAGGAGCTTTCAACTCTATATTTCACTGGCAGCTGTTTTATGAGAAACAGGTCATAAAATTGTATTTAAACTTTAATGTCATATTTTCTACTGCTCTGCATACAATTAGATCAAAACTTGAGAATATGCATGGGCTAAATGATGGGCAAAGTGGAAAAGATAGGGTGTGGGTTTTTTTAGTGTGTGTGTGTGTGTGTGTTTGTGTGTGTGTGTTTTCAGGGATCTGGGGCTTCAAAACCATCAGGAAATCACAGCCCCATGACCTTCATGTGCTCATGCACTAACAATTCACAACGCCATGCATTTTTCCAATGCTCTTTTCTCTTTTGGCAAGACGAGTATTCTCAAATGAGGCAACGTCTCATTTTCTCTGGAGGTATTTTAACTTTAACTCTTCTCTTCCCTCTGCCTGGACATGCCTTGAAAGTGTCCTCCCAAAGAATTATGAGATAAAATTGAGCAGGACTTGTGGATGTAATGACTGTTACACAATCTGCTCTAGTTTTTGTTGTTGTTGTTGTTTGTTTGTTTGTTTAGATTTTATTTGACAGGCAGAGATCACAAGAAGGCAGAGAGGCAGGCAGAGAGAGAGAGAGGAGGAAGCAGGCTCCCTGCTGAGCAAAGAGCCCTATGCCAGGCTCCATCCCAGGACCCTGGGATAATGACCCGAGCCTAAGGGAGAGGCTTTAACCCATTGAGCCACCCAGGTGCCCCAATCTGCTATAGTTTTATTCATTCAGAACATATTCATTCCAGGTCCTTCCTGTGCACAAGCCATCTCATACTTTTGGATGTGCAATAATTTAAGTTCACAGTAAAATAAAAGGTAACACATTTTCTTTTCACATGAAGGCAGTGCTTGTATCAGCTGCAACAACTGTCATGACCATGAAGTCTTCAAGAACGTTAATCCCTTACATTGCTGGACTTGCACTGATTACTAAAGAGGGCCATGATTCAACTTTAGGTGTTTTTAAGCTTTGCAGTGAAATAAAAGTCCTATAAAGGAAATGGCATAAACATATTTTGCAAATAACTAAATGCAAACTCTTTCTCTTTCCCCTACAGTTCAGGCTCTTACATGCTGGTGAAAACAAGCACATAGCCAAATTTGTTAGACTGGAGACAGTCTTCGTTTAGCTGTTTCACTAATATAAATAAGTCATCCATCTTCCTCCCAGTTTAAATAAAGATAGCAAAGGAATACTTGACCAAGTTGTATCCCCTGACAGAATGAGTTGTTGATGATCCTCTACCTCCAGAAATACCAGAGCAGGAGGAAGAATCTGGAAAGTCAATTACGTTGCTCTCAAGTGCCCTGATTTGATATCCTTTTAAAATGGTTGTGAATGCTGTGGTGACTGAAAACAAATATGGAATAAGGACACTAAGGAAATGCTTTCCTTTTGGGAAAGGTTCAGGGCCCAGAAAGAAAAGAACCAAGTCAGGAAGAACTTAACCATTTCTTTGCAGGATTAGGGTAAAACTTAGAGTTCGATACCTGGTTTAGAAGGTATTTTCTAAAGCCAGAAAATGACTAAATTGACAAGATAACCCAATGTTAGGTAGTGGTTGTGGTCAAGGTTGCCTGGGAGGAAGACACCCAAGAGATAGCGTCATGATTTTCTGCAGTTTCAATTCAGTTTGGGGTTTTTTGTTTGTTTGTTTCTGCCTCACACTCTGTAGTGAGTCCCTGTATCTCTGGAGATCTCCCCAAATGAGTTTCCCTCCATCGGTAACTTTAGCAACTGTTACAAAACCCGCCAGTGTTTCCTCTTTCCCTTCCCCCACCCCCCTCCGGAGAGGGAAAAGAACCCTACATCCTGGGAGCGGGATGACACGGTCCTTTCTGCTTCTGATGAAATCATCCCACAAGTGATCTGTAAGTTCAAGTGAAGCTGTGGCCGATACCTCGTTTTGCAAAACCAGGCCAACGTTACCAGGAGGGAAATTCTGCCTTAAAGGCCGGGAATCCCCCGGGAAGTCTCCACAAACGAGGGATATCCCCGCGCCCGTCTTTTGAGGCAAGCTCAGGAAGAGCTCAGAACTTAAGGGAGAGCGAGGTGTTTTCTGGATCCGGGCCTGAACAGACCCCAAGGCGGGCTGAGCGGTGGAAACGAGGTCGCGCCCCCCACCCCGCGGCGTGCACCTGCCTCCCGCATCCGCGCCGCCGCACTTCCCAGAGCATCGCGGGCGGGCGGGCTGACCACGCACCCCCGCCCGCGTCCCTGTCCAGGTCCCAAGAGCGGCCTCGCCCGAGCCTGGGCGTGCGGTCCCAGCGGCGCACGGAGACAGCCGGCCGCGCGACGCGCCCTGGCCCCCGAGGTCCCCGCGCCCTCAGGTAGCGCGCCGCAGGAGGCAGGCGGGGGGCGCGGCGGGCACCCGCTCTCCACGCGCCCTCTGGGGCCGGGTCCGCGCAGCTGTGCAGGCCCCCGGCGGGCGCGGCGCTCCCGGGAAGCCCCCCGCGCGCGTACCTCGGATGTAGCTGCACTTGCCCTCGTCCAGCAGGCTGGAGGCCGAGCCGCCCATGGCCGCGGTGCAGGCGGTGCACGCCGGGCCGCGCTGACAGCTCCCGTCGGCGCCCGCCGCTCGCTCCTGGAGGTGCCTGCGACGGCGAACCGGGCTCTGCAATTAAAGGGCAAACTTCCTCCGACAGGCGCCGCCTTCTGGGGCGCCTCCTCCAGGTCCGCGCCCTCTGAGCGTCTGCCGGTTGGCCTCGCGGGCTGTTCTCCCGCCCTCGCTTCGCTGGGCAGCTCCGAGGGGACGTCCAGTCCGGGAAGACTTCCCGCTCTTTCCTTGTCCTTGCCGGCTTTTGCTGCTGCTTCTCACCGTTATGGGCCGCCGAGAAACCCCTTCGAGGAAGCGGGCAATTTCCCTAGGGACTGTAAACCTCTGCGGGCTGGAACCTTCTCCACGGACAAGCCACGGGGTGGAATTCAAGACCCCGTTGCTTTAAGAAACAGCAGTTCCCAAGCATCACCGAAGAACTTTGTATTTTGTTAGAAATACAAAATTGCGGCTCCCCCACCCGTCCACGCCCCTCGACACACATGCACATGTGCACAGGCGCGCGCGCGCACGGGGCACCCGGGTTAGAAACTCCAGGACTGGGGCCCGGCAAACTGCGTTCTCGCAGGCATGGCAGCGTAATTCGGGGGCCTGCTGAAGTTTGAGATCCGACAGGGAACTGTTCCTTCCCGCAGCCGCGAAGCAGGGCCAAGGAGCGGGGTGGGAAATGAAGCGGGGGGGGGGGGGGGGGGGGGGGAGAAATAGAAAACCAGGGAAAACCTAAGCTGGGACGGGCAATACGTTCCCAGTCCTGAAACTTCAGAACCCCCTTCCCCCCGCCCCATTAAAACCTGCTCTTATACCTTTAGGACCATTTCTTCCCCTTGACAAACTGGAAATAATTCATTAGAAAAGGCATCGATTCTTTTTCCCACAACCAGTATTTAACTTGGCCGCCTTTCCCGAATAACACTCGACTGGGGCAGAAGGGTCACCATGCATTTCTTCCTATTCTTAGCAATCAGATTTTTAGCAAGTCCTATTGACTTAACCTCCAAGGTCAGATGGCCTGTACACACCAAAACCAGGCCCGGAGAACACTTGGAAGGTGTTGCCCTCAAAAGTTCATTGACTAGCATTTTTAACGCCAAGATTTCTCCCACCTCACACCCAGTCTCGCTCACCCTGTGTTCTAATCCATCATGAATCCTCTCCATTCTGCTTTCAAAATATATCCAGTATCCATCCATCTCTCACCCCTTCTTCTGCTACCCTCATCGTGTCTCACCTATGTAATTGCGATAGCCTCCTAACGGGTCCTCCTCCTTCAGAGAAAAAGCCCTGGTCTGTCATTGACACTAGGCCCTACTTCCTCTCTGTCCCCATCGACCCCCACTCCCCACTGGCCTTTTTGCTCCTCTAGGACACACCTTTGCACGTGCCTTGCTTCCCCTAGGATGCTCTTCCCTCACTTACTCACATGGTGCGCTCTCTAAGTCTCTCATTTCATTCCAATCTCCTCTTAAATGCTAATACCTCAAAAGAGGCTTTTTTTTTTTTTTTTGGACCTTCTGTTTATACACCAGCCCTCATCTCTGTCCTACCCCTTACCCTTCGTTATTTCTATTCATATCACTTAGGGTTATCTGGTGTGTTTCTTTTCTGTCCCCACTAAAATGGAAACTCCATAAGGTTGGGGATTTCCTTTTTGATGTTGTTTCTTGTTTGGTTGGGTTTTTTTAGTTAATCATTTTCTTTCTTTCTTTTTTTTTTTCCCCTTAAGGGCAGGGATTTTTTTTTTTTTTCATTCTATTCTCTGACATATCTCAGATGCCTAGTACAGCATCTGGCAGAGGGGTGCTCAATAAATAACCATTGAATAAGTGAACGGATGAAAGATAAACTATCAGGTCTGGACTTAATGGAAGCGGTGAATCTCAATGAATAAAGAGCATTTCCAGGTAATGACTCCATGATTTAAAGTCTTCCATGTTCAACTCTTTTCTCAATATTCTAATTAGCCCTTAGAATTAAGTGTATCTTGGGGCACTTGGGTAGCTCAGTAAGTTAAGTGTCCAGCTCGTGATTTCGGTTCAGGTCATGATCTCAGGGTTGTGAGATCTAGCCTAGCGTGGTGCTCAGTGCTGAGTGTGGAGCTTGCTTAAGATTCTCTCTCTCCCTTGCCTTTTCCCTCTGCTCCCTCGCCCTCAGTGTCCTTTCACACTCTATCTCTTAAGAAAGAAAGAAAGAAAGAAAGAAAGAAAGAAAGAAAGAAAGAAAGAAAGAGGGCAACTGGGTGGCTCAGTCTATTGAGTGCCTGCCTTTGGCTCAGGTCCTGATCCCAGGAGGGATCAAGTCCTGCAGAGGGCTCCTTGCTCTTCGGGAAGCCTGCTTCTCCCACTCCCTCTGCATCCCCCTCTCTCTCTGTCTTGTGAATAAATAAATAAAATCTTAAAAAAAAAAAAAAAAAAAACTTCTTTTAGGTAAATAGCACATACTAAAATGATTATCTTGGGACGCCTGGGTGGCTCAGTTGGTTAAGCAGCTGCCTTCGGCTCAGGTCATGATCCCAGCGTCCTGGGATCGAGTCCCACATCGGGCTACTTGCTCGGCAGGGAGCCTGCTTCTCCCTCTGCCTCTGCCTGCCATTCTGTCTGCCTGTGCTCGCTCTCTCTCCCTCTCTCTCTGACAAATAAATAAAATCTTAAAAAAAAAATATTTAAAATGATTATCTTATTAAATATCTTTATTGAGATATAATTCACTTACATAAATTCACCCATTTAGATTACTTTTTTTGAAGGAGCAAATTAGATTAATAGACATTTAGTACCAGTACCTATAAACTGTGCATGTGTTTGGGGATTCTCTTACCTGTCATTGAACTATGAACCCCTTTTTGGGCATGTTCTCATTTGAGTGAGTGACATCTGTCTATTTGGGCATTTAACTGCCTGCAGAGTAGGGACAGTTTCAAACTTCTTTGCGCTCCCCCCAGTACCTTGTACTGCTGTGTAATACAGGATTGGGAGCTCTTGTAATTACTTTCTTATGTGATAAGTACACATGATAGGTTACCAGTTATCCAATGAAATCTTCACAAAAAACTGACTGAGGTAGGCACTGTTCTTATCACCATTTTTTTTTAAGATTTATTTATTTATTTGACAGAGAGAGATCACAAGTAGATGGAGAGGCAGGCAGAGAGAGGGGGGCGGGAAGCAGGCTCCCCGCCGAGCAGGGAGCCCCACGCGGGACTCGATCCCAGGACCCAGAGATCACGACCCGAGCCGAAGGCAGCGGCCCAACCCACTGAGCCACCCAGGCGCCCCTCACCGTTTTAAAGACGAGAAAAATCAAGGTGAAAAAGTTTAAGCAATTTAACTAAGGTCACCCGTCACCTGGGTTTATCTAACTCCAGAGTTCATCCTCTTAACCACAGATGCTACTACTTTTATGTTAAATCTTGCTTTTGTTTATTTACATAAATAATCCAGATTTTACTATAAAAAAATTAGAAACCATGGACAAACAAAAAGGAAAAAAAAAGGGGGGGATCATTCAGATCCCAATGTTAATATCTGTATTCTTATTTATTTATTTATTTATTTAGAGTTAGAGAAAAGGAGAGAGTGCATGTGAGCAAGGGGAAGGGATGGGGCAGAGGGAGAGAAAATCCTTAACAGGCTGCATGCTCATTGCCAAGCCCCACATGGGGCTTAATCTTCCAACTCTGAAATCTCGACCTGAGCTGAAATCAAGAGTCCAACACTTAACCAACTGGGGTATCCAGATGCCCCAATGTCAATATCTTTTCGATAACCCTAATCACCAGTTTGATATAGATTCCTATAAATTTACATATAAATATATGTGCAATTATAATTTATAATTATATAAAAACTTACTTATTGTTACTTAGTTACTGAAATGAGGTGATGCTCTTTATATATTCTGTAACCCTTATTGTAATTTTTCATTTGGAATATTTCCATTTAAATAAATATCTAGATCTAGGTCAATGGTAGTTCATTATATAAGTGTAACCTAAATCACCTATCTACCAGCAATGTATGCCTGCCTGTTTTCCTCCTTCTCAGTCACATTGGACATTTTCATATCTTTTTTAAAATTATCATCATTAATTTCATTATTCATTTTAATATTTGGCAATTTAAAAGTCAAAATAAGTATCACATTCTGTGGTTTACTTTTGAAATCCTTAAAGAGAAAGATTCATTATTTTTCCATGGGCTTTTTGGCTATACATGTTCCCTTGTGAATAAGTTGTTCTTATATTTTTCTGGTTTTCTATCAATTTCTTATTCTTATTGATTTGGAAGAGTTTTATATATTTTAAAGAAATTGACCCATTTACTCTAACTCACATTGCAAATTAAATACATTTTGCTTATTAAAATGTATTTCCTTGTGTTCTTTATTCAGTAATTTTCTTTGAATATTTGCTAACCATATACAAATTGTAAAATCAACTACATTTTTCTCTGGCATCCTCCAATCCTCCCTTAACACTCCCTTCTCTTTTCTCTTTGTATAGTTTCTGATGAATGCCTAATCTTATCAACAATATCTCTTATAGACTGCTGTAGCTTAACTATTGAAAGTCATTTTTATGAATTATTTTTAATAAGCTCCTTCACTTACTAGCAAGATTGTTACAATAATCTGATATGTCCTATTTTCCTCTGGAGTATAAGTTTTAGAAGCTCCAGTTGTCATTCCGATTATTAACTTGTTTCATGATTTTGAAAAACAACTTAAATTTTCTACTTTATATTCCTTATCTTTAAAATGAGTGTCTGTGAAAATTTAATGTGATCGTATACGCAATGTACTTAATACATATTAATATGCATAACACATATTTAGCATTCTCTAAATGAAGCTAGCATGACAAGAAGTAATAAATAAAAAGGTGTTTTATTAACTTTTTTTAACTTATCAACATTAGTTCATTTTATTTTTCTTCTTATTATAGTACCTTTATGACATGATCGGGGAATCACCTTCCAGGAGGCAGGGTACCAAGACCAATTTTGAAAAAGGAAGAAGTGTATCTATTACATTTTGACTATTTTTGAAAGACATAAAAAGCTGCTTCATAGTACAAACTACAGAAAACTCAGCTGGATAAAATATTTTCTAGAGAGAATATATACAAAATGAAATTCAGCTTCTGCTTGTCAATGATTCTTGAGGGGAAGTTTCAGGAGCTTCTGTGTGAAATTCTTATTAGAAAAGACAGATATGGGGCACCTGGGTGGCTCAGTTGTTAAGCATCTGCCTTTGGCTCAGGTCACGATCCCAGGGACCTAGGATCGAGCCCCACATCAGGCTCCCTGCTCAGTGGGGAGCCTGCTTCTCCCTCTCCCTCTGCTGCTCTGCCTGCTTGTGCTCTCTTGCTTTCTCTGTCAAATAAATAAATAAAATCTTTTTTTTTTAAAGACAGATATTTATTTTTAAAGATTTTATTTATTTATTTGAAAAAAATAAAAAAGAGACAGCAAGAGAGGGAATATAGGCAGAGGGAGTGGGAGAGGGAGAACCAGGCTTCCCACCAAGCAGGAAGCCTGATGCGGGGCTCTATCCCAGGACCCTAGGATCAGGACCTGAGGCAAAGACAAACACTTAATGACTGAGCCACCCAGGTGCCCCCAGGTTTTTTTAATTGAGAAACATTGCTTTTCTTCAACATGCTCTTTCTTTTTTTAAATTGAAATACAATTAGCATACAATGTTATATTAGCTTCAGGTGTATAACATATTGATTTGACAATTCTATTCATTACTCAATGTTCACTGTAAGTGTAATCACCATCTGTCACTACACATTATTACAATACGATTGAATATATTCCCTATGCTATACTTATCATCTCTTATCATTTATTTATTTTAGAACTGGAAGTTTGTACCTCTTAATTTCCTTTACCTATTGCTCTATCCCCCCACCCATCTCCTTTATGGCAACCACCAATTTCTTCTATTTAAGAATTTGGTTTTGTTTGTTTGCTTGCTTTTGGTTTTTGGATTCCCCATATAAGTGAAATCAAATGGTATTTGTCTTTCTCTGTGTGACTTATTTCACCTAGTATAATAACTCATGCTGTCACAAATGGCAAGATCTTGTTCTTTTTATGGCTGAGTAATATTCCATTGAATATACACACCATATCTTTTTTTATCCATTTATCTATCATCTATCCATTCATCTATCAATGGATACTTGGGCTGCATCTATAATTTTGCTATTGTAAATAATGCTGCAATAAACATAGGGCTGCATATATCTTTTGGAGTTAGTGTTTTCATTTTCTTTGGGTAAATACCCAGTAGGGGGATTACTGGATTATATGGTATTTCTATTTTTAATTTTTTGAGGAACTGCCACACTGTTTCCCACACTGGATGCACCAATTTACATTCCCACCAATGATGCATGAGAATTCCCTTTTCTCTACATCCTCACAAACACTCATTATTTCTTGTCTTTTTTTTTTGAAAAAGATTTTATTTATCTCTTTGAGAGAGAGAGAAAGAGAGAGTAAGAATGAGTTGGGGGAGGGGCAGAGGGACAAGCAACCTCCCTGCTGAGCAGGGAGCCAGAGCAGGGCTCCATCCCAAGACCCTGGGATCATGACCTGAGCCAAAGGCAGCAGCTTAACTAACTGAGCCACCCAGGCGTCCCTAAACAGATTTTTTTTTTAAATGTTGATTTGTATATTCATTTTTTTAAAACTATATTTTAGACATTAATCCCTTATCAAATAAATCATTTGCAAATATCTTCTCCCATTCATAGGTTGGTTTTTGTGTTGAATCCTTCCTTATTGGCTTCCTTTGCTATCCAAAAAGCTTTTTATTTTGGTTATTTTGATGTAGTTCCAATAGTTCATTTTTGCTTTTGCTTCCCTTGTCCGAAGAGACATAGCCATAAATATGTTGCTAAGGCCCATATCTAAGATTTACTGCCTTTGTTTTCCTTAGGTGTACATGGTTTCAGGTCTCACATTTAGGTCTTTAATCCACCTGGAGTTTATTTTGGGGTATGGTGCAAGAAAGTGGTCCGGTGTCCTTCTTTTGCATATACCTGTCCAGTTTTCCAAATACCATTTATTGAAAAGACTGTTTTCCCCATTGTATATTTTTTTCTTCCTTTGTTATAGATTAATTGACCATTTAGGTGTAAGTCAATGTGCTTTTCCAATATGAATCATCACAATTTTTATACAGATCTCTAGCACTGCACAGTATCTTGGGCACAGAGTAGAAGTACAAGTATTTTAACAGAAACTAATATAGGCTTAGAACTAAGGATGACAAAGTCTAGAACCAAAGGAGCACTTAGATGTGTTGGTATCAGTCTTCAAATCTGACAAAATCCAGACCAAAGCAATAACCTATTATTGCCGTAGGCAAGCAGATGCTACTGGTTCTGAGGGCAGGTCTCTAAACTCCCTTGTACTTGGGCAGGGTGTTAGTTTAGTACTAGTGCACAAAGGGAAGAGTGCCACCTGCTGGACCAGCAGTGATACTCCGTGTAGGGTGGGGGCTACTTGGCAATGAGGAAAATGACAGGCTCCAGTCCAAATCAAATTCTTAGCTTGCACTTAAATTAGTTTAACAGTCACTTGGAATTATTATCTCTTACAAGGTTCTTCTGCTCACCTGACAAAGAATTGCTCTTCCAAAACAGAATTTTTCTCTTGAATTTATTTTGGGGAGATAATTCTATTATTTTACCATACAAGCATATACTTAACTTCCTGCTTATAACAACACATTTTGACATTCGTTATAATCCATTTTGTAAAGCACAGTCATTTGGTTATTTCCTCTCGGAGTCACAGTTCACTCTTCTCTATAGTCCAAGAAAATCAACACATGAATTCTTCTAGGCAGGAATCATAGTTGCGAAAAGTAATATTCCAGGGCTCTGACTTCTATTCTAGTATGCTCGAATGGGCAGATGGAAGGAAGAATTGGCAAGGAGCGCCAAAGGGATGCAGGAACAGTGGGACTGGTCCACAAAGGTGGGGAGGGATGTTATACATCACTGACATTCTTTGCAATTTCTGTACGTGATAATTTAAAAAATGCAATCTGACTTAGTTTTATTGCTTTTCTGTTTTCTACAGACAATGCACCCCTTATTATCTGAACCAAGGGCAGACCACTCCCACAGCATCCCCTTGATATACCTCCAAGTATTTGCACTCACGAATAGTATGGGGTAGTAGGGCAGAGATGTCTAGATATATATATGTCTAGATATATATGTCTTATGTATGGAGAAAAATACATGATGATTTATTATATCTGATTAAAACTGTCTTCATCCATACTGCCTTAAATTCCTTCTTATTTTGACAGTGAACCAATTATTAGTTATTTAGGTTACAGATGATAAAACTACTGTATTGAATACCTTAAGGTGAATCCATTTAATCAGATTACATTCTTTTAAAATTTAGTTAACGTCTTGGGGCAACCTGGGTGGCTTAGTGGGTTAAAGCCTCTGCTCAGGTCATGATCCCAGGGTTCTGGGACTGAGCCCCGCAGCGGGCTCTATGCTCAGCGGGGATCCTGCTCCCCCCACCCCCCGCCTGCCTCTCTGCTTACTTGTGATCTCTGTCAAATAAATAAATAAAATCTTTAAAAAAAAAAAAAAAGATGAAAGGACTCATATCCTATAACCCTGTCATTAAAAAGAAAGAAAGAAAGAAAGAAAGAAAGAAAGAAAGAAAAAGTTAGTTAACATCAGCTCACTTCAGGACTAACAGTTTTGGAGAAAAGAGTAATCTAGAAGAGTGAGGGTCTTTAAAATACATTGGTTAGTCTGTTTCCAAACTGGCCAATCAGGCTCCTTGCCCAGGATTGCTCTATTGTAAGGACTGAAAAAGACAGTTTATTTCCCCTAGGGTTGATGAACTGGTAGGAAATTAATCCTGAGCTGCTAGCAGACATTTGTCCACCGAAGGAGAACCTGTGATTGAGAGAAAATAATTCTCAGATGACATTGCATTAATTGAGTTCTGACTTGCCCAGTTCCATGAAATAATAAATCCTCTCCATTTCAATTTGTTAAACAAGTTTGAATTGGATTTCTGTTTTCCTCCCCAACCAAAACCATTTTGACAACGTAAGATCATAAATATAGTGCTTATATGCCAGATTAAAATGTTCTGTAGCTATACTATATCCCTTTATATAATTGATTAAAGCATATATATGTAGACATTACTTTCTGAGTGATCTGTGGTGTCCGCCAACAACTGGCAGCACAATATATAACAACTTACTTTTCTTACTCATTTTTTATTCTCAGCAGTCAGTTTTGAAAGTGATTTATTCTCATTCTAGACATTTGATTAATTATTGGTCCACTAATAACTAATTCCAATTCAGATTTTAAATTAGCTGCCTCAAATTTTGACATGAGAATTAACAGTCTTTCTGCACATCATGACCTGAATATATATGAATACAGTTCCTTATTACTCTCATTCTATTCATTTTTTTAAGTAATTCATAAAATTCAAAATTTTAGTTCAAGGCATGCTGTAATTAAATTAGGAAGCATGGCAGAGTTTGGATTAGAACTAAATCAGATTGGCAGAAATTCTGTTGCCTTAAATAGCTTTGTTTTACATGGTGCTATTAAAGTTATAGCCACATAAATCATACTCCTTAATCCTAAAATTCCTGGAAATTAACTACTGGAAGAGTGATAATAACTTTGAGGGAGCTCAGTGGATGAACTCAGCAATACTGGGAAAGGGAAGTACCAGTAAAAACCAGCTGGAAGACAAGGGTAACATCAACTTTTGGGGTTTTCTGTGTTTTGTTTGTTTGTTCAAACTGATGCACTATAATTTTGATGGCTCTGACTTGGCCTTCAGTGCGAACAGTGGTGCCAGGCTTATGGTCAGCACTCAATAAAGGCTTGTTGAATGAATGAATAAATGTTTTACAATAGATACAAATTTTTGCTGCAGTAAGATTCTTCCTGTAATTGTTGCAGGTTTTAAGACAGTCATTGAGGACTGAGCCGGAAGGAATTTCAGGTGTCCTTTTTAAGTTTCCTTATTTTAATATTGAAGGAACTGAGATCAGAAGAGGTAAAATGACTGCCCAAAACAGAGATAGTGGTAGTAAATCAGTTAACAAACACTTATGGAGCACCCAGTACTAGGTAAATGTTTGGCATTGTTTCAGATAATGGACATACAGCAGAGCATAAAAGTAATCCAAAGTCTGACTTCAAAAGAGCTTATATTCTGAAGCACCTGGGTGGCTCACTCTGTTAAGTGTCTGACTTTATTTTTGTTTAAGATTTATTTATTTATTTGACAGATAGAAATCACAAGGAGGCAGGGAGGCAGGCAGAGAGAGAGGAGGAAGCAGGCTCCCCGCTGAGCAGAGAGCCCCATGTGGCGCTCGATCCCAGGACCCTGGGATCATGACCCGAGCCGAGGACAGAGGCTTTAACCCACTGAGCCACGCAGGCGCCCCAAATGTCTGACTCTTGATTGCAGTTCAGGTCATGATCTCATGATCGTGAGATGGAACCCCACACTGGGCTCTGTGCTGGGCATGGAGCCTGCTTAGGATTCTCTCTTTCCCTCTCTCTCTCTCTCTCTCCCGTTGTCCCTCTCCCCCTGCCCCCACTCTCTCTCCCTCTCTCAAAAAAAAAAAAAAAAAAAAAAAGAAAAGCTTATATTCCAGTGGGGAGCGATGATTAACATGTCAAATGAATGAATAAATAAGATAATTTTTCAAGTCTGATAAATGATGCTAATGAAAATGCTAATACAGAATATTGTGATGGAGAAATGACAGAGGGTGGGAAGAGACACAACTGGTTTAGTAGAGGGCTCAGCACAGGGCTCTATAAGAACTCTTCTGTGAGCTGAGCCTTGAGTCATGAGGACACATCCATGCAAATGTATGAAGGAAGAGTATTCCAAGTGCAAGTGCAAAGGTCCTGAGACGGGAACAAGCTGGTGTGCTTGAAGGTGGGAAAAATAGCCATAGTGTTTCAACTGGAAGGAAGGGAAGACAAAATGGACAGAGATGAGGTTAGGTATGGAGGAAAAGGAGTTGGGTTTTATTACAGAGGATGATGAGACAGCATATAAAAGGTTTCAAGGAAAGGAGTCATCTAACCTAATTTTCATGGTAGACAAATCATTCAAGCTGCTCTGTGGAGAAGGGACCAGGGCGGGAATGAGAGGAGACTTGAGCTCCTTGGAAAGCTGTCCTGGTAATCCAGGCATGATGGTGGTCACTTGGATTAGGGTGTAGCAGTGGGCAGGGGAGCAGTAGCTGTACTCAAGCATGTTTTGTATGTATCTGCAAGACTTGCTGATAAATGCATGCGGACAGTGAGGAAATGAACACGCCAGTTACAGTGATGGGGAAGACTCAAGGAAGAACAAATGGAGAAAATAGGGGAAATGAGTAGTTCTGCTTTGGACTTGTTAAGTTTGACACTTTTTTTAAAAAAGGGTTTCATTTATTTATTTGTCAGAGAGAGAGAACAAGCAGGTGGATCAGCAGGCGAAAGGAGAAGCAGGCTTCCCTCTGAGCAGGGAGCCCGATGTGGGACTCGATCCCAAGACCCTGGGATCATGACCTGAGCCAAAAGCAGATGCTTAACTGACTGAACCACTCAGACATCTGACGTTTTTTTTTTTTTTTTCCTTTTAAAGTTGGCTCCACACTCAACGCGGGGCTTAGACTCATGACCCCAAGACCAAGAGTCCCATTCTCTACTGATTGAATCAGGCAGGCACCCCAGTTTGACATTTTCATTAAACACTGAAGTGGAAATGCCAAAAGAGAGTTGGATGAACAAGGCTAAGCCTCAGGATAGAAGTCAGGAGAGGAAGTATGGATTTAGAAGTCATCAGGACATGGGTGAAAATTAAAGCCATGGTGCTAGGGGAGACTAGTGGTAGAGAAAAAAGAACTGGGGCCAGAGCCTGAAGCACAGTGGGAGGTCTGCAGGAGGGGAGGAGCTAGAAAAGGGGCTGAGAAAAAGCTACCAGGCAAGTGGGGCAAATCAAGAGAGTATGGCTCCACGGATATCTCTGCAGACCACCTTAATAAGAACTGTTTCTTATTTTTTAAAAACATTTTATTTATTCATTTGAGAAAGAGAGAGAGAGAGCATGAGAGGGGAGAAGGTCAGAGGGAGAAGCAGACTCCCCATGGAGCTGGGAACCCGATCCCGGGACTCTCGGATCACGACCTGAGCCAAAGGCAGTCGCTTAACCAACTGAGCCACCCAGGCGCCCAGAACTGTTCCTTATTGATACTGGGCTGGGAGAATGGGGGAATGAAACCCTCCCTGGAGTACTGAGGTTAGAAGGAGAGGTAAGGACAAAAAAGTAGCAGGTCTTAAAGCAAGACTTTCAGATGTCTTTCCATGGAGTGAGGAAGAGAGATGGAATTGTGGCTGGAGGGCGTTGGAAGGTCAGGGGACTGCTAGTGGAATCAATCCAGTGAAGGAAAAAAATGTGGTGTTAAAGGGAGCAGGGGAAGAGCCATGAGGAAGGACTGGTCTGGGGCCTTGGATAGAGCAGGGATGCCTCTTTCATTATAACTCAAGGGAAAGACAGGTACCCGGTTCATATGCAGATGGTCTGCTGGATTTGGTGAGGCGCTGTGGTAATCTTTGTCCATTTCCACCAGTATGTATCCAATTTTCCCAAATCCTACTCCTGGGTGTAACCATACAGCCTCCATTAGACTTCAGAAAGATGTTAATTCCTACTTTAATTGATTTGCAGCATGAAAATATTCTCCAAACCTGATCATCTTAATGGCACAAACATGTCATTGTCCAATTAAGTGGAATTCTTGTAGAACTAAGCTTGTTTGGAGTACAATGTAAAAGAGACACAGTCCTCAGTTTTTAGTTTGAATAGAAGAATAGAGTTAACAAATGGAAAAGGTAGAAGAAACCGAGGTCCTTGAAATCACTGTTGAACCCCTGAATTAACCAACTCTGGAAGGATCCTATCCTGGATTTCCTTTATGTGAGTTAATAAATGTATCGATGACTTGAGCTCTTTTGCTGGTTGTTGTCGCTTAGAGCCAAAAGCATTTTAACGGGCATAGTATTTCTTTGAGATTCACGGTAGCCATCTGGAAAAATGAAGCTCAAACTTTACACAAAAATAGATAAATCAAAATATAATTTAAAATGTACTGACAATACTGTGCAATTCCTTCCCAAGCATGACACCAAATCTAGAGACCTCATGTAGATGGGATAATTATTGAATAAACCATAATACCTTAAGACATGTTACAATGTTTTTTGTTTGTTTGTTAAGATTTTATTTATTTATTTGATAGAGAGAGACACAGCAAGAGAGGGAACACAAGCAGGGGAAGAGGGAGAAATGTGCTTCCCGCCTAGCAGGGAGCCTGACACAGGGGTCCATCCCAGGACCCTGGGATCTGACCTGAGCAGAAGGCAGGTGCTTAACGACTGAGCCACCCAGGCCCCCCTGCAATGTTTATATGAAAAAAAAAAAAAAAAAAAGGATTCACAACATGTACATGCCCCATATACTTTGTCTTTTTTGTTTTTATTTTTAAGATTTATTTGCTTATTTATTTGAAGAGAGAGAGAGAGCACAGGAGTGCTGGAGTGGGGGAGGAGGAGGGGCAGAGGGAGGTGCAGACTCCCCTCCGAGCAGGAAGCCCATGAATGAGGGGAAGGGGAGTGCATGTGGGCAGATGCAGTCTATGATGGGCCCATGTGGGGCTCCATCCCAGGCCCCTGGGATCATGACCTGAGCTGAAGGCAGACACTTAACTGACTGAGCCACCCAGATGCCCCATATTCCATGCAAGTTGTATAAGTTTATGGCTCTGTGTCCACTGGGTGTTTTTTTTTTTTTTAATTGTTAAACTATAAAGTTTCTTAGATTTCTGATTCATTTTAAAGATGTTGATTTAATTATCAGTAGAATGCAATGTTGAAAAAAAAAATCCTAGAGGCCATACAAGAAAAGACTGATAGATCAATAAATATTAAAGATTCTCCATTAAAAAAAAAAATTACAAGTCAAGGGAAAAATGAAAAGTTGGGGAAATTTGCAATTTGAACTTGGGATGAAAGGCTGATTTTCCTAACATAGAGATCCACTAAGCCTTTTTAAAACACCATTACCAAAATAAGAAATGATATAGGATATGAATAGTGTGTGTTTACAAGCAAATGGCTCTTAAATATATAAAAAGATGCTCAACTTACCCATAAGAGGAGAATTTCACATTGAAACTGAGCTATTTCTTGGATGACATCTTCTGTTGGGGAAAGTGTGGGAAACAAGTCCTCTTTGTGGGAAACAAGTTCTCTTGGTAAATTGCTGCCCAGAGTGCAAACTGATTCAACTGAAGAGTAACTTGACAGTATCTCTCAATCTTACAAATGTTACCTTGAAGTAGCAATTCTACTTTAAGAATGTATCCTATTGAACTATTTGTATACTCCTAAAACAATATTTGTACAAGGTTATTCTTTGTAGCATTATTTATAAAAACAAAAGGTTCAAAGACCAGATAAAGGTCCATCAAGGGTCCAGTTAAACAAATTTTGGAGCAATGATAAAATTGAACACTGCTGTAGCTGTAAAAACAACGAAAAGAATGAAAATTTCCTTTAAAATCTGGTTGGGGGGCTGGCTCAGTCTGTAGAGTACATGACTCTTCATCTCAGAGTGTGAGCCCTACATTTGCCAGAAAGCTTACTTAAAATCAATTAATCAATCTAAAAAAAAGGAGGATTCCTTTAAATTCTGATATGGAAAGGTCTTCATGACTTAGTGTTAAGTTAAAAAAAATAAAATTCAGTATGTATAGTATGTCACCATTTATATAAAAATATATGGATAACTATATATACATACTTGTTTGTATATGCATAAAAATTTCTGTAAGAATATACAGGAAACTAATAACACAGGTTGTCAATGACAGTAAAGTTGGGGACAAACAGGAAAAGAAAAGGATCTTTAACAACTTACTCTTTTATACATATGGGATTTTAAAGCATATAGGTATTATATATATATTTTTTTAAAATGTTTGAACACTGCAGATTAGAAAAACTAAATCTCTGTTGTTAGATACTTATAATTCGAGATATACAAAAATTATTTTTGTAAAAACAAATGCTTGGGAAAAAATTAAATGTCCAATAGTAGTGGATAGTAGGCAGCCATTAAAAGAGATTGAGGGAGCACCTGGCTGGCACAGTCCATGGGACACTTGATCTTGAGGTTGTGCGTTTGAGCCCCATGCTGGGTGTAGAGATTGCTTAAAAATAAAATCTTAAAAAATAAATAAATAAATAAAAGAGAGGGGGAAGCATTTTGTGTAAAAACACAGAAAGATCTCTAGGATACATTTTTAAGAAGGAAAAGAAGATATGGAATGGGTCACAGAATAGCCTACCATTTGTACAAAAAGAGGGAAAAACTAGTAAGTGCATGAAAGTTTATTGGTTGGAGAGCTTTTTCACTGTATACCCTTTTATACCTTCAACATTTTTAACCATATGAGAATATTGCCTTTAAAAAAAAAAGATTTTATATATTTATTTGACACAAAGAGAGAGAGATCAGGTAGGCAGAGCAGAAGGGGGGGAGCAGGCTCCCTGCTGAGCAGAGACACCACCCCCCACCCCCAGTGTGGGGCTCCATCCCAGGACCCTGACATCATGTCCTGAGCTGAAGGCAGAGGCTTAACCTACTGAGTTGCCCAGGGGCCCAGAGTATTGCCTGTTTCTTAAACAAAATAAAATGTGACTGCATACATACTCACAATCATGGCTCAGCATTTTAGGACAGTTTAAAAAAAATTCCCTATCAGATGGTAGTTAAAAAGGGTTCTGGAGTCAGGCTTCCTGGGTTCAAACTCTCATCCCACAGTGATGTTAGGCAAGCTTACTTAACTTCTCTGTGCCTCGATTTCCCCATGTCCCAAGATGGGGATCATAATGTCATTCTGAGGACTGTAGGACATAACGCTTGCACTACTTAGCACAATGCTGGAAGTCAAAAATAAGTCCACAGTAAACGGTAGCTAGCACTATACCTAATTTGTGTGATTATCAAAAGTAGCAGAAATTTTATTTTTTATTTTTTTTCAAAGTAGCAGAAATTTTAAAGCCCAAGCTCTTCTCCTAAGTTTTATTTTGGTTATTCTTAGTTATACTTAAGGCATCTAAACTGGTCTATGAGATGGGACACAATGTGATGTGGGAAACAAAGGCAGATGAAAAATTATTAAATTTCCTTACTACCTACAGTCCATTGACAGGTCCTTGAAACAGGCAGTGACAGGTAGTCCCCTCTAGGGACTCAACTGCCTCGATATTGTTACTTGGCTTTAGGGCAAAAGACAATCCTAGCCCCAACCTACCCCACCCCCACCTACCTAGCCCCAACCTACCCCACCCCCCAATCCTGTAAGTCCACTTTATTATTCTTTTTAAGATTTTATTTTAGTTATTTAACAGAGAGAAAGACCGTGAGAAAGGGAACAGAAGAGGGAGAAGTAGACTCTCCGCTGAGCAGGGAGCCAGAAACAGGGCTGGGTCCCAGGACCCTGGTATCAGGACCTGCGCAGAAGGCAGCCGCTTAACGACTGAGACACCCAAGCGCTCTCTGTGAGTCTACTTTAACAACAACAACAACAAAATTCCTTTAGAAATTTCCTTTATCTCTAAATCCCCCAAGATACATGTTGGCAATCACCCCCCCTCCCCCAAGCATATGGCCCACCCATATACATCTGAAGGATCTCATGACTAAGATTTAATTAGACAGTAATAAATGACCTTTTCTTAATAATAGCTAGCCCCCTCAAGGTCCTGGATACCTTGCTTCCAAAATCTCTTAAAGACTTTGCTATCCCTAACCACCCCCCGCCCTTGGAAGTATATAATGGGCCACTTCTCATGACCACATGGCAGCTCTTTCTGACCATGTGTCCTGTCCCCATGCTTTTTTTTTTCTTTTCTTTTCTTTTTTTTTCTGTCCCCATGCTTTAGCAAAATCATTTTTTTGCACCAAAGACGTCTCAAGAATTCTTTCTTGGTTGTTGGTTTCAAACCCCTTATATCATAATGGATGGATAATATATGCCCAAAGCAATTTTTTTGTCATTAAGACATTTTTTCAACATTTATTGTTCTCTTCCCATTTTAGTATGTTGATTTTTCCTAAGTTGTAAAATACTATTTACTGGATACTTGCAGACATCATTATCCTTCCTACAGTTAAATATGAGTCTATCAGTAGAACCCTAAATCCACCTCTTTGTGTTCTGTTTCTGTGTGAGCAATCCTGGTCACCCTATCACCTTCCTAGAAGAACAAAGGTCACAGTAAGTGATTAGTATTGTATTCTCAGTAACTGCCAGCATGCCTGGAGCATGGAGGCATTCAGTAAGGGATTGCTGAATGGATGGATGGATGGATGGATGGATGGATGAATGCACATGCGCACGCATGAGAGAAAATGGCAGGAAAGTAATTCTCTTTCTGCTTCTGCAGTCTTGCATAGCCAAAAGAAAGAGAACAAGATACTGGGGGTTCATGGAAAGTTCAGAGACAAAGAAAGAGTGTTCCCTTATCCAGTTCACAGGCTCTAGGAGTTGTTGCTCATGGGCAGTTCTGAGAACTCCTATAGGACCAGTGACGAAAACACTTTCTGAATGCCTACTATATATAAAGCAGTGTACTGGGCACTTTAAACATTTTTTTTTTTTTTTTTTTTAAGATTTTATTTATTTATTTGACAGAGAGATCACAAGCAGACAGAGAGGCAGGCAGAGAGAGAGGAGGAAGCAGGCTCCCTGCTGAGCAGAGAGCCCGATGCGGGGCTCGATCCCAGGATTCTGAGATCATGACCTGAGCCGAAGGCAGCGGCTTAACCCACTGAGCCACCCAGGCGCCCCAGGAATTCTGCTTCAAGATTATAACACAGAAACCCTTCTTGAGTTTCCAGCCTGCTGGCCTGCCCCCATGAATTTCAGACCCACTGCCCCCATAATAGCATGAGGCAATTCCTTAAAATAAATCTCTTCATATTTATTTGTATATAAAAAGGAAGTTTATATGATATATATAAAATTTTAATCATTTGAGTGAAGGGATATTCTTAATGCTCATCTAAAAGCATTTAGAATACCTTTTTTGATCAGAAGTTGTGCTATATATTCTAAGCTGTGGGGGTAAAAATATTAACATGGGGGCTGTGATACTGTGATTTATACTGGGAAATATATGTTTGGACTTTGTTTCCGGCAGAGAGCTCCTAAAACCCTTAGGATTTCCTAAGTGGTGAGAATAAAGGTGCCTTTTGTTACGTTAATGACTGACTTTGGAAAGCCTTAGGTAACCAAAGGATGGGGGATGGTTGCTGGAGGAGCCAACCCTGTGATAGAAGGTTACAACTTTCAGCCCCACCCCTACCCCTCACCCCCAACCTTCAGGAAGGGGGAGGAGCTGGAGATTGAGTTCAATCTCCAGCAGCAGCCTATGATTTAACTGAACATGCCAATGAAACGAAGCCTCTATTAAAAGCCCAATGGAGAGAGTTCAAAGAAGGGAACTGGAGAGACGCGGGAGAGTGATGGGCTGGCTGAGGGTCTGGGGGCTCCTTGCCCTTTCCCCATGCCTTCCCTATGCATCTCTTCCAGATTAATCAAACCCAAGGAAAGGGTTGTGGGAACCTTGGATTCAAAGCCAATTGATCATGAGTACAGGTATCAATCTGGATTTTCGACTAGCTCCAGAAATGGGGCCTTGGAGGTGGGGCAGTCTTGTGGGACTGAGTTCTTAGCCTGTGGAATCTGATGCTGTCTCTGGGTAGACTGTGTCAGAATTCAGGTGAATTATAGTATGCCCTGCTGTTGTCCAAGATGTGTGGAAAAACCCCTCGCCACATTGAAACTGGGTCCCAGAACACACTTCTCGGGCAACAGTAAACAATAGGCAGGTGTCCAACTATCTGGCGTAAATATTTGGGCACCTTGGTCCTCTACACCTTGACTACTTTGCTCCATGTATTTCTTGTCTGCTCACTCCTATTGTCTCTCCAGTCTCAGTACTTCTATTCTGTTTTTTGGTTTTTGGTTTTTGTTTTTTAAGATTTTCTTTATTTGGGTGCCAGCGTGGCTCAGTGGGTTAAGCCTCTGCCTTCGGCTCAGGTCATGATCTCAGGGTCTTGGGATGGAGCCCCACATTGGGCTCTCTGCTCAACAGGGAGCCTGCTTCCCTCTCTCTCTCTGCCTGCCTCTCTGCCTACTTGTGATGTCTGTGTGTCAAATAAATAAAGAAAATCTTTAAAAAAGATTTTCTTTATTTATTTGTCAGAGACAGAGTGCACGTGAGCGAGCACAAGCAGGGGTGTGGGAGGCAGAGGGAGAAGTAGGCTCCTCATTTGAGCAAGGAGCCCTATGTAGGATTCGATCCCAGGACCCCAGTATTATGACCTGAGCCGAAAGCAGACGCTTAACCGAATGAGCCACGCAGGCATCCCTCCAGTCTCAGTGCTTCTAAATGAAGCTGCCCTGGTCACACAAACCTTATAGAAATATACATATACATTTCTGGACACGAGGGATGTGCACACAGAGAAAAAAAGACCATGTGAATAGGCAGCAAGAGGGTGGTCATCTACAAGTCAAGGAGGGAGAACTTCCAGCCTCTAGAACTGTAAGAAAATAAATGTCTTGTTTAAGCCAAACAAATAATATATTTGTATATTTTATTAAGATCTCATATATATATGTGTGTATATATATATATACACACACACATATATATATATGGAGATATATATAGAGAGAGAGATCTCTCTCTCTATATATATCTCCTATATTTTATGTATATTTATGATCATATATATAATTCTGTTTCTTGGGAGAATCATGACTGATACAACAACTATATCATTTGCAACAGATTAAAAATAAACTAATATTGAAAAGATTGAAGTAGAGGCACCTGGCTGGCTCAGTCAGTGGGACCTGCAACTTTTGATCTCAGGGTTGTGAGTACAAGTCCCACATTGGGCATAGAGATCACTTAAAAAATAAATAAAGATTTTTACAAAAAAAGATTTCTTTATTTAAAAAAAAGACTGAAGTAATTAGGAGTCTGCCTCTCTCCCTTTGATAACATTTATTCGAAACACAAATTCCAAATCTGCTTTGGAATTCAGCAATCTCTAATTATGGTTCCACCATTTAAAAAAATAAAATTAATTGTGGGTCATTTTAATTTAAAATTTTTAAGACTTTTTATTTATTTATTTATTTGACAGAGAGAGAGAGAAAGACAGTGAGAGAGGGAACATAAGTAGGGGGAGTGGGAGGGGGAGAAGCAGGCTTCCCGCTGAGCAGGGAGAGTGGGTCATTTTAATTTTAAAAACCACGTGTGATTTATTGTTTTGAGAACACACTAATCATTAAATGAGACAAAGAGAAAATGATGCAACTTTAAACACTAAAGCACTAATTTCTTGCACCCCCTAGGAATTTTTTTCCAGCCTTTAACTTATATGCAGATTGTATTGCAAAATCTTTCAGATGTGTCCCAGTAAGTTTAACACCTATGAAATTTAAGGGTGCCTGGCTGGCTCAGCTGGTAGAACATGCAAGTCTTGATCTTGGGATTGTGAGTTCAAGCCCCTGTTGGATGTAGAGATTACTTAAAAACAAAATCTTAAAAAAAAAAAAAAATCCACAACAACCCACAAAGACCTATGAAATTTGATCAGATAAGATGGCATGTGGCGTGGGCACAAAGAGCTAGAGGGGAGTGCAATTCCAGTGCCCTGACTGGGTGACAGCCACAGACCCGGATCTACAACAAAGAGAGAATAAAACATAAGATGAATTGGCCTTGCTGAAAGCATGTGAACCTCAAATGTGGAAAACACGTCTAAGTTCTCTGACAGTTTACGTATTGTATTTCTTTAAGCAGCACCTATCTCAGACCTGGCATCACACGGGGACTGGACACAGCCCCCACCTCTAAGATTAGAGTCTGCTGGGGACACCATCAGACAAGTAAATAACTACAATGAATTGCAACATGTTTTATAAAATGATTCCATTGCAACGATTTCCAAGAGCACCAAGGAAGGCCAGGAAATGATTCTGGTAGAGAGAAGGGATTGATTACAAACAGAAGGTAACAAACAGTGGGACCCAGAAGCTGAATTTCCAGCGGAGGGGGCAGAGATTTTGAGGGTAAAGAGAATGGAGACCAAAGCAAGGAAATTCATCCTGAAATACTCCAAGCAGAAGGTTTCCAAAGGCACAAAGTCAAATTAGGTTGGCTTGGCTATGGAGTATGTGGCAGAGCATTGCATGGAGTGAGGTGAGAGAGACAGGGCTTTGGGAGGGGCCGCATGTGGGTAAAGGGAGTGTCAGGGTGGGCACCTGGCTGGTAGACAGTAGAAGGCTAACGATGTTACAAAAGGAAAAACTGCCTGTCGGGGGAAGAGGACAAGTTCACTTGGGTGATGAGGAGATTCCAGTAATCACTTAATAACTGGGATCTGCTGCTTTGGAGAGAATTTAGGCTAAACTATAGGTTTAGTCATCATTAGCAAAAAGGATGAGATTCCCCAGAGGAAGAGGGCAGGACAATCAATGAAGAGAACCAAGGACCAAAGCTGCTGAGCCCTAATATTTAAGAGGCAGACGAAAAGGGAGCAGCCCTGCAAGACACTGAAAAGGGTCAAGGACATATTATTGTGCTGTTTTGTTTTGTTGTGATAAATTATACCTGGGACATGAAATTTACCATTTGAACCACTAGTAAGTTACAATCTGATGGCATTATAGTCACCACGTGGGCAACCATCGCCACTATATATTTCCAAAACTTTTTCATTACTCCAAACAGAAACCCTGTAACCATTAAACGATAGCTTCCCTATTGTCCCTAAACCAAACCCCAAGTAACTTCTAATCTACTTTCTGTCTACTTTCTGAACAATACTTGTTCTTCTGCATCTGGCTTATTTCATTTAACATGTCTTCAAGTTTCATCCACGTTGCAGCATATTATCAGCACTTCATTCTTTTTTATATAGTGTGCCTTTTTATAATCAGGAAATAGGAGCGGGAAGAGTAGCACTTGGGGGTATTCTAGGACTGTTATTAAGGCTCACGTGCTGGAGCTTGCCAGAAGGACCCAAATCAACTGGTAGACCAGAACTGAAACCTGAATGGAGAAACCATGATCCATTAGCCAGGAATTCTATAGAGCAGATGAGCATCTGAGAGCTGGATGGTGCCAGGCAAATCTTCATCTGGGAAACAGACAGCAGAGTATATCCAGATTTATGGATGAACCCAACACAGTATTCCCTCCTTCTGATGGGGAGGCCTGGTAGGAAATAGGTCCAGGAGGGGTGCAGGGTTACCTCTGTACACAGTTACTATCTGAAGGAGAATAAAGAGCATGACCAGAAAAGCACATCAAAAACAGGTCCCCGAGCAAGGAAAGACAGAGGAGTTGGTGAGAGACGAAGAGGAACATGCAGATGGAATGAAGGAAATCCTCAGAAGCCAGTGTTAGATACTATATTTCATTAACACAAGCTTCGTATGAGCAGAGTAGCTTCTTCGGAGGCCCTGAAACTGGAGAGAAAATAGGAGTGAATCCAAGAGATGTAAGTAAGTAATGTAAAAGGTGGGAAGATATATAGGACCAAGGTCCCCCAAAACTTACACCAGATTGTTGGGGCACTCGTGATTGCCTTCATGTTAATATTTTTGCCCCCAAAACTTAAAAGTTATCAGCTCAACTTCTGACCCTAATAAAAAGGTATTCTGAATGTTTTTAATTCTTGTAGATGAGTATTATGAATGACCTCTTACTCAAATGATTGTTATTGATTGAAAAGTTAAGCTCCTCGTTATACATCATCTTTCTCAAAATATTATTATGGCTTATAACAAATGTACTCAGTGAACTTTTGAATCTATAAATTTTATTAATTTTGCTGAATTAAAGAAACCAGAGAAAATATAGACGTCTGTAGAAGATCTAAATAACATTAACAAATGTAATCTAATGGGCATATGCAGAACACTACACCCAACGACTACTAAACCACATATTATTTTCCAGCACACAAGAAATATTCACAAAAATTCTCCATATACTAAATAATCCATGGATCAAAAAAATAATTACGGAAACTTTTACATTTTATGAATCATGAATCAAAACTTAAAGGTTGCTGCTAAGTAGCCAAAGGAAAATATGCAGCTTTTAATGCATAAATTATAAAATACAACATGTTGGAAATTTATGAGCTAACTAAACTTCTCAAGAAGTTGGAAAGCGGGGTGCCTGGGTGGCTCAGTTGGTTAAGCATCTGACTCTCAATTTCGGCTCAGGTCATGACCTCAGGGTCGGAGATCCAACTCTATGTTGGGATCCAGGCTCAGGGGGTAGTCTGCTTAAGATTCTGCCTTTCTCCTTCTCCCTCTGCTCCTCTGCTCTCTAAAATAAATAAATAAATAAATAAATACTTTAAAAAAAAAGAAGTTGGGAAAAAGTACAGTAAAAAAAAACATAAACAAGGACAAGGAAAAATATTAAATAACAAAAAAAAATAGTGAACTAGAAAAAACACATATAATAGAGTGCCAAGCCAGATGCTTCCTTAAAAAGATGAAAAATTGAATCAAAGAAGAAGGAATAAATAATGGGCTAAAGAAGGGGACACAATTAGTTGCTGCAGACACTTAAAAGTTAATAAAGTTTGAATAGACATTTCTCCAAAAAAGATATGCAAATGGCCAATGAGTAAATGAAAAGATGCCCAGCATCATTAGTAGGAAAATGGATATCAGAACCACAGTGACCTACTACTTCACACCCAGCACGATGGCTAGAATCAAAAAAGAGAGGCAATAATAAGTGTTGCTGAGGATTTGGAGAAACTGGGACCCTTATTTATTGTTAGTGGGAAGGTAAACCAGTACAGTCACTTTGGAAAACACTGGACACTGGCTGATCCTCAAAATGTTGGACAAGAGTTACCATGTAGCCCTGTAGTTCTCCTCATAGGCATCCAAGAGAAAGAAAAACACATGTCTACATGAAAACTTGTACACAAATAGCAATATTATTCATAATAGCCCAAAAAGTGGAAATACACCACAGGGCCATCAACTGACGAATAGAGAATAAAGTGTGGTATATCCATACAGTGGAATGTTATTTTGCAATAAAGAGGAATGGAGTATTGAAAAGTATTGCTAAACATGGATGAACCACCAAAATGTTACACTAGGTGAAAGAAGCCAATCACGAACAACCACATTATTCTATAGTTCCTTTTATATGAAAAATCCAGAATAAGCAAATCTATAGAAACAGGAGACAGATTTGTGGTTTTCTGGGGTGGAGGGATGGTGGTTAATGAGGAGGGACTGCTCATGGTATTATAGGATTTTTTTCTCCATCGGTGCAAATGGTTCTTGTCACCGGGCTCTAAAGAATGAAGAGGCAGACCAGACAGGGTGATGGGCAGTAAAGCAAGGCTTAGTGAGTGATAACAAAGTCATAGGACAAAGTTCCGGAGGAGGAAGGGGACCTGAGAGGGCTACCGTCAGGGCTTCTAAGTCTAAGGGTTTTTATGGACTTGTGGGCAGGAACTGTTTTAATCTGATTAACCTTCCACATGCCTGTCATCCAATCAGGCTTTTGTCATCTATCACATGGGAATGATGGAGAGCTCCTTCCAAGTGGGTGTAAAATCCTTTTAAGGGTGGTTTCCTCCCTGGGCGAGGGGTGGGTGTATGGGTGTAGGGGGTATTCCATTGTACCTGCCCACCTTTCTTCCAATTATCCTTCATCAAGGGCACAGAGTTACTTTGGGGGAGTGGGGTGATAAAAATGTTCTAAACTTAGATTGTGGTGTGCTAGAACAACAACTTTCTGTTTTTATTAAAGATTTTATTTATTTATTTGGGGGGGGAGAGCACACACACAAGTGGGGGAGGGGCAGAGGGAGAGAGAATCTGAAGCAGATTCCACACTGAGTGTAGAGCCCCAAGGCAGGACTCAGGGCGGGGGGTGGGGGTGGGGTTGAGGGTGAGGGGGTGTGGGTAGGTGGGTAGGTGGAGAGGAGGGGGATGAGGGGGTGGAGCTCAATCCCACAACAGCCAGATCAGATCATCACCTGAGCCCAAACCAGGACTTGGTTACTTAATTGAGTGAACCACCCAGGTGGCCCTGGTGATAAAAAGCCTTTAAACAGGTCATTAGGTTAAACTGAGGTGATTAGGATACACCCTAATCCAATCTGATTGGTGTTCTTAAAAGGAAAGGAGATCTGATAGAGATATATATTGGTTTTGTTCTGGCAGGCAAGTGAACTAAAGATATCTCAATCAAGATGTTGAAAAAGAAAGAGTATTTTGTCAAATAGACCTGGTTCTCCCCTAAAAGAAATTGTGTATTCAGCTCCCCAAACTATTAGAACTATGTAGGTCTTGTGTAGAAATGTCTTTCTTCTTCTTCTTCGTCTTCTTCTTCTTCTTCTTCTTCTTCTTCTTCTTTTTTTAAAAATCTTATTTCCTTGAATTCTTGCTTGGATTCTATATTTTCACATCCTTCCTAATGATAACAGACTTCATTAATATAAGCTGTGACTTTCAGGAACTGGCTTATTGATTTAGTGAAGAACTGGGGAAAAGGGCACATAAGAACCTGCAAAAACTAAGCTTCTACCAGAGCAAGGCAGCCAACGATTCAAAAGCTCCCTTTGGTGTAATATCTACCCAGCCTAATGTGAAAATCCAAATTCAGGCAATATAGATTCACGAACCCAGACTTGTAACTAACACTTTCCTACATTTACATTTTCTCAAAGTAGAAGAAATAACTTAAAGGATATAATTTGTGAATTTGCCAATTGTTTTTCTTTTTCTTTTTTTTTTTTTGTTTTTCATTTAAATAGCAATATACAGTGAAAGTTGTATAAAAAACTATTTTGATAGGTATAAAGTTTGTGAAATAAAGGCCATCTGTGTATTTGTAAATAATAAAAAATTAAATTAATAAGATAATATTTTAAACTTTATATCAACAATTTGAAAATTTAGGGGCAACTGGGTGGCTCAGTGGGTTAAGCCTCTGCCTTCAGCTCAGGTCATGATCTCAGGGTCTTGGGATCAAGACCTGCATCAGGCTCTCTGCTCCGTGGGGAGCCTGCTTCCTCCTCTCTTTCTCTGCCTGCCTCTCTGCCTACTTGTGATCTCTCTCTCTGTGTCAAATAAATAAATAAAATCTTTAAAAAATTTTTTGAAAATTTAGGTGAAATGGATAAATCCCTAAAATATTACAGAAGATAAAGACAAATACAATTTATATACTCATACTGATTTAAGTGGATTATTTCTTCTAATAACTCTTTTTTGGGGGAGGGAAAGGCATGGAGCCCAAAGTGGGGCTTGACCTCACAATCCTGAGATCATGACCTGAGCTGAAATCAAGAGTCAGATGCTTAACGGATGGAGCCACCCAGGCATCCCTCTCCTAATAACACTTCAGATATGTAGAAATATATTCCCTATGAAACTTCAGCAAAACCAGGAATACTTCATCTGTAAATAAGATGTCAGCTGGGACTCTACTCATCAAAATACAGAAGGGATCAGCTCAAATATTCATTGCCCTAGTAGAAAGCTCAGTATCTTCCTCAAATTCCTGAAAATTTCTGGGGAGATCATGCTCATGTGGTCACCTGGCTTTGACAAAATTCACCCAAACTTAGTCAGATTCCTTTTCAACTGGGCTTCAGTCTTGGCTTGTAAGAATTGTAACTTCCCATATAACAATTTCATCTATCCGCTACATGAGAAGACTTGAAGAAACACTGCCATAACTTCTAAGAGCTCAAGGCCGTGTCCCTAGGACCATGACCCCAACCCCTTGAATTCCTGCCTGAGAAAGCAGCCAGACTGTTTATTCCCAGCCCAAATCTGATTATAAGGCCCTGACCTCCCTTTTCTTAGGCCCCTGATTTTTTTTTAAATTTTATTTATTTATTTTTTATTTCTTTTCAGTGTTCCAGAATTCATTGTTTATGCACCACACCCAGTGCTCCATGCGATACGTGCCACCAGGCTCCCCCAACCTCCCAACTCCCTCCCCTCCAAAACCCTCAATTTGTTTCTCAGAGTCCACAGTCTCTCATGGTTCGTCTCCTCGTCCAAGTCCAATTTCCCCCAACTCACTTCTCCTCTCCATCTCCCCATGTCCTCTGTGTTTTTCCTTATGCTCCACAAGTAAGTGAAACCATATGATAAATGACTCTCTCCGCTTGACTTATTTCACTCAGCATAATCTCTTGCAGTCCCATCCATGTTGATACAAAAGTTGGGTATTCATCCTTTCTGATGGAGGCATCGTACTCCATAGTATATATGGACCACAGCTTCTTTATCCATTCGTCTGTTGAAGGGCATCTTGGTTCTTTCCACAGTTTGACGACTGTCGCCATTGCTGCTATGAACATTGGGGTACAGGTGGCCCTTCTTTTCACTACATCTATATCTTTGGGGTAAATACCCAGTAGTGCAATTGCAGGGTCATAGGGAAGCTCTATTTTTAATTTCTTAAGGAATCTCCACACTGTTTTCCAAAGTGGCTGCACCAATTTGCATTCCCACCAACAGGGTAAGAAGCTTCCCCTTTCTCCGCATCCTCTCCAACACTTGTTGTTTACTGTCTTGTTAATTTCTTAGGCCCCTGATTTACTTCAGAACAGTTGGAATTGTAATTCCTCTATCTTTTTGAGATGTGTCTTCTGCAACTTAGAATCCCTTTCTCAAGGACTGGGAGCCAGCCATCCCTTTGAACTGCAGTCACCAAGAAAAATAGGACCCCTGTCTCCTAGGCTCTGCGGGAGAATAGCAGCTTAAGCACCAATTACCAAGCACAACCTAACTCATATGGACTAAACCTCCCCCACTAACATCCATTGGTACTTCTCCTTTTGCACACACCAGCATTTTAAAATAAGCCTTCCACCTTTTGCTTTGGCAGAGTTCAACTTCAGGATATACTGCAGTCTCTGCCCTAGTGCACTAGTACTGAATAAAATCTGTCTTGCTGATTTTAACAGGTGTTCAGTGCAAAATTTTTCTTTTCTTTTATTTCAAATTTTTGCTTCTGCTGAATTAATTCAGGTAATGGAAGACTCCACTGTTCCACATGTGCCATTTCTGTTCCATACATATGGATCCTGTTGCAAAACCCATTGCTTTCCTCTAATTTCCTTAAAAAAAAATTTTTAAAAACCCACAAAATTTCCATAGGTAATTAGTGTGAACAGTCAGTCACTTTCACTGAAAGTTCTGGGAGACAGAGGGATTTTACATCACAGAAAAGTAAATACCTTAAAGCAGAATATCAAAGATCCTTTTAAAAAAATCCTTTACCTCTCTATGTTGTTTATTATTCTCTCTCCTTCCTCTCCTTCTGGACTTTGTTCCTTTCTTGTACTGAGGAATATGCCACTTCTTTTGTCTCTTATCTCACACTGACCCTGCTGAGATTTTCACCTTCCACCCCAAACCATTAAATTATGTCCTAAAGTAAGACAGATACTTTCCAGTGCCATTTACAAAGAGAGTTTTTTTCACCTTGCTATAATTCATATATATCTTCATATTTATCTATTTGCATATCATTATTGAAGCCCTTATCACCATGCTTATAAAGGATCATTATAATACCCTTGGATACCAGTAAGCAAATAAATGTTCTCTGCTTTATCAGAGAAGCAAAACCATTAACAGACAGGGGAAAGATTTCACTAAACTAAGGACACTTACAAGTGGCAATTAAAAAGTACATTACTTCGCACATCAAAAAGCACTTAAATAGCCATTTACTTTGCTGCATAAATATATAAAAATAAAAATCACTTGGCTAGTTAACAGATTATGAGACTGTAAAATGAAATATATTAAAGATTTTAGCCCTGAACCATACCTTCAAAATTCACTATTTCTCATTTTCCAATAAATACCAGCCTTGAAACAATCCATTTTCTCAAAATTCTCCAAGAGTTATTTAGTTATTTTTTATTCTACTGCACTTAGACCTTTTGTTTCCATTTTCTCTCCTTGTTTCCTTCCTTCCTTCCTTCCTTCCTTCCTTCCTTCCTTCCTTCCTTCCTTCCTTCCCCATCTTCTGCAGCCTGGCTTGGATTATTATTTGCAGAAAATTAAAAAACTGCTGCATCTACTTCACACCTAATAGTACCCTCAGTGAGAGCGATGCCTGGGTGACTCAGTTGGCCAAGCATCCAATTCTTAATCTTGGCTCAGTTCATGAGCCAAGGGCCGTGGGGTCAAACCCCACACTGTGTCACTGCACAGGGATGGAGCCTGGCTAAGATTCTCTCTCCCTCTCCTTTTGCCCCACCCCCACTAAAATAAATCATACTCTCAGGGAGAATGATACATTGTTACAACTAAGCAAATTACTAGAAACTTACATTAGGATGAGTCCAGAATAGCTAGAGAATTACAGATCCGGGTCACTAGTCAATCTACCAAAAACATGCTGAATAATGAAACAAGTTAACACACAATAGCTATCTAGTATGTCTAGTTATTTCTAATACATATTCTCCTGTAAGCCTCACAACCTCGCTGAGGGTTAGTATAGTGGTCTCAATGTTATAGTTTAGGAAATGAGGCTGAAGGAGGTTAAGCAACTGTCCCTTGTCCCCAAATTAAATAACCAAGAAGTGACAGAATGTGATAAAAACTAAGTGATGTTTCATATGCAAAAGCTTATGCTCTTAATACAATGAGATTTTTGTCACACACTATTGCTCTTCGCTTTCATATACACATTCGCAATCCGGGGATTTTTATCTGTAATTAGGAATTAAGGCAGCTTCCTTGTTGATCCTGTGGCTCAGTCAGGTGAACAGATCCAATTAATAGATAACGCCAAAAAAGGTGCCACAAGTTTTAAGTAATTTTAAGTTTTAAGTAATTTTAATACTCCAGGAAATATTTAAATTATTTTAAAATAATAACCTTATTTATGTTTACGTTGACTAGTTATACATATTTTCTAGACCTTACTTACTAAATCCTGGCAGTTTTTTATTTCTCCCAAAACTTAAAGAAATATGCAAAATATTTTTAAAAACTCTTCTTAGGGGCACCTGGGTGGCTCAGTCGGTTGAGCACATGCCTTCAGCTCAGGTCATGACCCCGGGGGTCCTGGAATTGAGTCCTGCACTGGGCTCCTTGCTCAGCGGGGAGTCTGCTTCTTCCTTTGCCCTTCACCCTGCTCGTACTTGCTTGTTCTCTCTCAAATAAATAAAATCTTAAAAAAAAAAAAATCCCCAAGAAACAAATAAACAAAAAAAACTCTTTTCTTAATAATTATTAAGAAAAATTTCACTTTTCATCACCCCTTTATTTTCTTAAATCTCATTCATACTATGCAATAGCACTCCTGCCCATACACAGACCCAGGATCACAAACACAAGAGTCCCTAAAGACTTCATGTGTACAAAGTAGTGAAAGGAAAGTGCATTTTCCCCCCTTTCTTTATAGAAGGAATTTCAGATATGGATTAATCAAGTCTCCTGATCTATCAAGTAACTGTCTTTAATTGAGCAGTACTGCTGACCTGAATTAAATAAATTTCAGGGACTTAACATGAAACTTTTAATATAAATTTGTTTTTGTGATTTGAGACAAACTAATGCCAAATATTCAATGAATTATTAATTAATTAATGCAGTAATTGTATGAGGGACTAATACCAAATGACCAACACCAGCGGCTGTGGGAAGATCACACATCTAGAGTCTGAGCTTTTGAGGTTTGCTGTTAGAGTGACAAAAAAATGTTAACGTTATGGTTTCCATTGTGGAAGGTCTCAAGGAAACCGTCATTCTATACATGATAGGTGAACATGTAGTTTACTATAATTATTCATTGGGAAAATTGAATAATGTTATCAAAACTTTAAAATGTTTACACTCTTCCATGACCAGTATTTCCTCTTTAAGGAGTTCATCCTACAGAAATATAAACTGTTGAAAAGATTCAGGTGTAAGGATGTACATAAAGCCTACTTATGCAAAATTTATGTGTAAAGATGTTTACCAGAGATTTTGATACTAAAAAAAAACCCTGTGAAACAACATAAATATTTAACAACAGATCAGTTTAATAATTGGTGGCATATTGGCATGATGGCACACAGTAGGCAAGGCAGTATATTACACTAGAGGATAGGCTTTCAAACCAGGCAAATTAAGGTTTAATCCCAACTCAATCAGATACTTGCTGTGTGTCTTGACTATCTCTTAGACTCAGATTTTTCATCTGTAGAGACTATAGTACCTACTACACATAGATATTATGAAAATTTAATGAAAGAATGGATGTTTTTAAACACACATTATCTAACACTTGAGAATTATTCTTTTCTGTCCATTACAAATTATGTTTTAAATATTATTTCAGAATAAGGGAAAATTCTTATATGATTGATTGAAATTATCTACAGATGATTGTAATGATAGTATAATTCAAATAGTTCTACAACCTATTGGTATGAATATATTAATGCCAGGCTTTTCTTTCTAATTAGCCCCTTGCTGGGTAACAGCAAGACTTCTGCTCTGTCTCCCCAGCCTTCCCCAGGCATGTCTTGGAAGCCCCAGGGTAAATCTCATGTGCATTCCATTCCCACAGCATCCAGGCTACTCCTCGTATCAATTTGTCCAGAGCAACTGGGTTGAAATTTTTTCAGCCTCCCAAACCAGTCCTATTGCTAAATGTGATCTGAAATTCTTTGCCCTTTTTGGCTCTGGTACCTGAACCAAAGGTACAAGACTGAAATATTCTTTAACTGTCTCTGGAGAATTAATGCTGCCTGACTTCTACTAACTTTCCTAGCAATTTTTCTCTCCTTTCTTTCACTTTTTGTTATTTGTAGCTCATAATCAAAATCTTATTCTATGATGCCTTATTTTTAAACTGTTCTTCTTTCATAGATATAATTTTGTCATTCTATAAGGAATTACTTGTTTACTAATAGTGACTTAATGTCTTAAACTACATTATAAATTCCTTAGGAGAAGAGGCCCAGTTTTCTTTTTCTTTAGCAACCCCCTGTAGCACTTAGTATAATTCTACCACAGATGGGAAGTATGAACTCAGGATATTCTTATTAATGCAGTCTCAAAGATGCAGTAAGGAATAAATCATGCAATAAATAACTATGACTGGCAAGAAATTCTTTTATGCTAATAGGGTAGTCCTTTGTATGCTGATTTCTCTCCTTCTTGCTCTACACTACCACTATCCATCCCAGCCTAAAATAGTGGCAATGCAGCAAACCTCTGGTCTGGGCTCCTTTGACCTGGCAAATTCTTCCCCTACATGGGCTGCTGAGGCTGCAGAACCAGAGACGTGCTTGCACGGAGAGCAAAGCAGGTGGAGACACTGGGATGCATTCAGCATGCACTACCCTATATCCTTGGTCAATTTCATGTGCATCCCTGCATCTGTTTCTTTTCTGGTTTCAGGTGAAAGTGAAAATAATCTCAACCAAGTCATTATTCACATCAAGTCTTAAACCAGTATCAGCTTTTGTGGTCTGACCTAGCTCATCAGGTACAGTTGGAAACCTTTCATATATGTTATCCCATCTAATCCTCCCAAAACAAGGGGTGATGTGTCAGCACACTTAGTGCTCACCAATGACTCCATAACCTCCTGTACATTTCCTAGCCTCCTCTGCAGAGAGGTTGGAGTCATATGACTAGTTCTGGTCAATGGATCAAATAGAAATAACATACACCTTCAGGTTTAGGCATCCCTGTTTTTAACTCCACCCGTCTTCTGTTATAATGATCTTGGATTCAGAGCCATTAGTCACAAGAGGGAGGACAACTGCCAGATCCCACTGGAATCTATGAAAGCAAAAATACGTCGTTGTGTTAAACCACTGAAATTTCACAATTTGTTATTGCAGCATAACCTATTCTGTCCTAACATAAATGACATTCAGAATATTTAATAACTAGCATAGAACGGGCACTGACCTACCAGAATACATGTTATGACCAATCAGAACAGACATTGGTTGTAAACAGCTGGTATGATTTTTATGAGTCCATACCAGTTAATAGCACAGAAAACAATAATAAAAACTTGTCCTATTTTTAATACTTGATGAAATTGAAGTTCAAAGAAGATCAAGTATCCTGCCTAAAATTAATGCCTTGTAAGTGATATTCAATCCAGCTGTTTGCTGCAAAGCCCACTCTCTATCTCAGCATTCTGCTTCCTGCTTGTGGGATGATGTCTAAGTTACCTCAACAACACATCAAAAAAGTTAGGTTGCAACAGAACTGTCCGAACAGCTTAATTATTTTTCTTAAACTATGGAGGTATGGCCCCAAAATATATGTTTATCTTTATATTTTCTTTAACTTGAACCTAGTCTTGCCTCTGTAAAGCATATCAGCATTATATCTTGCCTTTCCTTTTAAATTTTCCTTTTGTTCTTAGTCCTCATTAACCCTGAAACCGTATTATTTAGGTTGATACATCCAACTTTATGATAGAACATACACATTAAAAAGGCAAGAGAAAAATTAAGCCAGATGAAATGCTTGGCTTTTGGCATGTTCTTTTCCTCCTGCTGCTCATTCTTCATTTAAATGCCTGTCTCTTTTCTCCATGACATGATAATCATCTCCACAGCAACTAACTATTATATCACAAAGGATGGTGCCAGTGAGTGAGAACTGATCAGCCAGAGCTGAGCAACACTGAGGCAACAGTGATTCTATTTTCTTACAAATATCTCTAATTATAATAAGCTAAGGAAGAAATATATCATTCCTGTCTTACACCCACCTCTCGAATACAAGCAGTGCTCTGTCTACAGAGATTCTCACCCACAGTTCGCTTTAAAAAGAGCATATTCCTCAGTAAAGATGGTATCACCTGTTAAGGCAAGGCAAATGTATGTCTAGACTGAAAAGTAGACCCAAATTAAATTAAAATCAACACAGATTACTGTGTGATTTACGAGTGGAAATCAAAGCAGGATCTGCATTTTACAGATGGCTAATAACATTCGAACAAACAGCAAATCAAAACCTCTTGAAAAACTGATAGGAAGAGTACAGAAATAGTTACTTGGCGAGGGGATAAGTATTATCCGAGCTTCTCTTTCTAACAAGGAAGTGTGTGGAATGGGAGTGGTGTGGTCCCGAGGTTGTACAGGTGCTAATCACAGCAATGACACACTGCATTACATTGGAAAGGGATTTGAATCCTCCACAACACGGTCTCAAGGTGACGCCTTCACTGGCATACAGAATGCTCTAGGGAAGCTAGAACCATAATATAGCCTAATGATGGAGTCCCAGAGAACAACGGATTATTACTAGAGGCTGCCTATTACCCACTGCTTTTGTATTGGTTTTGTAGAGTTTAAAGTCAAATCATATAATCTATTATACCCATTCTCATAAGTGGCATGTGTTGTTTGAAGAATATCAATCTTGCCTCTCCCACTTAGATGACAAGTATCTTGAGAGCAATTACGAAGTCATATATGATTATATTAGATTCTATGAACCTATGTCAAGACAACCATGATAAAGATGTACTGTTTCAATTGAAGATTGAAATGACAAGGTCCTCAGATCTATATTACACTAGGAAAATATTATTGAAGTCGACACTGTCTCTCTGGTCTTTCAGCCCTAAAATTTAAATGAGTTGGGGAGCAGGGTGACCCACCATTCTGGGTTCTCTCGTCATTGGAGTCCTCCCACATGCTCAAACCCATTAGTGTCCTAATGACATTTTACCCTTAACCTGGATTCCATTGTCAACCATCCTAGACATACACCCCCCTAGTACCTTAATTTTCTAGCCTGTGTTCTCTCATAATCACATCTGGTTTTTCTGGATCATCTCTACTGTCACTTTTTGTGTGGTCTCCAGCCTGATAATTGCTGGAGGAAGTCATGGAATTTTGTTGACATAGGTTTCTCTAAATTTACACTTTTCCTCTCAACCTGGCCTGCCCAGGAATCCTTTAGGTCACCTCTTGCTGATTTCTTAACACTGTCTACATATTCAAAAATTTTAACTGGTATAGCGAGGAACTGACCTTGAACTGGTAGAGCAAGGTCTGAGAGAGGCGCCTAGCTGCACCCTGTATTTACTCTTTAATTGCTAACTGAGGGCCTGGGAGACACGCCAAGGTTGCCTGGGCAGATGTTTACTAACTTGTCACAAAAACGTCAATATTTTGAAAAAGTAGTACAATAACGTGGTTTAAATCAACTATCAATCCTGTTTTCAACTATAACTCTTCCAAAAACTCTCTTTTTTTATTTTTTTCTCTCAATTCAACATCAACTTTTTAAAGTATTCATTCAACAAATATTTATTGGGCATCAGCCATTATTCTAAGTAAATAAAAGGGACCAAAAAATCCCTGTCCTGTGGCCTTACATTCTAGTGGGAGGGGGCAGATAACAGAAAACAAAAACACAAGTAAATCCTATAGTATGTTTGAAGGTGATAAGAGCTATGGAAAAAAGAAAAAGGAGAGGGTAGGGGAGTTCTGGACTTTAAGTTCTGGACTTTAAGAAGCAGGTGAAGAGTTTGGGTATGGCGTGAGGGTTGGGATCAGTGAGAAGGTGACTTGAAGAGGATGAGGGATAAGCCATGCGATGAGGAAAAGCATTTAGGACAGAGGGAATAGGCCATGCAAAACCCTACTTTCCAGGGACTCCTGGATGGTTCAGTCAGTTGAGCACCTGACAATTGATTTTGACTCTGGTCATGGACTGAGTCCCTGGTTGGGCTCCACGATCGGCAGGGAGTCTGCTCAAGATTCTCTGTTTCCCGCCGCCCCTCCCTGCTTAGTGTGTGGAACTAACTAAATAAATCTTAAAAAAAAAAAAAAAAAAAAAGCTTACTTTCTAGAAACTCCTCACTATCTGAAGATTATTTAACCTTCAACTCCCTGCTCTATAGAAATATAGAAAAGTTATTGGTAAATAATCTCTTTGGCCTTTCTTCCTTTCCACTTCTAGAACATCTTTACATTTTCTTTATTCCTTTACATTTATATAAATACATGTTCCTCTTTCCAATGTCTCTGCTTTCCCCTATCCTCCTCACCTCATTTATTCTTCTGTTAGCTACAATCTCTTTTCATTCTGTCTCTCCAGATACGCAAAAGTCTTTTCTAAATTAAAGACACCGTTTCACTTAAATATTTCTTCTAATTATAGACTATTTTTTCCGTTTAAAGTCCTTTCAATTTCCTCACCACATATACTCCCTTTAGCCTTGAATTCTGCCTTCTGCCCTCTTCAAATACCTTAAATGGATCTCTTGATTCCTAAAATCAAACTGTACCTTTACCCTGTTCACAGCTCTGTCAGTTGATAATTTTTTACAAGATTTATTTATTTATCTCAGAGAGCACCAGCAACTGCAGAGGGCAGGGCCCAAGGAGTGGGAGAGAACGAATCTCAAGCAGACTCCCCCCTGAGCACAGAGCTTGAGCCAGCTAGATCCCACAACCCTGAGATCATGACCTGAGCAGAAATCAGGAGTCAGACACCCAACTGACTGAGCCACCTAGTCAACCCAGCTGTCAGTTGGTAATTATTACTGTCCAGGGAAAACTGGTTTGCAGAGGAATATAATTACTTGTATTAAAATCAGTATTCAGTTTGTTAAAGTTGTAAATTTTAAAACCTCAGATACATCCTGCAATTTATCTCTCCTTATCTGCTCACTTGGTTCCCTCTCTTGTGGAATATTCCTTTTCCTGCTTATCGAAATCCTGCTTATTCTTCAAGGCTCAAATGCTCCTTATCTGAGATTGTCTCCTCCTCTCTGCTCCCCTACCATTTCACTTATACAGGAAATGGTTTTATGCATACTCTTACCTCCTTCAGAAATCTGTGAGCTCCCTGAGGATATATACTATGTAGTGTTTTTGTTTCCTTGAAAAATTCCTAAGAAAACAGAGAATTCCTTTTTTTCTTGACTGTTTTTTAGATATTTTGGGTCTTAAATGAGGCAAAGTGTTTTTATATAATTATTAACGAAACATTCAGTCTCTCTGCACTAGCCGAACAGGGGCTGCAAGATTGAATTCGTGGCAAAAATAGTAATTGAGGCCAACGACTGTCATGATAATACTGCAACTGCTCTCCTCCCACAGAACTGCATGAGGCAAACTGTAACTTCTAGAGGCTGGTGGTGGCAACATTTTCCTCATTTTGGGCATTCTTCCTGAGGCTTAACCTTGAGCCTAATGTTCCAAGAACCCCAACCATTTTCTGAACTACTTCATACCCTTTAATAAAATTCTTTTTTCGGGGTGCCTGGGTGGCTCAGTGGGTTAAAGCCTCTGCCTTCGGCTCAGGTCATGATCCCAGAGTCCTGGGATCAAGCCCCGCATCGGGCTCTCTGCTCCTCGGGGAGCCTGCTTCCTCCTCTCTCTCTGCCTGCCTCTCTGACTACTAATGAATCCAGTCTGGAATAAACAACATGGTAATAAAATGTGTATGACTACTTGTGATTCTCTAATAAATAAATAAAATCTAAAAAAAAAAAAATTCTTTTTCTACTCAGTCAACCAAAGGCAGATTTTGTTGCTTACAACTGAGAACTCTGACTAAAAAGATATTTTCCTTAATTCCCCATAGACCAACTAAGTCATTATCATAATATTTAAAAAGACTTTAGTCATAGAGATAATACAATGAAAATATAACATTGCAAGTAAACTATCATCGGCCCCTAGATATTTGCCATAAGGCTTAGGGCCCACAAGCCTCACCTGTTTTCCTGAGGGAAGTTTCATAGGCCTCTGCACCCAGTTTCTGACAGGCCTACGTGCACAGAACCTAGCTTTACCCCTATCAGGTCCAATTAGCCTTAGGCACAGTGCCTAGGGCCCCCAATATTTTCAGGAAACCATGAAATGTTTTAATTTTAATTTCTTAAAATGGAATTTTAAAAAATTTAAATTTTATTTAATAATGTATATAAATTATTATAAAAATGTAATAATGAATCCAGCCTGGAATAAACAACATGGTAATAAAATGTGCATGTGTGTGTCTGTGTGTGTACAGAGCAGAACAGTGAAATCAAAGATAGATCTATCTATCTATCTATCTAGTCAACTGAATATTACCAAGGTGCGGAGTCAATTCAATGAGATAGGGAATTTTTTTAAACAAATGGCATTGGAACAACTATAAAAATGTATGGAAAAAAAACCCCTCAAGTACTTACTTTTTTTTTTTTTTAAGATTTTATTTATTTGAGAGGGAGAGAATGAGAGAGAGAGAGAGAACCTGAGAAGGGAGAGGGTCAGAGGGAGAAGCAGACTCCCCTCTGAGCATCGAGACTTGATCCCAGGACTCCAGGACCAAGACCTGAGGTGAGCCACACAGGTGCCTCTCAAGTACTCACTTTTGCAGCACATACATATACAAGAATTGGAATGATACAGAGATTAGCATGGCCTTTGTGCAAGGATGACATGCAAATTTGTGAAGCAGCCCATATTTAAGAGTTGACCTTAAGTATTTTCACCACACAGAAAAATCTTAAATGTGTGAGGTATTGGATATGTTAATTACCTTGATTGTGTTAATCTATTTACAATGTATATTTATATCAAATTCTTACATTAGGACACTCTAAAAAATGATCAAAAAATGAATAGACATATCACCCAAGAAGATACAGAAGGCAAATAAACATATTAAAAGTTGATTAATATCACATGTCATTACATTATTGCAAATTAAAATAACCATGAGATACCACTACACACCTACTAGAATGGCCAAAAATGCTAACACCACCAAATGCTGGCAAGGATATGAAGCAATAGGAATTTTCATCCATTGCTAATGGGTATGCAAAATGGTACATATACTTTGAAAGACAATTTGGCAGTTTCTTACAAAACTTAATATTCTCTGACCACATGGTCTGGGAACTGCACTCTTTGGTATTTACCCAAATGAGCTGAAAAGTTATGGCGACACAAAAACATGCACACAGTTGTTTAAAGCAGTTTTATTCACAACTGCCAAAATCTGGAAACAACCAAGAAGTCCTACAGTAGGTTAATGGATAAATAAGCCATGGTAGGTCCAGACAATGGAACCATCAAGCCATGAAAAGATATGGAAGAACATTAAGTGCATATTATTAAGTGAAAGAAGCTAATATGAAAAGACTACATACGATTCCAGTTATATGATATTCTGGAAAAGACAAAACTACAGGGCTATAGAAAGATCAATGGGTTGTCAGAGGATGGGTATATATGAATAAGTAGAACACTGAGGAATTTAGGGCATTGAAAGAACTCTGTATGATATGATACTGCAATGGTGGATACATACCATTATATTATATATTTGTCCAAACTCATTGTACAACACCAAGCATGAACCCTAATATAAACTATGGACTTTGGGTAATAATGATGTGTCGGTTGACTGTAGCAAATGTACCATTCTGGGGTAGGGTGTTGACAGTAGGAGAGGCTATACATGAGAATTCTTTATACCATCTGCTTAATTTTCCTGTTAACCTAAAACATCTCTAAAAAAAATAATAAAATCTATTAAAAAACATAAACCATAAACTGAGAAAAAATTCTTAATACATATGTTTGGTAAATAACTTATATAATAATACATGAAAGACACCTACGAATCAAAAATAAAAGGATAAAAAAAATTTGAAATTAGCAAAAAGACATTTCACAAAAAGTGGCCAATAAGCACATGAAAAGATACTCAACATCACTCGTTATCAGGGGAATATGAATTAAAACCACATTGAAATTCTACTTCACACCCGCTAAAATGGCTAAAACAAAAAGACCAACAACATCAATTGTTGGTGAGCATGTTATACAAGTGGAACTCTCATACACTGTTGATGGAGTATAAAATGATATAATCTCTTTGGACAACTGTTTGGGAGCTTCTTATAAAATTATATATCCACTTAATGACCCAGCAGTTCTAATCCTAGGTATTTATCCAAGAGAATGAAAATCTACATTCGCAAAAACTGGACCAAGAGTGCTAACAGCAGCTTTATTTTTAGTAGTCAAGAACTGGAAGCAAGTATAAATATCCATCAACAGGATTACGGATTTTTTAAAAAAGTTGTGTATGTATATAAAAGAATATTTGTCATAAAGTACTCATACAACAATACAAATGAATCTCTAAACAATCCACAGTATAAGAATCAAACACCAAAGAATACATATATAATTCCACTTATGTGACTTTAAGAGCATAATAATAGAAATCAGAACACAATTGCCTATCTGAGAAGAGAGACTCACTGAAGACATGAAAGAACTTTCTAGGGGAGATGAAAGTGTCTTATGTCTCAGCTGGGGTGGTAGTTACATGAATATATACTTTTGTTAAAACTCATACAACTATACACTTAATATCTATGCATTTCACTGAATGTAAATTTACCTCCATAAGAAAGAAATGTTATCATGTAATTTACCTTAAGCTGGGCAAGCAAGACATATCATTTACGTGGTTTTTGTTTTCTTCCCTGTTGCCTGGAAGTGTTCAGAACACAATGACTGCTCAATACTTGTTTGAGGGAAGTTAAACAAATTAACCAATTGCTTTGGCAGTTAAAGACATACAATGAGATATTCAGGTAGTTTCTTTTAGGCATGTGTTTAGTTTCCTACTGGTAACTCCTTCTAGAGAAAGAGACCTTTTTCTGTGTTTTTTTGAGACTGTCCATGATCGCCCTAGCTTTGAGCAAATTAACTCTGGCAGTCGATGCACACGAATGTGTGCCCATGTGCATGTCTCCGTAGTATAATCAGTTGTCTTGGGCTGTCCTCCTGTGATAGGAACTGTCTAAAATTGGCTAATTATTTTTTTTAAAGTGTCTTATCACATAAATATATTGTAAAAATAAACTGAAAATGAAATCACAAGGGTTTTGAGAAATACATCTTTGCTCAATAAATGATTTTCCATTTCCCCTCAAAAAGTAGAGGAATGAATACAAGTTGTTCCATATTGTGTTTATTTGTTGTTGTTGTTGTTCAGTCTGTTCCCAAACTAAAGCATTTATTATGAGAAACGTTTTCCTCAATAATGATTTTAAAGTTTTAAAAAATAAAGAGATTACATAACTATAGGTAGATTACTCATGTTAGGTTAGTTAGTTTTTCTTCCCTTAGATGTACACCCTTAAATGTGACTTGAAAGAATGCATTTTTTTAAAGTTTCAGTTAAAAAAAAGCAGATGGCAGAGAAAGATGTGTTACTGAATTTTAGCTATTAAAATTTGGTGTCTAAATTCCAGATGAGAACGAAGCAAACAGGAGTGTGTACATTTTAACATTTACATATCAGAGCTGTATTTTCCAAAAATGTTTTGCTTTAGATTAAGCAACAGTTACTTAGAAAATCCATGGTCTTTTTCAATATGAAAATAATTGCATTTCAAAAGCCAGAAGTTTCAACAACTTCCAGATTAAAAAATGACGTCTCAGTTAATTTGAAAAGATGACTGAAGAGCTTTTATTCTGTTATATAACTAGCATAAAAGGAAACTTCTGAACCACCACCAAGTTTTGATTCTCTACTTTCAAGCTGAGGTCACATTCCTCTCCCCTGTTTGTCTTGGTATGGCCTCTTCCAGTAAGTATACATCTGGTTTAAATTCCCACCATATGTGATAAATCAATGCATAACAGATAATAAATTTAGAAGACCGTATTCCTATAGGCTTTGGCTTCTATTCTCTTAGCTTTTGCAAGTCTGATGATTTTTCCATCTTAGCTTATCTGTGTTATAGTAATAAGAGAAGCCCAAAACACAGAATGTACTTTAGGACTAATAACTTATCTCCAAAGGCAATCAGCAGGAAACCTGAAATGATTAATCCTGTATCTTTATGAGCTTTGAAAAAATGAGCCCAACATTTCATGACTTCTTATGCTATAGACCTTTTTATCCAATTATATTTAATAATTGGGGATTATTATTAGTAAAATATAATGGTTATTCACTATTTGGATTATTTGTATATTTATTTTTTATTTTAGTACAAATGCTTTTTAAAGACCTAGCACCATTATTACTAGTTAAAGCAGGGTCACCAATTGTGAGAAGGGTTTTAGAATAGTGGTTAAGGATATGGATTTGTCCATCCTATGACTTCAGGTGACTTATGTAAGTGCCGAAATGCATTAAACCTCACCTCTGTTTTCTAATCCATAAAATGGTAATAATTATGGTAGCTTCTTCATAAAGTTGGAAAAAGATTAAATGAGATAACGCTTCTAAAATACTTAACACAGTACCTGACACATACAGAGATTATGAGATTGTTGGCTATTAGCACAGTTGTAAATTTACCTACAACTTTTTCATCGTTTTCAGGATAAAGCTAATATTGCCAAGACTGGAGTCCTTTGAGAGGTGCTGTCCCATAATATGTAATTAAAAATGGGCCTCAAGGAAGAATCATTCCTATTGCCTTTCTTTTATTTGCCTCATCACATTTGGTATGTGTCTGTGTCCCCTACTAGATGCTAGGTTCTTTGAAGAGAGGGTCTATGTCTTCTGTCTTTGAATTACTGAGTGTGGTCAGGAGTTATAGACTTTTGCAAAGGGAATGTATAAATGAACATGTATGCAAATATACTTATAACATTAATTTTACATTTTGAGTTATTTATGTGGTTTAAGTAATCATAAGGAGTAATTTCTTTTAATTCCCTTGGGTCTATAAAGTTATTTAGATATTATAGCTACAAATAAAAGGACAGTTAAAAATCATATGTTGGGGGCACCTGGGTGGCTCAGTGGGTTAAGCCTCTGCCTTTAGCTCAGGTCATGATCTCAGGGTCCTGGGATCGAGCCCTGCATCCAGCTCTCTTCTCAGCAGGGAGCCGGCTTCCCTCTCTCTCTCTCTGCCTGCCTCTCTGCCTATTTGTGATCTCTTGTCTGTCAAATAAATAAAATCTTTAAAAAAATCATATGTTGTTCTCTGTTTACATTTCAAAGAGGAGATCTAGCTTAGACATTTTATATTTGAGATATTTATTAGACATCCAAGTAGAGGGGCGGAAAAGGGAGTTGGATATAAGTTTAGAGATGTCCTTAACTTCCAGGAAACTTACAGAAATCGGTAAGTTTAGAGAAAATTGAGAGTAGTTAACATATACTTACAGCCACAGTACTGAATAGAATCACCCAGACAGAGGATATAAGCTAAATGGGGAAAAAAGTACTAAGACTAAACCTGGGACATTCCAAAACTTAGAGCTTGAGGTCATGATGTGAAGCCACAACAGAGACTGACCTGGAGAGGGTCGAGGATCCAAGAAATTGGAACCAAGAGAAAGCCAATTATCACATGCTCAGCTGTCACTGCCCCTGGCTCTTGCTCGCGTCTGTGTTGGGAGATTTTCGCAAATTTGGTATGCTATTTGTTTTTGTGTGTGTGTGTTTTTTTTTAAACCAGAACATTTATTGTGTGACTAGTTGTTGAAATCCTTCAGATGAACTGGACGCTGCAACAGCAGCCCTCTTGGGCTTAGGTGTTGTTCCTTCATGGAACCCATGCCTGAATCTGCGGTCTACAATTTTTAGGTGCCTCCTCATTCGACCAGTCTCAGTGGTGCTTCTTCTTTTAGCCTTGGCACTCCAGTTATACTTTCCCTTACGGTTGGCAGGATAGCCACCTTTGCCACAATGGACTTCTGGAGGTGGTAGGCCTTCAAGCCCCAGCAGCGGCACAACGCGTGCATCTTACGGCGATGCTTTCCAAACGATGACATCCCCTTCGTCATCTTATTTCTGTGGCAGACCCTCTTGGTATGCTATTTGGATCCATCTCTAGTTTTCCTAACCCTCTGTTTCTGACAGCCCTCATTTGATACTCTGTTCTGCATGTGTCTTCAGACTAGGCCCATCCGAATCTTTAGGATCTAGAGTCAAGGTCAGGAGTGTCCTTTTGCCAGTCTCAGCTAACACCAGCATATTGGACTTTACCCTTATTCTTCATCTCACTTGTCATGCTCTCCTGGAGAAGAAGGAACGATAGCTACCCTTGATGACTTGGCTTCAGACCCCCTAATTCTGCTTTCAGGTAGGTGTATTTTACCCCTTTAAACTTATCCTGTGCCCCACTTTCTTGGAGTTCCTTCTTACCTGTGTATTTGCTCTGGGCATCTGGACACTTTGGACAAACAACCTATCTTTTTCAGCCAGTCCCTGAGTTTATCTCTGCACAACCCCACCCCCATTCTACCCCAAATGCAATGACTAGTGTTCTCGCTTTGACCCCTTGGGTCATCTGATCCAATCTGGAGAGAGGTCAAGTCTCTTGAACCCAGCCTAACATACTGCCCAAGCTTTTCACCATATGGTGATCTCAAAAAGTCTAGAAACTTAGAATTCCCTGGAGTAGATGCATATAAGATGGAAAATTCAAATATTTGATTCTCAACCTACAATTTGTACTTGTTTCCAGTAATCACAAGCTAAATCAGCAGGAATTTCTGGAGGGAGTACTAGAAGTCTAATTAGCAAACAACATCTGATATTTCTCCTAGAGACTGTGGGATCTAAATTTGTAGGAGAAGAATAGAATTCCAAGATAATTATATAGATCCTAGAACTCTTTTAAAGGGTTGCTATTTGAGGGTTGTGTAATCATTGGTTGGACCCTGTTTAGCCTAAATTCTTACTAAGTAGGGTCAGGAATGTTTAGGGGAATGGAAATTGAAGTTTAGAAATAAGACATTAATTTCCTGATTTTCAAGGCCACTACACAACTGGAGCTCTAGAACCAAAGAATTTCCAAATTCTAGTTTTTCTGTTTGCTTTGGCTGATATTGCCTGATCTTGAACAGCTTTTTGTTTACCTCCATCCTTCCTCTAATAAATAGGTGGGTATGTGCAGAAATTTCACTCATTTTTATTAGAGGGTTTTTTTTATTTTTTTATTTTTTTAGATTTTATTTATTTGACAAAGAGAGAGAGAGAGAGACAGTGAGAGAGGGAACACAAGCAGGTGGAATGGGAGAGGGAGAGGCAGGCTTCCCACTGAGCAGTGAGCTGGACACTGGGCTTGATTCCAGGACCCTGGGACCATGACCTGAGCCAAAGCAGACGCTTAACGACTGAGCCACCCAGGTGCTCCTAGATGTTTACTTTTTACATGTAATTGTATCTTTACTTTTATGATAAAGCTTAATGTTTTATTCCAGTGTGAAACATGCAGATGATACAGAAATTAAAAAATAATTTAGAAACTGAAAGTCCTCAAAAGTTCTCCTTTCCTTAAATATAATCCCTCTTAATATTTTGGTGTATATTCATTTGAATATGTTTGTATTACAAAAATAGGATATATGGTACACACTACAGACACTGCTGAGATACTTGACTTTTCACTTGATAATATATTTTTTATATCTTTCTATGTCAGTACTTGCAGCTTTTTTCTCCAAGTTTTTATTTAAATTCTGGTTATTTATCATATATGGTAAAATTTCTTTCAGGTATAGAATTTAGTGATTCATCATTGACATATAACACCCAGTGCTCATCACAACATGTGCCCTCCTTGATACCCATCACCCATTTAGCTCATTTCCCACCCACCTTCCTCCATCAACCCTCAGTTTGTTCTTTTTTTTTTTTTTTAAGATTTTATTTATTTACTTGGCAGAGAAAGAGATCACAAGTAGGCAGAGAGGCAGAGAGAGAGAGGAGGAAACAGGCTCCCTGCTGAGCAGAGTCGATGTACGGCTCGATCTCAGGACCCTGGGATCATGACCCAAGCTGAAGGCAGAGGCTTTAACCCACTGAGCCACCCAGGCACCCCATTGTTCTCTATAATTAAGAGTCTCTCTTTTTTTTATAATATTAGGATTTTATTTTTACTTATTTATTTGACAGAGAGAGAGATCACAAGTAGGCAGAGAGGCAGGCAGAGAGAGAGAGAAAAGTAGGGTCCCCGCTGAGCAGAGAGTCCAATGCGGGCTTCCATCCCAGGACCCTGAGATCATGACCTGAGCCAAAGGCAGAGGCTTAACCCACTGAGCCACCCAGGCACCCCTATTGTTAAGAGTCTCTTATGGTTTGCGTCCCTCCCCCTTTCTTTTCCCTTCTCCTATGTTCATGTTTTGCTTCTTAAAATCCACGTATGAGTGAAATCATGGCATTTGTCTTTCTCTGACTTATTTCACTTAGCATAATACACTCTAGCTCCATCCTTGTCATTGCAAATGGCAAGATTTCATTCTTTTTTTAAAATTTAAATTTTTTTATTTTTTTTAATAAACATATAATGTATTTTTATCCCCAGAAAATTTCATTCCTTTTGATGGCCGAGTAATATTGCATTGTGTATGCGCGTGCACACACACACGTGTGTGTGTGTCTATACCACATCTTCTTTGTCCATTCTTCAGTCAGTGGACATTTGGGCTCTCTCCAGAGTTTGGCTGTTGGTGGTAATGCTGCTATAAACATCGGGGTGCATGCATCCTTTTGAATCTGTATTTTTGTGTCTTTTGTGTTAATACCCAGTAGTGCAATTGCTGGATCATAGGGTAGTTCTATTTTTAAGTTTTTGAGGAACTTCCATGCTGTTTTCCGGAGTGGCTACACCGATTTGCATTCCCACCAACAATGTAAGAGGCTTCCCCTTTCCCTGAAATCTTGCCAACATCTGTTTTTTCCTGTGTTGTTAAATTTTAGCCCTTCTGACAGGTGTGAGGTGGTATCTCATCATGGTTTTGATTTTTATTTCCCTGATGAGTGATGTTGAGCAGTAGCTTTATCTCATTCTTTTTAACAGTTATATGATATGGTGCTGTATAGAATACTAAAATTTATTTAACCAAAAATAAAATTATAGTCAGGTTTTTACAAATGTAAGCAATGTAAAAATTAACATCCATGTATATATTTCTTTGCACACTCGTGTGAGTACTTCTGTAAGATACATTCCTGGAACTGGATCTCTTAGGCTGAAAGATACACACCCTCAAAATATTGAGAACTACCAAATTGCCCTCTTAGGGGGTTGTGTCATTTTCATGCACATCATTAATATATGTAATATATGTGTCCATAAACATAGACCAACAACTTGTATTATAATTGTGTGAACATGGTAGGTAGAAAATTATGCCTATTCAAAATTTCACTTTCTAAGTACTGTTGTAATGATTAAACAAAACACTCTTTGTAAAATATACAAAACAAGTATTTTTAGTGACTGCTTTTTAAAAACTGTAGTTATTCGCATTACCTGAAGACATTCCAGATGTATCTTAGGAGCAAAGCATATGCATACCTATAGATTATAATGTTTCAAGTATTGGGGCCCACTTAAAATGAATAATGACTGGCACTGAAAGATGAATACTAACATTGTGCCGTCATGCTACTTTCATTCTCCTGGGTGGGTTGGGGGACGTATTTCCATACAACAAATCTAGGCAAGTGAACGGGGGAGAAAATGCTAAATCTGGCTTGAGAAGTAATCAACTTTCAAGTTCCACTTGGAATATTGGGATTAATGCATAGCATGTTAAACTTTTGCTCTTGGTATGAAATATTAGTGTGTTTTGACAAGACTCTTCAAAATCAACGTCAAAAATGAAGATCCACCAATAACAAACTTTCTTGTTGGTCATTATTCTTTTGGTGGGGTGGGGGGCAGCTGTAACGATACCACATGACATTCCTAACGTGGGTTCTCCAGATCCAGGATTGTTCCTGGAGTGTTCTGTACCACAGACAGCAGTCAGTGGACATTTGGGCTCTCTCCAAATGTCCTCCTCATTGTCTCTCCAAATGTCTCTCCTCATTGTTTCTCTGTTCTTTTCCACTAAAGAGCTCTGTGTTTTCTGTATTTGTTGATAAAGATGGCTCTTTTCCCGTACCATAAATGGCATGGTCTCTACAGGTTATGCTTGGCATGTCCTTGTAATGCAGTTTGTATTCACTATGTGTCAAGCCCCATGTTAAAGGCGGGGGTAAGGATATGGCCAAGCCTAATTAAAGAGCAAGTCAGGAAATGAATAGGTTGGCAAATAGCTAAGAACTGGATCACGTGGAAGAAGGGACAGCTGTGTTGAAGTCAGGCCCACAGTCATCTTTTTAAATTTTAGGAAAGGGTCAAACCAGGACAGCTAATGTAATAAAGTCCAAGAGTGAAGCTGGAGACTAAGGATGTGTAAATGTCAAGAAGTCAATGAATTGAAAATACACGAAGAGCATCAGTACTGCCTTAAGACAAGAACTAATTAGATCATAGCTGTGAGTGTTGGAGGGGGATAGAACAGTGTGAGTTAGGTCACCCATATATCCTTAACAGGATACTATGACAAGAAGGTTCTTTTGTAGTCAACTTTATCCCATACTTCATATGTGACAGATTTCATAATCCTTAAGGGACAATAGTTAATTCTGATCTTATAAGCATGGTCTGTGAAATCTGTTTATTTTAAAAATGATACAACTTTTGTACAGACTAAAATCCTTAAAAAATGTCTTTTCCTGGGTGTAACACATAAAACCTCATTATTCTAGGTTGACCAGAATGGTTTTTGGATTTACCTGAATTATAACCTACTTTAGTGTCTTATTTGATGTATATTTTAAGGGCTTGTTTCTGCAGAGTATAAAATGCAAATGACCCAGCAGATGGATGGATACTGCAGGGGTTTCCAGATCTTAATGTAGTCTAAAATAAAACAAAATTTTCTTTGGATGGGTGGGAGTTGGCAGTTCTTTTAGATTCTTTACTAAAAACATTTCCCAGAAATGTATTAGATAAGAGATGTCTTTACCCTCCACTTTCTCATCCCACAAAAACCATTCTAGCACCATGCTTGTTTTAAGTGGGAAAAATTAAAATGTCCAAAAAGGCAGTTTGAGTAGTTGTCATTTGACTTAAGTATTTTGCACTCTTCAACTGTACTTCCCCATAAGGATCTTCCAGCTTTCTTCTCCGGAGAAATTTCCATTTTAGTTCTGAGTTTTGATCTTAATGATCTATTCCTTGTTAGCTTCCAGGATGATTCTTGGTGTTCCTATATCAACACCAAGACACAACTCTCTTCCCTTCCAGTAAACATTTTGAAAGGAAAAAACTTTCAAAGTTTACTTGAATGGAATAAACATTTTTCATGTTAGAAAGCTTAAGCCAGTAATTATTAAATCATACTCTAACTTATACTTGAAGTTGGATATCACAGTAATATTTCCCATTTATATGCCCCATTATTAACTACAAAGAAACAGTTGGCTATTTGTGTTGCATCAGAATGAAAACTTTTATTCTTTCTTTTGACTTTTCAAACATATGCTAGTTCATTATTTTAATAAAATGCACTACCAGATGTTAGGCAGAATGTGGCCACATCTGGGACACATAAAATACCATTCCAAGTCTCCAAAGGAGGGAAGTAGCAGTATTGTGTAGTTCTCCCCAAAAGTCTAACTCGCCCATCTCATTTAATCTATTTAACTTCTTCAAGTTGAATCGTTAAGAGTAGCACCAATTATCTGGGTTGTCTTGGGAATATAAAGAGGAATGAACTAAAACACCGAGGGAAATGTCACAAGAAGACACGCACTATGCTGAAATACAAATAAAACTTCACTAAAGCCTGAGGCTACAGCTATATTTTTTCAGCTGAAGAGGTTGTAAATCTTGAGTTGCTGGCTTCCTGAAGTCACCTTGAATTATAGGTCTCTTTAGGCCTTTCTACAACGTCCCTACTTAATTTGACCCTTTCAAAGAAAGCATAACACATCTAAAGGATGGCAAATAAAGATTTTTTTTAGGAGATATATTTTGACAACAGTAAATATATAGATGGTAATTAAATCCCAAGCTATTCCTGTTTTCTAACCCAACTTTTAATTTTGTTTTGTTTTTGTAAAGCAAAATTTTTCTAAAGATTTTTATTTATTTATTTGACAGATAAGAGATCACAAGTAGGCAGAGGCAGGCAGAGCGGGGGTGGGGGGGGGGAAGCAGGCACCCTGCTGAGCAGAGAGCCTGATGTGGGATTTGATCCCAGGACTTTAACCCACTGAGCCACCCAGGCGCCCCTGTAAAGCAAATTTTCTAAGAAAACAAAACCAGGACCTGCTGGTCTTCTGTCAATGGATCAGGTTTATACACTTATATTTAACATCATCCCTAGCTTCTTAAAAATAGACCACACTGAGGACTGGAATAATACTAGTGTTGAGAGGAAGCTCTGGAGATGTTTCTCTTATATGCTGCTTACCCATGAGAAAGAAGGAAAATGCTGAAGTTGAGTATGCAGCATTGAGCAGGAAGGCACCTGTGGCATGAAGGTAGGTATCCCTCGGCTTGAATTCAGATGACCTAGGTTTGAGTCTCAGCTCTGCCACTTGTGAGCTCAATGTCTGCAAAAGCTAGTTAACCACAGAAGTCACATTTTCCTTGTCTATAAAGTAGGAATTATACCTTGGAGAGCTGATCTGAAGATTCCGTGAAATAATTAGTATAAATGTGCTATAGAAACTGTGAGACATACATAGTTTATCAGTAACAAGCTATTGGTGGCCTTAAATCTTCATTTTAAAAAAGCAGGTTAACAATTAGATATTTGGAGCACAACTGAAAAGAAATCCATGTGGTATATATAGAATAGGCAGGCATATATTCCCATTTCAAACACACTGCCTAAATAGAGAAAGATTCTGCAAAGACTAACAGCAATCTTAATAGACATTTCTGCTTGTCAGTGATAAAACTGAGGCAAACCCAGCTCATATGCACTGCTCTATTTCATATACACACTGAGATCAAAGATTCGTCTTTCATTCTCTTAACACCTGTTTATTGAGCATCTAGTATATGGGCCTAGCATCACACTAATCTCTAGGTATACACTGGTGGACAAGATTTCTGTTCTCAAGGAACTTATGTCCTACTTACATTTGTATCTTTAATCCAAGAACTTGGCAAAGTGTTGGCACATAGTTGATGCTCAATAAAAGTTGGTTGAGCTGAACTAATCTAATTTTGTATCATTACCATAGCAGAAAGCCAGTAAAGCTGTGAATTTTGTGATCAAAATGATTTCTATACTCAGTTCACCATGGGATTAATAGGGTACCACTTCTCAAGTTTTGAGGGAAAATAATCTTTTTTTTTTTTTTTTAGGTAAACTCCACCCCCAAAACAGGGCTGAAACTGACAACCCCAAGATCAAGAGTCGCATGATCTTCTGACTGAGACAGCCGGCCACCCCAAAAAGAATCTTTTTAACCTAGAGTTCATGGAGTCATCTACCTATAGTATGATACTTGCATTACGTAGTGTTAGCATTTTCCTACTGAAGGAAGACATGATTATCACCTTCAATTAGTACATGTAACATGGGAGCAGAGTATTAGTAGGAAATGTTTTTAAGGGTAATATCCCTTAGGTCAAAAAAATTAGCAAAAGGAATGTAGATTGGATATGTCAGTCACTAGACAGACTGACATTGATTTAATATACAGCGAAAACAAAGGGGAAGAAAATGGCAAGTCCATTCTATTTACATGATAGTCAATTCTTTTTTTTTTTTTTTAAAGATTTTATTTAACAGACAGAGATCACAAGCAGGCAGAGAGGCAGGCAGAGACAGAGAGAGGGGGGAGCAGGCTCCCCTCTGAGCAGAGAGCCTGAGGTGGGGCTCGATCCCAGGATCCCCGGATCATGACCCAAGCCGAAGGCAGAGGCTTTAACCCACTGAGCCACCCAGGCGCCCCATGAGAGTCAATTTTTTTTTTTAAAGGTTTTATTTATTTATTTGACAGACAGAGATCACAAGTAGGCAGAGAGGCAGGCAGAGAGAGAGGAGGAAGCAGGCTCCCCACTGAGCAGAGAGCCTGATGCGGGGCTCGATCCCAGGACCCTGAGATCATGACCTGAGCTGAAGGCAGCGGCTTAACCCACTGAGCCACCCAGGCGCCCCCATGAGAGTCATTTTTAAGAAGCACAGAGAGTTTACTTTTGGAAGCATAACTTCCAGTGTTATGGAATAAAACTTCTTGGGAGTTTTTTTTTAAATATATAGGAGCTCACTGGTAGGGCCAGGATGGGTGACATTAGTATTGTTCACCAAAATCCCTACTTCTGACTTGGTTCAAGGACTCAGTCTCTCTGCAAATGGCAGAGGCTATGTAACTAGTTTAGGCCAATGAAATTCTATCAGTAATGTGTGTGTGTGTGTTTACATTTTTTTTTTCAGTCATGTGTTGTGTTTTTTTTTTCGCAATCTAATGCTATGAAAAGTTCATTGGGATTCTTTCATCTCTTCCTCTGCCACAGAGAATCAGCTGCTATGATCTCGGTGAGATAGCTACAGAACAGTGGACCCTCTGTCAATCTGGTTCCTGGAGTGACTGGAACAGAGGGCATTTGATCCATATGAAGCATGAATAAGCAATAAATGTCTGTTGTGTTAAGGCATGGAGATTTTGGAAACTTTATTATCATACCATGACAAAATCTTTCCCGATTAATATAGTCACGGGTGGCCTATAGCACTCTCAATGCCAAGTTTTTGAGTAAGATAAAATAGATAATATGAGTTCCATTAATTTGACAGTCGTGTCTTTCATATTAAGGATGCTAGCCTGAGGTCTAGCTTTTTAATCACATTTAATCCACATATCCCATAAGTTTTCCATTTCCCACTAATTCTCCTGTGAATCTTTTAAAAGTACTACATTTAACTTTTATCCATAAAGTTCCCATGCTTTCAACAAATGATCACTTTTCCCAACATCGACTGAATTTCTTAATGTAACCATACACCATTATCTTCACAGGCATAACTGGAGCAAAAGGTTCCGAATTATGAACACACAGGCAGTTGTCATGAATAAAGAAGTGATGGTTCTGCAACTGCACTATCTTTAGAAAGCAGACCATTACAGGAAGGGAGAAGAAGAAGCATGCTTTGATTATAGTTCTCCCTTGACTGACGACAAGGCTACATCCTGATAAACTGGTGGAGGTTGAAAATATCAGAGGTCAAAATCCAGTTAATACACCTAAACCTACTGTCATCATAGTCTACCTTAAACGCGCTCAGAACACTTAGATTAGCTACAGTTGGGCAAGATCATCTCACACAAAGTTATTTTATAATAAAGTGCTGAATAGCTCATATGATTGAATATTGTACTGAAAGTGAAGAACAGAATGGTTGTATATGGGTACAAAGTGATTGTATCAGTTTTTACCCTCTTGATCAAATGGCTGACTGGAAGTTGTGGCTCACCGCTGCTGCCCAGCATCACAAGAGTATCCTATCCCATACAGCTAGCCCAGGAAAAGATCAAAATTCAAAACCCGAACTACAGTTTCTACTGAACAGTATCACTTTCAACCACTGTTAGGTTGAAAAGTCATACATGGAATTGTAAGTTGGGACCATCTGTATTTTGACTTTTTTTTTTCATACTGGAGAAAGAGCTTGACCTTGAAGATCTTACAGAGTCTGAGAATTGTCATTCATTTCTTTCTTTTTTTTTTTTTTTTTTTTTTTTTTTTTTAAGTAGGGGATTCCAAGCTCAAGGTTGGGCTGAACTCACCACCCAGAGTTCAAGAGTTTAATGCTGTACCCACTGAGCCAGCCAGGTGCCCAAGAATTGTCATTTCTATTTAAAGCTATAGACAGTGAAAATTTTCAAGTCACTGAAAAAGAATAATGCTTTGCTCGTTTACTTTAATGGATCGTTAGGTAGGATACATAATGTGTTATCTTTCATATTTTAACACCTGTCTTCTTTCTTTGTACCCATCCGAAAACCATCTGCCGAAGTACGAATCAAATCCTAGCTCCTTAGGAAATCTTCCTTCGACACACCAGCTCTAATTAATCCCTTTCTTTTCCAAAATCTATGTAAATTCATACCGTTTATTTGGCATTGCTTGGAGAGTTTTAGAAAGTTCAAAAACTGGAAAACACCTAAGAATTATCCAACACAATATTCTCATTTTGCAAATGAAGAAAATTCAGTTCAGAGAGGTTATGCAATTTACTTAAGTCACATGGTTAGAGACACAGTGGAGGCTATAAACCTAGTTTTATAGGGTGGTCCATTTCTTTATGTCACAAATGCCTTCATATTTACTGTCCGATTTTGTGGATTATCTTTTCAAGAGAATAGGACATCCCACCAATAGCATACCCTGAGGTCCGGGAACTCTTTCGCTTAACTTCTTCAGTTTATCGCTTAATTTGTACGCATTTTACATTAATTTTTTTGGCTAATTGGTTGTGTTTTAGGTGATGATTACATCTATTTCATCTATTACTTCTCATATTCTCAAGTTCAGAAGATAATACTGGAAGGGGGCAAGAAGGTAGGAAGAAAACAGCAAGGTTTAATAGAGCTGATGAAAACAATCGGAATACTTACAGACGTCCAACAATATACTTCTAGAATAGAAGGTCATTTACCCTGTAATAATTAGATGTTGTAGGTTCACTCTGCCAGGATGGTAAGTGTGTGTTTGTTGAACGGGGAGGCAGGCAGCCGAAGTTCAGGTGAAGTTCTAGGGCTGAATGCCTAATGAGGACGTCTGCGGGGTGGGATGGGTGTAAGAACGGGAGACAGTCACAGACAGCACAACTCCCAGCCCAAACCCTGAATACCGGCCGACGAGGTGTAATGGGTGGGCCGAAGCGGGGGCCGAAAGCTGCAGCAGCCTGAACCACGAGAGCGAGGCCGCGCCGTCGACATCCGGGCGTTGCCCGGGGGCTGCGTCGACCCCGCCGAGGGCGCCGAGGGGCGGGGCCGGCCGGCCCGGGGAGGGGCGGCTCGCGCCCTCCAGGCCAGCACGCGGCGGCGCCCCCTCCCCTCGCGCCGCGGGCCTCCCCGCGCGGTGTACGTCCGCGTCCCGCGCCTCCGCCCCCTCGCTGGCTCGCTCCTTCCCGCCCTCCCCGCAGCGCCGGCCGAGCCGGCTTCCCCTCAGTCTCTCATGAATATTGAGCGGCCCCTGTTGTATTTCCCGAGCTCCATTGCGGAAGCCGAGGCTCGCCATATTGTGCGGCGGCGCCGGCGGCCGCGGCGGCTTGTACCTGAGTCTCGGTCTGGCCGCGGCCGGCTGAGTCCCGGGCTGGGGCAGGAGCCGGTGAGTGGGGCGGGCGAGGAGGCGAAGGGCGCGGGAACTGCGGGCCGGGACGCGCGTCGGCTCGGCGGGGCTGCGGGCGGCTGACGGCGGCCCGGGGGCCGGGGGTGTGTTGCCCGCGGGGGTGTGAGGGGAGATGGCGCCGCCGCCCCCGGCCGCTCTCGGGGCGGGGATGGTGGGGGGAGGCAGCTCATTGTTCCCGTTCTTCAAGGGTCCGGCTTGCGGAGGACCCCGTGGGCGAAGCTCAGGGATTGAATTCCTTCCTTCGTTGGGAACCCCTTGCTGTCCGCTCCTCCGCGGAGGCCGGGGCCACTGTGCGGCCCCCTCGCCTCTCCGGGCGGGGGCTCCAGCCTCTCTGCGGGGCCTCTCCGAGGCCAGCCGCGTGGAATGCGGGGTTTTTCCTCCGGGCTTCCCCCTCGCTGCCCGGCAGTATGTGTCTACACCGTGGGGGTGGGGTAGGGGCGCTTTGTGCAGAATGCCCCCTCTTCCCCCCGCGGTGCTGGAGTCGGGGTTCGCTGGTGGAGGCGCTCCTCGGCGTCGGGGTTCCCTGTGGGCTGCGGGAAGAGCCCTCCGGGTTAAAACATTCCTGGAGTGCCGCCTGCCTGCCCGCGAGTATTTGTTGCTGCTCTCTAAAACCGCGAGGTTGCCCCGGAGGAGTCGTGGGGGGAGGGGGGGGGTCTTGGTTTGTTTCTGATGGAAGCCTCGCGTTTTGAACCCTGTCGTTGACGCTGAGATCTTCGGTATTGGGTGTCGCCAGGGAACCGTAGACCTGGTTGTCAAGATACTTTGCCTCCTCTAGAAGAAGCTTCCTTGCTCCCAGAGAGACTGTTAGTAAAAATTGGTCTTCGAAACTTCCGAGGTTCCTTCCGATTATCTGCCCGCTAAGACCTTTATGGTCTTACCGTCTTCAGACCTTTTTTGGGTATATACTGCATGGCTGTCAGAAAGTTTGAGAGAATGTGTGCCTTTAAGGGGTAAAGTGACTTGAAAATGTTAGGTTTCCTTGAGGTGTCTGAAGAAATTTGCTGTAACAGGATAGGTTTGCATTCAGTGTTTTAGTAATACGCTTTACTTTTAAAAATTAAAAAAAAAATTGAGATGTGGCTTGGATGTTTTAGACTGAGCATTATGTTTAAAACTCATGTCTGAGTGATTTGCATTACATAATCTACTTTTGGTGAGTTCCAAGACGATAAGCTGGAATACTTAGTGTAATTGGTAGGTAATCTACTTTCCCTTTACTGCATTGGGGTGTAGTTGTTGAATTTTTTAATAACTTTAGATGGGTGTCAGATCAGGCTTCTTACAGTAAATATTTGACCCTTTGATTTACAAAGAATTTAAATGGCAGCAATAAGATTTTTGGTGATCTTTTCTCCCCCTGTAATTTATACTCGTCACAATCAACAGGTATCTTTTAAAATCTGGATTGTACATTTAACGTGTTCAAAGTAAAATAATGGGTGGTTGTATAAGACTCCATTTTCCAGCGATAGCACAGCAAATATGGCCCCTTACTTTTTCTGAGGATTTGAGTTATTTCCTTCAGGTACACTTGTGGAATCCTCTTTGAGGTTAATTATAGTACATATGAGAGTGATTTGGAGAATTTATGAAGGAAAAGTGCCTGAGTAGGCTAGTCTGAGTATTTTAAAAATATGCTTGTGGTCCTCATATGTGCTGCACAGAAAATTTTCAAATTAGAGCCACTAATACTATGTAGACAATGCACACATTCAAAATACTGAGACATTTTGAGAATTTTGAGTTTTTCTCTGCCTGTATTGAGCTAGTTCCTAGGTTTGTGTGGATAGAAATACTGTATAGAGCTGGTCAGCAAATATCTTAGGAATTTCATTTTTGTATTATTGACCTTTAGTGTGTAGTGTGAGGTCATTCTCTGATTTATTCATGATTTGTGTTTTTATTATGTGGTCTTTGGAGTAAAGGTGATTTATGTCTAATGAATAATATAAAACCAGATGTTTCAGTGACAGTTTCATTTCTATACATTAAGCAAAGAAGCATAATTCCTTCCAGCAAGAGAAGTGAGTTAACATGAAAATGTACTTTATTAAAGTTATGGACACATTTTTAGTATGACTTAAAGCACTCATAATTTTGTGGCAACTCATTTATTAAGTCTGGAGAAACTAAACAATGCATCACGGTTTGCCATTTTTAGAAAAGGAAAAATACTGTCGGATTATGTATGTTCTGCCCACATACAGATCTACACTGAGTGTTTATTATACATGGTGTGAAGGCCTTGTTATTAGACACATTATTCAATTTCATTTTTTCCCATTTCTCTGAAATCTTAGTTATCATAGTAACTTAATGAATTTTTTTTTTTTTTGCATTTGATTGAACAGATCCCCATATAATTGGGGGGGGGATACAGAGGTACAATAACATTTGCCCTGTCCTTTCCCTCTCTGTAGGTCAAGATATCCTGTTTATCCCCTTCATCCCTAGGTTTCCATGTAATGTGTCAGATGGGTCCTTGGGTGTTTCTTGTTGAAAGGAATAGAACTTGGGGTGCCTGGGTGGCTCAGTGGGTTAAAGCCTCTGCCTTCGGCTCAGGTCATGATTCCAGGGTCCTGGGATCAAGCCCCACTTTGGGCTCTCTGCTCAGAGTAAGCCTGCTTCCCCCCCATCTCTGTCTCTCTGCCTGCCTCTCTGCCTACTTGTGTTCTCCGTCAAATAAATAATAAAATAAAATAAAATAAAATAAAGTAAAATAAAAAAGAAAGGAATAGAGCTTGGTTGATTTTACATGGACATACTGACTGTGGTAATATGACTCTTGGCACATAAGTAGAAGGTGGTGTTAGTATTTTTATATCTGTAGCAGGAGCTGGGTAATGAGTCCCTGACTTTATAGATGTAGGTGGTAAGGGAAGTAGGTGGCCCACTATCCATTTTTATGCTACTTGGAGGAACTCCAGTAGAATTGGCAATGGATTTTCAAGTTTAAAATTCTTTTCACTTCTCTTTGCCTTAGAGATGTTATAGGCAGGTGAAGTGGGCTAGTATGTCTGGGTCTAGTGATACTCAATGTTGGAAGCTCAGCTGTGTACATTACTAAAAATTACAGGAAGGATTCCTATTGTTTGAATTTGCTTTCTCCCATTTCATTTGGAAATGGATTAACAGTATGTTTGCTGCTTCTCCGTATCTTCCATTTTGTCATAATTAAAAAGATAAGTTTGTTAGGTACAATAATAAAAGATTATTTTTGTAGCTCACCTCAGATTAAATTGTCTAATGAGGCTATTTTATTAAGTAACAGACCATATGAAAGCTATCAAAGCATTTTGGTTATTTATTTTCAACAGATGTGTTGATTATGAACGCTCCTGCAAGGGGGATTTCTTTTTGTTTCTATGCTACAGAGTGCAGTTGCATATTATGAAGAGGTTAGATTCTAAAGCTGATGCATAAAATGAAAGTCACACGTGGTAAAAAATGAAAATGATTTCTTGAAAATCCCTTAGGAAGGGAGAACAATATGCCAATAAATTCAGTTTACCTTTAGTGTTGGAACAGATTAGTATTCAACAAAAGAAATAGCTTTCTATTGCATTTAGGGGCCATATTGAACAACGAAAAATGTTTTTGTTTTTTTTTTAATTTTTAAAAATCTTTATTTACTTTTTATTTTTTTATTTTAAAGTTTCTATTTATTTATTCGAGAGAGAGAGAGAATGAGAGAGAGCAAGCACGAGAGGGGGACAGTCAGAGGGATAAGCAGACCCCCTGCTGAGTAGGGAGCCTGATGAGGACTGATCCCAAACTGATCTGGGAACTCCAGGATCATGACCTGAGCTGAAGGCAGTCGCTCAACCAATTGAGCAACCCAGGCGCCCTTTATTTTCTTTTTAGAGTAAACTCCGTGTCTAGTGTGGGGCTTGAACTCGTCCCCAAGGTCAAGAGTCGCATGCTCCACCAACTCTACCAGCCAGGTGCCCCTCCAAAAATGTATTTAAATGTAAGAATCACATTCAGCATGGTCATGCTTGCGTGAGGAGAGGCTTGTGGGAGCTGAGACCCTTGAAGAGCAGCAAGGTGAGCTTTTACCATCTCACATTTTCTGTAGGATATGAGCTCTAGTAAAGGGAGGTGGTTGTGTGTGCTTAGAATACCTTGTGCTATTTAAATAATTCTCATTTCCTTTCTTTTTTTTCTTTTCAAGTTGGATAGTTTAAAACACAAAAGTAGAATGATTTTTGTGGTGCACCTCAACAAATTTTTAAAAGATTTTTAAGTAATCTCTATACCCAAGATGGGGTTTGAACTCAGTCCCGAGATCAGGAGTTGTATGCTCCACCAGCTGAGCCAGCCAGGCACCCCTTAGCAGACAAATCTAAAGGGTTTTGAGTTATCCTTTATAAAATAGATTTTATCTATAGGAATAATTCCAAATTTTCTTAACTTTTGTTTTCAGTGAAGGTGTAAGATCTCTAAAAGGAGAGCTGTTTGACAGTGTATTAGTCCTAGTAGAGAAAACAGTAACTTGAGTAAGAATTTCAGCAGAGGAGTTTTAATATAGGGAGTTGGTTCGATGGTTTTAAGAGCAAAAAGAGAACATTACAGTGTAATTGACCTAAGAGCTCAGAAAAAAGATTCCATTGGCCTGGTTCTGAACCTTTGAGGAGGTCACCATTCAGCTGCTGATCAGTTTCTGGAAGTACCTAAAAGTACCCAGAGTCGCTGGAGACTGAAAACTGTTGTTTCTGCCAGGGTGAGGGGCTGCAGTTGCCTCTGCTGCTAGGAACTGGAAGCAAGTCCTTTCACCCCTCTTTTTGCTTTCCAGTTTTCCTTTTACTACCTCCACTGTCGAAGCCTACCAGGGAGAGCTGGCAGAAGAGTATGTGGAATAAAATTGTGCAGTCTCAGCCGCAGCACCAAAGTGCGGTATCTAGAATGTGGTTTTAGAGTTGAGAGAGAGTGAGTAAATGGTTGGCACAAAATAGTGTAGGTTAAAGTACAATAATTTAGATAGGGATTCTTGTCCTTACCTTGCCTGTTCAAAAAACATGTGTTGATTTTCTTCTGTGTGCCAGACCCTATTCAAGGGGTTAGGGGTAGAAAATGTATTGAACAAGGTCTCTGTCCTTAAGGAATTTAGAGTCTAAGTAGGGATGACAAATAAACCATCTTACAGTGTGTTAAATGCAATAACAGACGAGTGATGTGCTTTGAGAACCCAAAGGACATTGCAACCTACTTGCCTCTTTGCCTTGCTAAACTTAATGACTACTATTTTTATTTTGTATCTTGATCAAATCCAACTTTATTCTCTCTGCTGTGTTCAGCTCAGCTATGAAAGCTCTTTACCTGAGATGCCACAATATTGTTATGTAGTCATAGTCACTACTAGTTAAGCATTTCTGTGTGCCGTATTGATTTAGATCGTAAAGGCTATCACTTTCTCTGCACTTTTAGCCTAGCCTAGTGCTGCAACATATAAAATGTTTGAGAAATTTTGTTTTTGCAGTAGATGATGGGAATTAAAAATGTTGATTATTACTTTGCAGACATTGTTTCTTCCTTCCAAGGTCATTAGAAAGTAGTTTTTGAGTAGAGCATTGTTTGATTTTACAGATGTGAGAGTTGAAAGATTAAAATAATTGGTTAACTTAACCTGTGTAGCACCAGCAGCTGATCTAGAAATAGGACTTGGGATGTTTTATTCCAGAGCCGCAGTTTTGGCAGGGATCCGTTTAACGCCTAAGTGAGATCGTCTTGTTCACCTCATTACTTTATAGGCTAACGATCCAAAGTCTCACAGTTACTTCTGGCAGAAAGACAAGCTCCTCATTTTATTTCCTAAAAATATGATGCAGTTTCTTTTTATGTTGTTCTTTTTAATTACCCATTTTTTGTCTCCTTTTTTCCCCTATTCTATTTGTTACTTACTACTGTCTCTATTAGCTTTTGTAAAATATGCAAATCTGTAGTATTTCATTTTGACTTCTCTTAGAATAGTGTTCTGTTTGTTTCTACTACCATACACACACTATTAACTTAAACCAACTTAAAACCAACTGATTCTTCACTTTTAAAAAGATGTATGCCTCCATGCCAGTAATTGCATTAAACCTTCACTATTTACACTGTATGCTATATAGAGTCCAATTCAGTCTGGGACTGCTGTCTTGGAATCAAGCCAAATGTTTTATAGGAGGCTTTACTATATTACAGAAAGGGTAGTGTTGTGTATAGTGGAAAGAGCTTCAGAACTGAAGACAGGAGTCTTGGTTTCTAGGTCTGGTTTCACTACGAGCAAGATTATTGGCCTTTCTGTTTTCTATTAAAAAAAAAATGCCACTCTTGCTGACCTCACAGATTATTTGTAAAGACATAAGAGGTAGTGTAGGTAAAAGGTTCTGTAAACAGCAAAGCACATTGCAAATATATGGGATGTAGGTGAAGAAAGAGAGATGGATTAATCTCTGGCAAGGATGCTGGTTATAGTTCTGTGTCTACTTTCAGGGGCGTTTTCGTATTTCAAAGTTGTTAGGGTGGAATGGAGTGTGGGAGGCGTTGTGGATGTCTCATAACCCTTTTCCCAAGTCTAGTTTATGGTATAGTATTCTCTCCCCCTTAAATAATTGCATTTTAAGGTTGACCTGTCTCATTAATGTCTTTACACCAGGGTCAAATATCTTCTTTATATCATTAGACAGTAATATCCCAAGCTTTACTTACACATTAGGAGCAAAACTACCACTTTGTAGATTGTTTAAGTGACAAGGACCTGGGATAGTAGGGGAAACAGATTGTATTACTGTTTTGACTGGAAACTACTCTAGTGGTTTTGTTTTACTTATTTGTTATTTTATGATATCAATTATAGAAAATATCTGCTTTTCACAATACACTTAGCAAAATTAGAAAATATATCTCTTGTTTACTTTTTTTTATTTTTTTATTTTTTTAAGATTTTATTTATTTATTTGACAGACAGAAATCACAAGTAGGCAGAGGCAGGCAGAGAGAGAGGAGGAAGCAGGCTCCCTGCTGAGCAGAGAGCCCGATGCGGGGCTCGATCCCAGGACCCTGGGATCATGACCTGAGCTGAAGGCAGAGGCTTTAACCCACTGAGCCACCCAGGCGCCCCTCTCTTGTTTACTTTTAATGAACTTACCCTCTTATCCTTGTTCTTAAAAATTTTAATTGGCCTATTTGTGAAGAAAACATGCCTCTTTGAATTAGTGGAAAGATGCTTTTTTTCTAGCTTTTCTATTTTTATGAGGTACTGTCCTCCAGGAATGTTTTCTCATGTGTCTGTAAAGTAATGAAATATGTTAAAGACTCTTGAACATTGATAGTTGAGTATTGTCTAAAATATTAAGACTCAGTTTCTCTGTCCTTATGTTATTATAATTGATTATGTTTGTATTTAAATGTAGGTCTCATTTCCAGTTTGGGTTAACCAGTGATAAATTACCAGTGTAGCCTCCTGAAATACTTTTTTCTCAGAAGTCTCCATAACTTTTGGAAAGGTAATACTATAAACGTATAGATAACATGACAGTCAATGCTAGTTTAATTTCTTCTGAAACCTTTTGGATAATCTGTTGCAATAATTGATTTAGGAAAATTAGGAAGACAATATTGGTGTGCCAGTGAGGAAAAAGGTGTCACACAGTAACCTAACTGTTTTTCATTTCTTTTTTTTTTTTTAAAAGATTTTATTTATTAATTATTTGAATGAGAAGAAGCACACGCATGTGTGAGCGTGCGGGGAAGGGCAGAGGGTGAGACAATCTCCGAGAGCTGACTCTGGGCTAAGCATGAGCCTATGTGCTGCTCTGTCTCAGGGATCTGAGATCTTGATCTGAGCCCCCCAGGTGCTTCATGTTACTCATTTCTTAAATGGATTGTTTTTAGTTTTAATACTCATATTAAATATTTCTTGGTCCTTTAAAAAATAGCTTAGGAGCTAATGGGAAAATTGATAATGTATTGAAATTTTTTTTTTTAAATTAAATATAGTTTCAGTCACTTTAATTTTTTTAAGTGTATTTTTGGGGAAATTTTAAGAAGAAAGTAAAAAATCATGTTTTCAGTACTCAGTTTTAATTCCTCTTAAATTTTGATGTATTTCTTTTTGGAAATTTTATCTTTTGGTTTTTGTTTTGTTTAAAATGTAGTTTTAACTGATTTTATATTATGGACCTGAATTTATGTGTGTTTTTAAATTCTTTTGATATCATAAACATTTTCTATGCTGTGACCAGTCTGGTAACGTTTTGACAATGGTATGATACTTCAGATGGATTTAACAGTGGTTGGATCGTGGGGTTCCTTTTAGCTTTGTATTTATGTTGGTGGGAGGGAGGTCCAAAATTCATTGTGACAGCCAGATCACAGTAAACAAGCAATACTTCTGGTATCCATAAATTCACAAGAATCAATCTGTAATCCTTGGCAGTAGCTTTGTTGCAGTATAGCTGATGAAAACTGAGAAGGATTAAGAGCAGATAATCTCTGGTTTTTCTGTTTATTAGGTTTTGGAATTCTTTTTTGGAGCCAAGTGTTCTTGGCCTTCAGTTCTGGGCTCTCTTAAGGCACCATCATTCTGAGATTTAGGGCATGTGTTTTGTGTATGGTATCCCCCCCTGCCCCCCACCCCCAACATGAGAGTTCCTAACTTTTTTCAGATTCTTAATGGAGTTGTGGATTCAAAGGTTAAGAACTGTGGACTTAAAGGATTTCGTTGAAAAGTGGAGGTAGAGGGAAAGCTGTACAAAATGTGCCTGCAAAGAGTATCTTGTGTTGAATTAATGTCAGTTTTCTTTTTTTTCATTGTTTAATAATATAGAATCAGTTTTGCTTATGAAAGGGTGATTTCACTACTTTAGCTACTTAAGTCTTTTTTCTTAAAGATTTTATTTTTAAGTAATCTCCCAATGTAGTGTGGGGCTTGAACTCACAACCCCGAAAAACCAGTAGGTTGCATGCTCCACTGACTGAACCAGCCAGATACCCCAAGTTTTTATTTTTCTATTTATTTGTTTGTTTATTTTTAAGGATTTTATTTATTTATTTGAGAGAGAGAGACAGAATGAGAGAGCATGAGAGGGGAGAAGGTCAGAGGAAGAAGCAGGCTCCCCATGGAGCTGGGAGCCCGATGCGGGACTCGATCCCAAGACTCCAGGATCATGACCTTAGCCAAAGGCAGTTGCTCAACCAGCTGAGCCACCCAGGCGCCCATCCCAAGTTTTTATTATAGTATTATATGGTTTTCTCTTTTTAATATTATTTGAACTCACATTAAGATTACCAAAGTGTAATTGCTAGTAAGCAGCTTTTAAAAAATATTTTGATATATACAGATTTAAATATATGTATTTTCATTGCTGATAAGGAACTCTGCCTTAATGGACATAAGATATATACATCTGTACACTACCTAAAACATGTTTATTTTATAAAGAGGTTAAATCTTTTTTTTTTTTTTTTTAAGATTTTATTTATTTATTTGACAGAGATCTCAGGTAGGTGGAGAGGCAGGCAGAGAGAGAGAGAAGAGGAAGCAGGCTCCCCTCTGAGCAGAGACCCCCGATGCGGGGCTTGATCCTAGGACCCTGGGATCATGACCTGAGCTGAAGGCAGAGGGTTTAACCCACTGAGCCACCCAGGTGCCCCTAAAAAGTTTAAATCTATATATTAACTCAAAAACATGTTGATTTCCAGTATTGATGAGCTGTGCCAATTTTTGCTGCTTTCATGAACATAAAGATTATGCTAATCTTTTTTAAAAGATTATTTATTTATTTATTTGACACAGAGAGAGGAGAGAGAGAGAGAGAGAGAGAGAGAGAGAAATCACAAGTAGGCAGGCAGAGAGAGGGGGGAAGGCAGGCTCCCTGGTGAGCAGAGAGATCATGTCCTGAGCAGAGGGCAGAGGCTTAACCCACTGATCTACCCAGGCGCCCCTATGCTAATCTTTAGATTTATCAGAGCTGTAAAACTTCTTTCTGTCCTCAGAGCTCCTGATTTCTTTTTTTTTTTTTTTTAATATTTTATTTATTTATTTGTCAGAGAGAGAGAAAGAGAACACAAGCAGGCAGAGCGGGCAGGCAGAGGCAGAGAGAGAAGCAGGCTCCCCACTGAGCAAGGAGCCCGACGCGGGACTCGATTCCAGGATCCTGGGATCATGACCTGAGCCGAAGGCAGCGGCTTAACCAACTGAGCCACCCAGGCGTCCCGAGCTCCTGATTTCTTTTTCATGCTTCTAGGATCCTGGTTTTTGGAACCCCAGACTGCTTTTTCAGTTTAAAACTTTTTTTGATGCAAGTTGCAGAAACCAAGAGATAAAGTCCAGAACTGAAGAAAGATTAAATCCATTTATTTTTATTTTATTTTTTTTAAAGATTTTATTTATTTGACAGAGACACAGCGAGAGAAGGAACACAAGCTGGGGGCGGGGCGGGGGGGGGCGGGGGATGGGGTGGGAAGCACACTTCCGGCCTAGTAG